>NC_058045.1:27512485-28174360 GCF_020085105.1 Siniperca chuatsi | reverse complement strand
CATCACCGGTTGGGAGATGAAATCTCAAGCTTTTTTTTTTTTTTTTTTTTTAAAACCCTACAGCCTGCTGTAGGGCTAAAGTAGAGTAGAGTTTTTTTCTATAGTAATGCTTAAGGAAAGACCATGAGGCCATATCAAAAAAGGGTCTATTATTACCTTAGGAATATGAGTGTCCTTTGTAAATTTCATTTAAATATTCCTATTAAATAACAAGATACCTTGTGTGGCAAATTACATTTTGACAGAGGAAAGTTCAGAGAATGCCTAAAATGGAAATAGGTTAGCCTCTGGAGTGCTTGAATATATGTGTGTAGTAAATTACATAACGATCTGCCCATTAAATGTTTTTGTGTATAAGTGAAATTCGGCATGAACAGGAAGGAAATGTCGGGTCAGCAAAAAACTTTAGGATTTATACTCCAGTGACCATGAAGTTGTCCATGGCAAATTTCAATGGAGATTCTGCCCTAATTTTTTGTAACACTTTGTCATGGACCAAATTGTTGGCCAAGGGTAAAGTCTGACCATGGTGGGGAAAGTCTGACCATGGTGGTCTTCAAAGTCATTAGGAACCATTGACTCTGGACAATGAATATCTATTCTAAAACTCCATGGCTTTCTGGTCAGTAGCAGTTGTATTTCACTCTATACCAGTGTCAGATGGACCAAAAACCAACTAACCAAGTGACCGACATTGCCATCCTTTGACACTGTTACAAGGAGGGCAAAAATACATTTGACAATAAAAGCAACTGTAATAACATAACTATATAAAGAAATATATAACTCAGCTGGTGAAGGCTGACAACGAAAAGAGTTGATTTTTGAAAAAAAAAAAAAAAAAAAAAAAAAAGACAGCGCTCTAAAATGTGAACGAAGACAGTGTTTATCCTGCAGTGACAATGAACATGTTTTTGTCTATACAGCTGCCAGTGACATCCCCACATCCTTAACTCATGATATGTCTCTCTTTGGTGTTTAAGGTAAGCACCTCTAGCCTGTATTTGTATCTCAGAATCAGAAATACTTTATTGATCCCAGAGGGGAAACTCTTTCGTTGCAGCTGCTCACTTTCACGTCAATGCACACAGGAATAGAAGTGCTAATAGAATAGAAATAATAATAATACAATAAGTCAGCAACGAGACAATTATTTCGAGTAAGAAATAAGAGATGTCTAAACTGCTCTGGTACAGCAGGTCGTCCGAACTTGTTTTAGAGGGCCACTTCTTTGTAAACTAAACACAACTGGGATGTTGATAATCTAAATATGCAATATTGTTATGGCTTGAACACAGAAATTCTCTCAGACAATCTGGAGACATCTTTAGGATTAACGGCAAGAGGATTAGCGCATCTAGGATAATTGTCTGGAATTTTATCTTCGCGATCAAATGCCATTAGGTCTGTGTGAAATCCCTTACAGATCATTTCAGAATAGACTAGACTAGACTAGACTCAAACACTTAACCCAATAGAACTATTAACATTTGGCCATCGGGATACTCTCACTGGTCACATAGTAAATCCAAATCTAAATGCTGAATTTCTGCTTCTGCATTATTACCTATAGCAGTTATGCCTCCATATAAACATATCTGTCTCTTTATTCACTTCAGGTTGTGGTTTTTGTTGCATTTTGCTGCTACAAAATACAGATTGTGAATTTAAAGGCATGTAGACATTGATTTTCTGCTCTTTGCGTTGTTACTTTTTGTTTAAGTAAGTAAAAATTGGCTCAGTGTTCGACAATTGCCACCTTTGCAGTTATGGGTAGGTAAATGCAGTGTAAATACAGCAGCAATTTAATGTAAGCAATAATTCTTCACTTCAGTTTGATATGGTTTGACACACAATGTCCTTATCTACATAAAGGATAGGATTTTAGACTTTTGGAATAGGACAAGGCAATTTTTTAATCTTGCCACCATTTTTTTGGCAGAAGAAGACCTCTGACAGTTCTATGAGTTAATGGATTCATTTCATATTTAGTCTTGGTCCTTTAAATTATAATAAATCACAAGAATAATTACTAGAACACTATATTATGAAGATACAATTACTTTAGGGCTGTGATTAGTAGTAGTATTAGTAACTCATTACTAAATGATAAGCCAATGCCAAATGCATGCACTTTTCAAAGACCTCTAAACCTGGTCTTCAACATGAAGCTAGACTCTCCTGCATTTTGAGCTCTTTGAGGGTGCACACATAGCACAGATCATGTAATACACAGCGTCTGTGTGTGGAGCTACAGAAAAGGGTTGCACGAAGCTCCATGCTAAATACAGCAAATACTTTGTCATTAGCAAAGGTATCATGAGCAAGAGGAGGTCCTGTGCTCTCCACAAGCTCTGTGCACCTATCATGTTTGTCATAAAATTCCTCTGCAGTGATAACAATCTCACCGTTAACTCCACCAACACCATAATTAATTTCAGTGTAATTATTTATACAGCACCAATGAACAAATGTCCCATAACAGCATAAATATCACCCAAAACATACATTTGCCTTAAAGGGGATATTAGCATGGGTTAAGAGGGCACAGTATATGTAGGACGCTCATAACATAGAGGAAAGCATCTGAAGAACAAAAAAAAAAAAAAAAAAAAAACACACTAGCTTTTCTCTTTTTATATTCACGGTCATGTCAGAGGGAATATTTTTACAGTTGTTTTCAGATTGCTCTGGCTTTTGCCTCTGACCTACTCACAACTGGTTGCTTTCAACATTTGAGATCAAGGATTTAGAGCTACACTGAATAAGAACAACTACAATGCAAATGTATGTATGTATGTATAATTATTTTTTTATGCAGAGCTCTATGCACTGCAAAATAGATGTAGGGCTGTTAGTCACATCCATCAGCTGCATGAAGTCATAAGGCATGGAAAGATGTTCTACTTTAATCAAATAAATAGACATTATGTAAACTATTACATAATCTGAAATAAATAAAGAACCAGACTAGTATAATGTGTTTATATAACCTTGCAATCCATTTACATTCGAATAATGACTTTGACTGTATTCCACTGTGCTTTAGTATCTACAAATGTCTTTTCCTTTTGTGCAGATAAGATGCAGCAGCTGTAGAGGTAGACTTTTTAAAAACTGGCCAAATTCGAAGATTTAAAGGTTGTACGACTGAAATGCAATTTAAGCAGCATTTTGTTACCGCTAACAAGGATAATGCTGCCTACCTGGTGAAGACAGGAAGCTGGGACTGGATGACTTGGACTCTGATGATGACGAGCAGCAGGGTGCTGATGACGAGGACAATGAGCTTCAACAGCGTTTGCAGGACAGCATAGGGGAAACCATCTTTACCCTGCAGGACTTGTCTCAGTGTGTCCAACAGCATGGGCAAGGTAAACTGAGTGTAGCAACAGGAGAAAGACAGGAAGGAAGGGTCAACTCAACATTATAGTGTAAAGGGTTCCTACACACTTTTAGATTTAAACGCCATTATTTTTTATACTTTCGATGACTCTAAAATCTATCTTGCCATGCCATTAAGGCTTGATTAAATGGACTGTACTTGTACAGTGCCTTTCTAATCTTTCCGACTACTCAAAGCGCTTCACAATACATATCACATTCACCCCATTCACACACATTCATACACTGATGGCAGGTGCCAACTGCTCATCAGTACAAAGAAACTAACTGATCACTCGCACACTGAAGGCACAGCCCTCGGGAGCAATTTGAGGTTCAGTGTCTTGCCCAAGGACACTTCGACATGTGGGCTGGGGGGAGCCGGGATCGATTGGTGGACGACCCGCTCTACCACCAAGCCACAGCCGCCCGCTGTTTAGTGCTTGATATGTTCAGTGTGTATCTATCTGATATGCTGTTAAAAAAACTAATCCAGGTGGCAACTGCTTGTTAACACTATCTCTCAATTTATGCTTAAGACAAAGTCGATAGCAAAAAGCCAGCCATGCTTCGATGTTGTAGGCGTGACCAATAGGAACAAAGAGAAGCCTTACCCCTTGTGAAACAAACACTTCATGAACACAGCAGATGCCGACAACAGTGATTCCCTGCTCCTTACACAGTGTTGCTGCAGCCACTAGAACAACTGTCAGAGCAATGGGAGCCCAAACTGAAAAAAGAAGAAAGAATATACATAAATAATAGACAACCTTTACACAACTTTTTACAGTGAAAAAGAGTCTTGTTGGCAGGGTGGATGTTGTTAATCACAGGGCATTACAGGGAGTTACATGGATATATTTTCCATCAGCCCAGCCTGTCGTTCATCATCGGCTGATATTATATTATATTATTATTTTAGCTTATCATAGATATATTGGTATCGGCATGCATTTCTGCATACAAACTGCACCTCCAGTCATCAATTTGTCAAGCTTCTCAAGTTTGCGGACAACACCATCCTCATTGCGCCTACAGGTGGAAGATTAACCATCTGGTGACCTGGTGCGGACAGAACAACTTGGACCTCGACGCTCTAAAAACTGTGGTGATGGTAGTAGATTTCAGGAAGATCCCAGCCCCACCTGTCCCCATCATCCTGTGTGACTCCCCAGTCGACACTGTGGAGTCCTTCCGCTTCCAGAACATCAGCTCCATCTCCAATAAAGCACAGCAGAGGATGTAGAAGAAGTTCAACCTGCCAGAGACAATGATGGTGCACTTCTACACCGCCATCACTGAGTCCATCCCATAGACTGTATATAAAGATGGATGACACGATTCCACTTCCTCCCACTGTACAAAAAAGAAGCCAAAATTTCCTGGATACGGGAGCTGCCATCTTGCACTGGTGAAGTAATTTGGAGCCAGAGCCTGCGCAGCAGTGATCAGAATTGGAGCCGCGGTATCAAGGTCCCGCCCATACACCCAGCTGACTCAATCATCAGCTCAGTTGTCAATCATGACGTGTAACCCCCTTTTTATAACTTTTTATAGCAAGAACTACCTAAAATGACAGAACCCATCTTTGAGAAAAATTTATTTGACGTGTACTTTGAGTTTTTAGTTTGCCTCATCTCCCATCTGCTAACATTGAGAGGGCGGGGTTTATGACCTGCAGCCAGCCACCAGGGGGCGATCAAGATGTTTTTGCTTCACTTTTGGGGAGCTGTCATGTCGTCCATCTTTATACAGTCTATTGTCCATCCTCACCTCATCCAACACCATCTGGTACGCTGCTGCCACTGCCAAGGACATGGGCAGACTTCAGCATATCATTTGCGCTGCTGAGAAGGTGACTGGCTGCAAACTGCCACCCCTCCAGGACCTGTACGCCTCCAGAACCCTGAGGTAAGCAGGAAAGATTGTGGCCGACCCCTCCCACCCCAGAGACAAACCTTTTGAGACATTCTGCGGTCCATCAGGACCAAAACCTCCCACCACAAGAACAGTTTCTTCCTGACTGCAGCTGGCCTCATCAACAAGGCCCGGGACTCTCACTGACACGGACTCTTATTCCCCCTATAGACACTACATGTTACATTAACGTCAGTCTAAATGCGTTACATTAATGCACATATTCTTTATACTGTGAACTTTTGCATATTCCTTGGTCAATATTTTGCACATTCCTGCACAAAACTGTACAGCTCTCTCATTTTAAAAACAGATATTCTACACATTTCTTAATAAAAAATAAATAAATAAAAAAAATTGTATTATCAATTTTTCTATTTATGTTCTTGACTTTTGTGGTACTTGCTTTTATCTGTTTTATTTTCTCTTACTATGATTATTGTATGCGCCAAATACTAAGGCAAACTGTATGTGAAAATGTACTTGTCAATAAACCAGATTCAGATTCTGACAGATAAGCGATGAGAAATTGCTTAAGATATTGTATGTCTGAGGTAATTTATTAACAGTATTGCCATCACAGTTTGTACCAGAGAGCACTGACAAGTTTATTTTTAAACTGTGAAACGTTCCGCTCAATACATGTCTTGGTCAAATTCTTTAATAACTTAATTTAAGGCATCCATATCAAAAATGCAATATTGACTGAAATGTTAGTAGCTGATTAATTTTTTTCAAATAACTTTTTGGGGGCATTTTTATACCTTAATTGGACATAACAGAGATATGAGCATCTCAATTGGAATCAAGTTAGGACTTTTACTAGGCCACTCCTAAACTTTAATTTTGTTTCGTTTCAGCCATTCAGAGGTGGACCTGCTCTTGTGCTTTGAATCGTTGTCTTGTTGCATAACCCAATTGCGCTTGTGCTTCAGATCACGGACTGATGACCTGACATCCACCCTCAGAATTTTCTGGTAGAGAGCAGAATTCATAATTCCGTCAATTATGGCAAGTTGCCCCAGTCCTGAAGCAGCAAAGTATCTTCCCACCGTCACACTACCATCACCAGGTTTGAATGTTTCTTATTGTGGAATGCTGTGTTAGCTTTACGCCAGATGTAACGGGACATACATTTTCCAGAAAGTTCCACTTTCGACTCATCAGTCAACAGAACATTATTCAAAAAGGCTCGGGGGTCATCAATGTGTTTTCTGGCAAATGTGAGACAAGCCTTTTATGTTCTTCTTGATTCGCACTGGTTTTCGTCTATCAACTCTCCCATGGATACCATTTTTGCTCTCTTTCTTATGATGGAATCATGAATGCTGACATTACCAGAGGTGAGCAAGGCCTGCAATTCCTTTGATGTTGGTCTGGGTTTCCTTTGTAACCCTTTCCAGACTGATATTTAAATATTTCTCATACATAAATAAGTGATACTAGTGAGGTACAGTAGACTTACCAATGGAGTGGTCTGCACCTGTTGATTTTGTGTAGGCCAGGAAAGCTGCCAGGAGGAAGATTGAAGAAAGAAGTTCAGCTCTGCCAACCACACCTGTGACCTGATGACAAAGGTGACAGCAGTCAGTTCTGTGGCCCATCCATACTGATTTGTATTTATCATTTGTTCATTTTAAGTCTCATTGATGTGCAGATAAAACTGTAAATTAATTTTAAAGTCTACCAAAATAGTGCATGTTCAGTCATACAGATGGACTGAAAACATTACTTTCCTGATTAGAAGATACTTTATGAATGTCATGCTATTTTGACATGGATTCTCAGGTCAAAACTGTCAGAGCCACCCAACAGCATATGACCCTCCCTCCCCAGGGGTCAACAACCACCACAAATAAATCCTCAACCTTTGGGAAACTGTCAGTGAGACATGTGGGATCTGTGTTTACATATGTCCACATGTTTAAGACCCTAAATCCAGCTGTAAAACAGGTCTATTCAGGCAGATCATCTCAGCAGATGGCAAACAGATATGCATCTCCATAGAGCTGCCTCTCCAACAACAATGCCTGTCATTTGTGTAAATGATGACTGCCCTCGTGTGGAAGAAATAACATTCTCACTTCTACCATAACTAAAGAACTGATTTCTTAGAAATAGACATACCCTAACACCACACATACAGTCCCACAAATGGTTCTACAAAGTACTGACTGACCTACTATTTGTCATTTGGTGACAGGAAATAATTCACTGGCTTAGCTGCTAACAGCAACTAGTATATATCACTGTGTCCTTTGAATGGTGTGGCCTGCAAATCTAATAATGTGGCCCTAATAAGTTAATACACTGATTTGGTCACAACATTTCGAAAGTCAGAGGGAAGAGACATTTTTTAGTAACAAGGAAAGTACATCTGCCTAACGACAGCCTTAAAATGGTCGTGTCAGTCCATCAAACCTAATTCAACGGAATGTTAGAAAGACTAACTACAGTAAGCTCAGACTACAAATCCCATTTTCTGTGTATGTCTGTCTATACAGCACTGGCGCACAGCTTTTCAGTGAGTGTTTTCCCCTGATGCCATTTTTTTTAAACTGAAGATACAGATAAGATAAGATAGATATGTTGTGGAGTACACAAAATAATTTGTTTTTGAAGATACTAAAAAAACGGAAGGCTCCAAAAAGACAGATAACCAAAAAACACATTGAGAAAGACATGGGGACACACAGGGACTCTTTGTACGCACTTGTACTCATGAACAGACCTTCAGTGCTTTGGAGCATAACTCAAAAACAAATGATCCCTTCAGAAAAAGATTCCAGACGGCGATAACATGAAGGGCATTTGCTGGACTAACTCTAAGGGCTCATTTGTGAGGCAAATTGTTTCCATTCAAGAAGTCTGAGAGACTGTGCATAGATTAGAGAACACCATGAGGGAGATTGGCGCAGTGGTCATGCTGCGTAACAGTGGCACTCCACCCCAAGAAGCAGAATGTTTTCTTTGTTTTTCTACTGGTCAGGGCCTGTCTGGTCATCAGTTCATCTATGTTGAATAGGATAAATTACAAATCCTAATTGGGGATTAGGTGAGGCTTTTCAGACAGGCTGCATAGAAGAAAATGAGATCAAGTTCAAATGATAAACAATAAGCAAAAGGTTTTTGGTTACTGATCAAGTTCAATAAACTTTGTAGTCCCGATAACATTCATGATAAACTTTCAATCTCAAAAAGAATCTTAAAATAAAAAAGATTTAAATGCAGCACAAAACAACGTCCGTAGTCAGAAGAAGAGGCCTGAAGAGCATTGCTCTATAAGCAGAAGGGGTTTAAATGACAGTTGCAGTAACTGAATTGACTTAATCTTGTTAATAACATGCATGCAAACACAGTCCACAACAGGGGAGGGGATGTCCTGGATAAGGTATGGTCACACCCTGAGCAGGCCATAAGGGGCAGGATCTAACAATATGCTATGCACCTCCTGTTCACTGTCATGTTATTTTTTTAAATTACATAAAACAATGTGATTTTGATGTGGCTTCAAATCTATGTTTGCTTTTCCTGTTAATAGGAGCATCACTGAGTTCTGACCTGATGCATTGGCTCTTTGTTGTTACCTTAATGTTTGATTATACAGTATGCCTGTGAACTAGGATTGTCTTGGCATGTTGCCTGGTTTGAAACATACTAAGAATGTTTTGTTTTGCATGCATTTTGCCCAGTATATGCTCAAGTGGATGCTAAAAGTCAAACAGGAGAATGGTGAACAGGTAATGGTTTGTGTGGACGATAGCACTGCAAGACCACACGTCTGAGGCTTACAGTGTACTTATAGCTTCACTGCTTCAGCATTTCCCCAACATTCCCAGTGGGCCTTTCCAGTGTGGTGGGGTATCTCCTGGGGAAGGAGCTTCAATTTAGAAAGGGGTCTCACTTTTGCTTGAGGATCAATTCTGGGTATTTATATCTAGAACTGAAGGAGTCATATAAAGATCCCATGAAATAGGTACTTCAACTTGTACTACTGAACAAAATGCTACTTCCAAGAAAACAATGTCTCCTCAGCGGTGACCTCATGCTGCACCGGTGGGTGTAACTTAAAGTTCAACCAATAAACATCACAAATTCATTTCTATCCATTACCAATAGCCCATTCATTTACATTTAAAACTGATCCCTCACTGATTGTTTCAACAGGACATACATCACACTAATAAAGTAATGATACCATTTCAGTGGACCTTTAAATGAGCAAAGAAACACCTTTAACTTAACAAAAGTCCAGTGGATGAGTTTAACACAGCAATAGTTGCTGTCATTTCAGTTTGTAATCTTAATAAGTTATTTTCTGCCATAACATACATTACATAACTCGCCTTCAGCCAGTAAAAGTACACTTACAGCTTCGGTGTGGATGGGGTGCACGGCAAACAGCAACGCTGCTACCAAGCTGGAAGTCTTGTCCAGGAACAATCGGCACACTCGCAGGAAAAGCACACATACTACAGCGTGTAAAAAAACATTAAGCAGATGGTAGGAAGCTGCGCTCAGCTCACTGAAAAGGTAGTTCAGTCGGAAGGTGAGTACAGTCAAGGGTCGGTAAGATTTATGGCTCCGCTCCTGCAATTGCACATACACAATATACATGCTGTCAGATACAGGTCAGTTGACTGATGGAGAGACATTAAAATGTTTAGTGAAGCTTTTGAGTGATTATTCAAATTAACCTTAAAGTCAAGTTAATGGAAGGAGGTTGCAATTTAATTCCTTAATGTTACATAATATACATTTCATTGACCTTAATAAAACTGCTAATAAACCACCCCTGACACTTAATATAAATGCTTGAGAATCAGAATCAGCTTTATTGCCAAGTAGATTTACACATACATAGAATTTGCTTTGGTATTTTGGTGCAAAACAATAAACATAGTACAAATAAGAATATAAAGCAAGTACTGCAGGTCAAGAATCATAAATAGAAAACAGAAAATTGACAATAAGATCTTAAAGTATATTTAAAAAATATTATAGGGGAAAAAAAAGAAGAATATGTACAATATGACTTATTGAGAGACGCTACTTCAGCTCTTATCAATAATGTAATTTTTGAGTGTAAACTAAATGTAAGCCCGTACTGATAAACCACAGAGGTGTGTCATAGACCATGACTTACCTCAGCCATGGGTGTTCCCCAGAAGTCATTGAGGAATAGGTTGCGGAGAGGGGTTGAGGGCCGCAGGTCCTTGTTGTCAAGGATTGCTGAGACATCATCAAACACAAAGCCGCACGACAGACTGTTCCAGTAACATCCCACCACCAGTCCAGTCAAAAGTAAAATCTCCTTCCATGACACGACAGCCATGGCTAAACAAAGCCGTCATTGATCACTGTACAGGAAAACAAACAGGTCTGACATACATCAAAATTAGCTGACACCATTATGTGTAAAACAGGTACCTTGTCATGTTGATATTCCTGATTTGACTTACTTACTCCTGATTTGACTTTTCAAAGCAACCATTCAATCATACCAACAATGCAACTCTCCTAAGGACTTGGTATGGTAAGTTTATAAAACAACCTCATAGTAAGTAAGTTACAATAAGTTTGTATGACAGCTCTTCTTACGTTGCTGCCACCCTGTTTTATTGATTTGGATGTGGATTATTCTAGTCTACAATTTGGTAAAATAACCTGGAAGCTAAATTACCGTTAAGTAAGTAAAACTACGGGCGGGGATATTAGCTCACACGCTGAAAAATAAACTAGTCTAGCAACCGGTAGGTTAACGTTACAGTGACAGCTGGCTGCAAAAGAACACAAGCAATGGAGGGTGGACCTTAACAGAAATCTAAAACCATTGCAAGCTAATATTACCCTCTTTAAATAGCTATCTAATTGCAGGCGTTGGTAAATGAATAAAATCAGCAGTGCTATCGCTCGATCGCGGCAATATAAAAGTACAATAAGCCCCAAACAGCATGCTCTGACGATTTCCGACTGGCTGCTGCACCATAACGTTAGCTAACGATAAAGCTAATTTGTCAGCTAATGCTAACTAGATTGATCTTTATGCCGGATAAGGTGGACGCAGATGTATTTTTAAGTATTTCTTGAATGTCCTACCTACCGTGTCTACAACAGGGAAGGGGATGACTGCAGAGGTGATATCAAAAACTTGGGATGGTTACACACATACGGTGTGCACAATTCAGCAAGCGGTATTCCACTTATAGAAGCTAGCTTCAACACATTATCACTATAACTTCCGGTGCAGAGGTGACCGCGCAAGTTAAACGTTAGCTAAGCTAGACTCGTGCTTTTATGACAAACTCAAGTGTATGCGGCCAATACCAAGTTGTTAAAATGCGATTAATAAGTACTTTGTGATAATGTTATATCCGTCACGTGTCTAAAGTTATCTTGAAGGGTCCACTCGCCGCTTTTCACAGGTTTTATTTTCTTGTGGACTAGCTTAATTAGCTAGTTAGCTAACTACTGCTGTTGTTATTGTCAGCGGTAACCTAGCAGCCAAAGCATCACATCATGGAAACCTCGAGATGGCTGTTGACTGTCATTTTAACTTACCTGTAGCCTATATTCTCCATCTAACTTAGCTTAACGTATCTCACTGAACGATGTTAAATAATAACATGGAGTTGCTTGGTCTCTGAATTTCTCATAGCAGTTTGTGGAGTAACGTAACGTTACCTAAACGCCATCACAAATGTAGCTAGCTAGCAAAACAAAATTTAGTGTAGCATTAATGCGAAAAATAAGGCTAATTTTGAGGAGCACAGCAAAGTCTAACCAACGCTTCCTAGCTATGATGAGCTAGCTAACACTAACATTGTGTAGCTAACTAGTTATCATTGCGCTGTCTGCTAAATTCCTGGTTAAATCTTTACAAACAAGCTATGGCCAAGATGCATGCTGCTCTTGAGTGGGATAAAATGACGAGAATTGACCCAGCGAGCCTACATGAATGTGAAAAAGACCAAGTGGACGAAGTCTTCGTCATGTTCGTTTTGGTAACTGCCTACACTTCACACCAATATTAATTACACCTCAACTTTCTGCTTAGTTTCCCAACCACCAGCTCTTCTCTGGTTTTAAATTACAAGTCGAGTACAGTGGTGCAGTGTATGTGTAGCCATGGCTATGGTTACTTGCACACAAGAAAGACTGCTGTCTTGCTGATCTGAGATTATTGTTCAGGGTATTAAAGCTCCTTGCTCAATGTCTTTGTCAGCCAAATGTACTAAAAATACAATCCGATTGTTTTGTTTTGACTGTCCCCTCCTTTTGGTCACTGTTGACCTGAATATCTCACATAGTAGCCTTACATCTGCATACATATCTCGTTAAACTTAAGCAGATGTAAAATTAGTGCTGTCATTTGAACACTGATCAGTCCAAGGAAAACTTAATTTTATGTGGAGTGATATACATACACACACACATATTGCCAAGTCTATGGAACTCTATTGGAAGGATGAACACCATTCCTCCACAAGATATTCCCTCATCTATATATATAACCTTTATTTAATCTGATCAAGATCAAGAGTACAGCAGATAGAAAGAAAAGCAAACATAGCCAGACATAACAAAAGCACATATAGCATCAGAGACATTCACAGACATGATTAAATAGATTTGAAGATGTCAGTTTATATTATATCATTTGGTGTTATGGAGATGGTGGTACATGTTACATGTTGGTCCAAAATCTTGCATACAGTAGGTGTGAAAGTGGGTTGAGATATATATATATATATATATGTGTGTGTGTGTATATATATATATGTGTGTGTGTGTGTATATATATATATATGTGTGTGTGTGTATATATATATATGTGTGTGTGTGTATATATATGTGTGTGTGTGTGTGTATATATGTGTGTGTGTATATATATGTGTGTGTGTATATATATGTATATATGTATATACATATATATGTATATACATATATGTGTGTGTATGTATATGTATGTATGTATATATATATGTGTGTATATATGTATGTATATATATGTGTGTGTATGTGTATATATGTATATGTATATGTGTGTGTGTGTATATATATATATGTGTGTGTGTATGTTTATGTATCACTATTCCACACAGGGCCATGTAGGTGTATTTTGTGTTTACTTGTTTTATCTTTGACTAATATTTAAATTAGTTTGATGATCTGAAACATTTAAGTGTGACAAACATGCAAAAACATAATATTATATATATAAAATGTGTGTTTATATGTATGTTTTATTATTATTATCTTTTTTATATATTTTTTAAAATATTTTTTTGTGATTCCACCTCTGTCACTGTTTTGATCCAGGCTCTCGTGCTGTATCAGAATATTATTGTTATGTGTTTAAATGCCAGACTATGCATTTTACTGTTTTTCATATTAAACCATGTTTTCCATGCAGGCGGAACAATGGGAGGTGAAGGATAAAGCCCCGGAGGACATTATTCAAGTCCTCAAAGTGTTTCAGGCCCTGTTGAAGGTGTTCAATCTGATTATTGCTATATTGTGATCTCTCCCATGCACATCTATAAGCAACCCCACCACTATATATAATCTGTTTCAAGAAGCAATAATATTTAGCTTATAATTCACATTATTGACCAAGATGCTATTTTGGGGACATATGTTGCTTGAAATACTGCATTAAAATAATATATGTTTGTCATTTTATACGTAATTGTCTTCTCCCCCTGTGCCTGTTAGATTAAAGATCGGGAACTTACTCTTGCCAGTGACTTCATTGATAACATTGGTGTAAAGCATGCTAAAACCGGTTAGTGCACATACTAAGTTCAGTAGTGAAAATGTTTCATATGTTTAAATTTTGCTAACAAACAGCACTATTTACATTGTTAATTATGCCTTTTGTACTGTAGAAAAGGAACTCCTCGCCAAGGTGTCGAGGCTGGAACAACAGCGTAAGGTAACGCTTTTCAGCATCATACATACTGTATGTTACTCATTAAGATACTGAGGTGTTCTTTTTATCACTGGGATGAATGCCAGTATCATAAATGTGGAAAAAGTGCATTAATGTGTCTGACTGGAAATCACCCTTCATGCTACTTTACCTCCAGCAACAGTGCCAAATCTTTTAGCCAATCGTAGAGTGTAACCTTGGCTACAAAAGGACAGCACCTAAGAAGATTACAGCTAATTCTTTGCATGCACACAGCCATTGCTACTAGTTTCAACTTGATTATTATTTTCATTTTTAAGGTTTGTATATTATCAGAATTTGCACTCCCACAGTTTGCCTTGCAAAGAGAAAGTTAATCATTGTTTAAGGACTTGTTACTGACAGTGTATGCATAAATTAATGTTGTGAACAGATGGAGGTGATGGGAGACTAAGAGGTTTCTTGGTGGGGGTTGTTTGGGTGTTTGTATGTCTTGTTTCCGGGCCATACGGCTCAGCACTCTGGCACAGGGCCAGACACCCGCTTTCTGAGAGATGAGATTCGGCAGCTCGAGACCCAGCTGGAGCAGAGGGAGAAGGAGTTGACCCAGTTAAAGAAAGAAATGGGCAAGGAAAAGAAAAACAATGAGGAGGTATGAGCACGTTACCCATAATTCCCATGCATAGCATAGGACTATGTAATCAGCATTGAGTCCTCGGATGACCTACAAATGTTAGTTCATTAGTTACCACACACTGTTGACATTGTGCTGGTATGTCCTTTTAAGTACATGCTATTGAAGAGAATTTTTTCGTCCTTTGGTGTTATTTATGGACGAGATCGTGCCAGTGGGTTTTATTGAACTGCATATATTTATACTTTAATATACTCAAGTAATAAATAATTTAATGTTTTCACAAAGAATTTTAAACTAATTCCTTAAAAAAACAAACATTTTGTTAAATTTAGAGGTTCATTACAAGTATGACATCTTTAAATTCTTTGACTAAAAATCTTGAATTGCACTAATCTTATTATTCAATGTCTGCTTCCAGTCACTTTCTATTGATTAATACACAAGTTAATACACATGAGCAAGGCTATTTCCAAGTTCAAATGTAACATATGTTTGTTGTGCATCTGGTATGGTTAAATTCCCACTGTGTTTCTGCATTTTTTACACTGTTATTGTTTTCCTAGTTGGTGGTACGAGCAGAAGAGGCTGAGGATAAGGTCAAGAAGCTGAAAAGAGAGGTATGTGGCAGCTGGCACTGCATTATACAGATCGTAAAAATCTTTTCATTCATTTCTTCATCCTCAGTCAGTAGTGCTCTGCCATCATTTTCTCATATATGCTTTTTCAACTTTTCATCTCTTTCTGTTTCATTGCCATAGATAAAAAAGTTTAAAAAGAAGGTAAGAAATATAGGTAGTGAAGTAAAATTAGGTGTCAGTTATTTAAAATAAGTTTGAGTTTGATAGTGTTTGTAGTTGTGTTAAGGTACAACCGAATATATGGAGTACACAATTTTCTACAGATGGTCACTTATTGTACATAAATGACTGTTGTAGAATTGTTAGTATTGTTATTTTGCCGCAACTTTTTATGGAATGCTGTAAAAGGTTCGAGAGAGTGCAAGTTGGCCATCAAGCATAGTGTGAGAGTCTGAAAATATGAACAAGTACAAGATAAGGAACATGATACAAATAACAAATAAGTTGACATTATACAGTGTACACAGTGCTTTATTCTAGACCCGTGTGCATAAATGAAGTGTACTGTATGTATAAAACAAATAGAGCAGTTTCTTGGTGTTTCAGTTTAAACTAACACGGTATATTTCGTAGTAGTAGAGTATATTTGAAATCTATATTTAAATATAAATTTAAAGATTGTTATTGTGAGTTATTCCACTGTTATCATCCAAATGTTACTGGCTTGTGTAGCAGGTGATCCTTGCTGATGAACCTGCCATAGAGAAATTTTGGACATTAATGGGAAACTTATGATTATTTTTTATTATCTATTAATCTGGCTAGTGTTTTCTTGATTAATAGATTAATTGGCCTATAAAATGTCAGGAAATACTGAAAAAGCCCATCACAAGTTCCCAGAGACCAAGGCGACGTCTTCAAAATAGCTTGTTTTGTCAAACAGTCAGAAACCCAAAAATACAATCATAAAAGAAAAAAAGTGGGAAATCCTCACATTGCAGAAGCTGAAACCAGGGAATTGTTTCATTTTGGCATGAAAAATTATTTAAAGTATTAGATTATCAAAATTGTTGCATATTCATTTTCTCTTGATGAATTAATCTACTTATAGTTTCAGATCTAGTGTCTCTAGATTAGTTTATAACCACAGGACATTGGATCCAGTTCCTTATCTGAGACTTATTCTGACCTTCCTGAACCACAACAGAATGAGCAGCTCCAGCAGGATGTGGACTTCTATCGCGGCGAGCTGGACCAGAAAGAGCTGGTCCCATCCAGAGACGAGAATGCTGAGACCCAGCGGAAGCTCAACTTGGCCAACCGCCAGCTCTATCAGTGCTTGGAAGATCTTCAGGTATCTATTTGTCTACTATACCATCTGGTGAATGAGGTAACAGACCATTATTTGCCAAGCCTGGCAATAGTACCATGCTTTAGTCATATTTAGGCCTTGGTGGTTCCAAGGAAAGGCAAAGGAAACAACACTAAGTCACTAAGTAAGAAAACATGCAAGATCAGTGTTGTTTTCAATTAATAATTAAACGTTTTACTACTTATTTTTATGGCTTTCATCTGTTTTTATTATCTGCTCTTTGTACTGCTGATTTGTAGCATGTAAAGGTATGCAGCCACAGATCAAGTTTATTACATTAATTTGTGTCTATTAGCGAGCCGAGGATGAAAACTTACACCTGAAGACACAGAACGAGCAGATGCAGAAAAGTCTGGAGGAGTCGGTGAAGGAGATGGAGAAGATGACAGACGAGTACAACAAAATGAAGATTGTTGTACAGCAGACCGACTCCATTATGGACCAGCTTAGGAAAGAGAGGGATCATGCAAAGCTGCAAGTAAAGACCCTGCTCAATTAACTACTTTTTTATTTTGTATTCTGTCTTCCCATTCTAAATCTGTGGGTGGTCTGTAAAATATATTTTCATGCTAAGATGAGTCACCTGACACCATTTATCATTTCACTGCAAGGTTATCACCTACATGAACTGGGTTATCATCAAAAAGACTTTAATATTAAAGCTGTTATGTTTTTATTTACATTATAATATTGCGTAAGAGATACTGAATCACACCTTTGTGTTTGTGTGTGTGTTTAATGTGCAGGTCAGAGAGTTAACAGATAAGATTCATAGCATGACTGAAGAGGATGACCCAATTATGGCAGCAGTCAATGCCAAAGTGGAGGAATGGAAGGTGGGTGTTCATCAAATGTCAACTACTCTCAACAAGGCCCTCTTGTTTTTGTTTTTCAGCCAAATGTAAATATGTAAAGATATGTGTAATAAAGCAAGAGAGAAGAATTTTAACCTACATAGCAAATTATAACGTTATAGCCCTTTTTGACTGCAGGAACTCATCCCAAGAAACCTTTTTATGAACTCAGAAACTATCTGGGTGAAGTTTGCTGTACTGAGTGTCACTGATCACAGATTAACATCTGTCAAGGCTGATACAATGTGTGCACAGCTTCATTCACAGAGTAATATCAAGTGGAA
Organism: Siniperca chuatsi; assembly: GCF_020085105.1. Taxonomy (NCBI): domain Eukaryota; kingdom Metazoa; phylum Chordata; class Actinopteri; order Centrarchiformes; family Sinipercidae; genus Siniperca; species Siniperca chuatsi. Next base: position 28,156,420 of record NC_058045.1, on the reverse strand, counting down.
ATTTATTTTAATTTTATTGACGTGAGAAACCAATCTACGTAGTAGATTTACCAATTATTCGAACAAGAGAAACAGAAGGGCAGTTGTATCAATGTGGTCACGTACTAAAACAGAAATACAGAGCTATAAAACATAAGATTGTTGCTACTTTGGAGACAGGCGTTCTGGCATTTTCACTTTTCCACCTCTGCACCTTTCCTTTACAGTATCCATTTAGACATCACAGTCACACAGTAAACTACAAAGAACACAACTGTGTCTTCATTCTTTAATATTTTATTCAAATAATTTGCACAGTAACTTCACAAATAGGAATGCGTAGAAGGGACTGTCTTCCTTGATTTAGTGGTACTCATTATGCTTCATTACTCTTTGTTGAACTATTCTACAGGACCGTCATTAGCCTTCCATTATGCTGACATGATCTTTTCCTCACACACAGAGAGTGCTCTCTGGGAAGGACGATGAAATTTTGGTGTACCAGCAGATGATCTGCGATCTGAGGGAAAAGCTGCGTTCAGCCCAGTTGGACTTGGACAAAAGCAACATTATTGCCTTGCAGCAGGTCTGTCCCAAAACAGGTCTCTCTCTCTCTCTCTCTCTCTCTCTCTCTCTCTCTCTCTCTCTCTCTCTCTCTCTTTATTTATTTATATATTTATTTATATATAATATATTATATAGGAGCACCTTGCATCTAAAAATTTGTAATGGAAAAAACAGCTTTGAGTGAAGACACTTGCTTTTGTAAGGAACTGTGCTGACATAGAAATATTTGCAAATACATTTTTTGACTTAATTCCCTACATCATTACAGTAAGTGGTCATGTTTTAATATACCCCAGATATATTTCGTCCAGACCCGCATACCCGCTTGTATATTCAATACAAGATAAAAATCCTAATCACAATGTAGAAAGTCATTGTGTGTGCATGCCTTTATTTGTGTTCTTTGGGGCAGGGGAATCCTGACTTGGACTGGATTGTCATTTCATGTTCTGTCATTTTTCCCACTATCTGCTTTCTCTCTTTGCCTTGTCATGTTTTATCAACCTGTCCTCCCTTCTATCACTCTATCGCTGCCCTGGGCCAGGTCATATATGAGCTCTGCAGTGTAAGTTTCATCTGTCATATGTGTCTTATCACCTCTGCAGGGGACCATGCTAATCTTCTCTGTATCGATTCCAATTTATCATATGTGCTGCCTGAGCATGCCACTTATCCTCAGCCTCCCCTAGTTTCCGTTTCATAAATTACCTTAATCATGAAAGTGCCGATAATTCAGTGTGCTATAGCTGTGCTCAGTCTTATACATCAATTCTTCTCTTTTAAATTGTTGGTGAATGCCCTAAAGGCCGTCCAAGAGAGAGATAATCAAATCAAGATGCTGAGTGAGCAGGTGGAGCAGTATACAGGGGAAATGGAGAAGCACACCCTGCTCATTGAGGAGCTAAAGATGTCCACAAAGAAAGACCGAGGTGGGTGGATCACTGCTTAAGATTCCTAACTGAACACTTTCATACCAAAGACAATTGTGATGAACTCAAGGTCATACAATGTTCGGTCCAAAATGATCTTAACACTCATTGTTTGAGTTCTGACTACTACAACACACATTTTCATCAGCCTTTCTTCTCTCACTTGTGGACTCCAAGCATTTATAGTAATAATTGTTGGGATTCACAATGGTTAAAGGGGGGCACCCACCTGTGTAGGTGCGATCAATTAATTACGGCTATCAGAATGATCAATAATCATAAATAACTTTAATGAATAAAGTCCTCGAAGAGAAATGAATTGAATGAATGAATTGCCAATTAATTGACTGAGTCTCATAAAATACACTAAACTATCAATTTGGAACTCAGATTAATAATTAAATGAATAACCATAACCAGAATTACCACCAATAGCCAGTAGGTTGAAGGATTTGGAGTTCAACATAGCAGAGGTTGGCAAATTATTCACTTTTGTGCAACATTAAAGAAACCAGCATAATTATACACAAGCATTTATTAAAGATAATAAAGCAAAAACACACAATATAAAGACTAACTCTAAATACACTAAACTACAGAACAAAGGAATGTGTGTGTGTGTGTGTGTCCATGGCTGCTTGGATGTAAAATACCGTCAAGCAAAAGAATGGGTAGATGTTTCTTTGTTCTGCCTCCATATGTCTCGCTTGCACGAGCGCACGTGGTCAGCGACAAAGAAGTGTGTGAGTGGGAGCTTTAAAGTTACTCTCCAACGTGTGTGTGGTTTAAGTGTTTAAGTCAAATTTGAGGTGTATGTATGTGATCTGTTTAGGATAACGGTGCCAAGTTAAAAGGCGTTAGATAGCATGCAAAGACTGTCTGTGTGGAGCATAACATAACTAACATCAACTTAGCATGTGGCTACCAAATTAAGCTAACAAATAAACACATCACAACAACAAAACCTCAGAAAAACACATCAGTACATGTACATCATTAACTAAACAGTCTTGTGCTTAGCCAAGTACACTGTTACTCTATGCTATGCCCAGTTGTTGACTTACCATCCGTTGGGAGGGAAAGAGAGGTTGCTTTGGGCGTTGCTGCTCCGTTAGCCGGCGGCCGTTGTCAAGTACGGGCCAGGCAGGGCAGAATGGTGGTTCTGTTGAAGAAGAGTCTTTTGCTGTGCAGTGTCCGTTTGTAGAGATAGGATAATCCGGTCGCTCGTCTATGTTGTCCTCACAGAGTTAACAGCTTGGTGTTAAATTGCTTCGTGCTTCTTAAAGATAGCTGGCAGGCTTTGTGCAATAGCCATTGGCGCTAAACATTATTGCAGAGATCTAACAGGCCTTTGCAGCGCTGCTGTAAATCAGAAGAGTTCGGGTTTGCTGCGTGTTTCTGCTCCAAGCAGATTACACGGCGGTGGTAGCAGACAAGCGTCTGCTGCGTCCAGGAGGCAAAGCCTGGAAGAAAGAGACAGAACAAGGGAAGTGAATATTGGACTTTCATTTGGGTTGCCAGAAATACGACTCCAAATGAATGCTAATGTTTCTCCATGCCTGCTGTATGTGTACATGGGCAGCTGTTTGCAAACATATCAGAGTGATGTCAGTGTTGTGTTTGTCAGCTTGTTCTGCTGCCTCCAAGTGGCCAAAAAAATTAATAAATGCTGCTTTTATAGCCAGAGTTTTGTTAAAGGTGCAAGTTTAGCATTAGATTTCAGTTAGCAGTAGTATCATCCTGAAATGCCAATTTAGTCATTACTCATCCCATATGTCAGTCAAAATATCAGTGAAGGTCAATGTCAGCCTTCTGCTAAATTCAGTATAAACTATAGCTTATGAGTTATTGTGGCTGTCTTCTGTCTTGTGGCTGTTAAATACATTTGAACTTGAGTCAAGTATGTAAGTATGTAAGGTTACTTATGGTTGTTATGAGGTGAGCTAGAGGAACGCGTAAATTCTGATATACTGTGATCACCAGATGGTCACTTTTGTCTGCATTTAAAGAAATAATTTTCTTTTCTTGGCAAAGGCCTACCATCGACCATACAACAGAGAAAGATGGAAGAGCTGAAGTCCAAGTTGGAAGCTGCAGAGATCAGGACAGTGGAAGCAGAACGGATGGTAAAGCTTGCGGAAGCTCATGCTGAGGAAAAAGACAAAGCACTCATTGAGGCTTCAAACCGCTTGAGCCAGTACGAGTCTGTAAGTCTACAAATACCCTCTCTTTCCCCTTGTTTTTTTTACTCATGGCTTACATCAAATAATTTTATAATCCAAATCGAATGAATTGAGACTTTAATTCCCAGAAGCAAAGCTTATGTTTTTTTTTTCCTGTCCATCCTCACTTTTAATAGAGACATTGAAATGACTATGTGACTATGGTGTGATCAACATGCTTTTTCGGTCTACAAGCTAAGTGTTTGTCTTTATCCGTGTCTAATCACATCCTGATTTCCCCAAAAAGCATACAAGTTGAAAAACAAGGAAATAAAGAAAGTGAGACAAGACATGCTTTTTGATGGACGAGTAACCAAAGCTCTGTTTCTGCATTACAGGGCACTTATGGCCTGGAAGCAGCCATTGCGGAGATCAAAGAGTGTAAAAATCAAATTAGAGTGAGAGATTGTGAGGCAGAGGCCATGACCAAAGAGATCAACCAGCTTGAGATGAGAATCAATGACCTCATGGACGAAAATGAGGATTTCCGAGAAAAACTAGGTCAGATTTTTTTTAAACTTTACTGTTCCAATATCTCAGTCTATTTAGACAACACTGACTGACCTGGAGCTGTGAAATAAATTTTACTTTTGTTTATTTCTGTCGTTTTCATGACTCCCAAGGTCTGGAACCAAAGCAGGAAGTGAATCTGACAGAATTCAGGCGAGCCAAAGATCTTAGACAACGCCAGTACAAAGCAGAAAACCAAGTCCTCACTAAAGAGGTAAAGTGAGATTACAAAGGTTATAACCACTGCTTTTATAACCACTACATTTTCTGAGCACCTCTCACCTCACTGCTTGATTTCTTTCTAGATTGAACGGCTTGAAGAGGAGAGACTGGAGCTGAAGAAACAAATCAGACGTATGGTGAAGGAAAGAGGTGACGCAAAAATGGAATTACATAACACCAATGATTGTATTAACATCCTTTTGCCATGTTTCTCCTCTGAGAGATAAAAGGTTACTTCAGGGTGTTTTCATCTGTCTGTTTTATATTGTATCTAGTGATATCTCAGACAAAACATGTCTGTCTATTTGCACTGACTGGCCTGATGAGGGGCAAAATTTGTAACTCAAAAAGTTATTTTGGATTTTGTCTGAGCCTGAAGGTATAATGTATATTACTGATTTATACAAAAGAGTCCACCTATTTTCTTAAGTTGTATTCATCTGCATTGTTGTTTGACATATGTCTGCCATGCTGTACATTGATTCACCCAAATTACACAAAATTACCTCTGATGGTATCTAATCGTGTTAATATTTGTGGCTTTATTTGCACATATTTTGAGATATCAGCCTTTGAAACATCTTCCTTCAGCCCAATACCACAGAGTACAAAGGAATTTTGTTTGTGGTGCTCATGGCATTAAAACATTATTTATCACTTTTCAATACTGCAATGCAATGATGATTAATTCAGAACATTCAACAGCAACATGTCTTTCCAGAAACAGTGTTCCTATGAAAGCTGTTGACAGTGAGTGAGGTTATCTTGAGTAACAAACAACATTCCATTCTACTCCATTGTATTGGGGAGGAGTCAGAAATTTCAAAACCTGAGCAAGAAAAAACAAAACTATCTACAAAACTATCTACAGTAGCTGGCTAGATGGCTAAATTTGGGTGTACCCTCCCTTTGAAGTTTTTCTTAATATCTCTTTTTTTATTACGGAATTATAGTCTTTTTAGCATTTTGTTACTCTTTTAAAAGTGTTATACGGACAGAAAATTATTTTATATTCGCATGGTGCTGTTTCTTATGTCTTAGTAACAATCAGCTGTGTCTACAGGGTTCCCACAGTCAAGCTTGCTGCTGGAGGAGGACATCAGGTCCAGCAGAACTGTACAACTGCCACTTAAACAAAGCAGCAGTTACACAGATGAAGAGATCCGACGCAAAGTAAGCTCCTAGCTAATGACGTCATTCCTTGCATCTCACACGATTCTTGCAACAAAAGAAACCAAATGCCATAAAAATCATGATTTAAGAAAGAAATGGGGGGGAAATTGAAGATACGACAGAAAGGATGTGTTGGAATAGTTGACTATTTCATGAATTCATCGCCTTTTAATTTAACAAGTGTTATACAGTGCAACCAGAAAGTATTCACAGCGCTTCACTTTTTCCACATTTTGTTATGTTACAGCCTTATTCCAAAATGGATGAAATTCATTATTTTCCTCAAAATTCTACAAACATAGCCCCATAATGACAATGTGAAAGAAGTTTGTTTGAAATCTTTGTGAATTTATTAAAAATAAACTTAAAAAAAATCACATGTACAGTCGTGTGAAAAAGTGTTTGCCCCCTTAACTGTGGTTTATCACACCTGAGTTCAATTTCTCTAGCAACACCCAGGCCTGATTACTGCCACATCTGTTCTCAATTAAGAAATCACTTAAATAGGACCTGCCTGACAAAGTGAAGTAGACCAAAAGATCTTCAAAAGCTAGACATCATGCCGAGATTGAAAGAAATTCTGGAACAAATGAGAAAGAAATTAATTGAGATCTATCAGTCTGGAAAAGGTTATAAAGCCATTTCTAAAGCTTTGGGACTCCAGCGAACCACAGTGAGAGCCATTATCCACAAATGGCGAAAACATGGAACAGTGGTGAACCTTCCCAGGAGTGGCCGGCTGACCAAAATTACCCCAAGAGTGCTGCGCCGATTCATCCAAGAGGTCACAAAAGACCCCACAACAATATCCAAAGAACTGCAGGCCTCACTTGCCTTAGTTAAGGTCAGTGTTCATGACTCCACCACCTCGATCCTGACTAGTCTCTCAGTTCCTGCCGCTGAAAAACATCCCCACAGTATGATGCTACCACCACCATGCTTCACTGTAGAGATGGTATTGGCCAGGTGATGTGCGGTGCCTGGTTTCCTCCAGACATGACGCTTGCCATTCAGGCCAAAGAGTTCAATCTTTGTTTCATCAGACCATAGGATTTTGTTTCTCATGGTCTGAGAGTCCTTCAGGTGCCTTTTGGCAAACTCTAGGCCGGCTGTCATGTGCCTTTTACGCCTTTTACTGAGAAGTGGCTTCCGCCTGGCCACTCTACCATACAGGCCTGATTGGTGGAGTGCTGCAGAGATGGTTGTTCTTCTGGAAGGTTCTCCTCTTTCCACAGAGAAATGCTAGAGCTCTGTCAGAGTGACCATCAGGTTCTTGGTCACCTCCCTCACTAAGACCCTTCTTCCCCGATCACTCAGTTTGGTCGGGCGGCCAGCTCTAGGAAGAGTCCTGGTGCTTCCAAATTTCTTCCATTTACGGATGATGGAGGCCGCTGTGCTCATTGGGACCTTCAATGCTGCAGAAATTTTTCTGTACCCCTCCCCAGATCTGTGCCTCGATGCAATCCTGTCTCGGAGGTCTACAGACAGTTCCTTGGACTTCATGGCTTGGTTTGTGCTCTGACATGCACTGTTAACTGTGGGACCTTATACAGACAGGTGTGTGCCTTTCCAAATCATGTCCAATCAACTGAATATACCACAGGTCGACTCCAATCAAGTTGTAGAAACATCTCAAGTATGATCAGTGGACACAGAATGCACCTGAACTCAATTTTGAGTGTCACGGCAAAGGCTGTGAATACTTATGTACATGTGATTTTTTTCGTTTTTTATTTTTTAATAAATTCGCAAAGGTTTCAAACAAACTTCTTTCATCAATTTGTGATTATGGGGTATTGTTTGTAGAATTGAATAATGAATTTAATCCCTTATGGAATAAGTAACATAACAAAATGTGGAAAAAGTGAAGCGCTGTGAATACTTTCCGGATGCACTGTAAGTACAGGTGTATGATGAATTTCTTTGAGTGAATAAGCTGATGTCATTTATCCATGTACTTATTAAATTAGTAATTCATGCTAATGTCAGAAGGATACCATGAAATAAAATGGTTACATGGATATCTGCAACAATTACATTAAATTGTAAAGAAAGCGGTAGAGTGTCCTGTGTTGAATATAGTCAAGGGTTACGTCAAGAAACACCGGTAAACCAAGTAGAAAGGAAAAACTGTTGAGCAAAACAAACTGACAGAAAATCAATGAATGACTTGTGATTAGCATTTAAACTATACATCACACATTATTATTCACCCCAAAACACGTCACTCAAAGCATCAGTCCAAATTAATTTGAAATTGCTGAATACTGAATACAAGTACTAAAGAGCTGTATCTGGTTTTGTGGCAGTACAATTGACGCAAAACATGTTGCACCAGTAGCTGAAAGGTTTTAAGGTTTTCATTGTAACCTTTTCAGTGACATAAACTTTTCTTTGCAGAATGAGTACCTAGAAAAAGAACTGAGCAATAAGGAGAGAGAGCTGGAACTTCACAAGACCCAGTTTCACGTCAAATGTAAGTACAGCCCTGCTGTCCGTTTGATTTGCATTCACATGGACCTTTTCAGAGTTCAGTCTGTTCCATAAGCTGTAGATTTTGTTCACCTGACGACACTTAAAAGAGAATGAGAAAATGTATTGCAGGGATCAATTTTATTGTAGTTTTTCACAGCATGAGACTTTTTAAGTGAATCAAATACATCAGAGGCCACAGCTACACTGATATTGTTCCCTCCTGTGTGTTAATTCATAGTGGATGAACTGTCAAAAGTGAAAAGAGACCTGGAGGCTGCACTGAAAGATGTCCTCCAAGCCATGAGGATTAATCAAGAGACCACTCCATCTGATGCTGCCATCAATATTCCAAATCTGGAAAGGTTGGCTAACGTAAGTGCCTCCCATGTACCAAATCTGATGTTAAACGCTCATTCGTTTTTAAAAATAGCCTAAAGTGTAATATATTTATATTTAGACTGGTAACATGTTTTGATCACCTTAATCTTCAAGATTTTGTTTCTTGTTCAAAGTTTGGTCCATATAACTTTATTTAAACAGGAGATTAAGAATCTCAAGGAGGAGTGTCCTTGGCCAAGACAGCAGCAGCACATAGAATATGAAAAATAGAGGTTACAAAAACATAGGCTGCAACTAATTCACTCTATGTTTTCTGTCATAATGTTGTAGAGAAGGAAAAAATAGAAAAGGTGTTTTTCCCACACTTCAAATATAGTGATAATGAGGTAGATTGAGCAGCTTTTTTTCCTGAAAGAAGTATGAATAAGTTGTAAGTATTTGCTGCTACAGTATCTCTTTTGAGACTACTGGCTAAAATTATATAAAAAAAAAAAAAAATAGAAACAAACATTATACAGCTTTATTTTTTTGTCAATTTAGTCCTTTTCCTTGGGACTTACCATCTTGCAGAGGAAATCTGTCTCCCTATTATGTCTCCTAAGACATCACCTCACAGTAAATTATCGTTTACTCAGGCTTCAGCATTTCAACATAACATACTTATAATTGTGTTTAAATTAATAACAATGTGTACCATTGTTTAGTTCAGCTGTCAAAGCAGTAAATGTGTTTCACTGTAATCATCATCAAAGATCTTTACCTGTGTAAGTTTTTGTGACGTCTTATCTGTCTTCTGTTCTCTTGGCACTGTTCAAATCAACATCCCTTGTGACATTTCCTTGGCTACATGTTTAAACCTGACTGAAAACAAAAGCCTTTTTTGTTGCGTCATCCTGTAATATCTGTAACATCTGATCTGTAATATAATAAAATGCCACTTAAGAACATAAATGCATTTAACTTAATTGCATTTTAATATAATTTAGAATACAACTGAAAAGGTACTTTTCCTGAAGTAGATGAGTATAATGAGATGAGCAGTAGTGGTACTAGTAGTAGATGTAGCAGTATTAGATATTAGCAGTTAGTGGTAGTTTTAAATTGAATTTAGATCATATTTTTGTAGTCAGATTACTGTTTTATTACATTAACACAACATGTGCAGTCAAAATGCTTCTATATTGACATTTGTGTTAAAATGTTTTAACCTAAATGTAATGTTTCATAGATTCTATTTACATGATGTTATATAGTATATGTTTATATCTGGTAGAGGCACATTTAAAATCATTTTTATATAAAAGTTCACATAAGCAGCGCAGGTCTGCACTTATGCAAAGGCATATTGAGCCCAATACAGCAAATACTGTATAACCTCAAACATATCCAGTTAGACACAATAATGAATGATGAGCTCTCCTCCTTCCAACAGATTCAGCAAAATATATCATGCTTCTGCATTCTGTGATCACATGATTCTTTGTGTTTAGTTTCCTAGAGAGTTACAACATGTTTTCCACAGTTTCAATTTGCACCGTGTAGAGTGCTTTTACAGTTTTCTGTGAAAACAATGGGCATACTGTCCTCCTAGGTATTTCATTGTTTTTTGTCAGGTGATAAAGCAGACGACTTGTCACATAGCAACTTAATAAACAACAAATGCAGTGATCCAGAAAAAAGTTAAGAGTGGTCAAACTTTTGGTGGATCGTGCTGTGCTGTCTCCCAGTATAAGATAATACAATAGCAAGTCATATTTGAGACAGCTGATGAAGATGTTTGTTTGGCTTTGACGTCACACTGCTGGGCTCAGCTTCAGACAAGAGGAAGTAACAGGAAGTACCAGGTGCAAGCCACATGCAAACTGAAAAACAATCATAAGTAGTATTAATGTGATCTTTACTGTCAGCAGTGTGATTTTGAAAAAAAAATAAATCATTTTTATGTACAGCAAGTGTTAGTGAATGTTAAATCTAGGAAGTGAATATGATAGCGGTGGACCTGTTACACTGACTGACAGACAGCACATCAAATGATCATTTTTATTTCACAGACTGGGTCTATTATTTATCATCTAATGTTTTTTGGATGTGTTTTAATGGTATTCCTATTGTGCTCATCCCCCATATCACAGGCTATAGATGTCAAGAACATGAGCGGGCAGTCTGACTCAGCCCTGTTCCTCAAGTCCCAAATACATCAGCTGGTAGGGAGAAATGAAGAACTAAGGCAGGAATTGAAATCGGCCCGGGAGGAAGCAACCAACAGCTTCAGTCATCTTGCCAGAGCCAAAGAAAAGGTATGTCCAGATTGTGTTGTTAAGATAAAGAGATGATGCTGTTGACTGATAATGACAGACAACATGATTGTTGTTTTTTTAATCATGATACATTAACTTTTGTATCTAATCCTATTTGGCTACATCCCTTCCTTTGGCAAGAAAGCAAAGCAGTGTTGTTCACCTTGTCATGTTTTTCTGGCTACACATTTAGTTATGATTTCTCAAGCAGTTATTAACTATGGTTATTCAAGGCCAACTCCAAATGCTTACAGCTGTGTGCCGCAACTCTCTTTTCCAAATCAACAGAATAAATATCTTACATGAAAGTAGGTAACCAGGCAGATTTACAAAATGAAGATTTATAGAGACAGTGGCAATGCCTGACATTGTGATAACCTGGATTTCATCACCAGATTTCACCACCTGTGTACACCCCCTGAAACACCCATTTTCACAATCTATTCACCGATTCGTTTCAGGCCCGCGCTACAATTTATCTCCCTTCGGTTTATCATTTCTTTGAACAATTGGTCACCCCTGTGGTTTTTCAATATTTAAACCAACGCAACATCTCTAACGAATAGTTTTTAATAGAAACCGTTTCCGAGAGCACAGCCAGCAAAATGTTTGTTGGATCCCTGTTCTTAAAAGGGGAAAGCCTTGTTTTATATCAAAGCCTTTCCTTAAAGCAGCTGTCATAACTCATCTTTTTCTCCAGTTTTATTCTGTTCAGAATCAGAAATACTTTATTGATCCCCGTAGGGAAACTCTTTGTTACAGTAGCTTGCCTTTATGTCAGTGCACACAGGAAAAAGTACTGGAAAATGATATGATACACTATAAACACTATAAAACAGGTCAGAAAATAAATTAAGTATCATGTCGGTATAAGTATAAGATATAAGTGGTATAAGTGTCGAGTACCAAGTGGGTTTACTGGTTGAAGATGAAAGTACAGTATAAAATACAATGTGACTAAATATGTAATAAGTAATAGTAATAAGCGGAGGTGCATGTACTGTCGAGAGTAATAGAGGTATATAGTATCAGTAACAATAAATAAGAAAAACTAACATGGGAAAACTAATATTGCACGGGAGTAGTACACAGAATATTGCACAATTATTATTAATTATGGCGGAGATGTAATGCTCAATGTCCAGTTTAGTGACCTAGGGTCAAACAGACTAACCCTTGGAGGGAGGAGTTAAAGAGTTTGATGGCCACAGGCAGGAATGACTTCCTGTGGCGCTCTGTGGTGCTTTTTGGGGGGATGAGTCTTCCGCTGAAAGTGCTCCTTTGCTTGACCAGCACGTCATGGAGTGGGTGGGAGACACTGTCCAAGATGGCGTGTAGTTTGGCCAGCATCCTCCTCTCTGACACCACCGCCAGAGAGTCCAGCTCCACCCCCACAATGTCACTGGCCTTACGGATCAGTTTGTTGAGTCTGTTTGTGTCCGCTACCTTTAACCTGCTGCCCCAGCATGCAACAGCATACAGGTTAGCACTGGCCACCACAGACTCGTAAAACATCTTCAGCATTGTCCGGCAGATGTTGAAGGACCTCAGCCTCCTCAGAAAATAGAGGCGGCTCTGGCCCTTCCTGTAAACAGCTTGAGTGTTCTTGGTCCAGTCCAGTTTGTTATCTAAGTGTACTCCCAGGTACTTGTAATCCTCCACAATGTCCACACTGACCCCCTGGATGGAAACCGGGGTCACTGGTGCCTTGGCCCTCCGTAGATCCACAACACTGTTACACCACTTTGTCTCTTTTATGTATCTTTTCTCTGGTCTTTTACCTTTTTATTACTTTGTCAGGTTCATTGTGCTCTTGGGTAGTGTTATAAATTTTATTTTAATTTCTCTGTTTATTAGTTTGTCTGTCTTTGTTTGACTATGTTTAGTCACATTGTATTTTATACTGTACTTTCATCTTCAACCAGTAAACCCACTTGGTACTCGACACTTATACCACTTATATCTTATACTTATACCGACATGATACTTAATTTATTTTCTGACCTGTTTTATAGTGTTTATAGTGTATCATATCATTTTCCAGTACTTTTTCCTGTGTCACTCTTTATTTGAGTGACACTGGTATTGAAGTGAATCACCTGATCATAATCACACTACAATGCCTTTTGTCCTCGCATGAAGGACAGACTCATGCTTAGCAATTTAAAATTATTAATTATGTTAAAATTATATTAATAAGATATTCTGAATAAGCCTCTGATACTAGAAGTAAACTTGGAAACTATTTTGATGGACAAATGACATTTCTAGTATCACTGAAGTTAGTATTATCAAAACAAAGGTTTGACTGCCAGGCACTGCTTTTTATTGTTTTTATCTGTGTTTGTCAGGTGAGCCAACTGGAAGGTGAATTGGAGTTGCTAAGGAAGTCAGGCAGCACTGGAGTCGTCCTCCGACCTCTGACCCTTCCTGAGGGCCTGGGGACCAGCAGCACTGAGATCATCAGTTCGCTGAATGAGTACGCTATCCGACTTCTTCAGGTCAGTATCACTGTGTTCTTAAGACCTGGATGGAAAAGCTGTAAATACAATACAATATGTCTCAACTATTAATGAAACATTTATAATACTTATATTAATTAGGAGCTCAAAAACAAGGAGGAGGAAAGCAAGAAACTCATAGGAACACTTGAAGAATACAAAGAGAAATTTTCTGTTATTAGCCACCAACAGGGACTCCTCTATAAAGAATACCTAAGGTTGGTTCACAAAAAAGTTTCTCACAAGCTATAGCTGGTTTGTAACTTTTAAGTGCAAAATAAACTATTAAACTATTTTTATTGTGTTTTTGCTCAGTGAGAAAGCAGAGTGGCAAAAGAAGAAAGAGACATTTACAGAGATGAAGAACAAGCTGGAGGAGCAAAATCAGGTGGATTCTGTTAAAATCCGAGAGTTCAACGTAAGTCAGACAAACACATTTTTGAAAGGTTAATGGTACTTTTGGACTGCATTTATGTAGCACTTTCTCCCAAAGCGCTTTACATTGCGCCTCTCATTCACCCACACACACATTCTCTAACTCAATAATTGTGAAACACACATGAGGGAAACAGACGACTCACTCACTTGCGGTTTCAAATATGAGCGAGACCCGTGAAAGTCTTGGACGGCACAGATTGCCTCACAGCAAGAAAGACCAGGGTTTGAACCTTTGGTATCTGCACATGTGCCCCCCCTCCCATTTTTTCTAGAAAATGAAAAATGTAATGGATACCCCTCTTTGCTTCACTGTACTTATCCTACCTTCTACTGAGTTTTCCCCCAAAACTTTAATCTAAGATCAGTTTTATTTGAGGTCTTATCCATTTCACCCGTAAGGAGCTGCTTGACACCCTTCAGAAGGACCCAGAGGAAATCAGGAGACAGTTGAGCGAAGCATTGCGCAAGTTGACGGTGCTGAAGGTTAATGAGAAGAAACTGACGCGGCGCTACATCACCCTGCTGGAGCAAGAACAGCACCTCTACAAGGAGAACAGCAAGCTGAGGGATGAGAGCAGCCACATGCAGGCCTCTGTCACCCAGAGGATAGGCTACCTGCAGAGATACAAGGTAGAGAAACAAAAAGTTCAATTTCACCAAAAGTTAAGATCATGCATAAAATGAAAGCTGGTGCTGCTTTTCTTAAATAATTTGAGTGGGAAAACACCAGATACCTCACTGTCAAATGAAGGTTTTCTATTTTACACTTATCTGGGTAAATAGTGACAGAAGCTGCCATAATTTTTTAGGGGTAGAAAAGATGTACCAATGTTAGAATATGAGGCAGCAGCACATAGCAACAAGAAAAAGATGTGCTATAGGGCTATAGATACATAGATAGATAGAAAAGCCAGTGAAAAACGGACTTGTTGCTGACCCTTATCCTATTTCCATTTATTAAAATATCAAGGACTACTGCTAGACGGATATTCTGGTATTTGTCAGCTTTGGTCTTATTCTCATACATTTATGAGATATCATAACCATTGTAACTATTGGTCATGATAACATTTTAGGCACTACCTTGGTTAGAGATTTGGGAAACGCGGATTCAGAAATCATTTTAATGACTTGTCTTTGACAGCCAAAAGTGAACACATAAAGTAGTCCCTTGAAAATCCCTGTAATTATTGTAGCAAAGTTGGACCAAAATGTGAGAATAACACCCAGGTAGCCAAATACCGTAATTTCCTTTAAAAAAAAAAAAAAAAAAAAAAAAAAAAAAAAAAGTAAAAGTTGAATTTGGAGTCAGTCATTATTAACACCATTATTTGTTTTGTCTTTAGGAAATGGCTGCATATAAGATAGCAGCACTGCAGAAGGCCTTGGATGATAGTGTGCCCTCATCAGACCTGGAGAGAGCTAACAAACAATACACAGAGCTAACAGTCAAATACAGAGACATGCTACAGAGGGACAGCCGCCTCATACAGAGAACCACCAACCTCGAACATTTAGAGGTATAAAAACACATTAACTGCCCAAGCATTTTCATTACACCTCCAGTACACACAACTTTTATTATTTTTGACTGTTCACCATTGACTAACCATACCATATTTTTAACTTCTTTTTTTCCCCCACTCAGAGTGAGAATGCGTCTCTTCAGGAGCAAATCTCTGCCATGAATAAAGAACTGGAGATAACAAAGGAGAAACTGAATACTTTAGAGCAAGCATGGGACAACATCAATGCAATTGGTAAACTAAGGATAGGGCTGATTATATTCAGTTCAGTTATTTTCATCTGTCAGAAAAAATTTGGAATTTTATCTTTTTTTTATCTGTTTATTTTGAATCTAAAACACCATAAAGTGACAGCCAGTAGACTCTGTTGTGTTTTTTTAAATGTATTATAATACCAGTAATACAAGGCTACAAAGAAACTCAAACATTCTGTGAAATAAAAATAGTAAATTAGTATGAAACCATTTTAGTTTGAACCCAATTGTATAGCTTTGATTCAATACAATAAACCATTTAACTCAAGAGTTAAACCTAGTTTGTGGATCCCACCCATTATATAAAATTCTCATTCCAAATTGTGCTTTTCTCTTAATATCAGGAGGTGAAAATAGCATGGATAAGGCGGACAAGGCGTTGGCCAACAATGAGATGGTATCTGCCGCCAGGCGGATCACCACTCTCGAGATGAAGGAGCTGAACGAGAGGCAGAGAGCTGAGCATGCCCACAAAATGTATGAACAAATGAGGAATTCTCTCAGGCAGGTGGAAGAACGTAACTTAGAACTGGAGACCAAGTTTGCAGAGGTATGAGGCCAAGGAAAATGACAGATGAGTTTTTTTATACATGTATGTCATACGCTTGAGACTTGCTGTTGCTCAGGGCGTAATAAATTATGCTAGATGTAAAAAGACATTTGGTTCACCGGGCAGACACACAGTCTTACAGTACAGAAGTACATTCATTTGAATTGTACAAATACAGAATCGTTTTTATGCTTTTTATGCCTGTGTCAGGAAAAAAAAAATATTTGTCTATCTCAACGTTTTGTTTTATGACCCCTAACAACAGCAATATAACTCAGCTATGTGGCTGTTTTAATGCTTGTCAAGTCTGTGCCAGATTCTCACCAGTTTAGGCCATTTTCCCCAAAAGTCTTATCATTAGTGTTACTTCTGTTTTTCCTCAGCTGACCAAAATGAATGTAGAGGCCCAGAGGGTGGAGCGGGAGCTGAGAGATGAGTTGGCAGACAGCATCAGCCAAGCTGTGAGCAATGCTGACAGAGCCAGGATTGCAGAGTTGGAGAAGGCCGAGGCTGAGCTTCATATCGAGGTTTCTAAGTACGTTTGACAATGTGCAGGCCTGAGATTGATCATTTATGCTCTTATCATGAGATATAGGTTTAGTTAAAGATTGCATTTGCAAACCTAGAATGACTTTGAAAAAATAAATTCTATAAACGTAAATGTTTTTGAGGTCACAGCAGTGAATTGACTGTTATCTGTTAATAAAACTGTCAAATGGTTGTGAAAGATAAACTTGTCATTCCTTAAAAATACTTTTCTGTTATGCATGAGCATTCCTTTGCTTTTTTTTCATATATTAGTTGTGAGCTGAACCTCATCATTGCACTGTTGCTTATAATGTTAGTAATAAAGGCATTTAGGCTCATTCTACTATTAAAATGGAAAGTTAAAGAATGTAATGTGTGTGTGTTTTTTGTTTTTGTTATTTGGGTTTTTTTTTGTACAGGCTTCAAGAGGTGTCTGATGTGGCTATGATGCAGGTGTCTGCTCTACAGGCCAGACAACAGTCTAAAGAGAAGGAAGTAGAAGCTTTGAGGAGACAAATACTGGACTACCAGGTAATTTGGTGTTGTGTTTTTTTTTTCTTAAACTTTGTTGAACCTAGGAAGGGTTAATCATAAACTTTACTGAACCTAGGAAGGGTTAATCATTAACCTTTCCTGTTACATTAAAATACTTTACTGTTTACTGTTGCCCTTCAGGTCATACGCTTTTATAAGGCTGACAGCCTGATAAACAGTAAACCTCTGATTCACAATTAAAGTAAATCAGATTTCAACTTAAGCATCTAAGGTACTTGATGCAGTGTGAGAACTCACCAAATCACATACTTAACTACACTTTCTATCACAGGGATTTATTCACAGGTGACTTGTGAATTGAGTCATTGTTTGTAGAATTTTACACTGATTCATAAAAATTGTCAGGCATCTGCTTTCAACATGGTAAAAATATGGAAAAAATATATGTAAAGAAATATAGTTATGTCATAGTGGTTTTCAAATGTCTGAATGCTCTGTAGACAAAAAATAAGTTAATAGTAAAAAACATTTGTATAATAGCTCTGCCTCTCAATAATGGAGTGGTAGAAAGTATATTAAAATGTATTAATCAAAACACAAACAACCCTGGTTGTGTAGCAGTCAGTTATGTACATTAGTGAATTGAGTGAAAAAAAATTAACTGTGTCTTCACAATGTCATCTCTTTCCCTCAGTCACAGTCAGATGAGAAGGCCCTCATTGCGAAGCTGCACCAGCACATTGTGGCTCTGCAGCTCAGTGAGTCAGCTGCTTTGACCAAGCTGGAGGCTTCCACCTCTCACATCCAAAAGCTGGAGGCCTACAAGCTGCGTGCTGAACAGCGGCTGGATGCCAGTGAGCGTGCTCTGTTCCTCGCCCGTCAGGAGGGCAGAAATCGCTCCAAGCACCTACGGCAGACCATCCAGTCACTGCGTAGGCAGTTTGCTGGAGCGCTCCCTCTTCCCCAGCAGGAAAAGTTCTCTGTGACCATGGTGAGCCTCCAGGAGGACAGAGCAAAAGCCCAGGAGGAGAAGAGGAAGGCTGAGGAGGAGAGGAGGAGAGCAGAGGGCAGGGCGGAAGAACTGGAACTGAGACGTCAAGGCCTGGAGGAGCTCATCTCAACACTGAAGGATGTGAAAGGGGCCCAGAAGGTCATTCTGGTTAATTGACAGATACAGTTATTATCACAGCTGTTTAAAAATAATAGAATTACACACTGTTAGTCTTGTGATCTCATTTGTTTCTGATCTCATCTTGAAAACCACTCCACTGTTTAACTTCTAACAGGTAACTGAGTGGCACAAGAAAATGGAAGAAGCTCGTCTGCAGGAGCTGAGGAAAGGCAGGGAGCTGTCGGTCCAGAAGGAGGAGATCAGGTACCTGAAGAACCTGGTGGAAGAGCAGGAGCGAACCATCCGCTCGCTGGATGAGGATATTGTGCACCAAAACATGGTGAGAGACAACCTCTTGGAATGATGTATACATGCTCAAAAATTTGCTAAATGCAGACACCAATTCACAAATTTGTGCATCATTGTGTTCAAAATGAAGAGACAAAAACTTGACAAGCACATCAGGGTTATATGCTAAAGGATTATTATGGTATGATTCAGTTACAGAATTACTACAATCACAGAGTGGAGAAAAGTGTAGCTATGAAAACCTCACAATTTTAACTACCTCACTTATTAAGGAGCTTTTAAGTACAGAAGCATGTCAGTAGTATTGTAATATTAATAGTATAGTATAAGGTATATGTCAAGGTAATGCAGAAAACTCTTCTCCTTGTAAAGCTTCAAGAGGAACGCCAGCTTGCATGGGATCAGCGAGAGGTGGAGCTGGAGCGCCAACTGGACCAGTACGAGAAGCACCAGAATGAAATTCTAAGCAGTGCGGAAAAGGTAAACTATTGTTGACAGTCGTTGATGATGAAATAGATTAAAGTAACAGCAAGTAAAACATGATTATTCCGAATATTTTTTATTTGGGCCATCATCTAGGACTGAGCTTAGTACAACTATATTTTTGGTTGTTTTCAGTATGAGGATGGTACAGGTTCCCTACCAGACCCGAGTCTACCTCTTGCTCATCAGTTAGAGTTTGCTTTGGGTAAAATCAGAGAGCATGCCCGTACCATCTTGGACACACAGGCCACCTGCAAAAGTTTGGATGAGGTATAGTATTCAGTCCCTGTTCATACATTCAGTATTCCTGATACATCAGATGCATAGCATATTGTTTGAATTCTGATTTCTTCATATGCAGAGGTTGAAAGAGAAAGAAGCAGCTCTGTGGAAGGCAGAACAGAACATTGTGTCCAGGGATAAAGTGATCAATGAGCTGCGTCTTCGGCTCCCAGCTGCTGCCAACAGAGAACGCCTGCTAGCTGACCTTTCCAAGCATGAAGAGGGCCAATCAGACAATCAGCCTTCCCTGAAGCTGGCTCAGCAGACCATCAAAGACCTCCAGGGTAGACTTGACAAAAAAGAGGATGTGCTAAAGAAATACCAGAACCAGTTGGCTCAAGCCAGACAGGTACATTGATACAAGGAAAAATACTGGGTGTATTATATCCATTATACTATTGCTGTGTGCTTTTTAAGAGGCATTAGTAGAGGCTAGTTTGTGAGTAACATTTTATCAGGGATTAGTTGCAGTGTCTGTTGGAGTTAGGGTTTATGAATGTCTTAGCACTTAGATTAAATATTTATTAGCAATGTCTACAGAAATATTCTGACCATTATGTATTACTAAGTAGTAAAAGTGTTACTTATTGCCTCTTCTATTTATAAACCTGGCTTGGACATTAGAGTAAAAGCAATTACGTTTTCAGAAGGTAAACTTTTTATATCCAAAGTGTTTCTTTGTTTCATTTAACACCTTGTTGATCCCAGGATCAAGAGGAGATGATAAAGAGACACCAGGAGGAGCTGAGAATGCTGAATGAGAAGTTGGACATGCACACGGACACCTCCCTGCACCGCTTTAAACAGACAGCAATGGTACGAAGGTATCCATGTCTCTCTTTGTGAGCTGTTTTTTTTTTCTGGTTAAATAGCTTTGGCTTTTTGAGCTAAGGCTCACAACATCATTGGTGCAAGTCTAGTCCATGACATCAGATTCACATTAATATCCAGAGAGAAGTCCCAGATTGTATTTCTAAGCATACTGTATGTTACCTAACATTTCACACTTAATCAACCAAGGCTTCATGGGAAAACATCCCAATTTCTAAGCATAATTTGGAAGATGTTCCTCCATGAGTCTTTGAGCGCTATTTCAAATTTCCAGTATAGCATGTTTGAGGCAGTGTTAAAGGTGATGTAAGCGACATACACTGCCACTAAATGTCACACTAGAGCACCAGCATCTCAGACCAAAACAAATGGGTGCTACGGCCCACCAGACTCCATTGAGAAAAACAGTAATTTTACCTTGCAGCTCATCGTAAAACACACTTCATACAAACTGGACAGAAACAAAATAGATTTCACCAAAACTGTCTTTGTTAGTCTTCCACTGTTCTAACAATCACCAACTCTGGTTTGGTCAAAATAAACCCTTAATTCACTACATTAGATGAGAAAAGAAACAGCTCTCCTCAAACCAAACAAACCAAAACAAAGAACAGAGAAGCTCCGATAACAACACACACAGAGGGGGCGTGACGTCATTCTTTGCTTATTCGCCGTTACTCCACTGTATCTTTACATAGCAAATAGTTGTTTGCTGCTATATTAATGTTCAGAATCTCATATACAAAACCTTTAAGTGTTTTGTTTAATGCTCCCTCCTTATTTTTATTTATTTTTTGGTCCAGGAATTGATGAAGAAGCCCACTATCAGGATGCAAACCACCAAGCATCTGGAGCGTCTGGCTGAGTTGGAGCAGACAGTGGCTGAACAGGACATCTCGCTCTCCTCTGTCACACAGAAGTTGAATCTGACAACCGCTGAGCTGGAGCGACAGAGGACCACCATGGAAACACAGGCTAAGAAACACGCTGACAAGATGTTGAAGTGATTATCCCTTAATTAAACCAGATTCCCTGACGTTTTTTCTGAATTTGACCCAGTGGTCACCTGTGACGATTATATTAAAGCAGAATCAGAATCCTTTGTTTCCTTTATCTTAGTTTGTGAGTACATTAACAAAGCATTGATGCAAATATTATCAGCAATGAACATAAATGCTTTTATCAATTTATTTTTGTTTTCATAGGCTAACCTAAATCTAAACCTTGTTTTTACAATTTAAGTATATTCATTAACTCAGGGCTCACATTAAGCCCACTGGAACACTGACCGCATGAAACATGTTGAGAATTGATTAGACTAATATGATGGCGTTGCTTTCCTTCTAACCTCGATTCACACTGATGATCTCAACTGGTTAAAACTTGGCAAATTTAGTGAACCCCAGATTAACAGAGGAATAATCACACATTCATGTTTTAAGTGTGAAATGCCTTGCACTAATGCAACTGTAAGAACTTGGCTAATGGGGATCTCAGTCAGGATTACACCTAATGTGTGAAAAGTCCTATAGTAATGTACAGGACACGAAGTACAGGGACAACAGGTAAATGTCTGTGCCAGGGCACAGTTCAGTACCCTACACAAGGGTACCCTTAAAGCCTGAAAAAGTCCCCAAATATATGTTCTAAATTGAAGTCCTTTAATGATTTAAAATATCTCAAATACCATTTTTTACCATAAAATATCATTCAAGGGTTTAAGATTTCACTATGAAACAATGGATTTCTTTGTTCCCTTTATAAATGATAGCACATACTTTAGAACAGGTTTCATAGTACAAGGTTCCACATTCTCTGCTCTTTGTTGTGGATTATGGCATATTGGGTTTGATTATTTCACCCAGTGTAACACCATATAGCTTCAATGAAGAGATAGAACAAGCTGATACTGTCAGACCTGGGACAAAGGCATTTCAGCCACATGAAAACGCACCAATTGACATGAATGAGGGTGGACAAAGTATTATAAATACTTTTTAAATATAATGCAGTACTATTTAACTCCATTACAAACTACAGCCTCTAAAAGGACAAGTTGATTCAACACCTCTCAAGTCTCTTGCATTAGGTTCAGCTAGGTAGATAGGTGTGCCTACTAAACTGGCAACTCAGTGTATATCTCAGCAGTTTTACATCCCATCACTGTTGATTGGTCATAATTGATTTATGCAAAAAATAAATAGACAATTAGTCATTGATGTTAGCCAACCAGGTTGAATCTGTTTACCTGGCAAAAATATTACCCTACATCTGTCAAAACATCACTATGTGTGTCAAAAAGACCTGCATGCAAGAAATATCTCCCTGTTTGATAGAAATATTGTCTTACATGTAGTAAGATTACGTACATTGTAGACTTGCCAACCAGGGAAAATTGCCCAGCCTGGCTTTGGCAGAATAAATGCCTACCAAAAAGAGAGATCTTCTTACCTAGCAGAAATGTCATCCTGCTTGGAACTAATACTGCTCAGTCTGCCAGTGAATGAAATATAATGGAAAAAGTGACCTACCAAAATGTCAGAATGTGTGTATTAAAGTAACAGTGTTTCACATTAGGCAGGAACATTGTTTCCCCTGTCAGGATCTATGATAGTGATCTGCTGCACATGTTGCAACTGTCCTGTCTGAAGAAAACCACTACCTCTACTAACTTCGCCTTGGACTCTGTGTTCAACAGTGATCTAAAGCATACATACTTTTATGTATTAGTGATGGTGTATGTTCCCTTTAAATGTGTGTGATTTTTATTAACTCTATTCATGACCACTCCCTGCATACCACATAAGCTACAGAACACAAGAGACACATGATGGTCATATTTTGGTCACTGTATAGAATCAGCAGTAATGACCTGAAGCAAGTTAAAAAATACTCCCCCATCAGATAGAAATTAAAAGTCACATTAAAAGTATTTAAAATGATGTAATAACACAAGTTAAGAAAATCTGAATGTTATAAAACAAACTAACAGAGGGGATTTGTTGCAGGCTAGAGGAGTATCATGCTTCCCAGGTGAAAGCTCTGACTGGCGAGACTGAGGATCAGAGGAGCCAGATGGCCCAGATGGAGAAGGAAATTAACTACCTGCAGACTGAGCTGGCAGCCCTGAAGGAGGCCAACATCCGCTCCCCCAGCAACACCATGAAAAACCTGGTGGAACGACTGAAAGCACAGCTCACCCAGAAAGAGAAACAGCTCAAGGTTGTTCTTTTATCATATAAGTTTTGTACTTGTACTTTACTTGTTCTTTTTTCATCTGTGATATAACGGTGAGCAACATAGAGTGGTTAGTCCTGTTGCCTTGCAAAAGTACCCAGATTCATTTCTGGGGAATGAGGACATGCTGTCTGTTGTTGGCATGTTTCGCTTGGGTGATTCTGTTTCTTCCCAGTCCAAAGATGTGCCTGACAGGTGGGCTGGGTGCCGTTCTTTATACAAATGAATCTCGAGTGAGTGTCTCTGTGTTGGCTGTGTGATGGACTGGTAGCCTGACCTGGATTCTGGGTGAACAGTGGACAGTAGGAAATATTGTTCACCCAGTGTATGCTGGTACTGAAACTTGAATGAAGTTTGAATTAATACTGCTTTTTTAATGCCTTTTAGCTGCATAACAAGTAAGAGCAGTTGATCTGGATATTTGGTTCACAATTGTGCCAAAAGCGTTTTTAATGATACGTACATAATTTTTTTTTCTTTTTTTTTGTGAAAAGTACAGCCAAGTTCTGTAATTGTCCACCACATACAGAAAAATATGTTGTTTATCAAGTTTATACCAAGAATGAGTGTGGGAGAGAGGAAGTAGTCTATTAACTGTATAAATGAGGCATGGCCATTACACTCATCATATTTATCATAGCTGGCATCTCTCTCCCTGTTTTCTCAGTCTCTCAGTAAGGCTCTGTTGGAGCTGCGGGCAGAGATGACATCTGCTGCAGAGCAGCAAGTCATAGCCAGTGCTGCACAAAAAGAAGAGAGTCTTAATGTACAGATGTTGGTTGACAGACACACCAAAGACCTAAAGGTGGGACCCCTTTATCATAATAACACTTGTTTTTCTTGCATGTTGTATTTCATTACTGACATTTATGAATAGCTGTCAAGCTAATTAACTGACACACATAAAGCTTTGGGAGTAAGTTCATTCTGATTACACACAAATATTTCAAAAATATTTTACATAAAATAGGAATAATTCCATAAAGCAACAGAAATATCATCTACTCCCACTTTAATACTAATTGGCAACTTTTAGTTGACACTTCTGGTCTATGTTGATTTACAGTCAGTCACAGTCTATCTGTCTCTAGTGTTTCTGAATAGTAGCTAATCATAAGGTGAAGTTGGTGAACACATGGCATGTGCCAGCCTCCTTGTACAGACAGCATGTTTGACATCTTTGTTGACTCCAACTGGCCCTTATTCCTTTCATTAATCACCATTTACAGCTAATTAAGGGCTCAGTCAGATATGCAAAGTCAATAGATTTAAAAAGTTATCATGATTTATTTTCACCCAGTTGAAAGAAAAAATAAAGTGAAAGTATACTAACAGATTGCTATATTTGGAGATACTGGTATTATAGAATGCCTTTAGCCAATTATATTCCATGGGCATAACTAACCAGTATAATAAGCAAGTAGTCATGATAACATTAAAGAATAAGTCTGGCTATATTTTGTATTTTTGTTATTGTCAATAATGTTCCCATGAAAGTAGAAAAAAGGTAATTTCCTTAAACAGCCAATGTTACTGAAACAGGCGTAACTAGTGCATTTGTTGGGGACTATTTTCAGCTGTGGACTAATACACATCTGGGGCACCAGTGACTATTTATGGCAGCAGGACGGTGTATGTGGGATTGACTCAAAATAAACTACATTGGACGTGTTTGTGGTATGAAGGAACATGTCAGCCAGTGTAACTGTGTGGCTCATTCAACAATGGAGGTCTTTGGCACAGGAGAATAAGATATGTCAGGCTTTGGATACACAGACAATACTTGGTAGTAGCATCCATTCTTTGATGGTTTTGGACTTTTCATGGGATTCCTTGTCAATAAGAAAACTGTAGAATATCACCAGACCTATCCTTTAAATTTGAAAATCCCTCTTCTCCAAAGATGCGTGTGCAAGAACTTAATGAAGAGCTTCAAGCTGCAAAGGAGTCTGCCAAAGCAGCCAGAGGCCAGGAGAACACCCTGAAAGAGGAAGTGGACAGCCTGAACCAGGGCCTCCAGAGGAGTCAAAAAACCCAGAGACGCCTGCAGACTGAAAAAGAGGAGAGAGAGCAGGAAATCCAGGTGCTTAAGCAGCAAATCAAGAGGCTTAGCAGCGCCCTTCAGGTTAGTATCTGTAAAGAGTGTGGAATAACACACTAAGTTACTGATTTGTAAGGAAGCATGCAGCTTGGTTTGACTTTTGATCTGGAGCTTATTGTAGTTGCTGTTACAGTCACATGAGACAGCCACTGTCAGCATAACATGTGTGGACAAATTACCAGAATCCCCTGACTCAGGCAAGACATTCAGACCCTGAAATATGATAACACAAGACATGCAAACCCTGCGAGGCTCAGCAAATTAAAAGAAATTGAGGAATGCATCAAGAATGGAATCTGACATTCTTCTAAGATTTCAGATAAACTCCTCCAGTGAATATCAGCGTTCATTTAATTATTCAGGTATTCTTTTGGACCAGTGCCACCTAGCATGTACTTTAAAAGTTAAAAAGTCCAGATTTGTCTCAGAGCTTTGGCTGCATCAGGAATGACTTCCTGTGGCGCTCTGTGGTGTATTTTGGGGGGATGAGTTAGCGAAAGACTCATACCCCCAAAAGCACCACAGAGCGCCACAGGAAGTCATTCCTGCCTGTAGCCATCAAACTCTTTAACTCCTTCCTCTAAGTGTCAGTCTATATGACCTTAAGTCAATAAACTGGACATTGGATCATTAACATCACTGTAATACTTGAAATAATTGTGCAATATTCTCTGTTTAATACTCCGGTGCAATATACTCTGTTTTCGGTTTAATTTATTGATATTTATTCATACTTCTATTACTGCTGTACATTATCCACTGTCTCATAATAATCTTAATAAGCTACACTTAACTTGACAGTACATGCACTACAACTTATTACTTATATTATTACATTGTATTATTATACCGTACATACTTATCATCAACCGGTAAATCCATTTTGTACTTTACACTTATTTTAATTTTATATTTATACCCACTTGATACTGTCATTCCCCCTTTCAGAAGCTGAAAAAAGTACACCCCCCCCCACCCCACCCCACCCACACACACATGCAAACAGATTTGATTGAAATAAAACAAATGATTCAGTTCATAAATCATAATCATTCACCTTAGTTCCACCTGTGTAGTGTTAGTGCCTTACTTTTTTTATTGACTTAAATAGAGAAAAGAATGCCTGACTCCACTGTACACTGTCTGAGAAAGTGAGACAGTGAGCTATGTAAACCTTTTTCTCTGCATTTGCCAATTAGAACCAATCAGAACCAGATGGGAAGGGGCCAACCATCGAGAATCTGCAGAAGAAGATAAGGAGGCTAGAGTCTGACTTGGAGAAAAGAGCAGAAATTAAAAATGTTAAGGATGATCATGGAAAGGTTTAAACATCAATTCAATCAACATTAAACATTTTATATTACGGCTATTTTACTGTATTATTATTATTGTTATTAGCATTATTATCATTATTTGCATGTTCACTTAATGTACGCCTTGTTTTCCTGACAGACCAAAGATGAAATTGTGCGTTGGGAGGAGGGTAAGAAATGGCAGGTCAAGATGGAAAAGGTGAAGAATGCACTGAAGGAAAAGGAACGAGAGAATGAATCCCTGTCAAAACAGCTCAGCACTCTTAAAGACCTCTATGCCAGGTGTGTAGACCATACAGGATGGTTTACAGAGCATTCTTTGATTTTGCTTTTTTGTACATGACAGAATTACTTTAACTTAAAGCTGCAATAGGCAACTTGGAACATTTAGTTCCAAATGACAGCACGAGGGACTGAAGTTTGCAAACTTCAAACTATATCTTGATGTTAATAAAATGCACACAGCAAAGCTCTTTATCCAACACTGGTAGTCATTTCAGATCATAGAATTTTCATTATTGATTAATCATCCGAT
Organism: Siniperca chuatsi; assembly: GCF_020085105.1. NCBI lineage: Eukaryota > Metazoa > Chordata > Actinopteri > Centrarchiformes > Sinipercidae > Siniperca > Siniperca chuatsi. Next base: position 28,129,213 of record NC_058045.1, on the reverse strand, counting down.
TATTTTCTTAATAAATCATTTTGTCTATAAAATGATAATTGTAAAATTACCATTATAATTTTCTAGAACCAACGGTGAAGTCTTGAAATTGCTTGTTTTATATGACCCATAGTCAAAAACCCAAAGATATTTAGTTTGCTATTATATAAAACAAAGAAAAGCTGCAATTTTCATTTGAGAAGATGGACACAGAGAATAGTTTGCATTTTTGCTTGAAAGATGACTGAAACAATCAACTGTTTATCAAAATAGTTACAAATTAATTTTCTAATCATCTCAACTCTAATAATAATAAGAGGATATAGTTGTCAAGGAGGGAAGGTTTTACAGATATATACATGTTATCGGTCAATTGCCAAGTATCCCACCCAAACTTCATAAAAGTCAGTTATTTTCAACTATTTTGTAAAAAAAAAGCGCCTGATAACTCACTCAGTGCTATAAAGTATACACTATGTACTAATGCTGACAGTGCAGTTTTGGAAATTAATAAAGACAAAATCAGTGTACTTTACTGTTTTGTTCTATCTGGAAGTTATACATGTAGTGACAGAAGTCGATCTGGAAACCTACTGCCACATGTCTTTCAGCTGCCGGCAGCCCTTCAAGCTGCAAGCAAGCATTCTGTGTTTTGTTGTGTATGCAGACTGGAGCAAGAGAAGAGTGCACTGCAGAAAAAGCTGAAGGCTCGAGGTGTGACTGCTGATCAGGTAGTGGGTGTGCGATCCACTGAAATAGAGAAGGAGATGGAGGAGCTGAAGAAGAAGAACTCAGACCTGGAGACACAGATCCTCACCATAAAGTAACTAGCAGTCTTCTATTGAAATCTATTGCTCTTGTTCAAAATGCCCTGATTTTAGTACCTTGTTTTGGCTTATTTTAAAGATATTACAAGTGCATGATGATTCAGTATACTTGTATATAGTTGTGTAACATGTTTTCCATAGTAATATACGGTATATATAACCTTTATTTGCACTTGTAAAAACACACTGATGAACACGAGGCCCCTTTTACAATGTGCAATGAGTTTTCATAAAAATGACAATACAATTTGATTTATATAGCACATTTGATGCAAAGAGTTTGTAAATCAATACTTTGATATATGATTTAAAGCTGAGTTTGTCATCAGTCTAGATGCCCAAGTACTTGTATTCATAGACCTGCTCAATACAGGTTCCATTGTGAGTGACAGTTTTAAAGGTAGGATTGTCAGTCCGTCTCTTTTTAGGAAACAAAGTAAGGCTTATACAAAGTGTTACTGTTGCGTTTAGCTGATTACAACCCTGAGGCTAAACTCAGCTATAAAAACATACATTAATGACCATAAAATGTTTATCTTATGTCTAAATTTCATGGATTTCTGCTATAGAATTATTTTCTATATATTATATAATCTTATCACCATTATTCGATACATGTGATCATTTTATGAACACTGACACTGGATTTTTTGAGGCCAATGGTGATATCAGTGTTTGAAAGTAAAAAAAAACAAACAAACAAACAACAAAGACTGATAACAATATCTTGGCCAATATTCCTTTATTACATAAACCCTTTTCAATTTTATTTATATACCCCAATATCACAAATCACAAATTTGCCTCAAGGGGCTTTACAATCTGTACAGCATACGACACCTTCTGTCCTTAGACCCTCGATTCAGATGAGGAAAAACTCACCAAAAAAACCCTTTCACAGGGAAAAAATTGAAGAAACCTTAGGAAGCAACAGAGGAGGAATCCCTCTCCCAGGAAGGACAGACATGCAATAGATGTTGTGTGTGCAGTATAGACCAACATAATAAAATAACGTATTAAGTATGGACAATCATGATGACAAAGTTATGAATAGATTGTAACATATATGAATAATATGGATCCGGGAGAACGTCGAGCAACTTCAGGTGTCGTCAAATAGATAGGACCTGAGCCACCTCCTCTCCACCATGGAACCTGGAAGAGGACAGACTACACAAACACACAAGGAGCAAACTCAAGCACACCATTCACACAGGTAGGAGAAAGGAACAGACACATAGAGGGAGGAAGAGAGAGAGACCAGAGCAGAGGCTGAATCTCCTGGAGGATGAAGATCCAGATCCAAAACATTTGGAGAGAGGCTCATTGATGAGGTTCATTATAGGGTCATATAATCCAGACCAAGACTTTTCTATTTTCTTGTTGAACTTGCAGACAACACCAGGCTTTACCACGTGATGACGCCATGGAGAATCTGACCCTGAGGAATCGCTACCTGGAGGAGAGACTCCACTCCTTAGAGAGCCAGATATGCAAAGAGCCTCAATCGAGACCCTCTGTAAGTGCTCATCAACATGCAGAGCATGATGATTGTAATAAATGTGTAGGAGTTTGTCAGAAATATCCAGATAATTCACATAGTAACATAATATACATGCTTGAAGGATTAGTTTATTTTTTCAATTGACAGAAAAATTATCTTTTTTGGCACATTTGCTAATAAAGATAAACATCTTTACATGATCAACCAATTTATCAAACATTCTTTAGTTTCAGCTTCTGAAATGAGAGAATTTGCTGTTTTTCTCTGTTTTATATAGTTTTAAATTGAATATCTTAGGTATTCAACTGTTGCAGACAAAACAAGCAATTTGAAGACATCACCTTTGGCTATTTGAACTTGTGATGGGCCTTTTTTCACAATTTTAGTTTTTGCCATTTTGTAGGCTAAACGATTAATGGATTCATTAAAAAATTATCTAGGTTGAGTGATAATGAAAATTGTAATTATTTTCAGCCCTATATAGACATTACAGACATGACAAGACGTCACATTTATTGCAGGTTGTACAATATGCAGTCCACAGTACATATCACTACATGTACTGAGCAAAACATTTTCAACTACCTGTATGACTTGTCTCTGTTCCCAAAACGTTTCTTCTTTTTTCTCTGTATTCATAATTCTTTACTCTCTTTCTTTATGCATCTGCTTCTTCTCTGGATTTAATCTGATTCATTCTGTGAAGGGAGAAAGCTCCTCCTCCCATGCTTTAAGAAGGATTTGTTCTGTCACTTCTGATGTTCCTCGTGGGTCACGCAAAGGGAATGCAGCACTCCATCTAGCAGAACCTTACAAACGCTCTATTAGCTCTGACGCTGTTGAAGACCCCGCTGACCAACAGAGTGAGCCAAAGCGAAACCAGATAGATAGAGAAACTCAAACCAGCTTTGTGGGAGCAGAGGATGTTTGCACTGAACAAGAGCGATCGACTCCTGATGTGTCAGAAAACACAGCAGCAGACACAATTGGAGATCATATTAAAGAAGATGAGACAGAAACAGATATTTTAGAAAGTACACACGACATCCCAGGTGGTTCTGAAGTTGATGTGGTTGAAAAAAAGGAAGAACCACAGACCACAAAAGGAAGTGAGTCTGAGCCTGATGACCCGTCAGAAAGACCAGGATCAGTTATGGCATCCCCTGAGCCAGCTGCAGCAACAACCAGCAGTGAGATTGTGATTAAAGAGGATGTTGGTGAACTAGATAATCAAGATACAGATGATGATGATGTGGGAATCAGGGAAAAAAAGCCAGAAGAGGCAGAGGAACAGTTTGAGCTGAAAGTGGTTGAGACTACAAAGGTGGCAACAGGGGAGGATAATCCAGAACAGTCCTGCTCAGCAGAACCAGATGTGGACTCCATACTGAGCAAACACCCAGAGAGATTTATTAGTAAAAAAAGGGATGATCATATGCGAACACGAGAAAGCAGATGTCTTAGATATCTGAAGGTACTCCAGGCTTCTGTAGTCACCCAGTTGGAGTGGTAGTGCTGTGCAGTGGTGGAATGTAACTAAGTACATTTACTCATGTACTGTACTTAAGTACAAATTCGAGGTACTTGGTTGAGAAAATTCTCTTACTTCTTAAGATAAATAAACTATTTAACACCCTGAAATTACTTACATACTTTTATTTAAGTATAGTTTTGGATGCAGGACTTTTCATAGTGTGGTATTAGTACTTTTACTTAAGTAAAGGATTCTGAATACTTCTTCCACCACTGGTGCTGTGATAGCATTGCGGTAGCAAGTTGCTTGTTAGTGTGTTAGTGTTTTCCTCCACTGCATTGTCTGTTACGGACAAATGGTTTCCGTGGTCGTGTGTAGGTAGAGACATGAGCCCAATAAAATGACTTTATATATATATATATATATATATATATATATATATATATATATATATATATATATATATATATATATATATAAATAATATAAAGCTGTTTTCCTGTACACCCTTAGAGCTTTTGTTTTTGAAGATGCATATTTTCCCCCACAGCAGTGTTATACCCATCATGCCTTTTAATTAATGAATTTATTTATTTATTATATCCGGTGGCTGATTTTGTGTCTTTAACTTCCTATAGACTTCAGGACGAGGCACTGGCACTCCCACACAAAGAGATCAGGACCTCCAAAAAGAAAACCTCAAGCTGGCCTCTGAGAACCTGGAACTGCGCTTTCAGCTGGAGCAGACCAACAAAGACTTACCAAGACTCAAGGTATGCATAACCTAAATTGAAAAGTTGTGCTATGCCATTATTTGATATTGGTCCTGACTGTAAGGCATGTTAAAGGAACAGTTTGATATTTTGGGAAATATGCTTATTTACTTTTTTGCCAAGAGCAAATGTCTGTACAGTAAATATGAAGGTGGAGACAGGACATGATTAGCTTAGCATAAAGAAAGAAAATAAACGTATTTCCCAAAATATCAAACTATTCCTTTAAAACCTATCGATGAGAGCTGGAGTTTTTGTCTTAATTAAATTGTATATCTTCTTATGCTTTAAGAAACAGCATTTACAGTTATTTTCATTAAAATATTTAATGAAATGTGACTTAATTCATTTTGTCAAAAAGTATTCTTTTTGTACACTTATTTCAGTATCATAACTTCACAAACTTTAAAACAACCCCAACAAGACATTAACTTTAAAGATACAGTACAATGTTGATTGAGCAAAGAAAGTGTTTTATATAATTTTATCCAATTTCTCTTTTTTTTTCACAGAATCAAGTTGCAGACCTTAAGGAGATGTGCAGCGCACTGAAAAAGTCAAAGGCAGAGGTGGAGAAAAAGCTGACACATATACGTGGAGGAGTATGTGAACCTAAAGTCACCTATGTTCTTTCTATACACATGGTTATTTTCTCAGAAATGACTAAACACGGAAATAAAACTATTCATGTCCATATATGAGGTAACAAATTCCCAATGACCTTAAAAAAACATCTAATCTAATAAGAAACAAATAGCAAAGAAACTGAAACGGACAGCAGCAACTCCACTGAGGTTTTTCCATTTAAATGTTATTTTCCAACCTCCTGTCCAACTTTATATAATGAAAATTATTTGTAATGTGTTCCTCATCAGGCTGGTCACAGTGGTAAAACAGTACCTGAACTTGAGAAGACCATTGGGTTGATGAAGAAGGTGGTGGAGAGGGTGCAGAGGGAAAATGAGTCACTAAAGAAATCCAGTGCACCTGCAAATCAAGACAAGGTCGCTACCTTGGAGCAAGAAAACGAAAAACTAAAGGTTGTTGACCTCATTGTGTCTCACATGTCATATACATTCTGTTGGAAAAGTTTATTAACTTCTCTGCTCTGTTACTATAGCTGAAATTTAATTATTTTAATTTTTTTTCTAGGCTGACTTTGAGAAACTGAAGAGTCAAAGTGAAGCTGAGCTGAGTTCCAAACTTGAATCTAAAACTAAAGGACTGGAGAAAATAGTAATGGAAAATGAACGTCTACGCAAGGAGATCAAAAGGGTAACTACATATCTGTTTAGTTAGTTAGTTCCACAATAAAATGTAAATATTCAAAAGCACTTTCTGAAGAAAAACATAGTAATGTTTAATGTTTTCAATTTAAAAGTTGGTATCTTTTAGTATTTAGTCAATAGATTCAGTAAAATAGATTCAAAATGTTGATTCTGTATCCTAAAAACTGTCAGTCACCAAGCAATGAAAATTGAACTTACATGTCCAAGATGTAGTAAATGTTAGGCAAAGCATGCAATGTCCTTCACAACCTGTTTCTAATGTTAATGGCAGTTAGAATTATTTATTTTCTGAAGATGTTTTCCCTGGCCAGAGGTACTTTATATGGGCAAGTTGGAATGATTGACTCTGGTAATATTTAATAGAGTTTCACTTTGATGGTAATAATTGTTTTTATGACAGAAGTTGTCTCTTTTTTTTTTAGAACATGGATTTCTCATGCTCTGTCATCCCACCTGGATATCAGAATCAGAAATACTTTATTGATCCCCGAGGGGAAACTCTTTTGTTTCATATTGTTAAAGGAAATGGAAGCTGCAGAGAGGCTGAGAGTGACCAAGACGAGTCTGGAAGTGACCAACGACAAGCTCGAGGCAGAGCTGGAAGAAACCAAGCACCGACTGCATGAAGCTCTATCCAGACCCATTGCAGAGGGAGCAGACAGTAAGACCGGGAAGGCGTCTGTGCTAACAAGGTCAGCGAAAAGTTTTTTTTATCCAATCCATTAGAGCCTTATTTTAGTGGGTGTTCAGAACTAATTTAAAAGCTTTAATGAACTGAGTGTACAGTAGTTTAAATCACTGTCAAATTGCATAAATCAACAATCGAAAGAAGCACTATTTGGGACAGGCATTAACGAAGAACTCGGTCTCTGTTACCTCCTTCCAACTCAGGCTTTTTCCTCCTGTGTCTATGACTCGATGCACTCTAAACACAAGGTACATATATTGTGTGTTAGCAACTCATGTAACATTACTGTCTTGTCTTTCTTTTGGCTTGAAATGTATTTCAATAAGCGCTTCATCTGAAAGAAAACATGAATGCATTTAGAACACGGGGTAGTGGTGCACTTCAGCCTCTTGTGGCTGAAATGAGTATTATAACAACAAACACTTAAATGAAAAATGATCCTGATAAAAAAAAAAAAATTTAAGGAACTTAGAAAAATTATCCTGGCAAAATCTTTTCACCTGATCTTAAGTCATAAACACAGGAGAGAAAACAATTTAGAGCAGATTTTTTTTTTTTCCTCACTTGCCTCTCAGGGCTTCCAATAAGAATCTGCAGGCTACAAGTACAGTTTACAGAGTGTGAGCCAGTGGTTGTTTCACTTACATCCACAGAATGTTTGAGAACAAGATGAAGGAGCTGGAGATGGAGCTCTCCCAGAAGACCTCCAGTCTGTCTGAACTCAAACAACAGCTGAAGGAGGTGAACAAGCGCGAGGAGAGAGCTCAGATAAGCATCCAGCAACTTGAAGATCAGGTACAGGCTAACTCACTATTTGATTTCATGAGAACATTCAAGTACATGCTAACTGCTGTTGGTTTGCTATCTCAGCTCCTGAGGGACTGGATCGCATTTTCCAATTTGTGATTTGGCCTAACCTTGTTTCAAATATGGAATCAACTACTGAAGCCCATTTTTACTGAAATACTTTTATTTAGTATGTTTAATTATTGTACTATTCTTGTTACATTTTGCTATTATTCAGTTTTTACAAAAGGGTCAGGGCTCTAGCAATAGTGATATCAGTCTGTTGCTCAGGTGGTTCAAACTGCTTTGGTCCAGACTGGATGGCCTGTTGGCTTTGTTCAATCATATGTGTCATTTCAAGAGGGGGTATTATGGAAAACAACAAGTGCCTAGTGTTGAGGTATACTTTGCGATTACAGATGTTATTTAAGTGCGTCAGCAATTTAATACTGCACTCTCATAAAGTTGAGGGACTTCAAGAGACAGATAATAATGGTCAAATTCAATGCTTTTAAACCCTGTAAGTCAAGCTTCAAAGCTCCCTGCATCGTACCCTTCCCATAATGCAACTCAATAGTCTTTTGGTTGAAAGAAAATAGCCTACTTTTAAGTCTGGCATTTCTATTGTATAGCTGGTCTTACTGTTCAGCTTGTGTTTGTGACAAACAAGTTGTCAATATTTTGTGTTGTATAAATGTATTTAAATTATTATGGAATTGTCATGTCTTAGGTTGACATGTTAAAAAGATTTCCTACCGCTGCAAAGACAGGAGGAGGACTCACCAAGGAGTTCCAGGCAATGAGGTTCGTTAAACTATGTGCACTCATGTCATTAGTGATAATATAGTAATATTAGGGCTGGGCAATATGGCTAATATCACTTTTCTGATATCCATATATTTACAATATGACAAATAAACACATACAATATAAATCAAACTGATGTAAAATGCAGTGTTTTATACATACATAACACATAATACAAAAGATACACTGTTATGTATAAGATCAAGCAAACCATTGTAAATGTGTAGAACAACTTAAATGGCTAATTTAGCTTTAAATTGCAGTTTGCTTGGAATCACTAATTAAGACGACAAATAATAATATTGATTTATCACCAAGCAAACCATAATATACTGTATGATCGTAAAGGTGGGGTATGTGATTCTGGAGAAATCCAATGTTGTGCGAAAAAAGGTCACTTTGTTTATTTCCTCATTTACAGAGCCAGGGCTGTGTACAAGCAGTTTTTTTCAGCCCACACACACACACACACACAACGAACAGCTAGCAGTCTGTCAGGAGATAGTCACTGAATTTGACAAAAAGACGTGTATTGGATCACCTTTAATAAAAATTTAAGTTAGGTTCTCTGCACCCCACTTTGCTAGTAAGTCACAATGACTGTCACTGTTTATCAATCAAACACATAATTTATACAAGATCCAGATAAACAATGCTGTGGTCTGAGTGTCTGATACAAGAGTGCAACCAAACTTAGAAAGCAGTGCTTGGATGGTGGATAGCAATAATTCCCCATCCTCATCTTGTATGCTTTGTCTGGACTACGTAACTTGTGGAACTGAAATGTTGTTTATCTTGTCTTAAGATTGGTTAACACTGAGCTGGAGAAGGAGAACACAGAACTGAAACAAAGGCTGAACGAGTACAGTGAGCGATACGGTGAGACATCTTCTAAACTAGGTGAGACTACCAAACACACTCTTGTTTCTTGAAGATGAAGCTGTGAGATTTCTTTGGGTTTTCTAGTAATGCTGCCATCATTTTTCTCAACATCAAGGGTGTTATTTATGAATCATATTTTAGTTTGAGAATTTCTATCTTTTCAAGTAAAAAAAAAAAATTGCTGAGTACACTCAGTTGAGAGTTGCATTGAGATAAGAGCAAAACATGCCACATACTTCTGATTGTAATCTGACAATGAAGAACCATTATTTTATATTATTTTAACATCAAAATACGTTTCATGTTTTCTGTACATGCTGGCCTCTTTCAAGTAATTGGGTCTCAGTTTAATGATACACATTATGATGTAACTTTAAGTTAGCCAGACAGAACTAATATTTGTGATGTTAGTTGTTATGAAGAACAATAATCATTTCAGTTGTCTCTCTTGTTGTATTCTTAGACTACGGAAAGCTCAAAAACCTTCTGCAGGCAGCCGAAGCAGAGAAAACAAAACTTCAAACTGAGCTTAAAAAGATGAAGAAAGAACTGGAGAGCTTTGACCCGACATTTTTTGAAGAGATTGAAGACTTAAAATTTAACTATAATTTAGAGGTCAAGAAGAACATTCTGCTGGAGGAACAGCTGAAGAAGGTGTGTGATCAGTTTGGTGTAAAGGCTGAAATGCCTGTCAGTTAACTCAGGGTTACTGTGCCTTTTAATGAAGTTAGGACTGTTAAAACTACACCTGGATGTACTTTTATGGTTGTCAGTCTTTAAAAGTGGACATTATCGTAAACCTGTCAGCTAATTTTCCATTTCGATCTCTAGGGCTGGATATCAATCCTCAATATAATTTTGGTCCCTACCAAAACGGGTCTGTATTATCGAATATCAAAAACTGTCAGGCACCAAACATTGGCATGGAATTTCAGGGCAGATAATGATAACTGATTATCTGTCGGTGTGGCCAACCGATACGATAATATTAATCTTACAAAAGCAAAAATGTGAAGAGGACAATAAATGTATTTTTAGATTGACCGGTTTATTTTTCTAATAGAACATCAATATTTAGAGAGCCTTCACCCTCGCCTTGAAACACTCACACACAATTTATTATTTGTAGCTTCTTTTGTTACATAAAAAAACAGGTTTGTAAAAAAAACAAACAAAACAAAAACATGTTTGCCCGTGTTTTTCAGAATAAGGTATTGAAATCAGCATCATTTATTGGTACTAAAACTCAGGTATCACATCAGCACTAGTATCAAACATTTCCAAATGATGTCCAGCCCTAAAGATCTCTCTGGATCACAGAAAAATTGAACTTAAGTAATTTAGATATTCAATATCTCAATCATGTTTTTAGGTAATGCAGTCTCTCTTACACTCACATTCCCAAAGCAAATTGCTTGGAAATTGTAGGAGAAAATATCCCCTTTTCAGAACAGCCTCAAAGTAAAGTTTACCTTTAACAGTAAAGTGATGTAGCTCCTTTAGTTTCTTCAATAAGGCAGCTGTTTTTGTTAATACTAAGTTCTTGGTTTGGTGATGTAACTCATGAAGCATATTTATTTCTTTGTATTTGAACTGTTCTGACATATTGTGCTTCAATGTATTTGTCAATAAAGCAGCTATCGTACTAATCAGACACAAACTGTTAAATACAATCGTTTACATACTTGTCATTTATTCTTCACTTAGCAATGAAATAGCTGTAACATACAGTATATCAATGGAACATTTTCAACAACATAAGTTGGTAAAAATGTCCAGTTGGTCAGTAATTTTTACACTAAAGCTGTACACATTTCTGCAAAGCAAATGTCAAACTGCCTTCAGGCTTTAAGACACTCAACTGGAATTACTGGTGAAAATATCTGCCAGCTATCGCCAAATTGACAAATCCTTTTAGAGTCCCAGCAGAAGCTTCAGAAAAAGGAAAGCTCGAGCTTCTTCGACTGTGTCTACAATTCAAACTGGATGTCCTGCAGTCGGCTAAAACAGCATCCATTTAGTCTGGAGAAGGATGTGAACAAGTCCTTGCGGATGTATTCATCATCTGTCCCGTCAACACGAATGACCACTGACCTGTCACCGAGGCAGGTTTCCCCATCTGGCCACCGCAGTCCCAGGTGATGACGATGAACCTGCAGACACAACAGCCACTGAACAGCTCAAGGCCTTCCATGGTATTACAGCCAATGAAAAACATGTCATGTGTTTAATGGTGTTTGAATTTCTTTTTTTTTTTTTTAAATCAGATGTTATGTTTTAAATCAAAATATGTATTTTCTGAAACTAAAGCGTTTGTAAGTAATTACATTTTTAATTTAATCAGTTATTAAATAAATAAAATTTCCCTCCCAAATAGGGGGAAATTCTACATTCAAAATAGTTTGAATATGGTCGGTTAGGAAACATCTGGATCAACACTGTTACGTTTTCCTACCTTAATGAGTGTGCCGTCGTTGCAGTGCCAGACGATGCCCTCTACTCGGCCCTCTGGACTCTCCTGGAACCAGGAGCACAGCTGCTGGAAGTCCACTGGTGGAGGGTTTCTGATTCGAACACTCCCGTGTGACACCAGGCAGTGGACAGGCTGCTTCTTACTCCCCAATCCTGTTAGGACAATAAAACTGTTACAAATTAACTTTATTTTCAATTCAGTATATATATTCAGTATCCTTTTTCATGCTTCTGTTATCGTTTTCCTTAAAATGTCCTGATATGGTTGAAATGTCGCCACTAAACATTAACGGACTCTAATCTTAAAAAGGTACGCTGTTGAGCTGTAGAGCAATGTTTTTACGAGTTGGTCCCCTTTTTGTTTTAATTGTGCACCAGGATGTACATGTACGACGTGGGCGAAGCAATATACGTTCCTGATGACTGTTTCACTATTCTGTTTGTCAACAGTTGGTGGCAGTAACAGAAACAAGGAAATGTGCGAACAAAGGCAGTGAAGAAGAAAACTGGTAGCTAGTAAACATGAATGTAAGCCGCACGTTTTTAAATATTCAAAATCAGCTTTGCAAATGTTTTATGAGGAAGGACATGCATTTGACACACTTGTTAGACCTCAAGGATACACACAATGTGTTTTGTGTGTATCCTGTCTGAAACTGTGTCCCAGTTTCACTAGTGGAAAACACAAGGAAATATGAAACGGGTAAATATTTGTAAGAACGCAGTTATCAAAACATGCTGTTACATTACTTTATCCCACAATGACAATAGATTTGGTATGTTTCAGACACTTGAAATGCAACTGTGCCACGCCAATCACTTGCCTTTGTATTTTATACAAAGGGTGTTAGAATAACATGAACATCTGCAAAATATAAAGCAGGAAAATTAAACGCACTGAAGGCACAGAGGCCATGGCTTTGGGTATTGGTAGACTTCTTCCCAATTTGCATCCAGCATTCTTTTGAGAAGCCCTTTTTAAAGCACAACCTACCCAAAGCACCACAATAATTTTAAACAATGTGGTTTTGAAATTGACAAGCTCAAGACTGAGTTCAAACAATTATTTGCTCAAAGATTGCCCTCCCTTGACACTACCTTAAATGAACATTAAAGGAAAATGCAGTATCACATTACCATAAGGGTTTCCGTTGACGTTGGTTCCGATGAGCTCCAGTGTTTGCTCCAGGAGGTCGGCCAATGGGACTGCTGCAATTTCTAGCATGTCTTCATCGTCAGCGCTGGGCCTCAGAACAAGAGCCGCCCCGACTTCATAATCCACCACAGAGGAGTGCCAGCAGTACTGTTTGTTGTCCTTCTCCACAGGAACCCAGCCTGAACATTCACAAGGACCAAATCACTACTTCTGCAGGCAGCAGGATCCACAAGGACAGAAGAAGCACCGCGTTCCATGTCAGAAATGTTACTGGTTGCTGTCCTTAATGGAATCCAAGAACTTGTATCTCTCTATTTCATCCATGTACACCAAATCTGAGAAATCTTTGAGAGTACAAGTGATAATTTTATACCACATTCAATATAAGCCATGCATAAGCAACACAGTTATGAACTCCCTCTGAGTTAACTGGATTTGTGTTCACACTGCAAACCCTGAACTTGTCATAAGTTTTACAATGCATTTAATTAAATTCTCCTTAAATACTAGTTAAACAGATGCAATTATTGTCTCTACATCAATTTTCTGTATCCGCTTATACTGTTCTGGGCTGCAGGGTGAGGTCATCGTGGTTTATGAACACATTAAACACAGCTGTTAATCTTTAATGGTGTTACTGTTTGGGATTTTTATGTCCAACACTGGTGCACCATAATAGTCGCTTTAGATTCAATCTTGCATGAAGTTAAACTAATGGGGCCTGCAATGGCACATTTGCAGTAAAGCTTTGTGAAGTTACACTACCTGCTGCTGCTGGCCCACATCTAAACGATTTCAATTATTATCGTTATCTTACTTGATGAGAAATGGTTAGACTTGAGGACCTGGTATGTGTCCATGCTCATCAGGCACTGGATGGCCATTGTGGTGTTTGACTCTGTGGGCTGGGATCCACGTCCCTGGCACTGCCTTAAAATCTTTCTCTACGTTCCACGTGAATCCTGAGAAAGAACACAAAAAAACAATAAAACTAGTCCAACCTCCCTGAAGAAATAAAGCAACTGTTCGACATGCAATGCACAAAAGTGTTGGACAAAAAAAATTGGTACGAACCTATTAAAGATTAAAACTTCTATGACACGTTTTAACCGCATTCATAATTAAACAAGTACTTTGGTAACTGAAGCTAAAATACCTTTACAGCTCCTGTGAGAATGCTGATACTTTTTGAACCTCTTCTCTGCCTGTTTGTTAGGTTTCCTGTCGAGTCGAGCCCAGGGGTAAGGTTGCCCTACCGAACAAAGATAAACCATCATTCAGCTCAGTCCGCTCCACTGCAAGAAAATTAACTAAATTAACAATGGCAGTGACATTCATTGTTCCCTTTTTACAGAAACGAGATACCAATATCAATGCTACTAAGACTACAGCACTTATGTATTCAATTTACAACACATTCACAATATGAAGCAGAAAAGGCAACAAATCTGGCAAGCTTAAAACAGTAACTTTTTGGTATTTTTACATGATAAAACATACATCATACTGAACCTCCAGTGCGTTGCTCGAGAGGTCTAATATGGTAGTTGTCATTCTGAGAGATACTCACCTTTATAAACTGTAACATAACAGCAAGTGCCATCCAGTTTTTCTGTGGCGAGTGCACAGTCGATGTTCGCCTCCAGAGCAACAGGGTTCACGTTCTCCGTGGCAACAACCTGAAATTGCTGAAGAGAGACACAGATGTTTAACCATTACAAGTTCAAAGAAAACACCTGAAAACAATTACAATTAATTAATTACAATTGTTGTTCCTATACCCATTCATCTTAACATTAGTGTCATATGGGTTAAATAAATTAAAAAAGGCAAAATTATGCACGTTATTTACAAATAAGTCATCCACATATACATGATCTGATTTTAATATCAGTCCCCTATCAATAACATGTCTTTAATGGCCAGATTACTTTTATATCAAGCAGGGGAGATGATGTTTTATAGTCTTGATAGCTTCAACCCCTGTGGTAACTACAATACACTGAGTACTGTACATTTTACAGGCTGGAAAGTTGTATTTTCAGTTATTCTTTTGATCGATTAGTCAATCAAGAGAATCACCAACAGTTTAGATTTTCTATTAATTGTTTCCGTCAATTATGAAGCAAAATGACAAATATTTGCTGCTTCCAGGGTTGATATTATCCGCCAATCCACTTATCACAGATAAATCAATATCAGCAGACAATATGTTGATTTATTGTAGTACAAAAATACCTGATGTGTTTTAGGTAATTTAGAAATGGTGTCACCATTACATAATTTACTCATTAGATAGCACTCAGTTTATTTTTCAACTGTAAAATGTACAGCTCAGTGCATATTTTGTAAATATTTCTGTAATAACCAAGTTTAAGAGCCCCTTATCTACAGGGTTTAGTGCCAATGTCATTTTTTCATTGTTAAAAAAAATGAATATCAGCAGCTATATTACATTACATATACAGTGTAAACGGTTTAATAATGAGTCCTCTGGCTATATGACTGCGAGCCTGTGTTAACACCTGAGGCAATCGCAGCAGAGGAGGGAGGATGGCAACACATGCTTCAGGACTGACGAGAAAAAAATGCCTCAACGTTAAAACCATCAGCAAGTGTATCAAAACTTCTAAAGCCACGTCTATTAGGATTAAAAGGTTGTTTCGTGTTGTTTCTTTGGCCAACGTCCTCGGTGTTAACTGCTGCTCCATGATAGCAGCAGCTGCAGCAGTTGTGTTATTCATACATCCATGGCTGCTGTGTTTGCAGCTGCACTCACCTGACAGTCTCGCTTTCTGGACTGTTCTTCCTTCACCTCCGTCCGAAAAACACACGGTATCTTCTGCTGAACTGAACCCAGACGTCGCATTTTGTGTGTGTGTATTTAATCTAATATCCACCCGAAGCCCTCCGGTAACGTTTATCTTTAGCGCTGTGCAGAGGAACACGTTAACGGCGCTTCAGCATGAATGTGGAGGCGATTGCCGGTCACGTGACGCGCGTCTTTTTCTTCTTCTCTTGTTTTGTTTTTTTTGTCGGTTGGCAAACAATGACATGGCTCAATAGCGCCACGATGCTGTGTGGATGGGGATCCAGTAACCCAGGAAAACAGGCCTTTAATAACACAAAATGCTTATATTTGATCTCTAAAATCAAACTTTTAACAATTATATTATGTGACATATCTGTAATTTTATGGTAAGATTATTGAGTGACCTTGATCTTGTTAAAAAAAAAAATCACATTTTCTTTCCTAAGAATGATTTTTTTGGACAAAGTTGATTGAACAGTCCCATTCGTCTTGTTTGTTATGCTTAGGTTGTGTTATGTTGTCTTTATTGCAGTATGCTCAAATCACAGCCTTTATGTTTTTTTCCCCTGGAGGTAAAAGAGTAATAAGTAATAAAGTAACAAAAAGTAAAAAAAATTTTCAAATCAATCAATCAATTCAATTTAATTTATTCAACATTTAAAGACCAATTAATGAAATGGTTTGTAATTTGTTAAACACTTTATAAGGTGCTTTCTAAAGATTATTAAGTTTATCAATTAAGTGCTGCTTTCCAATCTCAGTAACAGTAAGTTTGAAGAAAAATGCCATGAAATGTGTGTACATGTGTACAATCACTTTGAAAAGTACAATAAACCAAAGCATTTATAAAGTAAATCATCCTCTAGTCTGAAATAGACATGTATCTAAAGCCGTTACTGACATTTAACAGGCAACACTGTGGCTGCAATTCATTCAGTCCACTTGGTAAAATCCACACAGAAATATCATAAAGCTACTCTGAAAAGTTTGTTTTGATGTCTGGATTCACACACAGCGTGATATCACTGGAGTACTTCCTGTCTGATTCTTCTTCTTCTTCTCCTTCATGCTGACTGTGCAGGTCCATCTCACTGTCGGTGTGCTTCCACATCTCTGTCTCTATGTCGTCCTTCTGCTGCCCCTGAGACCAAAAGGTGAAAATATTCCTTTTCCAAAGGAGAGGAGAAAAAAAAAATCATATTAGAAACACATTATACATGGATTACTAAAAGCATATTAAATTCAGTAGAAACATTGAAACACTGTCTACAGAGACAGTGGAACCATTCATGGATTCATGATTTGATTTGAATGATTTCCAAAATCATCAGACAGTGTTTTAAGCGATGCAGGACATCTGACAACATGACTCACAGTTTGTAGTACCACACAAGGCCTGCTGCTGTTAGGAGGAGAAGGATGATGCCAAGAATGATGAGTGCTGTAGGTGCATCTGGAAAGCAAACAAAGATTTTATGAATTACCACAAACTCTATCTGATTTATGTAGTTCCACTACCTACTACAATCTATCTTGATCCACCTATCATAATAGTATAAAACCTTACTAAGACACTTTACATTGATAGTTCATGTATTTCAGGTAATGTTCTGCATCCAATTCTGACAAAAGTATTTAAACAATTTTAAAGGTTTACACTCGCATTTGTTAATCTATCAGCTTGTTGTGGTTTTTTTCTGCCCCCTTTGTAGCCAAAATCTGTTTAACGTTTTTTCAAGATTTGTAAATTGAACCCAGGTTGCTGGAATTTAAGGCAAAATTATCCATCCATCCATTCAAGCCCAACACTTTCAAATGTACTGCAGTGTTTTATGACCAAACTATTTGCTGTGTAGTCGCTGGAGTTCCAACTTCTATTTCACTGAATTTGTACAATATCACAGGTTACATTGCATTATAATCAATTATGATTTGGATATACATAACAGCACCCTTGAGTGTGACTCATATTGAACTCTACAGGTGACAAGTCAGAAGTGCAACATCATTTACAGGTTTCCATCCCTCCCTTCTCAACCCCTTGAATTCCACTGGCATGTAAAATCAGAAAGGAGTAAGTAAGCTAATTGGAGTAGAGAATATTGCCACTTCTTGGGAAAACTGACACAAGAGAACGTCACAACCACAAAACATGTCAATCGACAAATGAAAGAAGACAAGGGCATACCTCCTAGAGAAGGTTTTGCAGGACTCACCAAGTGTGGCATCACTGACTCAGAGGAAACAGAGAAATCGGAGGGATGAGCAGAAGTAGAAAAGGCAAAACTGACCCCAGTGGGTTTTGAGGTGATATGGTGAGAAAGAGACGTAGGAATATGGGTGGAGAAAGGCTTAAGAGTGGTGGAGGTGGAGGAAATCCTAGATGAATGTGTTGTCTTGACTGGGAGAGTAAAAGCTGTCTGCTCAGGGGCTTTTGTTGTTGTTATTGCCGCCCTTGAAGGTGGAGGCTTGGTTGTTGATCTGAGCACAAGTGTGGCAGATGTTGAGGTTTGCGTCAGTGCTGTCAGTGTGGTGGGGAACGTGGAGCTTTGTGGACTGGCTGGTGATGTGTTGGGAGTTTCCTCTAAATCTGCAAGTGGTGAGGAAAAAAACGATTTACATTTACATTTTAGTCATTGAGCTGATGCTCAGAATACACTTTAGTACCTCCTGTTGATTATCAATATTACTACTAGTAAGGTGGTCAATAGAGCCATAATGCACAGACAATACTGTCATGACTGTAACGATCGCGTAACAGAGGGAAATAATAAGAGAAGAAAGAGTTTTCTATTGTGCTCACATAATATAGTAGACGTGAACGCTCATTCAGGTTCAGTAAATGAGAAATGAATAAGATAACTTCTGTTATGAATTGGCGCTATATAAATACAATTGAATTTATTTGAATAATAATAATAATAATTTTTATATTAAAAAAAGTTTTAGCAGTTCACATTGTTGAGTATACGTGGGGATATACAGTATACGGTGCAGTAAATAAACATACCTGATGCATTGAAGCAGAATACACCAAACTTTTTATCTGCACTTGCGAGCCACGTCACCACCCCAGTTTTGCCCTGTCCACATTTTTTGTCAGCTGTAAGTCGTGGGATGACTGCGATCTGTTCAGCTGTCCAGCCAAATCTGTTAAAATAGTAAATGAAGTGCAAATAATAAAATGAATGGATTGATAAAACAGTGTTTCAGCTTGGTGTGAGAAAATGAGCATCTGTGTGGACTATAACTTTACAGGTCTTGGTGTAAAAAATGCTGCATACAGCCTTTTGTGGCTTTAAAGGGACCTGCAGGAAATCTGATAAATTACCTCAAGTGACATCACTTGAGGCAGCATTGGCTGGGGCTGAAGACTACAAGTTAGAAAATGGGGGGGGGGATATCTGGGGTTGTGGAGTTAGAAAGAAGTGAGATGACCAGACCTCTGTAGCCTAGTGGCTAGCGGCTGAGGCTACATTAGCCTCTACTAGCGTAACACACCCAAATCTCCAGCTGAACTGGTCAAGTTGCATTGTGGGTAATAGATGCCAGGTTGTGACAATGAAGAAGAATGCATGGAATGAAAAAGATGATATCTGTAGTTATGCTGCATCAATTTTGATCCTTTTTTTAAAAAAGTGACTGTGACTCTACAGTCCTCCTGCGTGCTGTGGCTGCAGCTCAGCTGTGTTTAGGAGCAGGAGAGAACAGCATGTTCAGACTGAAACAGGTAAATGAATATATGTGAAAACAGCAATTATTTGTATGAGCTGCACTTGCAGTTCAGAATAACTAGGCTTGCTTATGGGAGCAGGGCCTGATTCAGTTAAATAACTACAGAGGATACATCTCAAGCTTTATTCTTCAAAGTCATTTTGCAGGGGTTGTAACACTCAAACAAATGTATCCACCATTTACAGCTGCTTATTTTTTACAGTGTAGGTCTATGGAAAAAAAGTATTTTTGGGCCAGTGTGCATCACGAGACACACGCGGAAGTTGTAATTCCATGGTTTGGCCACTATGTCAAATTGGCTTCAAAGCCTGGCACACTTCCTGGGGGCATGGGACCCGCTCCCTCTGTAGATATAAAGGGCTTATTCTAAAGGCAATGAAAACACAGCCTACTTGCACATCTCCAGTCCATGCTGTACTGCTCGCTCCATCTGGGCTTTTGTCGCTATGGTGACGTTCAGAAATAGGCAGGCAGCTCTGGCAGCAGTGAAGTTGAAGGTGTATTTTCCTCCTTCAATAAGCATGAAGACTCCAGCAGCTCTGTGACTTTGAGGGACTGCTGACATTTTGTACAAATACACAAATTTAAAAAGCATTCAGAAACATCACCATGTCATACTGTAAGCTTATCGAGAATTCTGTTACTCATTTCTGGACTGAATATGAAGCTTATCTTTATATCTGTGTAGATTTAAAACATCACATCTTATAAAAGGGTTACTTTCTTTTTAAAAAGGACCATGACTTGGGTTAATTTTATCATTTCATAATTAGATCCCTTTAACCTACAGTAGATATTGTACTATAAAGTAAATAGTCCATAGGTGCGCATAGGCCACATATTAACCCCTGACACCATGGGTACAAAAACAACGACGACATGATAATTAACATTTTCCACATTTAAATCATGATCATATTTGATGATTTTACATTTTTCATATATTCTTGATGCTTTTATCTGACTTATATGACTGTGATTATAGAATTAACTTTCAATTGTCACATGAAAAGCAACCAAGAAGAGTGCCGAAGTTAGAGCCTGAAAACCTTCCATTCATGCATGAAAGATCTAAAAACAATTTTAATGTTATACATTCATGCATTCAAATTTATTTCACACCAGCCAAATAAACAATCAACATTAAATACATAAATGTTCCAGTATTTGGTCTAAATGTGGTGCTCCACCTACATCAGAAATAAACAACTTACCTTTAATCTGATTGGAGTTGGAGGCCAGCAAAAAGGCTGCAAAAGACAAAAGTAAGAATTGAGTAAAAAAACTAAATCTTGCCATGTTTTCTATAAAATATATACAACTGAAGTGGTTGAAGGTGAAGAACCAAATAAAGCGAATGCAAAAGGAAAAGGCTCAGAACAAATGTGATGTGAATGGGATGAGGAAACAGGAAGCAGAGGTCAAATCTGCGTGATGCCCCTTTATGAGATAACGCACACATCCACAAGAGAAAGACCTTTAAAATAACTGTGTGGGTTTGAGCCAAACTGTTGTTTTGGTTTTCAAATCACGGATATATGACGTACACCGCATATTCAACACTAAACTAGTTCAAAATAAAAACCAATTGAGGATATCTGGGAAATATTAAAGCCGGATGACAGGAAACATGAGGTTTAACTGGTGTTCTGACAGAAATAAATAATAGGAGAATATCCTCTTGGCATCCCTTAAAGAGCTGTCATGTGGGTTGGTTGTTTCATGCTCCTTTATCAAACTGGTGCCTTCTCAGCCAACAGATGAAGCAATATACTAGAAAATTACTTTTTTAATGTTGTCAGTGGTTTGAAGGTTTTCTGCTTTGCCAGCATCTGTCTTCCAGAGGTATGTTTGCTCTAAGGCTGGTCAGACAAGGAATTTCCTCCACATTTTCCCAGTGCTTGTGTGTTTTCTTTCTCTGCTTATTCACTTTTACTCTTCGTCTCTATAATCATTTCCAGCGCTCCTGTTCTCTGTTTAGCTGTGGTATTTTTCTATAATGTTTCTGCTGCACCACATTGCTCTCTGGCCTAAAGGAAGGAGTGTTTAATCTTCTGCCTTCCTTTCAAACCAAAACAGAAGAACAACAGTGTCTCCCTTGGTACACATCAAAGAAACAACCAGAAACAACATGCAGTTGATGGCACACTGTGTTTGAACTGCTTGCATGTTCAGACTGGGTGGCACAGTGGGGGATCAAACATCTAACCCTGACAGTACAGGATGTACATTCACTCCATAAACCATTATAATCACTTTAACCCTTAAGTTTTGTTGACATTGCCTTTACTTCCTTATTCAGAGCCCAATGCTATAGTTGTAATACTATTACTACTACTAATAATAATGATAATAATAATTGCAAAATCAACCATTGTTTTCCTTCAAATATGTTTTATTTTCTTTTGATCTTATTAAAACCCAACATGTGGAAAGGTATTGAAGTGGTAACCCTTGTCTTTGCCACAAACTGAGCTTGCACATTTGATGAAAGGTGACAAAATACAGAAATCATCATAAAACATTGGTCTTACACTAAATAAGGATTTATATGTTCTATGAGCTATGCATGAACAAATATGTTTTCAGTTTGCTGAGCAAAAGGTCATTTGCAGACAAAGAAATGCACTACAATGTGATATTTCCTATATTTGGGGTCAATTTGACCTCAGACAGGTCAAAATGCAATCAAATTATTTTATTTGTGGTTTGGGAGGGGTAGTACTGTGTCAAAAGTATTATCAACTCCAATCACAGATACAGAGCTTATGAAAATTCATTGTATTTAACCATGTTTTACAGCTGAGGTCTCTGAGAACCCAAACAGAAGTAATGCAACGTTTTCTGTAGTGCAAACATGACACCAGTTCAAAATCCTGTTTATAAGCAATTCTTATAAAATTAGGAAAGTAATTAAGTATTAAAGTATTAAGGTGATAAAAAAATGTAACATATATTTTCTGAGCTGTTAAAAGAGGGCCAGTAGTCTCCGGGAACATTAGAGTTGAAGGAACAGTTTGAAATTTTGTGTTGATAACCAGATGTTCTACTTAAGGCCTAGATTAACTAATTGAACCGGGTTTATCCTTAAATACATTCAGTTAAAAGTGCAAACAATGTGTCAAAAGTGCAAACAATGTCATGGAGTCTGATTCATTTTAATTTAGTTTGGTAATCTGCACCTAAAAGGATCTAAAGGTGTTTCCTCCACTTTTACCTAATTTTGAAGCACCGTTTTATAGAGTGCACCTGTGTAAAAATCAATTTTTTATAGCAATAGTTGGACAAGTAATTCAGTACTAAGTATTGTTGCAGAAATCTTACGCAGGCCCTCGCGTCGCTGCTGTAAGAGAGAGTGTTCAGTTGTGCTGTGTGTCTGCTCCAAGCGAGGCACAATGACAGGGCAGCTGCTGCTGAGCTGCAGTGCTGTAGATGAAGTCAGGAGGGAAAACATAACTTTTATTGACCTGGTGACATCACAGGTCACAGGTCAGACTGACCAATGGTAGTTGGAAGCTGGGTCCATGGGGGGAGTTCACACCTATGTGTGAATAAATAGAGGATTGTGGGAGATTGAGTTCAATGGCTCTCCTTTGTTTACAGAACAAAAGAGCATCTCACAATTGAATTAATTCAAATAGTGGAGTGCTAGTGGCCCCAACATTTGTTTAATCCGTAGGGTTGAGGGACCTCAGTTTTATCAGCATTTAATACAAAATTATTCACATATTTTTTGACTTTTTAAGCTTTTGTGGCATAAAATAAGCAATGTTGTTGGATGCCAACATTTTGATGACCCAGACCAAACGTCATCGTCCTCAGTTCAATTAATGCTTAATATTTTAAATTATATTCCAGGGATTCAAACCAGCAACCTATCAATTTAAAACCTGCATGCTTTTCTAACTTGTGGAACCCATCATTAGGAAACCTGAATGTAGTGATGGTTATAGAGGCTGTTAGCATGAGGAGTGATCGTCTCTGCTGGTCAAATGTATTTACAGTCACTTGCTGACAGCGAGGATGTTTTACTTTACGGTGGTGCAGAGGGTGAGACAGTTAAACATGTCCTACTTTCATGACTCAGTGAATATCATGTGAATAATAGAGCTTACTGTCTGCTTCAGGCTGCAGCACGGATGACTTGAACTGGGCTGTAAGGGATACAGCACTGTAACACAGATAAGAGCTGGAGGAGAAGCTAATTGGTCACACTTCCTTGGTCAGGAAGAGTGTAAGTCTCACTTCATCCCCCGGGAGAGTAAAGCATAATTCAGTGATAAGTGTGACAATTTCCTTCACGCAAGATCATGACAGAAAGTCAAGAGGAGTTTGTAATTGAAACTGTTTTTCTGAGGTCACTGATCCAAAGCCAACACAGACACTTTTTTTCTCCGACTGACTTGTCAAATAATATACATTCCTAAATGTCTGTTTTTACTGTTTCTCTTAGTCGTAATAACGCTTTAAAGAAATATATATTTAGTTAACGAAGTTTATTATTGTTACTGTTAATATAATTCCATCATTAACTGTCCATCTACCCATGGAGGAATGGTCTTTAGGAATGCCTAAAAGTCACTGTGTACTGCTTGCTCACTGGCACCTAAATAGTGGTATGACGGATGAGCAAGCTCCCTGACAGTCTGGACAGACTAGAGACCAGACTGGGGAGGCGGCAGTTTTGTATTAAGTGCAAAAGTGCTGTATCTATGGAAGGCCGTAGAGGCCATATATACTGTATAATAATTTTTATATTTTGTTTACTTATATATTGAGCTGTTTTTTTTCCAATGATCATGCAATAATTATGATAGCATAATAGATCTTACTATGATCTTAAGAAAACTTATTACATCAGGGTCAGAAAATACCAACAAGTATTTCAAACCATCAACATATGTTTGTTGTTGCCTTTAAAAACAACCCATATAAGCATTTTCTGATCTGGTGCTCTTATCAACAGGATGACATCATGTCAGTGCCTTCCAAAATCGTTACATATGACCATTAGAAAACTGATTCACATGATCCTTCTCTAATCTATGGCAGGTTTAAAGAAAGATTGTGGTCATGGTTAAAAGAAACCAATGCTGACGGGAGACAGGATGTGAACAGAGGCCCTCCATGACAAAGTCAAACGACTAAAAAATTACACCTTTGGCTTTCCGTACTTTTCATTTAGCAAGGCAGTAATTGTGAAGGTCCCTCACACATTGCCTGTATCTATTATTTGACTTAAAAAGAAGTGCCAGAGGTACCAATTTTGTCATAAAGGTCCAACAACAGACATCCTGTTTTTCACTGCATCTTCCAGAGTCTCAGTAACCACTAGCCTTACCCTGGCCCTCTTGGCCCCACTGCTCTGTTTACCTGAGAAGGCCTGAAGATCGGCTATGATGTCCAGGGATGTGGCCCTTTTTCAGTATTTTCTGTGCTCATCATGTTGAGTGGTATGACTAAATGTGTGAAGATTTTATGCGAAAATTTTAATTACATTTCACACTTTAAAAGAGAAAAGATGCCCTCATACCAAAACACAGTGACTGTTTGCCTCTGTCCCATGCAGGTTTGTCCTATTATGTTACCTTATGAATAATGAATGATGCTCAGTTGGTGATAGGATCTACCCAGTGAACTTGACATGAAACTGAGAACTTCATTCACATCACACGCCTCCATTCTGAACACAAACTGGGAGCCCCGTCTGCTCTCAGAGCATCATCACAATTGTGGTGAAGTGACAGATTAACAAAACTGCACTGATCTGGCTTTGAAATGTCATTCCGAGCCAAATCCCATACAGACCTGCAGATGGCTGGGAGGTCCTCGTTAGACGACAGCCTGTACAAGTCTTTCTCCATGAGTAGCAGTAACGTTAACAGAGGCAGCAGGTTCAGGAATGGAACAACAGAAGAGGTCAAAGGTCTCTCCAGGCCGTCCAGGAAGCCTGTACGGGTGGTAAGACCGGTCAGCGTCGTCAGCTCCAGTGGCTCCTTCCTTCAGATCAATCATCTGCAAGGAGAGCTGGTCAGAAAGAGGAAGGTAAGGAGGAAGAGAGTGTGAGTGGAGGTGTGTTGGATCAAGCATCCTCAGAGCTGTTAGTTAGTTTTACTAACAACCTGTAGGGAAAATAATGTATACCCATAGTTAATTTAGAAGACTACTGTGCAAATATTACAACAAAACTCTATCCTTTGGGAATTCTACAGGAATATCAAAGTGATCTCACAGAAATATTCAATACCAGAGACCCAATAGGAGTTTAGTTATCCCATAGAAAAGAAAACAAGTGAGTACAACTGGAACTACAGTCATGCTGTTAAGTCTAACAATTACAAAGAGAACATTGTAAAGTAAAAAAAAGCCTACTTCAATCAGTTTTCAATGAATACAGTCATATTTTCAGATCTTAGAATAATGTGAGCAAAAGCAGAAACAAGCAGAAAAACATAACTTGTAGTTACCATTGGTTGCTTTTAAAAGTAACATACAGAGTAATATGCTTTACGCTTAACTGTACGATATATTATGGTTGGACTGAGTCAATTTTGGCTGGTTTCAATGTGCATAGTATTCTAGAGGCCTGGTATTATTTTCAGAACAGGTGTAACAGACCGAGTGCTTATGAATTGATAGAATGTGTAGTGAGGAGATTACTCGACCCCACTGTTGCTAGAAACATATCCTAACAGGAAATGCCTAATAAATATTAATACTTGTATTTGTGTGCACCAATGCAGATTGTTTCTAAAGGCAAATAGAAACAATGTTATCTGAATCCTCCTCATCTTATACACTACTTAAAAAAGAACACATAGGGCCGGGTTTACTGAGGCTTTTGCACCTGTCTTTCCAGGTGCAGATGTGACATATTTTTCCCCAAAACACATGCAGTGTATTTATCAAGAAGCAGCACCAGACTGTTTGTGTGTCATTTGTGCGAGTGTCTGCAAGGTGTGCCTTTCTCCTCATTGCATATGCATTTAAGTGAGCATCACTCAGAAAAAAGGAGGAGACATGTTAACAGAGGTTGATTATGTATTCTGATCGAGTTACTGAGGTTACGCTATTTGTTTTTGGTGGGAAAATTCTCCTTTTCAGAGGCGTAAACACACTGCAGATGGGATTTACAGGAGCCACAAGGACGGTTGTATTGGCAGAATTAAACATGCATTAAATACAGGCTTGTTAACTAAAACCTGATTATTAGAAACAAAAATTAAGCTTTTAGGCTTTTATTAATGGACACAATATTTGATTACTGTAACGCAAACGAATAGTGGACAGGGAATTGTGGTTTGTGGCTCATCATCAACTTAAATTTGAACTTAACCATCAATGAACTGTAAAATCACTACAGGCTGCAACTAAACTTTTTTTTTGTTAAGACATATAAGTAAACATTTGGCTGCATTTACCTCAGTATTAACATCCATATCAACACCATCTCCACCAAATCTCCAATTTGTTGGTTTATAGCTTTGTCCTCACTGCTGCGATGAATGTGAGGAAAAGCTACTTGACAACTAACAGCTCCCTCTTGTGGAGAATCTGCCACCTGCTAAATGTGAGCGAGTTGCAAGTCAGTTCTTTATGTTGCTTTGCAACTAAAAATATAAAGTCAATTAGGTAGGGGCTTTTCGATCATATCATATGATCTTCATCACCAAATGGAGTTTGCCCAGTTGTTATGCAAATGTTAATGTCCTTAAAGTGGTCAGAAATTGTGGAAATTTGAAAATCTACAATTCCATGACAACTGGACAGACTTCATTTGCTTCTGAAGATCATGCGATATAATCGAAAGTTCCAGAAGAGCTAGAATGAACTTTTGAACCTCAGCTTAGTTCATTTAGGTTACAAGTTTAAAGGTTCATCAAATGATAACATGGTAAAAGTGATGGTGAGAGTGGATGTTAAGAATAAAAATGTATTATTTGCTGTGATAAGTGTGAAAAAATGTCCATTGATGGTTGGAATGAGGAATTTCTTACTGGCAGTCTCCTGAAGTCTGAACTTTTTGTTATCACAAGACAAAGCACTGTGCATCCAGAGAAGTCATTCTTTATGTCTTAAGAGTCTTTAACCAAAGGTCTTTTTTGTTTAGTTTTAGTTTTTTGGTTCATTTTGTGTAATCTGTCAGTTTTGTGTCCTTTGGAATGAATCTTTTACGTTTTTGTTCCACATCATATGTCATTGATGATGATAAACCTTCCTCAGGAATGCGAGGATCTGAGAAAAGAAAACAAGTACTTATCAAATGAGATCCACATGGAGAGGATCATGATGCGCACAGAGAGTGAGCTGACCATGAGGAACCTCAGGAACCTGAACCAGGAGCTGCAGGCTCAAGTCAAAGAGGTACTCGAACACTGGGCATAAACGATGAATGTCTGACGAACCTGCAATATTTGAATTATCTACATAAACATGGAGGTAATAGTGTAATTACTGTAAACGAATGGCAGCTGCAGCTGTCACTGCATGTTATATTGTGTGAATTTTTTTTTTAACCAAAAATCTGCCCTCGCTATGCGTGTAGATGCACAGCTATCTGTACAACTCTGATGACATCGCTATGACGTCATCAAGGGTTATTTTCTTAGACTTGACAACGCTCCTCCACAGCCACAGAAGACATATACAACTGTGTTAACAGGCTGAGTAGTACATGACTAGTAAACTGACTTTGTGTAAAATGTGTGCCCCTTTAATACTAGAAGAAGACACCATTTGAGTTATATCAAGATATACATTTTCAGATTATATTTAGTCTCATATGATGGTAGTGATCTTACATAAATGTATAAAGGAGTTTCATGTATTACCATTAACCTCTATCCAATCATGCCACATAGTAGCTCACTGCTGACCCTCATATAGATCTAGAAACAAAGGCAGGCCTCTAATGTTTCCTGGCCAGATCACTACAGTATACACCCACCTCTCTCTCTGACCCCCATCAGCTGAAACAGAAGCTGTATCAGAGCCAGCAGAGGGCGACGTTGTGCTCACGAGCTGCAGGTGAGGCAGAGGAGTCCAGAGGGGATGCGGAGAAGAGCAGGGCCCTAGCTGAGGCTCGGGCCCTCGGGTGTCAGAGGGACAAGGAGGTAGCAGAGACTGACAGGAGCCGCCTGAGTGAAGAACTACAGCAGCTTAAAAAAGAAGTACACACACACACACACACACACACACAGATATTGTCACCTGATCTGCACACTCACCTATAAACAACTTGTTAAAGACAGAGATAATTAGAGGAAGAAATTAGTGTAACTATAGTATAACACTAATCTATATGCTCCGTGGGTGCTCCATTATGACTTCATCAGGATGGTGTGTAGCACTGAATGTAACTTCATCCCAAATTTCAGCAGCTAGTGTTTCTGTTTTACCAGCAAATTAAACAGGATTTCTTTAATCTTATGATAAAAATGTTAAATTAGAATTAATTCTGGTTAAATGTAATTTTGATCAATTATACCATAAATATGTGTTGAAACAAGCTATATTACATCTAACACACAGTGAATATGAGATACTTGTTTTAACGAAAGACCAGAACTGGCTCAATACATCAAGAAAACAATAATGATAAACAGCCAAGTCACTTTAGTTATAAAGTACATTTAAAGGGTAAGGCTGGTGATATTCTATATTTTTCTTAGTGTCAACAAATCCCATGAAAAGACCAAATCCCAACAAACTGATCCTACTAACAAGTATTGACTGCATGTCTAAAATCTGATATATTTTACTCCTCTGTGCCGCAGAGCTCCATTGTTGTCCAAAAACTAATAAAAACACATCAATGAGCCACACTGTTGCACTAAGTGACATGATCCTTCATTATGATGAAATTGGGCGCAGTTTTTTGAGTCAGTCCCACATACACTATCTAGCTGCTGGAAATACTCACCAGAGCACCAAATTCACTGCTGAAAATAGTCCCCAATATTCACTATTTCCTGCTGAGTACTGCTTTCTAAAAACTACAGTGCCCAGCTCTTTCAGGAAATTACTTTGCCTATTAAAAAAAATTAAATATATCTTTGTGAATTCTTTAAGGTGGGACTCAAAAGGTTTCAAATTGTGGCAGCCCTCATAATAATAAGTGGGAGACTGTTCACAATCAAGGGGCCACAACTTCAAAGGAAACCCTTTGCATTTCGGAAGTGTAACAGCCAACAGCTTTAGGTCAGAGGACCTCAAAGAGCTAGATGAGACCTGAGGGTTTAAAAAGGTCGGAAATGTAACACAGGACCATTCCATTGCCTTAAAAACAAACAAGAGATTTTAAAATCGATTATACGCCACACTTGAAGCCAGTTAAGTGATGACAGGACAGGGGTGATGCGGTCTCTCTTTTTGGTGCCAATGAGAATCCCACAACTTTCTCCAGATCATGGGGTGAGAGGAAAGACTAAATAAATAAATACTGTAATAAATTATGGTAAATCGTCATAATTTCCATAATTATGTGTTGATGAGCAGAGCAATGAACTGCAGATGACATCTCTTTAACCAGAATGGATGTGGAATATTTTTAGCGCAGTTTTCTGAAAGAGTTCCCTCTCTGTTACCAGCATCAGTATCCCTGAATCAGCCAGGGCAAAAACGGGATATGACATTATCAGTGGACTGAATCGATTCAATTATGACCTGTGACATTAATTTTGCATCTGCCTTTTCTTTCTTTAGCACACTGGTCTGCAGCTTTTACTAGCACAAACAGAGAAGAGTTACTTTGAAACCAAGCTGAAGCTGGACCGGGTGTCTGGGGAGAAGGAGGCCCTGCTGCAGGAAAACAGGAGCCTGGAGGGAGACAGAGATGATCTCCGACACAAGCTGAGACAGATCACAGAGGAAAATGTCCAAATTAAAGAGAGGTGGGCACCCGGCTGTGTACCCAAAGTACATTTTGGGATGTTAAAGCTGCATTAGGCAGACATTTATAAGACATTTATATAAAAATACACCATTAAATAGGCCTGCAACAGAAAAATATTTAATAGTACACACTGACAGATTCACAGCCTCCATTTGGAGTCATGTAATACCTGTTTAACAGTCACGAGGAGTGTGCTGAGCTTTGAAAGAAAGATATAACTGTGTATTATCTGCGTAACAATGATCAAAAATACCCTGACTACAGTGACTACACTTCAGAGAGTAAACATGAGGCTGTATAAGGAAAACTAAATGGGACCAAGGATAGAGCCCTGGTGTACACCAAACTTCAGCTGGGCATGTGAGATTTCAAACTCTTTGAAATAGCAATGAATCTACCAGAAAAAAAAGAGGCAAAACAGTTGAGAACTACTCACAGTGTTAAAAGTCTACATACAAGAATGGAGTAAGTCAGTTATAATAATAAAACAATAATGAAACTTAGTGTTTAGTATATGAAGCACCTTTTTACGGGGTTACTAAGTGCTTTACAAAAAATGCAAAAAATTACGCTAATTATCATTGATAGTAGCGTGAAATCCTGTTGCATCACAGCAGCACCAGAATATTCAGCTGCATCTGCTTGAATTAGATCATTTAAAACCCTTAAAATGCTGTTTCAGTGTGTATGTACTCTTCATAAGAGGGGGTAAACTAATCAGGCCTCAGTCAGAACAATGTGAACTGTTGACAATCTTTAAGAGGAAAAATTGGAACAATGTCAAGGGCGCGAGAGGAGGGATGTTTTAGATTCACAGTGTCACCCACGTCTTGTGCAAAAATAGAAAGACCCAAGGCAATGTCCACAATGAATCTTAATTTGTACTGTAAAAATAACTGAAAACAAAAAAGCATTTCTGCTTGAATGATGAA
The DNA here is from genome assembly GCF_020085105.1 of Siniperca chuatsi. Classification (NCBI taxonomy): domain Eukaryota; kingdom Metazoa; phylum Chordata; class Actinopteri; order Centrarchiformes; family Sinipercidae; genus Siniperca; species Siniperca chuatsi. The sequence continues at coordinate 28,098,203 of NC_058045.1, read as the reverse complement.
GGCATCCTTGAGGTCAGTCATCCTGTTTCACAAGTGGTGCAACATGACCTTTGACATAACAACTCTTTGAGCATAATCAAAGCCCAACCAGTGGTGTATGAGATCAGCTGAGATATAATGTTTGGGAAGATCTAGTTTAGGAGTGCTAGCAAAAATCTTTCAGTCTTACATACTGTGTACTGTACATGGGAAAGCAGAAGACCAATGAGAGCTTGACTGGGGGGGCAGAGGAGCTGAGAAGTAAAGAAGAAAGAAGAAGAAGAATTAAAAGGAGGTGGCAGAGGAGAAGAAAACAGTAGCGACAAAGATGGATGCCAGAGAAGAGAAGGGCTGTTTGATTCTAAAGACAAGTTTCACAAGACATACGGTGGATTTTAAAAGGCTGCACAAATTAAAAACCCCATTAAATCACACTTCTTCACCTTCCGTTGGACATGAGCGTCGGTGGTCTCTGTGCAGTGTCAGTGAACTTGGGTGATTCTTCAAAGGACAAATGGGGGAAAATTCCTAAATCCAGATGTGCTTAGATTTATCCAAACACACTTCGCGACTGGGTGACACAGTTACGCCAGAGAGGGTTAAATTTCCATCTTAATTAGCTTATTGCTTTGATTTACTGGCTCATATTCTGCTTGTTTTTGCATCTGCATGAAAGTTAAATGACTGATGTTCATTTTAATTTCAGGCAAGCAAGTGTAGTAAAGACGTACATTCACTTTAAAAATACAAGACGAGTTTGCACTGAAGTTCTTAGCAAAACAAAAGTCACAAGGTTGGAAAAAAAAATAAAAATGGAAGGGAAATTAATATGGTTAAGTCCAAATGTAACAGCAAAAAAAAAAAAAAAGTTTGTCAAACAACGTGGAAATGGAATTAAAACTATTTCTCTGCAGTCCGCCTGTAAAAATAAGGATGGGATGTAAATCCAGTCTTGTGTTCACAGTGAGATGAATTCGAGGCGCAGAGCGATGGTGTCAGAGGAGGAGAGCAAAAAGGCCAATCAGGCTCAGCGGGAGGCTGAGGTCGAGAGGCGTCTGGCTGAGAAGGAGAGGCAGGAGAGAGCGGCCGAGTGTCTCAGCTGGAGGGAGAAGCACCGGGAGTTAGCCAACAGGTTCAGAGCTCAGGAGGACCTGAAGGCTCTGAGGCTGAACAAAGCAGTAAGAAAGCATCCCTGACATCCATGTTCATCACACCACACTAATAGTAGTCATACACTTTTGCCCTCTAAAGGAGACAAGAAAGAAGTCGTCCGAGTGGTTTTCTCTTTTGGAGTGATTTATATTGTAGTCCAGAGTCTTGTAAAATATGCCTGAAGGGCTTCCCTGTCATTACACAATGATATTGCTACACTGTGATATAAATGTCAGCAAATAGCAGAAGTTAAAAGTTGAAAATAAGATATTAGTCATCATGTGCTTTCAAAGACTCAACAAGGGTGAATGCTTTCATTAAAACAAAACAGAAACAGCGAATTACAAGTGTGGTCTGTACGAATGGACATTTCTTCCATACTTTTTTGTATTTTTAAAACTTATTTACATTTCGAAGATCAATTTTATGTTTGTTTTCCAACAGTGTCAAGCCAACATCAAGAGCTATTTTCTCTGCATGACAGAAAGCGATCAGAGGGTCAAAATTCTCAAAAATCAAGACGGCACCCCAAGAAATTTTACGGTGAGATGACTAATAATATATGCTGCTTCAGAAAAAAACAAAACAGAACAGCACCTATATTTTTTATGTTCTTGAGGTTGTTGATAGATCAACGAATGTTTATGACAACAACACTGGACCTTTGAAGGAAAGCAACCAGTTCTTGTGTCATATGATTTTGTTCAGGAGGGAGACCCCGTGTATATCTCCACCCCTGAGTCCAGTCCTGAAGAGCCTGAAAGGAGTTCATCCAGGTAACGCTGTGGCCACCAGGGGGCCCTAAAAACAGCAAATTTCACTAAGCATGTTGTCAGGTGTATCTCCAAAATGACAACTTTTCAAGAATCAAGAAACATATCCTTGTTTTAGTTGGATGACAGAACACTTCTGGCATCATCATCCAAAGGGTTTTATAGTAACAGGTAAAAATGGTCTCAATTCATGGAGATTTTAGCCTTCACATTATTTAAGTGCATGGAACTCCCCAGAATGGGAGATATGAGGTTTTCATCTAACAATGACAAAATATGAGGTATTTTATTCATTTTACAATTCTACCTTATCCGGTTTTGCACAGGTTAAAGCCACTATTCGTAAAAATGTACAATATGTGCCTATAGCATCTTTGAAATTACTCTAATGTCTTGTTTGTAGAAACATGAGAGAAAACTGGTGAAAACCTGGTGCTCTCTAGCGGCATATTGGTAAGGTTTTAATGTAGACAAATATTTAACAAAAAAAATACATCCACAGAGCTTTTAGAAAGGTGCGGGATATATAATTATTATTATGAATTAATCATTTTAAAATTGTGACGGGTCCAAAAGGAATGTTTTGTTTATCTCTGTGAGATGTATGACGTTTGGTTCCTGCTTCTAACAAGGCTTGTGAGCCAATAGTATAACGACGTTGGTATCACGTGGTTTAGTTGCCAATTAGTGACGTTAGCACATAATAGCTATCTTAGCTTAATCGTCAGAACAACAATAAATACCCATAAAATTACAGTTCTGCATATTTAAACAAAATAAACAACAACTACCGACAGCCATAGTCCTTACAACCGTAACTAATGTGATGTCACCGGTTAGATTGTCAAAATTAGAAAAACAACAGCTTCAATCCCTGAGAAGCTACGTTAGCATTAGTGACGGTTGTGTCCACTTACCTTACTTTACAGTTCCCTCTAACGTTATAAAGAAGATGCAGAGTAGATTTAGAAGTGGGCCAGGGTCCGACATAACCAGTACAAGTTTATGCAGAGCAAGTTGATTGACCAGGTCCGTCCGGACCAGTGGAGGACTGGTCCGCTTATGAAAAGACGGTAGCTCTTCTTTAAGAACGGAGTGGATGTGGGATCCCAATATATTACCGATGTGTCATGTTGAAGGTAAATTAAAGTTCAGAACTACTGTAAATCCGCTCATTATAGCGTTTAGACTCAAAGCGTGACTGTTATTGAGGGTGTCATCTCATATAGCAGTCTACCGTTAGCCCTATTATGAGACACACGCTGATGTACTTGTGGCTAACTAGCCATGTAGCTAGCTGCGAGCTCAACAGCTACGGTACTCACATTAATATATATCTGAAAATACTGACATGACCATACATCAGTCCTTTCTCCCTGTAGCCATCGTTGCTGTTTTTTATAATCCGCTATGAGATTTGTCTTCAGCAAGAAAACACTTTGACTAACGTTAGGTCAACGCTAACACTAACGCTAGCTAACTTTTACTGTAGCTGTCTGTCTAATGTCGAGCGCTGTGGAAACACCACCGCACAAAGTAACCTAAATCTATAATTAATGTATAGCTATATGTTGCAAAATGAATTCATTACTCTATCACGAAAGATTCATCACATTTGTTATGACTGAGTCTGAGTCTCCCTCCACACGACCATGAAATATGCAGGTTGTGCAACGAACTGGCAACCACTAGAATGTAATGGGGAGGGGGAGTGCGCCATCTAGCGGCTGGATGTTATCAATGTTATCAATAGCACCTTGAATACTAATACTGAAAAACAGGAGTAATACTGGTGGACAGAAAAACATTACAAAGACAAAACTGTGAAAGGTTACCTTAAAGGACCCCCCCCCCCCAAAAAAAGAGATCTGTTGCATTTTAAATGAACAATAACTCTCTCATTTTTTTATTAATCTTTTTTAAGGACCATGTTCAGGGTCTCTGCCCCACACACGGGGAGGGATCTGGGTCCGAGTCACTTCGATGAGCTGCCTGCCTTCGGAGGAGAGCGACCTGACTCTGGCCCTCAACGCAGAAGCAGGAAGGTGGTGGAATACTTCTGGATCCCTACAGACCAGGAATAGGCAACAATTAACAAAGAAGGATGAAACATGCCTTGCTCGGTCATGACAGCAGGCAGAGGAGACTTTTCACAGTTCTTTATGACGTACAGAGGAGCAGAGGAAATGATTGTTGGGGAAAATGCTGAGATGAAATGACAGACACCCAAACCTCCAGTCCCTGGTCCACCTTTCCAACATGCCAGCCTGCAATCTATCGCCATACAGCCTCAATCAAGTCCACCTGCCACCAGTCATACAGTAATACATCCTTCCCAGTTTTCATACTGAGCTGGAATCCATCTAAAAATCTAACTTCTACTTCTTCTTGCTCTTTACATTTTTACCAGTCTCAATAGTTCCTATTTTGCTCTCATCATGAGTGACTCTGTGGTTTGAATTTACGATTAAAAAGAGAAATCTGGGAGTGGCGCATTAATAAATGCTCACCCCTATCTCCACTACTTTCCACATGCTCTTCAGCAAGGCTTCAAAAGTCAAGGTGCTTCATTGGAGCTGCTCACCGACCAGCAGCATAAGAATCAGATTGTGGTCATCTCAGGAGTGAAAGTGTGTAACCGAGCGTGAAGCATTTTGATGTAGAGTTGGAAATATGTCAAGAAAATCTGTAAATAAAAGTGAGAAATAGTTTCGGTGCTCATGTACTGGACTTTATTGACATTAAAGCAATAGAGGTGCACAATAATTTTGAATACCTTACAATATGATCCAAATCCATTGCCTTATACATAAACAGGGCTTGTGAGCACAATTCTTGGGTAAAAGTTGATGTTTATCATTTCTTACTCATTTAAGCTGTTACTTTATTTTGGGGTCAATCGCAACCTATTTTAAGGGTTTGCTTATATTTTGTCAATTAAGAAAAACATTAAAAATTCACGTTTCATTTTCCATGTTGAGCAATCAAAATAAACAGGCCACATTCACATTTTCACTCCAAATTCTGGGTGAAATGACTCTCTGAAACCCCACCTTTTAACAGGTACATTTCTGAAGGAGGACGTGGAGCTATCAAATCAATAAAAACGTTTCGTTCTTAAATATTAATACTCGTAAACCATTTGAAGCTTCGTAGGAAAAAATCTGCTTCAATAAATTTATTGTGCAATTAAGCCAGGACTAAATCAAATAGATCAGCATGTACTTGGGCTCTAGGTTCTTCTTAGTAGATCTTATTATCCCAGCACAAAAACTAACAAAAGCCCATCTAACTAAGAGGTAGAAACACAGGCAACTTTGAAACGTTACGGCGGCACACCAATGATTACAATTTTTTTTTTTAAATATTGTAACATTTGGAGGATGAGTATTGCAACCACTCATGTAATAAAAGTCAACAAAGAAGGACAGTAAAAGGGGGGTAAATCAATCACAAAAGAAGGATTGGCTTTTAAGTAGACTAAACACGCACCTCAATTCATTTTTTAATGTTTTGCCAGCTTATGCTTGGCTCTCACTTCAGTGGGCCCCCATGCAATTCATCATACTTTCTGACACAAAGGCTGAAAGTCACATATTGTCTTTGATTTTCACTATATGGATCAATCTGCAGCCTGTCTGGTGATTCTAAATCCCCTCTGCTGTTTATAAGGATCACATGAGTGTGATGGAAGTACATCCAGGCTGGACCCTTACAGAAGATCACAAAGCAGGTCATCGACAAGAGCTTTTGTTAATGGTCTTATGCTTTTAACTAGCATTAATTCTACACGTTTTTAAATAAAGCTGTTTCCTATTGGGGAAGGTTCAAATCAGTAAAAATTGAGTGAAAATGAAAAACATGCAATACAGTGAGAAAAAAAAAGGTTACAAACTTAATACAGTCAGAAAAAAAAAAAATACACATGGTTGAGCCACTTCAGAATTCATGTAGCAGATCAGGACACAGATCCAAAACAAACAAATACCCATTAGGCAACAGATCAAATGATGCTTCTCAGCCTATCATCACGGTACTGGTGGTAACACATGAGGCCCTACAGGTAACAAGCTTTCGGTTTATATTCGCAAGACGGAAGCAGCTGAGTGCCACATGGTAGTGGTTAAATTAAGCATGGAGTTTAATAAAGGAAAGGCGACTGTAATAATAAGGTTTATCTTCTACACCATGATGCTTCTGCTTGGTTTCTCAATCTGCGTCGTCCTCTGACTCCTCCTCCTCTGCTGTCTCCAGCCAGGTGAGCCACTGGTTGACCTGACGGAGGGAAAACAAAGTGGAAAATTATGTAAATTCCTGTCAGTCTTTTACAAAATAAAATCATTCAATGTTTGACATAAACCGTATGATCTGATGTCTGCGAATAGCTGAGGATATTCAGTCACACAAATTAAATGGCAATTTCTTTTCTTGAGAGTAATCCCATTTACTGCAGATGTTTGAGAAAAAACAAAACACTAAACTAAGAACCCACTGTGATGGCATTACTGTACCTGGAATAAAGCTTTTCCTTTTCCAGGGAATTCTTGAGTAATGTCTTCTTTCCATGCAAGGAAGGCTTCTTCTTCAATGATCTCCATGTCGTAGAAGTTGACAAAATAGCGCAGCAGCATGCCTTAATGGGAAAAAAATTAAAATTAAAAATAAATAAAAAAGCATTAAAGAATGTTTCCACACAAATTTTGAAGTATTCATAGTGCATCCAAATCATTGTTTTAGCCGGTGCTGCTGTACTTGTAACTGTAGGCAGCACAGCCCAACAGATACAACACAACACCAGAGTTTTAAAATGTTCAATGACAAACCAGTCAATGTTCAACACATAATATTTTGTCAAATGTTTATGTTATGACTAAATTATTCACTTAGCAGGACATTTTGCTGTTGTCAGTGCTCTCTGGTGGACAAACTATGTAATGATACAGTTGATAGGTAGTTTCTAAACTACCTCGAACTTATTTTGGCATTTCTGTACTGCAATGTCTTGTGACTTATTAGCTGACATGTACACGGATAGCGATATATTTGCAATAAGTTAATAACTGCTATATCAGTCTAGCTCTAGTAGATTGTCTAAGTCTTGGGAGAACTGTACCTTTAGGGAACCCGCTGGCGTTGCAGTGCACCTGCAGGGCGTAGAGGGCGCTGACCTGCAGCTCGGTATGGTCGTGCAGGAACTTCTGCATGACGGGCTTGAAGGCCAGTAGCAGCTGTTTCTCCTGCTCCAGCTGCTCTTTGGAGGGGGCCGCCAGCTGCTCATCGCCCTCCGCCATGCACAGCTCCTGGGAGATGTACTGGAGGAAACTGGGAAAAGATCAGAAGACAATAGTCAATTACACTAAAGGTCTTCTCATTTTAAGTCAGATCATTTCCAGTATGCAGTCTTGCACTTCTTTGAATGTATACAACTGTGCAGTAAAAGGAAACACCACCATCGGGTTCCAAAATCAACTTTTTGGTCTATCTGCCATAAAACTGCATAGGGTGCGATGTACAGTGATACAGGGTTTCCTTTGTTTTAGTTTTTTTGGGAGTATTTTTTTAATACTAATAATTCAGTGGGGGCATTGGATACTTTAAGTACATTTTCATTTTCCTGATTATACTTACATATTTTTACTAATGGTAAAAGTAAAATTTTTAATGCAATATTTTTACAGTGTGGTATTAGTACTTTTACTGAAATAGACTTCCTCTACCTTGATAGGCAGAGAGGGGCACTGGTAAACAAACACTTAACTATATGAATTCATATAGTTACTATGTTTTCTAACAAGTTAGGTTAGCAACCCTTGGCCTAACTGCACCTGTGTTACTGGCTGAGCCTCCCCCTTTAAGGAAGGTGGCCCGGGCTTCAGTCAGACAGAATCAGGCACTGCGGCGAAAATACCAGTGTGTTTAGGCTGCGGTGGCGGGGGGCCGCAGGTGGTGCCAGAAACCCCCCACAAAAATAAGAACAAAAAAATAAATAAAATGCAGCGACCTGCACCAGAAAAGCAGAAACAGAATCGACTTTTGGAGAAATGCAACCAGACACCAACATAAGATTTCTACTCGCATTTAGCAAGTGCTAATTTTGGACCCTGACCACCATGAGTTCAGTCTCCTCATGTTTACCTTTGAGTGCAAAAAAACCCCAAAAACAAATGCCCAATCTTAAGTTAGAGCTGCAACAATTTAGCGATTATTCGCCTGTCAGAAAATTAATTGCCAACTACTTTGATAATCGATTAATCATTTAAGTTATTTCTCAAGCAAAAATGACTAACATTTGCTGGTTTCAGTTTCTCCAATATGATGATTTTTTTTTTGCTTTTCGCCATTTTATATCATCGTAAACTGAATAATAATAAAAACGGCTCATTCTAAGGTAATGAAAACGAATGATTCTTATTTTCAGGTGATTATACACTAATGAAAACACTTAAAAATATTATATTCCATTTCTGCCAATAGCTCCTCCTAAATGTTACACACTGGACCTTTAAATGTTTATTAATTAAGTTTGAAATGTAAACATTGAACTTCAAGATGTTTGTCAGTGTTCATCAAAATAAACTGCTGTGTATTTACCTTGTCATGAGGATGTTGACAAAGCCTTTATCAGTGTGAAGCTTGGGAGAGATGTTGTCTTTAATCCACTTGTAGATAGACTGTGGAGAGGGGTCTGCCTTTATCTGCTTCAGCAGCTCCTTCTCCAGCTTCAGCAGCGGGAACAGGAAGCTCAGGCCCTTCCCCTCCAGGATCTCCAGCATGCGGTCCTTGTTCTGATCGATTTCTGCCAAGAACAAATCAGTTATACAGAGGGGGTCAAAATGGTAACAACTGTTGCAGCAGTAGGATGTATTTGGGCAGAGGAGTGGGATTTTTCAAACGTTTGTAAAGATCAGTTAGATGCTGTGTTGGAATGTTTATGACTGTAGCAGCTTCATCAATGGCTATGTGATCAACACGCACAGGAGAGAGGTAGAAAGCACCCAAGTACCTGGGAGCATCTTCTGCATGTTGACCTTGCTCTGCTGGAAGAGGTCGGTGAGCCACTCTCGGTCCTTCAGCTTGGCCGTCTGTTGCAGGCAGAGCAGGAAGAGGGGGAAGTGGGTGCCGTTCTCCAGGGGGTGAGCCAGCTCCGCCACGCTCACCAGCTCTGCGATGATGGCCCGAGCCGCAAACTGGGCCAGGTAGGACTTCACCAGGGGCACGTCCAGCTCGATCTTAGCGCACTGGTCCAGGACGTTGAGGAAAGCCTGCACACGTGAGAGGAAATGCCAGAACATGAATAATGAGCCGTCTTCTGGGCTCATCAGTGACAAATATGTTAGGATTAATTCTCAGACTCGTGTCATTCTAGCTTGAGTGTGATATAAAATGAATGTTGTATGCGTGTACCTGCATGAAGTTCTCTCCAGTGATGAGGCCCTCAGTACGAAGTGTGTGGATCAGAGTGCTGGCATGCTCTTTGTCCTCATCAGGACGGTCCAGGGAACACACAATGATCTTACTCAGCATCTCTGGCAGGAAGTGCTTGGGAGCCCTCATCTCTCGCACGCCGCTCACAGCCTCAGCCAGGTTCTTACTGTTGAAGTACTCAGTCATGATCGCCTCCTGAAGTGAAGATTTAAGCGCATAGAAATGAGCTGTGGTCAGTTTGATTAACAAATAGGAAACGGCAGTTCTAGACTGAACACAGTGGAAGATACACAATTTTTGTTTTACCTACCGTCATTTTAAGCAGTTCCTCCCTGGCAGGAGGTGGTTTCTTGTTTGTCTTCTGAGGTTTCTCTTGGATGGGCGGAGGGTTGGTCTTCAGGCCAAGCTGTGGAGGCTGAGGCAAAAGGTCATGTGATTATCACACAGCTATAGTTCCACCAAGACACCATAACAGTTTATGATGATTGGGTTTGGCCAGGCTTATTTTTTTTCCTTTTACATGCTAGTTGTTATGACATTGTTTTCCCTCAAACCTTACATCGTCTTTAAAACGTTTGTGCATTCTTTCATTGTGTTCTACCTCTTATCTACATTTATGTTAGTTAAACTAACCTAGTGGCAAACTGTGAGAAGGAATGTCTCTTACCTGTCCCAGAGGGGGGGTTTGAGTGCGAGGGGGCTGGGTGCTGGGAGGCATCATGGTGGGGATCTGGGGCTGGAGCTTGGGTACCTGGTTCTTGTTGAGGAGGAATGACTGAGCAGGCCTGAGGCTGATCTGTGGGACCATGAAGCGTCATAAATACAGAGCATACAATAGGATTAGTCATGTTCTTTATAAAAATCTAAATAAAAATCAAAATCTGCAGATTCGCTAAATCCATGCCCTCATATCTCATAATCGCAGTCAGCGGACCAGCTACCAGTTTGAAGAAAAGAGTGGAGGAAGGATAGGAAAGATAGAGCTCAAAGACAGAGTAAAAGGTAGAAGAAAGACTGGCAGCAGGTTGTGTTCCTCAGAATAACGCGTCTTTTTATAATCACTGGGCATGTAGACAAACACTGGCAGGCGGGACTGCACGATACAGCCAATAATCCTGGTGTGATTATACCTTGTGCAGTATCTTATCTGGCTCAGTGCACCATGGAGCCTGATGTTTTCACTTTAGTTTAGTTAATATATTGTTTAGTACTCTATATGACAAAATAACTGCTATGATGTTTTTGTCCATATCCTGCAACCCAGCTACAACTAGTTCTAGTTACCTCATCTGCATTGAGCTGTCCTTTCTTGCTGAAACGTGGAGGCATGTCCTTGGACTGGACCTGCTGCTGGGCCATATGGTTCTGGTTCTGGTTCTGGTTGAGGAAATGCTGGTTCTGAACCTGTCGAAAGTCACATGGGCATAGATGATCACTTTTTTTTTTTTTTTTTTTTTAAACTGACCTCCAGATTTGTAGAGCAACATCAATCACTGTTAGCCCGACTGATATTAATTTCCAATGTTAGTATGATTACCTGGTTGGACTTAACAAAAGACTTTGGCCCCATGTCAAACTGTGACTGTGGTGGAGGGGCAATGTGGCCACTGTGGCCGTTGAAGAGCGGGTTGGTGCGATGGCGTCCCATAGTGGGCGAGTACCTATCCTGAATGACCCCCGGGCCGGTTCCAATCCCACTGCCTGAGGAAAAAGTACAAAGATGATGTTAGTACAGATTTTACACACAGGAGTGGGTCCAAGCAGGAGAAACATTGGATTATTATATGAAATGGCCACCCTAAGGTGATAACAAAACAAAAACCATATTGTATCACTTTTAGCTCGTCCTTTTGTGCACCACAACAACTTAAGGGGTCATTCTAAAAAGGTAAATGAGACATTTTTAAGAGCTTTATAATGCCAATAAGAATAAAAAGCGAGTCCAGTTTTAACACCAAGAACATGAAAATGAAATGAAAACATAATGAGATGTGGCTACACAGGTCATGACACCAAGGAACAAAGACCATACCTGGCATCTGTCCAAACATGTCGGCCAATCCCCCGAGAGTCTCCCTGTCCAGTTTTACTCTGTTAGGCATGAAGGGGCTTTCCAGGAAGAAGTCCATCCTCATCCCCTGAGACATGGGTGCTGGGATGAAAACACCCAAATCCTACAGGAACACACAGAACAGAGCTGGTGTCATTAAATTGTCCAATAACATGGTTACAAGTCTAACCCAGAAGTCAACTTAACGCAAGAAAAAACTCCATACTAAACTACATTGTACTACTACTACCGTTATTAAACCAGTAGGGCTGTCCTGAATACCATTTTTGGGGCTTCGAAAGCTTTAGTGAGAATTACCCGTGAACATTCGAAGCTTCGACGGGGGTGGGGGGGATGGGATTATAACTGTCAAGGTTCACAGTTGTTTTTTGCTAGGCACCATTATTAGCTTAAGCCTATGGCATTTTACACTACATAAATTTGCCTAGCAGCCTTTTCCTTTACTCCTAGCTTAACAAATGACACATTATTTATACATTTTCTTACTCACCGTCGGTTTAATTCACTGCATCTCCCGACAGCGTGATTCCAGCGTTACATAACAAGCAGTCAACCTAGGGGAAACACTGCGTTGCTGTCATCCTCTTGCGCTCTAAGATGCCGTTTAATGTTAGATTACTATTTCTTATTTCATGGGCTGTTTGGGCTTTTTGGGGTAATGCATATATAATAATTAAAAAACACCCAGCAGCATTCTAATACTGATTTGGAGATCGATTACCAAGGCAACGGTAGAAGCTTCGAGGCATTCGGTTCAGCGATACAAACCGCAAACTTAATTACATCCTGTGCATTCTTTGTCAGGACATTGTCCTTGCTGACTCACACTCCTCACAAATGGTTGCTTGCTGACGTGCAGAAACTGGTTCTTTGTAAGAGAGGGGGTTATAATTTTAAACGTTTATTTATGGAGCCCTTTAACACATGCATGCCTCAACCTTCTGATGTTGGACATTAATTATTAATCATCCCAAAATGTGGGCGATCTAAACAATGAGCACCATTATTTCACCTGACTCACTTTCACTGCATCCTGACGGATCTGGTTAATCGTCTTTGGTCCGTTGTCGATGAAAGCCTTGCGGGGGACCCAATTGTTTTCTCGCAGTTCCACTGTGTCTTGCAGCAGGAAGCGGATCCTAGCGGGCAACTCCTTGTTGTTCATTAAGGATCGCATACGGCCAAAGTACTGATCCATTAAAGACTGGAGAAAGGATGGAGAGAGGAAGTGAGGACAGGCAGAGCTCGTACATACAGTATAGCAGCAAATTTTATGTTACCACTGGCTGTGAGCCAAGTGGGGCATTGGATGAGGCTGTGTCCACGCAGATGATGGGCTTAGCCAGAACCTAAAATGACAGTCGACCCAGACAGGTCCACAAAAAGGCACAGAGAAAAGAGACAGGCTGAGTAAAAAAAAAAAGTAACACCCTTACCAGCTAAACCCAAAATGTTAAATGTCTGGTTTGTGTTAACCACCCTGATAATCTTATAGAAATTGTGAGTCCTTTACTAAAGCTTTTAGGGTTTTACTTCGGCATGCAACAGCATAAGTAACTGGCTGACCTATAAATAGTTTATGCACACGTTTTTGCAAGAATTATCCCTGTGTGTTGAATGTGACATGTTGTTCCACACACACACAAAGCCATATACAGCCTCTCCAGATGGTTATGGTGCCATGAAAGGCTGGAGCAGTTACCTTTGCTTTCTCATGGTCGAGTCTCGGCCCCACTGTCCTCATTATCTGACAGAGGCACTCCAGATCCTCCCCCATATCCTTGAGCTGGACTCTCTTCTTCTTTTCCAGAAGCTTCAGAAAAGATTAAGGAAAGAAGGAAGGCAGTGTCATTCAATGTACTGGTTTCATGTTTGATTATTACTCTTTTTGTCTTACAAAATGAGAAACCGTGCCTTCAAAAAATTCAAAGGAGGTTAATTTCAAAACACACAAAACACAAGAGCGCACATACTGTTTTGATGCACTTATGAAGGATAGATTCGTGGATGAGGTCGAGCTTGCCAAGTTCCCCGATGAATTTAATGTTGCCAAGCATCTTGATCTTGGCAATGGCACGCTGCTCCTCCTCTTCAGAAGTAAGAGGGTTGTCATGTTTGTCATAGACTGTGTGAAAGGAGGATGAGAAGTTAGTAGTGGACCAGGTATGGTGAAATAAGCTAGAAAGATACTGCACCTCATACAAGATACACAAAGACATGAACTTACTTTCAACATTTCTGGTGCGGTTTTCAAATTCATCTTGAAGTTTGGAAATCAGCAGTCTTCTGAAGGTCTACAACAGTAAAAGCAACAAAAAAAAAAAAAAAAAAAAAAAAACAACATTATCCACTGGTTAGATGTAGCTCAACAATAAATATCAAAGCACAGCGTGTCAATAGAAGCATAGATTACAAAAAAGCTGAAGAATGAGCTTTATTTTACAATTGAGTTGAAGGAGGTGTTAATAATGACAACAAAATAATCATCAGCTTTTATCAGGGAAGAGTGGTACCGATGGTTTTATTATTGCCTGCTCAGCAGAACAGAAATGGCAGCAGAGATATAAAGGAGGGGAACAAACACACTCAAGGATGAAAAATGTATTTAACTGTAGCAGAATGTGAACTGCCACACTTACTGTGCTCTGTTTTTGGGATGTTTGGATCTCAGATGAAGGGCCATCAAAGTTTGGTGCGTCCTCTGCCAAGCGCAGACATAGCTGAGCATAGAGCGAGCTATACTTCGGCTCTTCTAGGGCTTTGTCTACAATCTAAACCACAGTGAGGGAGGAGAGAGGGGAGAAACCAGAGAGGGACCACTCAGGTAATTAAAACGTGTAGTATATGGGTATGACTCACTCAGAGTGGCCTGCCAAGAATAGATTAATCCATTTCCATTTAGCAGAGCACTAAAGAATGAAAATGTACACTTACCAGCAAGATGATTCCTTTAAGGACGAGTTTTGAATCTACGCCCACGTTCAGGAGCTCAAGGCATAGCTTGTCAAACTTCTCAGGCGTGAGTTTGTTGAGTATGCTAGGAAAATAAGGAGGGGAAGGGAGAGGCAGCAAGATAAGGAAGTACGATTATGCAAGATCAAGATGTTGGCATGACATAATGTTATCAAGAAGGCTTTCCCATACATTCAGTTGCATGTGGCGACGTGCCAGAATTTCAGCAAGACAAATACCATCCTGATTATTATTTTTTTCATTTTTTAAAAAGACTAGTTTTCTGTGCTCTACTTTAAGTTAATGTACCACCTATTCTCTACATCCATGATCACCTTTCTCTGACACATTTAAAAAGCGGCTGTAAGGGCTACAATTAGGCTTAGGTAATTCTACTGTACCGATTATATAAAAAAAAAAATCTTATTCTTACGGAGCGCATAGCATTCTGCCAGTGTGTGAGTTAATGTTAGACATGTTGATTTTCTGAACATGAATTTAGAAAGGCACGTCAGTAACAAGGGAAATCATTCCGAGGATGAGGAGGAGGGAGATCCAGAAGTTGCAGCTCAGCATAGATCATAGTGGTATATTTTCTGATAGGAATTATGTATTTTCTTTCAAACCTCGCCTCACCTCGAGTCCTGTAACCTTTGTCTAAGACACTGTTCCAAATTTCAAGATTATTGTTCAAACATTTAAATTTTGTAAGCCACACCACACTCACTGTTGATCAATTAACTCTTCAAATACGCACAAGGGCTTGAACCTTACCCCCTCACTTTCCTGAAGATTGCATCGTGACGCTCTTTTTCGTTGCTGGAGTTGACATCTCGTCTAGTGCTTCGTGAAGGAACCCATCTCTGAACGCTTTGCCCTGGGGTTTTCCCCAGGAACTCGCTGTAGAAGTACACAGAGAGTGAGTACCACAGAATTTGGTGACACCATGGCTGGTACAGGAAAATACACAAATGCCCTCATAATACAGTGATTGTTCTAGCACAAAACCTAAAGCACTTACAATACTTACTTTACAAGTGACTCCAAACTCATACCACAAATGCTACATTACCAAGTCTATCTTACCAGCCCAACTCACACAATGGGGCTGTAATACAAACCTCCTTTATGCCTCATCTTATTTACTTAAATTAAAACTCAGGTGTTGGGTGGAGACAATAATCACCACAAGCAGTCAAAACAAATGTTTTGCCTACGTCTGAGTGCTTTGTTGCCAATGTTAGGCCTTTTAACACTTTCCTCCGTTTTTTTTTTTTTTTACCCTTTGTTGTAAAATTATCCCAGACTGCCCAGTTGGTAAAACAACAAAGCTGTCTAGTGCAGTTTTTCTGCCAGTGAGAAAAACACTGGTGCCATACGGCTAATAACTAAATCACTATACATTAAAAGTCTGCTCTGGAAAAATGCCAAATGACAAACCTGTTGCCGACAGTCTTGGGATAGTGCTGAGGTGCACCCCTACCACCTCCTCCCCCCGAAGAAGCACTGTAGAAGCAAACACAAGGAAGGGGAAAAAATGGGTACATGCAATGGTTTGAAGGAATGAGCCTGCTTCTTCATTCATTCAACCTTTATCCACGCTGAAGACATTGAGGAACAAGAGAGCCCTCGCTTACAAGTGAGTTGAACTTACATTTTTAAAAATCACAAAAAATGCATAATTAGAAAACCAAATTATAAGAATACAATACAATCAGCCACTAAGATATAAACTGTCATAATTAAATGTGTTATGGATTGAACTACTAACTAGGTGTATCCTTCGGTTTAGGGTGATTATTTAGTGTTATTTTAGGTGTTTTATAACTGCAGGAAAAATCACATTAAAACCAATAAATAATTTGAAAGTGGAAACTAAGTAGGAATAATGGCCTGGCCAACAGCTTCATGAATAAACATTACATGATGTTTTTTCAAGTGTCACAATCAGTTATTTGAGAGCCAGAGATGCAGCTTGAAGAATGACAATGCACACATTTATCAAGAGCAACACCAAATTAGTGCGCCATTCAGTCAACTGAGTGGAACAAAACCCTACATGTCTACATGTAGCTTTGGTTTGGCCAACACTGCATCTTCAACAGATATAACCAAGGTTACACTTTTCATGTTGCACTGTTTCACATTTCAAACTGTGTCTCATAGTTCTGTGGTTTATGTTGGGTAATTAACTACAAAATAAATCCATTATTTTATACGCATTCATTTGGTTTTCTGTTATGTCACTTACAAGATTTGCTACTTCTACCTTTTATTAAAGTAGTGGGGCAGTTTAGTTAGCTGAAGGTTTATTTTATTTTTTGACAGGTTGGTAGTTTTCTAAAAAATTGAGTTCAAACAAATCTCTTTTTTGCTCCTTTTTTTTTTTTATTTTCTCACAGCTCTGCAGTAGTTTATGCCTTTGTAACTGGCCACTGTTCGATTATTTTGAAAAATGTATTATTCATGAACTTAAATTTGTGAATTACTGATCGTGTTTTCCCACCAGATTAGCTCTGGTTCTTGAACCGGGTCCGTTATAGATTCTTGGAACGCAACCAATTTGCCAACTGCCAAATAAAATGTGAAATCAGAAATTTGTGGAACTCGCTGAAACGGTGCACCATACAACCGTATAACCCCCAAACGGCCTTTTACATTTCACATACAGCATCCCAGAGCATTTGAATCAATTTAGACATTTTAAAACTTCATTAAAAGGATGTGAGACATCCTGTTTACAGTGACTGTATAATGTGAACTGGGTGAATGCTGCCACCACCAATGTACAACCAACAGGACAGAAATCTTCTTAAGGTTCATTATGCCTACCCAACCCCCCTTTTCAAAAAGGTTTCACAAAAAGAAAGTGTCTGACAGCCATTTTGAGCCTTCCCACATCCTGCTTTCTTCTTAAGGCCGGAAGTCCCTGCCCAAAATGCTAGCCGAGGGCTAACCATGGAAAAAAAGAAAAGGATTTCCATGTTGGTATTTCCTGTTCAAGCTTTGGTTTATTACCTGAAACGAGAAGCACCCCCTTCTGCAATCACACTCTCCACTTTGGCGGCTTGACAATGAAGAATACTCAAAAGAATAAGAATAATAGGAAGGGATGGGGAAATCGGTGCTGAGGAAGAGAAAAGGGAGTGCAATTAATAACTGCATGGGGGTTGGGAAAACATCATTAGCTATGACATTCCTAACCAGACATTAAACAGAGCACCATGACTTATCTAACGTTATCTATGGACAACGTCAGTTAGCCAACTTAGCTTGGTAAACAGTTCAGTAGCCAGGTTTTTGTTATACAGGCCTAGCCACTAACGAAACATCTAATTATCAAAGCAACCCTCTTACTAAAGTAAATTATAAACACGATAGTTTTCACACTAACGTCATACTTGTATTAGTTGAGTATTTATGCGCTCGCTTGGCACAAAGACATCAAATGCCAAAACGCAGAAATCTGCTAGTCTTTGCTCTGCTAACGTTACAACAAAGCAAAGGTGCGTCAGCTAACCGGCCAACGCTAACGTTACTCGCTAACGTTAACTAACTAGCTAGCTAGGTGGCTAAATCCATAAGTTAACTAGCTATGTCACGACATTGGTGAGATGTTTACCACGTTTGAGTACAATTGTTTTGTACAATTTACAAAAGTGTTCAATCGGTTGTGTAAACGTATGTTCAGAGAAATGGTTGCAGTTGCATTGGAATAGAGTTCCTGTCTAATCCGAGATGTTTTGTGTTGGTTTGCTATTTAGACTGAAAACAGGAATGGTCTGCAAACCTAACGTTAACGGTACACCATGATGCAGTGAAATGGGGCAGGGCAGCGTGGTTAGCCGCTAATGTTTCCAGTCGACTGTGCTTGTATCGCCATCCCATCATGGCTTAGCAGAAGGACTTAACATAAGGATTTAAGGCCAGTTTTGAAGTGATCCTGGCCCGAATCACGTGCAATGCAACACTCGTCACATTAAATGACATTTAAACGATGCATTACTAGGTTTATTTTCGTGTAAATACTAGTTAGAGTAGCTAGGCGACGACGCCATTTTCTACTTGAATGTAAATCAGCTGAGCCATCGGTAAGCTAGGCTATCTGCCGGCTCCTAAACTAATAGTTAGCTTAAACAAGCTGATGTTAGACGTTAGCTAGCAGAAGCCATTTTGGATGAGCCGGTGCGGGTTTGTAAGGGAGAAAATCTGCCTTACCTTTACCAAAGCAACTTCAGTTTTATATTGTTGTATGACTACCAAAGAAGAAATGAGACAGGTGTAAAAGAAATGCGGGTTATGCGACGGATATCAAGAGAGCTAAAAGCAGAAAGATGACCGCACAAACACACACATCAATCCCCTGCTTGCTGCTTGGCTTGTTTGCGTTAGCTAGCTGGTAGGGAGCTCAAAAGCTTGATGGTGACAGAAAAGTCACCAATTTGCATTGGTCACGTATTTTGTTGCCGTGTCAATCCTGGCCAATGACAAGAAAGATATGTTTTTAAGGCGTTTCCAGGAACACATATCATCCAATGAGAAGCATCTTGAAACAAAAGAGGCCGCCCCCTTTAGTTGATTGACAAACCATTTAACATCTGCAGTGCATGAAAAGATATTGGTTATTTGCTCAAATTATTGGAGATAAAGGCATGAAATTACTATTAAGTACGCGATCATTTATGTTTGGAATGTTTAGAAAAACGTCCTTGCTTATATTTATTATATGAGCTGAAGGTTTTTTTTAAGAAAATGCATTGGAAGAGTTGTAAAAAAAGTCAAATGAGCATTATATACCTATAAATAATCCAACTTTCACCTAGCCTGTGATACTTGTTTGCATTATATATTATCTGATTGTTTCATTATTTTATTATTTTATGGGATATGGTACATCCTTCTCAACAGACTTTAGCTGTGGAGGACCAGAAGTTTAAATAATGTTTACAGTCCTGTATTGTTTTTCCATTGTATATACTTTAATTTGGTCATATAGCACATAACACATAGACATTTCACATTTCACATCTGTGTGGAAAACACAGTCTGACCATTATGACCCATCTGTAAAAAATGTCATTCAATTTTTGGATTTGATTTTTTAGTCCAAAATTGATAATTGACTTATTGTCAAGTGACTGTCATTCAAACCATATATTACATATATTACTTTTCATTGTTTGTGTTTGAGTTCATCTTTGGGCAGGGATCAGTTCAGAAAAGCTAATTCAGTGGGTCATAGCAACGTTTGTGGCAAGCTTATATTTTATTGGTCTTGAGCAGGAACTATTTGTATACACAATAAAAATATGTAGCTTTATAATGCTTAAATCAGTAAGATAACCACTGTACAGTATATCTATAGGTGTGTGTTACAGACATAATGTCATTTTCATTCATTAAAGGGAAGAAGATCAGAATATGCTGCAAAAAATGTTTTCTTGTCATTGGCGTGAGTTAATTTTATTTGTTCCAAGTCTCAATTTCCCTTGTTTCAGGCATCTTCTGGAAATGGGTGTCAGTATTGTGAAACAAAACAACAGATCACTGCACTTGTAGTACAAAAAATAAAGTAAAGATTCTTGAAACAGGTGGAAACAGGTGAACTAATCTAATTTTGCTTTTTAAAAGAAAGATTATTGACCACACAACACAAACACATATGCATACCATATTAACCATATATTCAGAAGTACTTAATGCCATAAAAGACCATAAAAATACAGCACAATATTAAGCCCAACCTAAGTTTCCCTAAACTTAGTTCATGTTTAATACTTGGCATAAATCATGTGAAGAAAGGAATTAAGTATTACTTCAGGGTTCAGGTTGCCAGAGGCTGCAAGTGACACTTGAGACACATTTTTTTAATGTAGTTTTTTTAAATTCAAAGTACACACACTCGACTTCCTTATGATAGTGGGCTTATGACTTCTGATGGATGCAGGACCACATGACCTTCTGTTAAGGAACTGCTACCACAGTGCTGGAAATGTACTGTCCACTTCCATTCCCACTCCAGTCTTGAACAGTTGTAACTGACTTCATTTTTACTTCATGGAGCTCCAAACTGCCAGGTTTGGAGATTCATCAGTCCAGTCCAAGGGCAAACTGCAGCACATCACTCAGTCTGCTGAGAAGGGCATGGGTCATGACCTCCTCTTCTCCATGCAGCCAGGAAAATAATTGGGGACCTCCATCACCCTAGACACCCCAAAACTCTCCTTGGCACTTCCAGATAGCTAATCAACCCATCACCTCTTCACCTTTCCTGCAGCACTGTTGCCAAGAAAACATCCATTCCCACAAAAGGACAAGAAGCAAGAAATACAATGGTTTTGTGGAATCAGCTGAACATAATACTTAATGTTTAATCCTTAAAATTGAATTAACTGTCATTTAGTGTAAATCTTTTCAGTTACTTTTCAGCTCCGGGTCACATGTCTCTACAAAGGCAATGTATCAGGGGGTCTTTTTGAAATTTGATTTAAGTACTAACAAACATAATTTCTGGGTTTCGTAGAATCCAAAATCAGCTACTTTCACTGTTAATCAGTCAGCAGATGGTGGTGTGCTGAAATTTAAACGAAATATCGCATTCATTTAAATCCACTAATCTATGGCAGTCTCTTTTGCCCACTAAGAGTGTATGCAGGTATTCACTCCAAACCAACAATACAGCATCTGATTTCAGTGATTAGCTTCCCCCTTTCTTGTTCAAGGTGAAATGGTGTAATGTTTGGTTGAAAGAAACCCTGCAGTTATGTTCCCAGTGGGTGTCTAGAAGGGTGGAGAGAAAAACACACAACCACCGAGTTGTAGGAAATGACAAAACATGGCTAAGAAAGGTGACTTGTGACAGTGGACAAGTGAGGCGATCAAATAGAGGAATAACTTACAGTATTTACAGTGACAAGACACAAAAGGGTGAAGATCAGAAAAGAAAGAAAAAATAAGTGAAATAAAACAAAACTGGCCAAACAGCTCTCTCTCTCTCTTACACACATATACATACACTGAATGAGGACAAAGAGAGGAAGCCTTTTTCTTGCATAAAGGACGATGTTATAGCGGATAATAATCGGATCACAGATTTCTAAAAGCATGGACCAAGTTAGATCTGGAGGTAAAGTTGTATGAGCCATTGACTGTACTGTATGTATTGTATATGTATATACAGTCAGTGGTGCAGAAGAAGAGTGAGTATATGTCTTTTATTACACAGCTATAAACCACTGAATCTCTTTTCTAATATGGGGCTTGGACACAAAAACATGAATACTTCAAAATAATGCAATCAGTACAAATGATCTGCAGCTAATACTAAATTTGTGAGCAAACTCTATCCACTGAAGACCATGAGATTTGGTTGAAAGCTCTGTCAAAGGTTAGTAACTGCCTTCAGTAGTACCTTTTTTGTGTCTGAGAGGAGATGATCTGACCCAACTCAATGGTAAATTAAGCTCACAGTAAGTGGTGTGCAAGCAGTATTTTGCAGTGCATTTATTTCCACCCTAAATGAATTGCATCTTAATTAATATGGTCATACAGTATTTACAGAGCATATGACCTTGGTGTCTTCAGTGGTAGTTGTAGTGGTATTTTGTCCACCCCCTTTAGATTGATACGCAGCTGCACAAGAAAAGCAATTAACTAGCAAAGACAATCTAATTATATGGACATTTCACATCATTATAATGTTCTGATGTTGAAGAACAGATTAAGAAGAATCTGTATGCTCTTACAATAAACAAAGGGGGAAAAATACGACAAGATTACTAAAACGATACCCTGCAGCACATGGTTACTAAAAGTGATGTTGTGTGATTGGTAATTATGAGCAAAAATATGTAGAAATTAAGATAAATGAATGAAACAGAACAGAATTAGCTTAGAACTGTACTAGTAATAGATAGTAGGAGAGGGATGTCGTGTGAGACAGAAATGACAATACTTAAATGTAGTTCACTCAACCTTCCACTAGAGGGCAGAATGAGTCCTCCAGTTGAGATGAAAGGCTTCAAAAGGGTTCATGGACTTCTGCTGCTCTGTCGCTCCCTCCTCCATTAGGATGCACTCTCAGTCCGGATCTCTCCTGAATCCTATTACCCTCCCCTATCATAACCACTGACTTCAAACCCTGCAGACAAAATAAAACACCCGTGTGCCATACCTTTGACAACACTATCATGTTGTTCTCTCTAACCTCTTTCTAGCTCTCTCTCTCTTCATTGTTCTCCACGCTTCCTTCAGGAAAACTTTCATCTTGCAGGTCTGCAGTAACCTTTCTTATTGCTTTCTGAGGATAAAGATCTCTGACCTAATTAGCTGTCTTTATTAAATAACAGTCCACTGGCCCCCATTTAAACCACCAGCCAACCCTCACACCAGCCTCAACCCCTCCTTTTGTGTTTTTAAAGTACAAAGTGATTACAGATTTAATTAGCTGAGAACCTTGCTTCCATATCCATGCTGATATTTGGTCTTTTCTTTTACATATTTTTCTGTTTCAGTTGTCTGACAACTGAACAAATAGATGCTATGATTACTTCATTGGGTCTTCATGAGGGGCTCTATATGGGGCTACTGACAGCATAGATAAATACACTGAAACCATGATATACAGTACATCTTCCTGCCCTGTACTGTTTGATTTTCCACCCAGGTGATAATCTTTGCGCTGCAGGATGATGCATAAGCAATCATTCTTTTTATACTTTGTTCTACTTAAGAAACATTTGCTGTCATTATAGAAGGGTTTCTGCTGCCATAAATAAAGGCCACTGACTGAGCTAATGATTTACAAGAAAGTAAAATATGCATGTACAGTAAAAGCAGATGAATGGGGTTATCTCTTCAGTCTAAACTCTGAGCAAAGCTGCCACGTACCGCAAGCGTCAAACTTTACTTCTATTTGTGTTTCCCTAAACAGGATTTAGAAGGAGCCTTTGAAAGAACCAGGTACTGTCAAAGCCCTATTGAAGGGGGCTGGTGCTTAAAAAAAGAAAAGAACCAGTGTGACCTTTTCCAAAGACGCATTTATCGCTCAGTGACAGCCACATGAGGTTTTTTTACAGCAATCAAACCATGAGGTCTGTCTGTGCTGCAAAGGTGAATGAGGGGTAAGGAAGATCTGATGGTTTAAAAGCGAGAAGAGTGAAATACATATCACTTTCATAGAAGTTTTTCTGTGCACAGAAAAGCAAGTTGTGATTTTTTTTTGTAATTCCTTTATCATTTCTTGTAGCTGTATGCCAAAATGTCTTCTTAAATTGAACTATGTTCACTGCACGCCATTAAAGAGTGGGAATAATCTGATAACTGAAGCTGGATCACAGCAGTTTAATTATCTTTGCAGTAGCAAATCTTGGGACTGACAAGGTCACACTTTGCACCCTTCCATTCCAGCTATTTATACCAGGTTCACCTTTAACCCGCTCCTATGTGTATTCATCCATGACCTTCAGAGAACATAGAAAATATGAATGAAACACTCCTTTGCTTTCCCCTGAGATGTGGGTGACCTTTCTCATACATTTCAGAGCCTCTCTTTATCCAGGGAAGGGTTCTCGCAGCATGCCGCATGGTGTTTTCAGCTCCACAAGCTCTGCGTTTATACAAAATTCACACCTGAGAGATGCCCAGTACAGCCAAAGCCTTATACTGTCGGCCAGTGAGCACCAGGACCAGCAGAAAAAATCCACACAAAATCATTTTAACATACTAAAACAGGTAATGGCAATGTACATTTCATTTGTGGTGTAGTGTTCTAATCTCTGACAAATCACATACAAAAAAAGATATTTGCAGCAGCAAAATGCTGGGTAATAACAGAAAATGGTAAACATCAGGTTTCAATTACATTCAATCATCATACAAGGACAAACCTATCACAGTGAAGGAGGAAGAGGCACCATTTTTCACTAACAGTAGCCTCAATAGACCTTGCTGTAATACAAGCATAAAATGTGGATTTTGAGTGAGGGGTATGACTCTTGTTGTTTATAGGGGGAAAAATCTGGCTCTGTTATTTCCCACCGCCTACACAACTTCACAGGATGAAAGGTATTGTGGGAAATGGCTAACTGGAACAGAAGTACGCTTAGCAGGTTCAAGAACTGTGAGAAAAAACTGTTCATCCAAAAATAACTCCTGAAAAACACTGAAGATCACAGACTGATGATATCTAACATTAGAAGATCTAAAGGTGTACTTTTACTTGCTCATGCTAGCTGTGTGGCGCTAGGGATGGCAATGTCGGACAGTCGGTCCACCACTTTTGTCCGGGCTGAAATATTTCAACAACTACAGGACAGATTGCTTTGAAACTTTGTAATAGATACGCATGGTCCCCAGAGAATGAAGCCTAATTATTTTGGTGAATCCCTGACTTTACCTCTAGTGCCACTGTGAGGTTGACATTTTTGTTTTTTGGTGAAATGTCTCGACAACTATTGGATGACACTGGTGACATTCATGTCCTTCTTAGGATGAATTGCAATAAACTTTAGCGATCCCTTAACCTTAACACCTAGTTCCATCGTTAGGTCAACTTTCTATTTGTCCAATACTTTGGTTTCTGACCAAATATCTGCAAAACTATTGTCATTCTCATCAGCCTCAGCTGCACTTTGTGTTTAGTACTAATTAGCAAATGTTGGCATGCTAACTTGCTAAACTAAGATGATGATGATCATGGTAAACATTATTCCTTCTAAACATCAGCATGTCAGCATTGTCACTGTGAGAATGTTATTATGCTGACGTTAGCATTCAGCTCGCAGCACTCCTGTGATTATATACACCCCAACAGAGCTGCTAGCATGGCTTTAAGGTCTTATTTTCCTTTGAGTGCCTTGCTGAGTGGCATCATGATAGGTAATTTTGGGATTCAAGCTGGCAACCTTCCACCCACAAGCCCTATTATGTAAATTTGAGGTGAGCAGCACCTTCATCTTCTCTTCTCTACTGTAATTTATGTTGAGAAGTGTCTGATGTATTATGTTAGACATCCTTTTTTCAATACAGGGTCAGTAATGGTAGGTATGAGAATAGGAACAGGCTGTAGTCGTGAAAACAATTGACTGTGTGCAACCCTTTAATCCGTCACCCTTGTCCGCGGAGGGTTTTATAAAAAGTCTCCTATTCCCAAGCTGTCTGCCGAGGTGCTGATAAACTGTGGTACATGTGACCCTCTTCACATGCGAATCAATAATGCACTGTGATATCTTCTTTTTAATCTCCCCAGTCAATTACATTGCACCTGACAGGCTAATTTAAAACAACGCATTACTGTTTGAGTGGCCCGTGGCAAAGGATATCGCTCTCTGTATAAGAAAGGGGGTTCTAGCTGCTTGTATGAATTAGAGTGCAGAAAGCAAAATGACTTCAGATCAAATTTCAGACTCTACAAGAGATGCGGGAGAAATAATCCACTTTTCATGTGAAAATCAATACGAGTCCATGTTTGCAAACTTCCAGTCAATTTCTGGTTCATCACAAGATTGTGATTTGTTTGGCAGACTTTTCCATAAACTTTTCTAAGTGGAACAATTGATCACTTGTCAGCTACATGTCAGAGTCAAGAATGACTTACCTATTAAGACTTGGACAGAGCGAGAGTGCATTTCCAGGATAAAGTGCCAGAGCATTACTCCACTATACTACACAGGTGGAGGATATGAATTCTCTGTGGAAATATATATGTACCATCTGTTATTTTTTTATGAAAAACTTTCTGCAACTTTTTTTTTCTTATGAAAAAAACTAAATCTTGTTTGTTTGTGTTTTTCTCTTCATTGAGTATCTCTCCGTCTTGGGAATGCAGGATGAAAATATTAGCACTTCCTATTCAAACTCTTCCCTCTAGTTCAAAACAAAAATCAATACGAGCTCCATTATGTAAAAATGTTCAAAGAAACCCGGTCCCAAGGGAAGGGTGAGTGTTCTGGTGTATTTAGACTTGGGGATATACAGTATACCCCTCTGATAGAACGAAAGACTGCCTTTGGATTGAAATCTTAAAGAAGTTCACTTGAAGCTAAAGAGTTTTTGGTTGGTCGAGATTGTTCTCTGCATGTAAAAAGGGTGGGATAATCCAATTTTTTTAGTTTTATGTCAAGTATTCATGACGCATATGTTTATGTGTGAATGTTAAAGACTCGTGGCTCCTGGGTGCAATTGGTCCCTGCACACAAATGTTTTTGTACACGGGGAATGCACTTTCCATACACTAGACACTAAGGGACGGAAGTGATCCGGTCCCTTGATGCTGGCTGTGGAACATATAGAAAAGTATTGTATTAACAGCCCACAGTGGGACTGATCTCAGAAACAAAGAAACCAAACAGTAAATCAGATAAAGCTGGCCAGGTATAGCTTTAAAATTGAGTGCCGAGCACCAATATATTCATGGGAAGCTTTTTCCTTAAGTGAACAAAATGAAGATTTGTGTTCTTTCTTGCTGTGCCTTTAATATGATTACTCCCTGCTGACTAAAAACTGAGCCTAAATATGAACACACTGAACGTACTATAAATCTTCTTTTATCTCTCAACTTGTGTTAAAAAAAGAAGGGCCGTAGCGGCACAAAATGGCACTCAATTACACCATTACTCTGGACCTCTGTGGTAATTTTGTACCATGCCACTTACACGCCCCGTCATTTGTGCCATCCTAACAGTAATGGGCAGCCTAACATAAGAGAGCAAAAGCATCCGTAAATAATTTCTTGCTTTCTTGCTTGAAAATGGAGACCACTGAGCGGGAAAGTGGACTTGCTGCTAATTAAAAAGCCACTGCTTGTGCCGATTCTCTCCCTCATTATGGCCTGCAGTCGTGACACGCTTGGAGAAACACATGTTCCTGGACCAAGCGGGCAACAAGAAAAGTAGCAGTCAGAAGTTAGGACTGAGAAAAACCGAGGCGGCTTTGTGGAGGATGACATACAAACCCAAATTAAGTTAATTTGAGGTTCTGCAGCGGGCCTGTCAAGTCCTCACAGCGACAGGACTCCGGCAGACATATGGCTAATAGGCAGGAGAGCTCTGTGGAAGAAACACTGTGAGCTGCAGAGTTAGTGTCATACTCTATCAGTGCCTCAGCCCCTGCTTCCCCTTCACTGACACTGAACCTGCCTGACATTTTCGGGAAGGAAATTATTGTTCATTTGTGTGAGGTGCATCTCGTTTGCATTTCTGCAAATCCTTTGATTGACAAATTGAGGCAGTTGCGGGTTGCTCATTGATATGTTTGTGACCATATATTCTCATTAGGAAAATAAATTAATTTGTTGAATTTTGGTTGGACAGTTGCCATGGCACAGACATCAACATGCCTACCTTTGATTTATATTCAAATGAGCCACAAGAAATTGGATTTCATGTTATCTCCCAAAGGATTTTTATGTTAATATTCCAACAAGTAGATTAGAGGCGATTCCTCATTTTGCAGCACCTGAAAGGTATATCAACAATGTAGCACAAGCAGAAATGAACAATGACTTGTCTATTTGGAAGCCCGCCTTCCCTTTTTGTTTGTGATTTTTTCTAAACTAACAAATTACCACCTGGCCCTTTCAAATTTACACTTGAAAGACATGCTTTTTTCTCCTTTTGATTAAAGAGGTTTCCGAATTAAACTTCAAAGCTGTATAAAAAAAGGGCAGAAGTAGATGAGGAATGTTACACAGAGCAAAATATAACTCTTTCTTGGCAATGTGAACTCAATCTAGTAATGATAAGATCAACAGTCATTGCAATATAACGACAAATCTAATACGTGATGATGGTAGGATCATAAATTGGCCTTTATCAGAGTACAAATGTGAAACGGCAAAAGATAGCTATGACTTTAGACATGAGTTTGATGGATATCTAATTGAGCATCTTGGTGGTTAGAGAGTTTCCACAGTTATTCATTCAAATGGCAACAGCAGAACCTCATTTAATAAGAAGAATAAGATTTGTCCTCAGGAACTCCAGCTGTGACTCTTTAATCATTTCATACTGTCTCCCTGTAATGGTTTCTTCTAAAAAGTAAAATTGAACTATTCTTGGAACTTCCTGAAACAGCCTCAAGGAGCCCTGGAGGTCCTCAGTGCCCAGTCAGGGAACCAGTATTTTCTGCAATTATCCTGTAACCACAACTTCACAAGTTATATCACCATAATGGTAACTGTGCCAGGTGAAATGCTGAAAAAAACTCCTTTCATGCCTTTTACATGGTGTACCCTCAAGTGAAATTCATATTGTTAGTCAGTGTCACCACCAACTTCTTCAGTTTATCAATATGCCTATGAACCTAAATGCCTACATCTATGTGACAATCCTGGTGAAAATAGTGGGGATGGGATCAAATCCTATATTGGGTCTCTAATGTGAGAGTATTTAACTGTGGCCAAATTACAGCATAATGGCGCAATGAATTTTCCTGCATTTCCCAAGATTCTCAGGAGTCACATTAAAGTCACAGTGAAATATGAATACACTGAACGTACAATAAATGGCAAGAAATGGCAGTTTGGTCCCAGAGGGTAAAAACTGACAAACCATCAAGATAAAACATAAAAAACATCTGAAATGCATGGAACCAAATAAATGAGTGGAATGGGACCAAAAACAGGTCCAACAGTAACCAAAAATGTGTTCTTAGGTGTTAACAGTGTCTTTACAACTTGTTTTACTGTTGTGATAAGACCATTGAAATACTTATCTGTAACATGCTAAAATGTATCTTAAAAGCAATACAAATAGACTCCCAAAGTCAGCAAACTGTCACTTAGCGATATCTAGAGAAAATGTTATTAGCCAAACTAAGTCTGCAGTGGTAAAAGCTCACACAGTTGTGTGTTGAATTGAAGATGGTTGCATTAAATTAACTTCAATGTACTATTTCTTAATTCAGAAATTACAATCTCGAGACTGAGCCATAATTTATGTTATGTTTTGAGTAACGGGCACAAGTGGGACTATTCGAAGTTCACGGCTGTTTTCTAGAGAGCTGAACGTCTGACATCACATCCGGGCTATAGCCTCTATTCCACTAGCTTTTCATGCGCGTCTCACAGAGCAGATACACTTCTATTTTAATCAATCCAGCTGTCTACACACACGTAATGTCTCACGTTTTAGTCGAGCTATTCTTTCACACACACACACACATATGGGTATTTGGAGGCTGTGATTAATCCGCCATGTTGTTACAGGTGCAAACAAACAGATCATATGCGTTGAGATTGCACTATCATACAGGTTACCACTGAAAGATTTCTATTTTTGTTGGTGCCAGTGCCTAACCAATGGAGTTTAAAACCCAGTCATTTATTAGCAGTCAGATTAATGATTTTCTCACAAGTAGTCATCTGCTGAATGTGCCCCTTTAAGGACAAAGATTCATAAGTGAAGAAAAATAGAAGTAACAGTTAGCTTAATCAATAGTTTTGGGGCAGTTTGCAATAAATGCAATTCTGTCTGAAACAGATGTAACGTTACGTATCTAACACGGTACAATGTGGTATACTATCACCAATATTATCATTCTCAAATTCTAGACAATGCCATTATGAGTGATCAATATATCAGCCACCCATAGCATGAGCAAATAATCACATATTTTGAGATTTCTGTACAAACAGATTTCTGTTACAAACCAGGAGTGTCTATGAGGTAAACGTAAATGTTTCCAAAGTCAGCTGGTGGCCATTTGTGAGGACCATTTAACCAAACATCACCAGGCAAACTGTAGGGACTGAAATGGAAATACAGAACGCCGGCGGTTAAACCTGAACTCCAGCAGGGTCTGTATGAGAAACCGACGTAATGATGATGCAGTGTGGGATGAGAGAGGCCATTAATTAGCGGTGATTGTAAACGGTAAGAGCAGTGTTTTCTGCTTACTCACCAAACTTCATTCATAAATCCTACAGTTTCGTTTCCTGTTGATGTACAAAGGCACATACAGAGTGAACTCGCTTATTTTAGATGTTTTATTAATCAAGAGGGAGCACAGAAATGTAATCAGATGACATGCTGACATATGTAGTGCAAAAAAGGGATAATATCAACTCCATATCTTCTTCGCACGCTTAAAAAGACACCTCCTGACATGTTTGTTTTACTGTTGGATAAAGTTATCATCCAAGGCAGAATTTTTAGTTATTTGCATTATTACCAATGTGTGGTTTTCTTACTTCCGGAACAGAACCCCGAAGTTCCAGTTTCACTACGGCTCTCTCTGCAGGTTGTTGTTAAAAGTCATTATAGTGACCTCGCTGAGCAAAGTGGAAGAAAAAAAGAAAAATACAGCACTTTCACAAAATATGTTCTAGAATAGAGCGAGCATCATGATTTATGATTTATAACAGTGGAGGAGCATTCAAGGATTAATTTTTTCCCTCATCAGCAATAAATAAGTCACTAGGCTGCTTGATAATTATATTCCATTCAGTTGCATGCTATTTTCCATTCTCAGTGCACATGTAATGCAAATCAAGTGTTGGCAAACGTTTCTGTGACTTTTACTTCCATCCTCTCTGTGCTCAGCCCTCATGGAAAAAAGACATAACCGAGTGGCTTGTACATGGGTGTAATTAAGATTTGGGGCTATGATAAGAAATCTCTCAGAAAGTTTACAAACTGAGGCAACATGAAACGGTAATGTTTAATTTATGTCTATGCCTTTCAACATTTAATGATGTCCTCAGATGTTCTTTAGGGAGAAAAACACACATATTTCCATGCAAATTAGAGGACAAACACAAACAAATATGCTAGTCTCGTGGATCACCACATATCACACAGAACCAGACGCCCAGATTATTCCAATGTCTGAACAAATACGCCCTTCTCTTCTTTGTTCAACGCTTTTCTGTTTAGTTTGTTGCCTTGTTTGTTTATGTAAAGAGTATTATTCTGTTCCAACGGTTATCCCGCCCATATTGTCAGACAGCGGCCAGTTCACTGCTTAAACAGAACTCGTCTGCTGTAAAGACTTAGAAAGATGTGTTTTAATTCAAATAAAATTAGACTAATGTGCAATTAATCTTCTACAACAAGGGAAATTAAATGTCTCTATTCAGCATGAAAAGGTTTTATAGAAGGGAAGATTGTCTTAACTGGTACAATGACACACCGTTTGCCGCAGGGGAATCAGTGCTGTTAAATCTTGTTGGCGATTAGCCATGATTAGGTGATATCTGATAAGTACTGATTTGTTATTGTATCTGTTGATTGGAACTTTAAGCTGTGTTATTATATATATATTAATATATATATATATATATATATATATATATATATATATATATATATATATATATATATATTTAGCTGCAGCTCAGCTGTCAGAATTTCTTACCTGCAGACAGAACAGCAAATGGAATTATTTTTCTATATTTTTATTGTTTGCCTTGGCAAGAAGCCTTTCAATTCTGTACCCAGAAACCTGACAGAACAATGGAAGCCAACATAATGGATTCCAGAGGGATTTTGAGGAATGAAGTCTTGAATGTTGTAGATCATCACTTGTGAGGCCACCAAGGGCTTGTTATGTGTGTGCTGTATAAATAAAGTTGGAGTTGTTACAGTTATTATTTTCTGTCACTCAAAAACAAATACAAGTAACTCAGGTCTACATAATTGCAGCACAAAAAAATATAATAATATAATCCTAAATTACTCTAAAATCTCTGTTTTCACTTTTCTTTTACAATTAATTAATGCAACATTTGGCATCTTAATTTAAAAGTACAGTATAACTAAGTCTAACTGCATGTCAGTGGGTTTTGGTAATTTGATTAATTTCAAATTTGTGAGGGAATTTGCACCACTAAAGAACAATACTAGTAAGGAGTAAGGTGGGTCAAGCATTGTTAAATAATCCTGTGGCCCTGCCTTGCAGAGAGGACCATTTGATTTGATTCCCAAATAAAATTGTGTTTAATAAAATTACCATTTACTAATTATCTAGTAAACCTAATTCCAGCATAGGAGCATCAGTTGATCTTTGGGCATTTAATGAAGCTGCCATGTATAGTCTGCTGTGTGCACTGTACTTAAAGAGAGTTTGGGAGGTGACAAGGTACATACAATGCACAAAGGGTAGGTGGGGGGTGGAGATGAGGGCCAAACAGCATTTTTGTGCCTCAGGGCCTGATAACATATTAATCTGGCCATGAGTAAAATAGTGATTATTGTGTCGTCAAAAATCTTGTATAGACAAGAAAGAAAATAGGAAATATTTCGGACTAATGCCTGTGGCCAAGGACAAACAGCAAAGAAACCCACTGCACACATTAATGCGACTGCAGCTTCACAACAGCAGCAAAACGGCTTGTATTCTGTTATTGCCCTGCCAGTGTTAGCATCCTTATGTGTTGAAATATGGCACGTTTCCATACCACCAACCCAACTGGGAACAGCCTGGGTGTCAGGCCATGCACAGACAGATATCAAACTGCACACGGAGAGTACACTCAATCTGCTGCCGCTGTCAAAAAATACATCATGACGGGTGATGAGTTTGAGTCATTACATCTAAATGTTCGCTGCCATGCGCTGTGATGCATGGAGGCTTAGTGGACAGCCAATCAGTGTTGGCAGCAGTTTGTATTAATAACTCATTATGATGGGGCATTCCTCGATTAATGAGACGCGGTGCACTATTGTATTTTCTTTTGCTGATGTGATTAATCATTTGATATTTAGATTGGGGAAGGGAGTGTTATCTGTTGCTCTCTTGTTAGAACACCAGGCCAGTGCACTTATCATACTGCAAAGCACAGCATGCCTCTCCAAATCAAAAGCCCTGTCAAAATATTTACTGGACTTATTGTATCCAACTTACCACAGGAGTGTAAACCAATAACAACTTGGGCTGCAACGTATGACTTGTGACATTTTAGCCTCCATATTTCAGCATGGGGTTCAGGTTGGTTTCCCCAAACAACCGTGATTACCCCGACACCTATCGTCAACACTTGATTTTCATGTCACTTTTCTCTCCTCATGCCCTCCTGCATCCTGCTGTGTTGTCAACACAACATGGCAGCCCTGCAGCAATGTGTGCAGAGCATTGCAGAGAGAGACCTTCAGCCACAAAGAGATCACAAACCTGAGTTCCTGCTGAGCCCGAGCATAAAAAATAATGAGCAGCGTGTAGTGAGACATGGCAGCAGGAGGTTGAAAACTCTGAAGACAGACAAAGGCTCTGTCAGTGTCAAGGCACAGTATTTTTGTAGGTATTAGCATAGGCTTTAAATCTAAGATCTACCTGATGTCTCGTTTCAGGAAAAGGTCGGGAGGTCGCAGTGTGCATAGAAGTATAAACAAAACCAGGAATCACAGAAGTTCAGCAGAAACAACTCGAGAATGTATAACAAACATGTTTTTAATCTAGATCTGCATCAGCATAAAAATACATGTGGTGATAGGTAACCATGTTGAATTTTAGAGAATACTTAAATCCTGTCTGGGATCCCTGAGGTATGTCCATTTAAATTCATCGTGTTGCTGTAGCGCCATCTATAGGCAAAATACCATCAGATTTTTCAGGAACACTTCAGAGTAAAAGTCTAGTCATCTAGGTTGCAACTGCTCAACTCCACCTACATCAAATGGTCTACACTTAGACGAATCTGGCTACCACTTACATGAATTTGGAACGGCATATCAAAAAACAATAATAAGGTAAAATAAGGTTTAACATCCAAAACGTGTAAACACCACTGGAATACAATGCACTTACGGGTTTAAACTCACCAAAAGCATATGTAATAGATGGACAGCCTGATTTAAACACATGTTGAAGGTTAGTCTATGTTTGCATTGTTCAGAAAGTACAGTATGTGAGATCCTGCTGCATTTATTTCAATGATAGTCTATCATTGCCAAAACATTTTCAACTTTCTTGTGAACCCATTCTACTTGATCAATTAAGGGTTCCCTGTGGAGTGTTTGACCTCTAGTGGCGCTATTGAGCAGTTTTTGTATGAAAGGGTCCCCGTTTTGACTCGTGCACGCACAGTTCACACTCCTGCCAATGGTTATCACTAATATACAGGTGGCGCTAACACGGCAAGATGTGCAGCAATGCGTCAACAAAGGCAGAAAAGAAGAAGACTGCAAGCTAGTATACATGGATTTAAACAATCCTGGATTTAAAATACTTGAAAAAATCGCCTTTGCAAATGTTTGAGGAAGGAAATGCATTCAGCACATTTGTTAGAGCTCAATGCGTTTTGGTGAGAAACTCTGAATGTAAACATAACTTTTGTTTGTTAACAAGAAAACTCCACAGGGCCCTTTTAAGTCATTCATAACATGATCACCTGTTTCTTTAAAGTGGTCATATTATGCTTTTTGGCTTTTCCCCATTCCTTTATTGTGATATATATATAATTTTTTTGTTTGTGTGCATGTAATAGGTTTGCAAAGTGAAAAAGCCACCCCAAAGGGAGTTACCCTCTCCCACAGAAAACACTGCTCCTGAACTGCCTGAAAACAGCTCGATTGTAGTCCAGCCTTTACTTCCGTAACGTATCTATGTCACTATGTAACACGCGTCATAATGTACGAATTGAGCAGTTTTCACAAGCCACAAACCTAAATATGAAATTAAAATAACGTTAGATACCCTCCAGGCAGGAGGGCATAATGGGCATAAAGTTGTTATTGTGATGTAGAGACAGTGCACAGTTAAAACATTACATATGAAAGATAAATTAGTTACAAAGAATAACTTACCACTCTGAAACGCCTTGCTCCAGTCTAGGTTGTGAAGCTGGTTCGGGTTGTTCTGCCTGTGTTTCGGTATTAGACTCGGGCTCTAACATGTACGGCTGAACCAAAGCCATAGTTACCGCTGAAGCGGCTTTGTTTTGGATCACACTACCTTGCTCGTCAGGAAATGCCCTACTCTGCTTCTGAGTGGCTAGTAGTCCTTACCTAGGTACTGTGCATGTGCAACTCCCAACAAAGATTGAATAGAAGTGAGATGTCTCACTCGGTAGCTAAAACAGAGCCATTTCTAATTACTGTCAGCCTCTGACAGCGATCCCAGGGGATTTTCAGAAGAGATGACAGTATTTGGAATAATTAGGTAGATGTGTCTTCTGAGGTTGTTAAAAGTTTTAGGTGTGTGTTCCCGTCTCTCTGTGTTAAAACAAAATGATGCACAAATTGAGTCCAGAGGGAGCAGACGAAGGCCAGTGCTGGCAGCTGATGTCTTACTGAGAGTCGGACCATAGATTTTGACTGCACTCTCACACGCTATTGAAAAAAACTGAAGGCCTTGCCAACCTACCAACCCACATACGTGCTGCATGCATTTTAAACACAACTTAACTTTAGGTAAAACCCAACAGAGGTCACACAGATGGCTGAGAACCACAACATAAACCTCCTCATTTAACAACTTAGGCAGCGAGAGTTTTGCAGGAGCAAACACACTCCTAAGAGAAGTTTCCAGAAGTGTTTTCACCATGCAGATGGTGCGTGACTTCATAAAAGCCTTAACAAATGGAAGGAGTAAATGAAGTGGACAGTTCCTCCCAACTGGAACATCAAAGAGGTTCTACAATCTTGGAGAAAATAGGTTCACATCTAGTTTCACTGGTCCAAGGAAATAATGACACAGAAAAAAGTATCCTGCAGCAACTAACTTTGTCGGTAGTCCGACTCAGAGAGCCTGATACCCTACAGACTCAATATTAGTCAGACAAGTTTCCCTCTCCCTCTGGGTATGTCAATACAACAAATCTATTGTTTTACAGTTGTTTCACCATAGTACACAGAAAATGTTTTAAAAATGAAACCGATCCATATTTCACTGAAGCCTCTCAGGTTTTGAAAGATGAAAAAGTCAACACAAATGGTTTCAGAATCTGCTTTATGCTGTTATGTGTATGATTTGTATTTCCTGATGTGAACTTCCAGCTTTTTTTCCTGATGTGAAAAAAAATCAAATCACACTGAGTAAGGCAGTCTGTTAATTAATCAGGATTTCAATTAACAAAGCGAAAATGTTTGCATTATCTCTGCTGCTTCAGATAAAGCTGGAAAGCTAATTAAATGAGGATCAGCACTTGGATGTGCATCAGATGGAATGCTAATGGCCGCTGATGATCACACAGCTACAAACTGTAGATTGTCAAACGGGTGCAAGCAAACAAGAAATTGTACTCACCAAAGTAACTGAGAACTAGGAACATGGCAACTTGGCAGTTTAGTCAGATTAACCCTAACAGAAAGTCTGTTTAGTTTAGTTCTTTTTCGTTCATTTCAGTGTGTAATTCCCAAAACCAGTTTTACAAAACAAATAATACACTGTAACCCAGACTACTTATACACTATACACATTCCATCATTGTCCATCAATCAGTAGCTGCATTAACTCATCAAGTTTGCCTATGTGACAGCGTGTTCTTTTCTATTAAGTTACACAGGCCAGTCCATTATTAACAATTAATGTAATTCAGAAAAAATCCACATGTCCCCCCATGATCGTCTGGCAGCTTATGTTTCTTTCCCTGTCAGATGTCTTTTTAGCGATTTTGCTGCATTCCCAGACCTCAGCAGTACAGTGTTATTATCACTGATAGGAATGATTGCTAGGAAAATAAGACCCAAGTTGTAATAATCTGGAATCGTGCTGTAAGACATCTGCAGTGGTGGAGGACGTTTTCAGATCCTTTACTTCTACTGCTACTTACTAAAAGTACTACTACCACACTGTAAAAAATACTCAAGTTAGAAGTAAAATTCCTGCACTGAAAATGTTACTTAAGTAAAAGTATATAAGTATAATCAGGAAAATGTACTTAAAGTATTAAAAGTACAGTATACCATTATACATATTATATCCTTAGATTATTATTACTCATACAGTAATATAAAAACAGGATTTTACTGTTGCTGGTTGAGGTGGAGCTCTTTAAAAAAAAATAATTTGTATAGGACTGCAACTAATAATTATTTTCATTATGGATTAATCTGTTGATTATTTTCTCCATTAATCAAGTGATTGTTTGGTTTGTAAAAATTCAGAAAATAGTGAGAAATGTCATCACAATTACAAAGAGCCCAAAGTGGCACCTTCACAATACTTGTTTTGTCAAACCAATAGTACAAAACTCAAAATTATTAAAAATAAAGCAAAATTATTAAAATAATTTAATGGAAAAACAGCAAATCCTCACATTTGTTAAGATGTAACCATGAAATGTTTTTGCATGAAAAATTACTTAAAAGATTGTCAAAATAATTGACAGTTAATTTTCCGTCAGTTGACTATTTGACTAATCATTTCAGATCTACTTGTGTACATTTGAGTTCAAAAATCTTTTTTTGTAAAGTATATAATCACTAAAGCTATCAAGTGTATGTAGTGGTATAAATAAAGTACAATCTTTCCCTCTGAATTTTAGTGGAGTAGAAGTATAAAGTGGTATGAAAAGAAAATACTCAAGTAAAGTACCTCAGATTTGTACTTAAGTACAGTACTTGTGTATGTGCTCAGTTACTTTCCACCACTGGATACCTGAGCATTAGTTCTGACCATGACTGATTCATAAGTACTGATGAATATGATGCTGCATGAAGACTGCACTGTGTGCACTACACATTTGAGGTGTTTGTTGACTCAGCCAATATAGAAATACTGATTTGTGTGGTGAGCACGGCCTCTAGAAATTTATATTAGCCTCTGTGATCAATAAGGAGTTTTAGCTTTATTGCATTGCAATCAGTAAGACCAAAACAAATGTTCATTATATTTCATGATAAATGTATGAAATCCAGAAACAATAGCTTATTGATTGTTATATAAGTTTTATATCAGACGTTTTAA
Organism: Siniperca chuatsi; assembly: GCF_020085105.1. Taxonomy (NCBI): domain Eukaryota; kingdom Metazoa; phylum Chordata; class Actinopteri; order Centrarchiformes; family Sinipercidae; genus Siniperca; species Siniperca chuatsi. The sequence goes on along the minus strand of NC_058045.1, from coordinate 28,060,007 downwards.
AAACGTACCCTTGTAGATTTCATAAATCGATAACAGTTAACACATTAGACACTGTAGACAAAGTTATTATATTCATAGCTCTGAGTATTTTGAGATATTAAAGTCTCATGGTAATTTTACTGACATCAGCAACACTTCCAAAACAGCATTTGATAAATTACAGCCCATGTCCAATCAAAGCACAAATGACTGACAATAAAACTGGAAGGCACACCAATCAGGGTTAATGGCCAAGTGGGAAGGCTTCTCTGCAGCAGGTGTCTGGTTGACTATGTTGTTGTGCAGATCCAGCCTGCCTGCACCAGCCAATCAATGCGGGCAGATACAGACGATGAGGGAGCAGAGTCCGCAGGGAGAGAAGTTGAATCACATGGTCTCTGATCAATACTCAGCAGTGTATTTCACCTCTGTTAAGACACTCGCCCACCACGGTCTGGAACACACACACACACACACACACACATCTGACCAACCTCAAAAGCTGTGTCAATGAGATTTGTGGAGTGCTTTTTTACTTCCTTTGCAAATTAAACATTTAACATCACTGACATACAGAGAGGTATTATTGGTGTGGATGTCAGTGTTTCTCTACATGCATCTCTCCCACAGGAAAGATTAGAGAACAAAATGGGAAGTTTGACTATCTAAATTTCAGAATTTTTAAAGAGACAGGTCCACAAGTGAGGATGTTATCTTCAGAGAAACTAATCAATAGAGGCAATCTTGCACCCAGGAGGGCTTTACTGCCCGTGCACTTATTGATGTATTCACAGTTGCCGCCCTGGTGCACATAAAACCTCTCAGCTCCTCCTTCTGCCCCTCAGGAATCAACACTTTAAAAAAAGAAAGAAAAAAAGCACTGTGGAGATACCATTTATTTTTCAGCTGAAGGTTTTAGATTCTTTAAGAAATTGCTTCACTTCTGAAACAATTTTTTACTCAATATTGACATGTTTAGCAATACAAAAACTCCAGAACAAATTTTTGTTCTGCTCAAAGTGCAGCCTCTTCATTTATCCTCTGCCTTTATCTGAGTGCAGAGTAGGTTTATCGAAAGAGAAGTTTAAAGGGCTATTTGTGAGGAGGTGGGTGTGGGTTCAGTGAGGAATGACAAGAGGTACGCTCACAAAAAGAAGCGCAGAACGGCTTTTGATGTTCTTTAATGATATATTGCAACATCAATAAAAACAAAACAATGCACCTTAAAAAGAAATCACATCCTACCACACATACTCGCACAACCACAATCCCACACACATCCACACAAAAACAGTAAACCAGAAACACACACACACACCTCAGTGTTACATAAAAACAGCATTGCAGTTCAGCCCATCTACCCCCACAAAAGAGGTACACTATATTTCCAAAAGCTCATGGCATTTGGTATAATTTTGATCTGAGGCTGCTTTCTATGGTTTGGACTATGTTCAACAATCGTATGTTGGTGTAAATGTCAGATTTCCACATTTTTGGCCATATACTGTACCTTCTACTCAAAAACATCTTGGCAAGGTACATAATGTACAGTAACAGCATATACTGTGACACGGGTTGATTTTCTCAAAAGCAAATTCAGACAATGGGGACTTAGGTTAATGTGCGGATTCATAAAGCACTAACCATACATTAGTATAGCTGAACTGATGCCAACACTGACATTTTAACTATCCACACTTGTATAGCCCATTCCCTCTGCTATGAGAAGGGCAAATGTTGTAAATACTATATGCAGTCATCCAGCCATTCTCTATACTCACTCATTGCTATTTATGGTCATGGTGGACTAGATTGGGTGACGGTAACTGGGAAACCATACCATCCCCAAATACGGCCGTCTAGCTAGCCTGTGAAAGCAGTTTAGTACGACCCATATTTAGGTTTATTGTTGTTAGGTGGCAACCTCTAGTGGCCGTAGTGATTATGACAGGAGCAAAGGAGGAAGTCAGGTGACTTAGTCTGAAGAGCTACAAAGTCCACATAGGGATGTGGCTGGGGTGGATGGATGGGTCCAACAACAACGTCTGACTTTCGTCCAGGAGACCAGTCTCATGTCCTGTGTGAAACCAAAAGTCAATGTTGACGTATTTTAACTTATGTAATTTAAGTTACATCACATGACTTAATATAACTTACTTCTTATGTTAAGCCAAACCATGATATTTTACTGAACTTAAGTAGCTTTGGTGCTTAAACTTAACCAAACTGCAACATTTCACAACCTTAACCATGTGTTTTATTGTTACCATGGCAAAAGGTCCGGTACGCCTGTTGCTGGTACTCTAATGGTCATGTGTCGTTTTGGGAGTCATTGGCAAACAATCTATTCTGTCGTTTAGGTATGAAGACGTGTAGGGGAAGACAGTTGTACAACTGTCGATCTGGGTTTAACTAGCACAACAGGCAAAAATAAATTGTTAAAAAACAAGACTTATTAAAAATTGTATAGACAAGTTTTAAAATTTTGTTTACAGTTACCAACAAAATTCATTTTTTAAAGTTCAGGACAGTTGCAAAACATTAAAAACTAGTGCAAGATATACAACATGTTTCGTCAGGGAATCACTCCAGAACCATGAGCTTGTAGTTCATAAACCTAAAGCCCTCTTCTCTATATAAAGTGCGAGAATTAATAATTTAAAATGAAGGTTGCTTGCCTATTATATTAATACCATGTTGAAACTTTTGTACACACACACACACACACAGGGCATGAGGCTTAACAATTCAAAGTGTTGTCCTGATGACAGTATGTATTGTAATGACCATGAGAGGAAAAGTATCAGTTTTGGGGAACGAAGCAGAGACTTTAGCAACTTACAAACAGAGGGAGTGTAGGATTCCTCCACTAGGGCGCTGTCTCCACACGAAGGGTGGAATCGTGTGCCAAGAGGCTGGACCAGCCTGTGCACCACCGAAGGGAGAGCTAAGTCTAAACCACAGCTCCTCCCCACCTCTGGAGAAACCTGTCAGATAGTTGTACATTCTCATTTAAAACACTGTAATGTTAAGAATAGCATTCTTTTTTAGGATGATGACTACAGATTAACAGCTTGCTGACTGGTTTTCTGAATAGAAAAGATCCTTGTACAAGATGCTTTTGATCCTCCAATGCTTTAATAAATGCCAAATTCAGGAATAGCTTCTCTCCAGACTTTTCTTTTGCAAATAAACCAACGCGCTGACAAAAGCATACAAGGTAATTTTAATCTCCAACTACATCTTTACATAAAAAAGGTGTCAACGAATAAACTGAGACATGAACACGTTTTAGGACCTCTGCCTGATAGTGATGCGATTGCTGGAGCAGTATCCCTTGTTTCCTGTTGACCACAACCACTTATATCAAAAGATTGTTTATGGATTGTCTGCTGTAACTATGGTGTCATCGAAATTTGGAGATGTCCCAAAAATGTTCACTGCTATCCTATTAGTGTCCAACTGTGCTTGACCCATCTAAATGCTCCAAATTTCCCCAATACCAGTCCCACAATATACACGTCCACCATTCCATTTAGTTCCTGGTAGCTGGGCTGAACTCCTGTATATGCAGAATCTGGTGGTGTCACTGTAAATGTTAGTGATTACTGAAGAGGGAATGCAGGATACATCTAAAAGCCCACTCTGGGTTAGCATGCATCACTTACTTTGAGCAAGCTATGGCAAGCAGCTCACGTGAGGTCAGAATCCACTGCAGCAAATAAATAAATAAATAAAAATTTGCAATTAAGAAAGAAGTGGAACTTGAGCCACAGGTTCTTTGTCCCTAGGCAGAGACCTTTGATGTTAATGTTCTTCCATGTGGTCTCATCATCGACCCTAACGTTCCACACCTTGGAGTCTGGTTGGCAAAATGGTGGACCCTGTCACAATTTGGCAAGCAGGGCAACAGCGAAAGGACCTAAACACAGACAGTATGGGCAGATACTGGTAGGCAGGTAGATACAAGTCCAAATGGCAGAAACTCCAATCCAACAGCAAAATCCAACATTGCAACTGGGACAAACTGATAAGGAACATAGGAAGTGAAGTGGTAAATATGATGAGTGGCTGATGAGGGGATGAGTTGCAGGTGAGGATTGGGCGGAATAGATGAGGTAACTGCAGGGCTGATGAGAGAAGTGGGAATAGGTGTGTAGATGGGGTGAGGATGGCAGGTCTGGGGAGTTGGGGCTAGGGACAGGGACAGAGAGCAATGCAGAGGGCTGAGAATGAGAGAGTGTGGCTGAAGAGAGGGACTGAGTAGCAAACTGTGACAGATCCTCCATATGGCCTGATTGGGGTCAGGTCCCCTGATGTGACATTGGAAAGGCATCACACGTTGAGTTTGTTGGGGGTTAAGTAAAACTAAGAAAAACACACACCTATCACTGGCTAGTCCAGGGATACCAGGAGTGATTTCATAGTGGAGGGGATGAGGAGAGATGATGAGCTTATCAAAGAAATCAAGGCCAAGGTTGATGAATTCTACATCAAAAGATTACGGGTGAAATCAAGTGTTTATACAGACACTAATCTTTTGATTTCCCTGAAAAATAATAGGTCAGTGTGGGTAGGTGATGTGCTGATGCACAAAAGATACAGTAATATCTTCAAGGTGTAGGTGCCTATGCCTGTATATTAGCAATAATTAGGGAGGAGAATAATTACAAAGATTTAAATTTTTTTTTTTTTTTACAGTTGTAAGCAAGTGAAAACAAGAGAGGAATTATTCACTTTTCAAGAGAAGAGGATGACCTGAGGTTTTTGAATGGCTTGGAGCGATACAACCATTTGTTGCTGTTGATGAAAAGAAGAACAGTTAACAAAAATATGAAAAGACATCATTTTCATACAATAAGTGGCGATTACAGTTAGCGTAAGGGCACAGCAGTGTTTAAAAGGTTATATTGATAACATTTTTATGTAGACAAATATAAAAAAAGCTGTTTTTTATAATCCGCTATGAGATTTGTTTTCAGCAAGAAAACACTTCAACTAATGTTAGGTCAACACTAACACTAACGCTAGCTAACGTCAACTTTTACTGTAGCTGTCTGTCTAATGCGAGCGCTGTGGGTTTTAAGCAGCGTGTTCACTCTACCCAGTATTCTATCTTTAAAAGATAGAAGATAGAAGTTTAAGTTTTTATATAGCTCATACTTACTAAATTAATTTATTTTAAAACCAGTCACGTCAACAAGCAAAAAAGCATCACACATCATTTTCCTAGATTGTGTGGAACCCTAAATGGTGGGTAAATGATCTTTTTCCTGATTTCAATACCTTCACATGCCATTATTAAATAGTGGAAAAGTAGGACATTTACCTTACTAAAATCGACGTAACCCCAGCCTTAACATAGACTTGACTACCAGCACAACTGTTAGCATATGCTAGCTAATCACCTAACTATTCATTAACGATTAGCTAGGTGATGTTGCTTTACATTGTAAACATTGGGTTGTCAACTTTGTCAGTCTTAGATAACAAATCATCTACAGTGTTAAAATTTCAATAGACATCAACAAGACTCCATGTGGCAATTGCATTTACCCAGATTGTTAGCAACATGGAGGAGGAGACTACGGCTCCACATCACAACCACTTCTTTTTGCATGTGTGTCTGGTGTGGTTTATTTTTTTCAGTTATTCCAAAGAAATATGGAAGGGACAGCCTGTGGTTTCAGATATTTGCAACCGGACTCTGGATGAGACTTAAATTGCAAGGCACACACAAAAATGCTGCCCCTCCTCACAGTAAATTCTGCTCCCTCGTCTCTTCTCATGGACAAAATCCATCTCCTTTTTAGATTTTCGTTGGTGGGAAAGCTATGGAACGACAAATATGGCTATTTCTTTTTCGAGTTTGAACAAAAAGGCACACTACATGCCTGACTGCTTCAAGCCATTGGTTTGACAGCGAATTAGGCTAAGCTAGCGATGTGACGGGAAGAGAGTTTTCCCTAAATCTGGTTTGCGTGTGCGACATTGTGAAATAGGCCTATTTTGTAACTGTTTGTAATTTTAGGTGTTAAATTAGTTTTTCTGCCATCAGTTTAGTGATAACCAAACTAGCCACTATAATGGCTGTGTGAGGCTAATTTAAAGTTCCTATGAAGTCAAAACAGTGTTTAAGTGTTTTTATCACACATGTCTTGTGCTACATGTTACCTATATACCAATATCTGGCCCAACAATGACAAAAAAGTAATTTTCTTGGATATTCTTAATGGTATTTTAGAGTTTGTCATTAACTGGAAAACAAAAAAAAATGTTGATGACTCATCCTGCACTCGGGGGCATATACTAATTTTGCATCCAATGAAACGCTTTCTTTCTTATGACGCCACTGGAGCAGAGTGTTTCTGGGGGCCGGTCCTCACTGATTATTGTACAAAAACACAACTTTATAACTTTATTCACTGATTAAAGTGAAACTGGGTCATATTATATGAAGAAAGTATTTTAGGATTTTCTCTCTGATGTCCTCTGGCTGTTCAGTTTCAACTCTAGGTGATTTACAGCAAATGATTGCCTGTATACTCATTCAGAAAACAAAGAGCAACATCCAATTGGAGTTTCCATTCACCTGATGAATTTAAGTCCAATCTTCACTCTCCTTTTAGCTTTGTTTTGTCCTCCACCAACTCCTGAGAAAAATATTTGGATCTTTAGCTGGTAGATGCTCCACTTTCTCCACCAGCCACTTGTAACTTCAGCTCTGCTGTTTGGTGCTGCCAGCCAGATAGCGTGCAGTCTTGTTTGTTAAGAACAGCTGCCTGTAGTTTTATATTGGTGGCTGGCGAGAGCTGCAAGACTTATCTGGAGGGCCAAAACAATGAGCTAAAAGAAGTTAAAGTTAAAGGGTAGGTTCACCCAAATTACAAAATGTCTGCTCACTTGTTACTCTGAGTAGACTGTACTTAAACAGCATCTTCTCTGCTTTAATGTAAAATAAAGGGATTACCACTGCTAACAAACATTAGGCCTGCTGTTCAGGTTTCTTCTGTGGCAGTGATCAAAGCTTGGAGGGCACAGGAGGTAACAGGAGTAGCAACAGCACACCTTCCAAAACTGGTACACAGTCAGAAAATAACATATCCTTAGCTCCACAGTTTTTTGCCTAAATGACCCACTGCTACAACATGGGTTGAATGAGCAACATTAACGGAGTATGAGTCAAATAGGAAAAGTTTAAAAATATTCCTAATTTTCCTCCCAAGAAGCCTTGCTCCCCTCTGCTGTCCCTCTAAAGCAATTTGTAGTGCCAGATTGCCTCTGCGCAGTATGACAGGGAGAAGTGGCTGTTTATCAGACGAGCTGGTATTTAACTTTGTAGGACACATTTGTATTGATTGGGCTTTGTAATTTTCTCCTGAGTAGATTGAGCTGCTGGTTGCTGTCTGGCATGCATTAAAATTAACAGGATATGCCTCCAGCATGGCTGAGTAATGCCACAGTGTAGAGAACCATGCATGATTCTCACAGTCATTTATGTAATAAGGAAGATTGCCACTGAGAGGGTTTTTTTCCTGGTTGAGAGAAATTGAAGTATTTTTTTTGGGGCGGTACTAGGTAAATTCTAAAAATATACCTGGCACCTAGTACTGCGCTAACTCTGCATTTGGATTTAAGGTGTAAAATGCAATTTTATTGATGCCCACGGGGAAGGTTAAAGTCAAGAAAATTAAACAGCATAATATAAGTGAAATAAAATGTATTATGCAGATCAAAAGTTTAATTAAAAGTAATTAGATAATAATTAAAAGGAATGGCAAATGTTTTTAGCTTTGTTGTAAAAGTGTTCAAGCAAGTCTAAGATCTGGGAGTTTGTTCCAGATATGTGCACCATAGTAAGTAAATGCAGCTACATGTTGAATTTACCCAGGCGGTCAGACCGAAACAGCACGGTATAAAAATAAAAGAAGAAAAAATGCAAGGGGGCTTCATTGGTGGAGGCATGTTGTATCAGATACCGTTGAGAGGATGAAATGGGATCCAGGAAGGCTGATTTGAGTAATAGATTCATACATTTGAAGGTTATCAGACACGAAAACAATGCACAGCTTTTTATAATACAGTACTGTGAGGAAGGATTTTACAACTCTGGACAGCACAACCCGATCACCAGACAAGAACATTGATATCGGATGATTCTTCAGAACCCTGGATTGCATTCAATGACAATATTTTCTTATGTCCAATGAATAAGATTCTCAATTCCTACAATATCTAAGCATGGCAACTATGGTATGGTTACGGCAAGGTAAGGCAAGGCAATGTTATTTGTATAGCATAATTAATTACAGGTAAACTCAATGTGCTTTACATTAAAGTGCATACAGCAACAAATGACATAAGATTATAATAAACAAAATGCAAGAACAAACAACACTGACAATCATCCACCCTCCAAAAGACATTGGTAAACCACACACACACACACACACACACACACACACACATACATACATACATAATAACTAATCCTAATCCTGAGAAAACAGAAATGTTTTCAGTTAACTTTTGAACATGGGCACAGTTGGGACAAATCTCAGATCATCAGTTAAGGTTAGGGAAAGATCATAGTTATAGCAAATGTTAAGGTATGGTTAAGACTAGGCAACTAAAACACATAGTTAAGATGCACATTGACACTGGATGTAAATCATAAGGTGCAGAAACATGCAATATGGACATCATTGCAAGGGATGCTGGGCTACATGTTCAAAACATGCAGATTAGTTTATTAATATGAGAGGTAGTAAGTCAAGGCTACGCAGCTTAATTTTTAATACATTTCATACACTGGGTAATTCAAAATCCCAGGAAACAACAACAAAGAAAAGCAAGTCTGATCTTTGGGAAATTGGTTCTAGATCTATGCAGCACTGTAGTTAAAGGACGCTTCAACAAGACCAGCGCCGGCTGACCTCAGAAGTCTGCTGGGTTGATACTGTAGCAAAAGATCAGAAATGCATTTTTGTCCTAAGCCATTTAGTGATTTCTAAACAGGCAGCAGTATTTTAAAATTGATTCTCTGACAGACTGAAAGCCAATAGATTTGAGAACTAAAGTGATGTGCTCAACTTTCTTGGATTTTGGACTCGAGCGGCAGCACACTGAATGAACTGTTTGAGAGATTATTCAGAAAGACCTTAAAAAGCCAATTACAGTAGTTCAACCTATTAGAGATAAGGGTGTGGATTCATTTTTATGATATGAATTCTCTTATCCCTGCTGTATTTTGTGGTGGTAATTGACTTGTCTTGATGTGGCTGTGATGACAACTACTTGAATAAGTAGTAGTAGTAATAGTGGTGGTTGTAGTAGAAGTATAGAGTAACTATCATTCATGTGCTTAGACAGTGAATTGAAAGGGCTGACTGGCTTGATATGAGAAAACCTGACAATATGAGTGAGCATTTGGTTCAGCTCCATTAAAAGAGCAGAGTAAAAGAAGAGAACTAACCTCTTGACTCTATCGAGTTCTTTTCCCTGCAAGGCCTCCTTGCTCCTCCGAGCAATCACCCTCTTTCACCTCTTCTCTCTTGCAGACTTGTCTGTTCAGACTGTGAGGAGGTGGAGTACAAATGGACAGACCTCTGACATCCAGTTCTCCTCACAAACCGCTGAGCGTTTCACTCAGGCCTTGGTCTTTGATGCGGTGAAGAAATCTCAGGAGGAGAGAACAGTAGTTTGATTGTCTATTCAAGATGCCGTTTGGAGCCAACTCAGGGGGAAATTTATAGAATTCCCGAGATGAATATTCATGATTATGGTAATACAAGTGGCATGTGCTGCAGTTCTGATAGTCTACTTTAGTTTGTTAAAGGTTAAATGGTCAGTGAGCAAATAATAATTAATAGTAATAATAATTGAGGGACTAGTGTTTTAAGAACTGTGGTGAACAGCTCCTTTTTAAGAGGCAGAAACTCGTCAGTGTTCGGTGTCTTGTTGATTCTGTTAGTGTTCTCTAGTAGTAGACTCCCGCGCATCTGAATCCACAATGTCTTTTAAAGCTCTGAGCATTTGAAACACAAAAAATAGATTTTCAGTATTCACTTTTCATTACCATCTTTCAAGCCTACGGGAGGTGATGCTCAAAAGATAGATTTCGCTTTTCAAAATCTCTCATGAGTCAGGTATTCCTAGATGAAGATCAGAGGATAATAGCCAAATGACAAAGTTTAATTTCTTATAAATTGTATGTAGCTGTTGTAGCTCTCCTTCTTTAAGGAGAGATCAACTGGAAATGTATAGCAGTATTTATTGAGATAGCCAAAGAGAAAGGTTTTGGTGTTTACTTTATTACAGCTCTCTTTACTTCAGCTCCCCAGAGTCTAGACACTGTTGGTGGAGTAAAGCCAAAACGGGGAAAATGGGACCTCACAGTTAAACCTGAAGATTACGGTGGTGATGAGGGAAGTGGTGGATTGAGTAGCAGTTAAAAAGACAAAATGACAAAAAGACAGAGAGCAGTATCCAGCAACTGATTGCATTGAAAGTAGGAAGAAAGATGATTGGCTAAAAATTGTGATGTCAAAATTTGTGAATGATTGCAGCTCTGACAGTGATGGAGAAACTGGAAGTGAACGTCAAAGTGGGAGGAAATGGCAGAAACTCACAACAGAGGCATAAATGCACGAGAGAGAAGATTTCGCTTTTTAACTGATTTTCTACAAATCTTGATTTAATTGACAATGCCTTGTTTCTCTCGGTACGTTTTCGACAAGAAACAAGAAAACGGCAATCTTATTACTTTTCTATCAATCAGTACTAGAGAGCATCATTAGATACGAGTTCACCGCATGGTATGACAACTTATCAGTAGTTGAAAGCTCAAATTGTTTGCCTGGTTCAGTCTACTATGACATGCATGGGGTTAGGAATCACCCAGCTCTGCAGTGTTAGGAGGTACCCAGTCATTGAGCAGTGTCTTAGCGGACAGGCCACGAAGATAGTCTCTTCACTGTGAATTTAAACATCTACACTCTGTCAGAACATGTAAAGTTTCTCAATGCAGAATAAACCGCTACAAACCTAGGTGTGTTGGTTCAGTACTTTAAAGTTAAAGAGGTAAAAAGTGAAGCTTGCCTCCGGTTTATGCAATGTTTATGTACGCTATTCAGTGTTAAAGTCTCATTTTGTTGAGGATGCTGGAGCTGGTTGAGGATGGGAAATAGTTCCACCTAAGAGAGCTGCACCGTCGATGCATGTCAAATAGACTTTAATGTCAAGGAACACAAAAACATGACTGACTCATTACATCATCATGTTCAATTCAACAGAGGCGATCTTATCTTGAAGATCGATATGTAGCTGTTTCTGCCTGACAGATTGACATGATTGAGCTTGAGTTTACTTTACCGTGGCATAACTGTATCTCATTGTTTGTTATGGAAAAGACATGTTCTACTAAGCATGTTTAAACCTCTTAACATTTCAAGGGCGTTGCACATCAAGCAGGCCTTCAATAGTTGCATAACAACAACAGGAGCCGTGACGAGGCTCTGCCCTGCAAGCTAAATGTCAGTGGACAGGGGGAAGATGCCCTGTTTTTGGATAGCAATTCATGTTGTTAGTGACTCTTAGTTTACATCACTTTTGCTCACTTCAGAGTTCAGCTTGTCAATTATATCGGCTCGTCGCAGTTCACTGCTTCATTCCAGCTAATTTCCATCTGAGCTGAGTTGTGATTACCCTCCAAAGCAAAGTGAGAGGAAGTCTTGATAAACACCCAGGGCTCCCTGCTGAGAATCATTATCTTCATACACACCATTACGCCAAAGGTCAAACATATTTCTACACATGCACACACATACACACTATTTAACAAATGGGCTACCAACCATTTTTTCATCTCACTATGAACGTAATCTTACGAAAAAGTTCTCGTCAGCTGAAAGATAGCAGATGCTATGTGTATGAGCAAAAACGAGAATGTACATCAAAGTTAATGATTTTTAGAAAATGTCATGCCAAATGTTTGGTCCAGCTGACAGAGGATCACAAGACACACATTCAAACATTAAAAGGTCTTCTGGTCACACAAGACAAAAGTCTTCTGGTCACTCCTATTCAAAACAAAAAGAAAACATCAATCACAGTCTTAAATGTCCATCTATAATATTTAAAATATATTAACAGATGCATTATACATTATGCAGATATCACCTTTTGAACATTGCTCACTTAAGCCCAAACCTGGAAAGAAAAAGGACAGGAAACTACACTTTTTTATGTAAACATCAAATTCACTTGATTTAGTAATTTACCTACAAACACTAATTTATAAATGTATATTTATATTCATCTACATAAACTAGTTCCGTAGAATAGTACCAGAAAAATGCAGTAAGACTAGTCTTGAAATTCCCTCCGATTCATATCTGCATTTCCTCATAGACTAAAACCCTGTGGGGTCACACTGAGGTTATTTTTGTTTGCTTGAATAAGTTATGAATTTTTTTTATTCCTGACTGCTTTAAAATGTAATCATGGTACAAGAGGTTATATTTCTTTTTTTTTATTATTCCTGTGGAGAACCTTTCAACAAACCTACCAGGCATTTATTGGGAATTTGCATTCATAATCACCCTCCTTGCACCATTGTAGTAATTGCTTCAGTGGTTTCAGAAAAGGTATTAAACTAACTCAGTCCCCAAGAGACCTGAAAGACAAGGAAACTGACAAAATATATACAGAAGTTTGCTTGGGGGTGGAGGGTGGGGAGAGCGGGTGGAATACAAATTGCTCCGATTATTTTACTTTCCTCTTCTAATGCTTCACAAAGAGTCACTTGGATCAATCTCATTTAATGGGCTTAACAAAGGTGTCATCTAAGTTTTCCATTTAGAGTGGTGGGCAAATCATTTTTCAAGTAGCTTTAGCACTTGAACCAGATCTCCCCATTAAACTGAAGAATGTAAAATTCAGCATTTGAAACACCACTTAAGCAGCGGCTTTGACTGCTGTTGTAAGTACTGAGAGAACAGAAGAAACAAAGAGAGCGGGGGTAAAGTGCAAGCGTGTGCATGCATGGCTGTGTTTATGTTATATGGGGCGTTTCATAGTGGTGAGGTAAATGAGCAGGAAGGCCTGGATACTGCTCAGTCTGATCGTACCTGCACTTGATCATCCTCTGGCTCTCAGTGCCTAACAAGGGATATGAGTTCTGCTTCCTCAAAGCAGGTTACAGGAATCCCAGTGGTCCCTGCAATGCTGGGGTGGTCCCTGGTGTAAATGTGTGTGTGGAGGGATGTGTGTGTTTATACTTAACTATGCATGTGAACGTGCGTGTGTTTTTATGTATGTGCATGCACCTCACTGCGTAGGTGTGTATGTGAGTGGTCCAGAATGGAACAGAATCTCCACTAATAGCCCTGTCGTCTCTGTGGGCTCTCTTCCAGGCTCGGCCGACCTTGAGCGAGGGGGCTCTTAAAAGATGACATGCCCAGGCTTTCCACTTGCGCTCCACTCGGCCCCGAAGTTGGAGAAATATCGTGTAAACCCTTCCATTAATCATGCAACTCCTGGGTCATTAAGCACCTCAAATCGCCTGCTGCAACATCTACCTTTACAGTCATGCTATCTCCCCACAATAGCCAGGAGCTGTGACATTGCTCTTTAATAACAACCATACACTCACACACACACAAACACACACACATCCTTTCCTGCTCCCCTCCGTCCTCCCAGTCTAACGCTGTTTGGGAGTCAGTAACTCTGCTTGTTATCCACGAGTATCATGCTGGTAATGCAGAGAGACATGTGTAAATCAGAAGATAATGCAAAGTAGGGAAGCCTGGACCAGCTCTGTGCGTTAATACCTCTGCTCTCTTTACTGGAGGCAAGAAGCAAGTCAGACGGGATTTCGTGAGGCACAGAACAGTTTGCCTCCATTCACTGGTAATGATAAGTGGATAACTGTATGGCATGATGGGATATCTGGATATCAAACAGGGCTCACAGTGACCTGGAAACAGTTTTTCTTCTCTGTCTAATGTTACCTGAAGTAGCAAAAACTGTGTGAATTTACTAGCTTACCACACTCAAGCTTAATTACTTGCAAGTGGCAAGTGAGCCACTTAAAAAGCTAGCTCGTTATGTTGAAAAACAAAAGTTTTCACCCAATTTAGACTATATCCCAAAACTATAGTATAGTATACACAATATATAGAGCTCATTTTTATTTGGTTTTTAGGAGGAAGTTCATATTATTTTTCGACCGTTTCTCTCTTCACATTCTATTATTGCATGCTAAGTATTTTCTGAGTTGTGGAAGAAGACCTAGTTTACTGTAAACTGCAGCGATAAGTGTATTCTTGAAACAGAAAACCCAATAAGTTTTGTTTTCAATGGTTGGGGATATAAAACCTGGGGGGAAAGAACTGATAAAACAAAGCAGTTCAATTCAAACTGTGTATTTTTCAGTTAAAACTGGTTTAAAAAAACAAACCTGATAGGTCTCAATGCTGCACTTGTCAATATTTTTACATTATTAATGGGTCAAATGACCATGTGAAAAGGAGTTGCTCGTAGGTTCTGATAAACCCACAGTACACTACCTGCCCAGTACCAAGCAGCACACAGACAAAGTTAGCGACTAGCTGGTGAACATAGTGGCAGCTGCATGTGAAGAGCCAGATACTGTATTTCCCTCAGGAGTGACCAAAACCAAAATGGAGCTAAAAGGAGAGTGAATATTGGACTTCAGTTCATTGGGTGGGTCCAAATAAATGCCAATGTCGCTCTGTGTCTGCCAGATTTGTAAATAGACAGCTGTTTACACATTTTCCATGTCAACTTTATGAGGTAACATTGGCATATTACCAATGGTGGTTAAAGCTTGTTCTGCTACCCCCAATATTTAAAAAATAAACGAATACTGCCTTTAACTACGTACATAATTTAACAGTACGCTGATGATTGTTAGTATACAAAAAATTGACCTATACCTTACGTTTTAGTAGAGTATTAGGAGTATTTGGAGTATTATATGAATTATTATTCAATTATTCTGTTTATGTACATGTTTTTATTTCACACTTGCTTTGGCAATGTAAACGTCTGTTTCCCATGTCAATAAACCCCCATTGAATTGAATTGAATATTAGGAAACAATACCAGGGCACCAAATAATGTCACTCCAGCTTTGATTTCACGTCTCTACTGCCAACTTTAGTTTAAAAACTTTGTAATACAGTAAATTAGTAAAATGTATTTCCAATGATTTGTTACTTTATCTATTTGATTTGTTTAACTGTCACCGGAGACTTTGTGCCACTCTCCATAGTTTTTTAACTTTTTTCCCCTCACAATTTTGTTTAAAATTTTGTCCATTACAATCTCGGATAGTATTGTACATTAACACCTCTCTCAAAATTTGAATAATGTTTGCATACATAATGGTGTGTTTAGGTATGATTTAATTTTTCATATTTGTCTGAATGTACTTCATACTTTACATACAGTTATTATATAGAATGCAACAAGGACACAGTGTCTAAGTCCCATGACTATACTTCGACTCAATACAGGTGTGAAAAATGAAATGAAGACATTTATAAAATACAAAATAAGTGTCCAGTGTTGGATTGCTATGACCACAGCCCCTCTGCCCCCTTTTCAAGCAGTCCTCACCATCCAATTACTTTTAATTACTGAGGAGAGAATGCACACAGCACCTTAGCAACAGGCAGTGTGAATGGAATTATGGGCTCGCCGGTGGGGGATGGGGAGTTAGCGAGCAACAGGGCTGACATGTGTGGTTTATGGATGACTTCTTCTGGGGCTCGCAGGGAGACTCTGTCTGTGCGTAGCTCCTCAAGGGCTGAATTAGCCTTCTGATCCACTAATCAATTTGGAGAGGAAGGGAAAATTAACAGGTTATCCCACTTGGAGTCAAGGAGGAAATATATTCCTCCTGGTGCTTATAATTTGCTGCTTGTGTGAAATAGATGCCAATATAAAGAGCAGGCCATTTGTGTCAGAGTTCCTTGTTATTATTGCTGTGTGATATATAGGACACATTTGAGGTGTTTTTTTTTCTGTATATGTAGAGAAAGTCTGAATCAGATTCCTGGCAGAGACATAGATCATGATCTGAGGTTAATGATCACAGTGTCAGGGCTTTGTGATCAGGTTAGAAAAATATTTGAGCACCATCCATGACCTGTATAAATCACATCCAATGGCATATTTAAAGTATTATTGTGCCTGAATGAAATATTCAAATACAGCCTGCCTTTTTCCAGCACGATGGAGCAGGTAAGTCTGTAATGATGACATAACGGTCTGGGAGGAATAAATGGGTTTCATAGGAAATGAATCAGAGTCTCCAGGACTCTCAATGTGACGGATGAGGCCAGAAAGTGGGTCAGAACCACAGGTTGGTTGGCTGCACAACTGGGCCGAGACACAACGCCCAGGGCAATCAGGCATCAGTAGACAGGCTATCCCTGCGTTCAGCCAGTCTGATCACATATCCTGAGGTCAATTATAGATTGTGACTTACCAAGATCAGGCCTTGTGATGATAAAAAGGGAGACTGAGGGATCATTTATTTCGCTTTTGTCAGTGGAACAAAATAGTTTTTCTCAGGTATCCAACCTTGGCTCGCTTATGACTGCTTCCAAAGCTCCAGCTGTCTCTCTCAGCTAGAATAAAGGACTGTCGTTTGTTAATCAAGGAAAATTCGATTTAGTCACCTTTGACTAAGCTCTGAATTTTCCACTAAGTCAGTCATATTTTAATCACCCCAACCCTGCAATTAATCATCGAGCTGTTTAGTGTGATTGCAATGAATATTCAGTTACATGCTGAGGTCTTTCGCCCGACCCTTCCTCTCCCCTCAACTTAATTATATTCTGTGGCCCTGTGGTGGAGCGGCACCTGTGTGCCTTGCTCACCCAGCCTCCCCTTAACAGTCATTAAGAAAAATGACACAAGCGCAGGTAGTGAAAGTACCTCAGTATGCAGAATTTAGTTCAAAGGCAGATGCCATAAAGCTCGCCGGAATGAAATCCCCCCTACGTGATCTTGCTCGGTGTGGCGAGTCATAAATCAACACACACTACTTCCTGACGAGTGAGAATCAGAGCTTTCTGTCTTTGTAAGTGTGAGGCTCGGACACCCCCAACTGCACGACTGCTCCAACCTGCCCTTCAAAATGTTCATGCACTTGGCTTGGTGTTGATTATTGAATGAGTTAACATAGCAGTAAAGAAGAGGTACTACAGAGATGAATGAATTCCATTAAAAATAATGTACTGAGTGCATTGTTGCATTGCTTAAAGGTTAATTCGATTGTTTATTACTGGCCTAATAATCAGACTAAACTGCCATTTAATTTCACTTCATTCATTCGTCCTGACATCATGTTCATGTTAGCTGATTTCTCGCTGGAGGTGGCCAGTAGCAAGCGACTTATCAGGACATCATTTTCAGTTGACACTGAAGCTGCCCTAGTGGTTTCTAGGAGCTATGTAGGAAGATTACATCTCCGTTCTTGATTCCACCTACAAAGCTGTGATTCATCTATTGTTTCTCCAATGGGTGGAAATGATCATGAGCACAACACCAATTTGAATTGCTGAACAAATTATGAGCAGCCATTAAGAGGTCTGGAACCAGGCTAGTTATTACTACATGTCTTATTTTGGTAGTTTTGGCCATTGTTTATGATAATGTTGTTCTCACCAAGTTAATAGCTGGGATCTAGGAACACATCAAAATCTTTAAAAAGAAAGTCAGACGGGGCAAGAAACATGAGCAGTTAGATGATCAGAGAGGTTGGAACTGACCTGGAAGACAAAACCCAAATTTGCCTTTGTTAACAACCATCACGGTTTACTCACTCTTGATTTTACCTCCAAATAAAGTGCTTTATCATCTGGCCAAACTGCTGGCTTGTTTACAACCTGTCTAATTGTCTCTTGTTTCTTGCCTCATCTGACTTTGTTGTAGCAATGTTGCCATGTTCCCAGATACCAAAACAATAAAATAGAACCCAATTTGTAATACAAACCAGAAATAGAATTTAAATCTGACCTTTGATGGTAGAGAGTGAGTTAAAAGCTTCTAGATTCATAGATGAATCTCACAGAAATGTACATACTTTGGCATAAGAGTTTTGTGTTCGACCATGTGTAGACATTCATGAATAAATTGTTTGTCTTTTAAAAAAGGTTTTATTCTTGAGGGAAAATGTTCTGTGTGTCTGTGACATTCTGATATCTGCTCCTGTCCACTGACTTTGCCTTTGCAGACATTACTTTTACTTTTCAGATCTCAGATTGTCTTTGTTTTAAAGTATTGTTTGTGTTTTTGTATTTCAGCTTTGCATTAATTTGGCTTTCGAAATGGGTGACGTCACTGATTTCCTTTAGGATTAGATATCAAGTTATTACTTAGCCTATACACACAAAAAAGAGAAAACGTTTCATTTTTTTTGTCAAGTCAATTTTATTTACATAACCCAGTGTCACAAATCATATCTCAATATTTGCTTCAAGGGGCTTTACAATCTGTACAGCATACGACACCCTCGATCCTTAGACTCTCAGTTCGGATAAGGAAAGTCAGTTCTGTCAAATGGTAAATGCAGACAAAAGATTGATATTTAAAAGGCTTTGCATTGGTACTGCCAAAGATCAGTCTTGTCGCTAGGTCCTTTTCTGCATTATAATCTAATGTAATTTGTGCGCGTCTCGTGTCAGATGAAGGTCAGAAATGTCAACATTTTAATAACAATGATGGCTTTTTAATGGAAACAGTATGGTGCTTCATCTCCAATTAAATCTACCCTTCAACATTTGATAACATGGCAGAGTGTTGATTAAACAATATTGGCATTTAATGGAAGAAAAAAAAAACAAATTCAAGCTCAAGGTCATCCATTAAACTGTAAAATATAGTTTTTACTCTAAGAGCTAATGCATGGTAAAGTCAAGAGGGGGGACTAACGCTAAGAAAGTGAATGTAAATCTTGTCGTGGTACAGGTGCAGTGACACAAAGTGATGCAATGAAATGTAATTGTTTAGTAAATTCTGATTCTTTAACAACTAAAGGTAGACATCATATATGTTTGGTACAGGCTTTTTCGGTCAGACTGAAGTCTAAAATAATTTTGATCTACCATCTTTTTTTCCCTCAATTTATTAATTCATTGTTTTATAGAAAAGAGAAGACAATAGAGAAAAATGCTAAGATGACGTGTTCAAATTTCTTGTTTTGTCTGATCAACAGTTCAAAAAACCCCAAATATAAAATTTACAATGACATTAAAAAGAGACATGTATCAAATCCTCACATTTAAGAAGCTGAAACCATAGAATGTTGGAAATTTTTGCTTGATTAATGAAATGAACTAATGTAATTTATAATAAATGATTAAATAATCATTTTAGCAAATGTTACTCAAACTGGAGTGAGTAGTGCGTTTGTTGGGGACTAGTTTAAGCTGCGGATTTACAGGTGCTAGTGAGTATTTAGGGCAGCAGGATGGTGTATGTTGTTTGACTCAAAACAAACTACAGTGTGTGCGTTCATGGTAATGAAGGAACATGTCACCCAGTGCAACGGTGTGGCTCGCTGATGTGCTTTTAATAGTTTTTGGACAACAACAGAGGTCTATGGCACAGAGAAATAACTGTTGTCAGACTTTGGATTAGTTGTTAGAAGGATTCATTGTTGGTTTTGGTCTATCCTTGGATTTGTTGGCAATTAGAAAAATATAGAATATCACCAGACTTATTCTTTAAATGTGAAGCAATTTACAGCTTAAGTTCTGTAAGAAACATGCTATAAAATGCATTATTTATTATTACTTTAATTTAGTGACTAACATTTCCCCCTTCACTTAATATTCTATATACATGATATTCACTGACAGCATTACCTGAAAAATTACTCTTTTATAATGTCTATATCACAATAAGAATTCATTTTACGCTTCATGGATCTCACTTCACGAGTTATTATTATAATAATTAATCACCCATGTTATTTGCCTGGGGACAGATTTGTTCATCTCCCACGGACAAAAAGGCATCCCTTCATCTTTCCATGCAGAGTTTGGGAATTAAAAAGACTCAGTCAGAGGATATGAGTATTTGTATGCTATGCTCAGAAACCGTGCACACTACTTCCTCAATACCTGTTGAAATAAATTTGACCATTTAGAGAACAGAATGGAATGAAATTATAATGAAATGAGAGTGACAATGGAAGATAATTTGACTGCTTAGTGATAGAATTCTTTTTTTATAATATGACTTAGCTACTAACTTATATTAGGTGAATTTGAGACCTTCAAAGGGATAATATACTGCAGTTTGATTGAGTGTCCTGCATGTGACCAAACGACTTTATTGTGATAAATTAAGTCCTAATGTTTGTGTCAGTTCTGAAATTGCTGCCATTATGTTGCATTGTGTTCTTGCCTAATGATGCACGATAACTTATTATGGTAAACAATGTAACTGTCACTATGTAACAATGTGACTTTGGAAAGGAAGTGTCTTATAAGTCCAATGACAATTACCTGTTCCATGATGATGATTCAGAACGTTTCTTAATTACTTTCACTGTCACTTCACACCCTATCTAGACATTACGGGTCTGGCTCATGTGCAGATGTTAACATTGAAGACGAGCTTGTTTGATCTCATTATGGTGGTCTTTATTTTCTGCACAAACAAAACACACAATTAAGATATTAAAGGACAATTCCAGCATGATTCATTTTTGTGTTTTTTTTATCCCCTTTAATGTTAATGGTGGCGCTTTTTACATGTACGCATCACAGTTAAAGACCGTTTTAATTACTGTTGTCAAACATTCACTCTCATTCAAGTCCACATTACTACTAAAGCTTCTAATTAACTTAAGTAGTCAGAAATAAGTCTTTCAACCAGTGGCTGATATTTAATTCTTTCTGTAATCAAGCCGATTTTCAAACAATAAAAGATGCATCTTCCATCTACAGCCTTCAATAAAATCTTGATTTTACACAATTTATCAATCAGCATTTATTGCCACTTTGTTCTTACCTGGAAATACTTCGTGCAGTTAATGGTGATCATATCCAGTTGTATTTGGGAAAAAATGCTAAGATAAAGTAAACACTAGAAACCAATCTACATGTAAAACACAGACATATTAAGTGAGGAAAAACTAAAACTAAAACCTGCATTCAAACTGTCCTTTAAAAGTTGAAACACAAATATTTTCAACGACCACTTGTGCTTCCTGGCTGGGAGGAATGCAAGAATCCACCTCCTTTATGAGCATAATATAATACTAAATGTCTTCAGTCATTAATGATGAAAAGCCTTATATCTTAATCTTCTATATTGCCGTTCATTTTATGAATAGGTGTGTTTGCTCAGGATGTATAACTTTGCTCACGGTTCATA
The DNA here is from genome assembly GCF_020085105.1 of Siniperca chuatsi. Taxonomy (NCBI): domain Eukaryota; kingdom Metazoa; phylum Chordata; class Actinopteri; order Centrarchiformes; family Sinipercidae; genus Siniperca; species Siniperca chuatsi. The sequence continues at coordinate 28,038,602 of NC_058045.1, read as the reverse complement.
TGATAGATGGTTGTATTGATCCCTTTCTGGCTCAGATAGAGGGACAACTCAGAGTGTGCGGCAAAATGTCTTTCCCAGAGATAAGATGTCCTTCAAAGCTACAGAATTAGAGAGCTAGATCGATGTGTGAGTATGCCACTAACATATATCATCATTTTCCCATTGTATCAGAAAAGTGGCAAATCTGATGACAGAGCAGATATACAGAAGAAGAATTTAGAGATGCAATAATGCCAGTTTTTCAGAACTGGTCCTGCCCCAGTCGACACTGCGGAGTCCTACCACTTCCTGGGCACCATCAACACCCAGGACCTCAAGTGGGAGCTGAACATCAGCTCCCTCACCAAGAAAGCCCATCAGATGATGTACTTCCTGCGGCAGCTGAAGAAATTCAACCTGCCAAAGACAATGATGCAATGCACTTCTACACCACCATCATCGAGTCCATCCTCACTTCCTCCATCACCATCTCATTTCTTTTTAAGGCCAGATTCAAAGATTGAATCAGTCAAAATGCAGACCATTGGATGTAATGATTCCAATGTACTCTGTACATGTTTTCATGGCTGTGCAAAATTACATGTAAAAAAAAAGAGCTTAATGCCAATGCTACAGACAATACTGGTAGGAACAATGTTTCTTCTTGGAAGTTACATCAGAAGCAGCCAGGCATGGGGATGTTTTATCACCCCCATGCAGTGATAACGGGTTTTCTCATTGACAAAATATCTATCATTTATTGACATCAAGTGTGATTGTTGGGCTTCATGATTGAAAGGAAGCTTTGTACTGATGTGTGGTCACTCTGCACAAAATCCCAACATGTGCGTGTTGGGTAAAAAGTAGATCTTTTCAGGAAGTAAAAAATGAAAAGTAGTCATAAAGGCAAAGTTTACAGAATTGTCTCACCTGTAAAGTAGCAGTAATCCTGTTAAAATCACCAGTTCAAATGTTTTCAAATTCAAGATAAAAAAGGTGTGCAAATGGGCCAAGTGTGTGTTTAAATTTGGTCTTGCCCACACTGTGTATGGACATGTATGACAGAAGTTTGAACTGGAAATGAATGTATAATCCTGGTAGATTATACGGCACCATCCTGAATAGTATGATGAAAGGCTTTTAGGAGCGAGACTATTATTGATTGCTTGTTGTGATGCGGTGGCCAGGTGGAAAAGCTGGGGGTTCAGGTGAAGATGGTGGCTGAAAATAGAGGGACTGGTGTCAGATGAGGATCCGAGTCTGCTGCCAAAGATTTGAATTTCTGACAGGATTTTGCTGCCTGAAGAAAGGTGAAACGGGGTTGGTGGCTGGTAGTGCTGGCAGGGGGTGATGAAAGGGGGTTGAGGGGAGGGATGAAAGGGGGTGGGTGATGAGGGTCGAGGGGAGGGATGAAGAGTGTCGAGGAGAGGGATATGAAGAGGGTCTTGGAAGGGATGAAAGGGGTCGGGGGAGGGATGAAAGGGGTTGATTAGAGTCATGATAAGGAAGTTGGTATTGCTGAGGTATGCTTGGCTGGTGGATGTTCTGATTTTGAGAACTGGGTGGGGTGAGGGATGAAGCTGGATTAATGATATAATGTTGATGGAAAGAACTGGCAGGCTGAGCGAGGTATGGAAAGTTTTCAAATGGCACCATCCTGAATAGTACAATGAAAGGGTTTTAGGAGCAAGACTATTATTGATTGCTTGTTGTGATGCGGTGGCCAGGTGGAAAAGCTGGGGGTTCAGGTGAAGATGGTGGCTGAAAATAGAGGGACCGGTGTTGGATGAGGATCCGAGTCTGCTGGCAAAGTTTTGAATTTCTGACAGGATTTGCTGGATTAAATAGAAGATCCATATGGATACAAGTGAAGGTGTGGAACGGAACACAATTCTGAATCCTTGAGGCGAAGCATCCACTGCCATCCACATTGTTAGTCAATCTTAACAGTTCCTCTTTGTGGTGACAATCATCACTGTCGAACGTGCAGTAAGCCAAAACTGAAGCCCATTCAGCGATGCTGCTTTGTGAAGGCTGTCTCTGCTCTCTAAACTGATACACAGCTCGCTGAAAACTGTCTTCATGTCAATCTCCTATTTTTTTTTACTCGTATTGTTGCTTTATCTCCTTCATGCAATTTACAAGATAGTTGGATGGATGTGTAATCCATTGTCCCCATTCTTTCATATCAGCCTGTTTCACACCCTCGTACCTCCTTGCTATTATTTATGATTATTATAGGGTTACAAGAATGTCAGAGCGCCACAGCCACGACCCTTTCTACTTCTGTAAGTCTGATGATCCAGGAACTGAGGCTTATTCTATTGCACCCATTATAAGTCATTCTGGATAACAGCTAAATGACTTACATAAAAATGCTAATTTGGTGCCACTCAAAGTTAGAACCATTTTAATATTTTGGAGGAAGGGAGGGGTGGTGCTTTTCTTTTAGTGCTATATATACGCTCTTCTTTGACAGAGCGGCGCTAATAATGTTGTTAATGTCATAAAAAGTGACAACCGACAGATGAAGCACAAGATGTACTGTGTGTGTGTGTGTGTGTGTGTGTGTGTGTGTGTGTGTGTGTGTGTGTGTGTGTGTGTGTGTGTGTGTGTGTGTGTGTGTGTGTCCCTGGAGATGGTGTACATGTCTCTGATGGAAATGACTTAAAACGCTCATCACATGCTGGCACGTACCTTTCACAGAAGAAAGAAACAGAAGAAGGAAGCCTTATTTTTGACTTTGTTTCTTTTTACATACTGTCGAGGCACAGATGTAAATGGGAGAATATCTGTTATCACTGGATATGTTAACAGGCAGCATAATAGTGTATGACTAATTTACTCTTACTCCAAATGAGTCATTAACACCTCGACCGGACCAAACCACACCCTCCCTCAGGCTGCAGTAACCGAGCTTTCTTTCTTCAGTCTGATTGAAAATTCAGTGATTCGGTGAAAGTGATTCTGATTTTCTTGGACAAGTTGGACAGTTGTTAATTAGTTTGTCTTTTTTAATCATTTTGGGAAGATCTAAATGAAACCTGTACGTCAGTGTTAATCACTGTGTCTTTGCTTGTTTTTGTATTACAGAGGTTTTATTCGCATTGCAAAGACACTCTTGTCACCACAGTCTGTTGACAGCTGAATTTTTTGGCATCACCACTGATTACACCCAGGAGAGAAATGCAGTCTGGCAGAGTTAATAACATTCAAACATGATGATTGTGTAACAAAAATGCAAAAAGTAACTGCCTGCTATTGTTAATTCACTTTTACTAATCCCAGTGGGTCCAAAAAGAACAAGCTCTATATGGCCAAATGTTTGTGGACAACCCTGCCCTCATACTTGTGTGTACTTTTGGTCTGGGACTGTTTTTCATGGTTTGGGCTTTGGGCATAATTAGAACTAAGGGACATAATTAGAAGTAAGGGGCCTCCCTTACTTCTGGAAGGATATTTTAGACCAGTGGTTCCTCATCCTGGGGATCAGGCTCCCCAAGGGGTCGCAAGATAAATCTGAAGGGTCGTGAGATGATGAACAGAAATAAAAACTATTTCTGCTACAGAAACCTAAATTAATTTTTTTTTAGCCACACGCCAGAAAGGTTGTTACCACTGTTTTGGACAATGGTGTGCTTCCAACTTTGTGGCCACAGTTTGGGTTATTCCCTTTTATGTTTCAACATGACAATGCCCTCATGCACAAAGCCAGGTCCATAAAGACATTATTTTCCCAGTTTGGTGTGGAGGAACTTGACTTGCCTGCACAGAGCCCTGACCTCAGCCCCATTCAACACCTTTGGGATGAACTGGAATAATGACTGAGAGCCAGGCATTATTACCCAATATCAGTGCCCAACCTCACTAATGCTCTTGTGGCTTTGTGGGAGAAAATCCCTGCAGCCAGGTTACAAAGTCCAGTGGAAACCCTGAAACCAGAAGAGTGGAGGATGTTATAACATCAGATTAATGCCCAGAGACGTTCAACAAATACACATGGATGTGAAGTTCAGTTATTGACACATGTTTGGCAATGTAGTCTATGTGTTTGAGCAATGAATCCTGAGAAAGGTGTAGGAAAAGAGTAATAATAAAATGCATGGTGAAGCTTCTTGCACCATGAAAAAAGAAATTCAGAAACGTTTCTGGTTGTTGTTTTTTCCTGCACCCAAATGACACACTTCTACCCTGAGACATGAGGGAGTTTCATCATGTGTCACTTCCAGTTTCAGATAGCATTCACAACACATTTACCTTCACAGATGTCAAGCTGGGTTTGTCATGCATCTGACACTGAAAAACAAAGCTCAACGTTTTTACACTACACAAGCGTACGCATATGTAGGTGACCTACCTTCTCTTATAAAACGAATCTCTGCACCTTTGTGTGTATGTCACACATGACTTAGTTATGTCTGACATGCTTATAAATGCTGAAATAATGAATATAATTTTATTGCACGGATCACTATGGACACTTGCATCTTCAAAGTGGGCTGAAAATAGAAACCAACACAGAATTCATACTGTTATATATCTGACTTTAAACAAACTCTTTTTTTAGGAGGCATATTTTTAGAACCTCAATGAGCCAATGAAGGGGAAAAAAGCTGGTCACTGGTTTGTAGACACTTAAATTTCAGTCATGCATGTACAACAAGAAAATTGGATTTATCTCTCAGCTATGCAGGCAGAACTGAGATGAAGAATCAGTTCAAGTCACCAAAATTAGGACGTTTTAACCCTTTATAAAAAGGCTTTAATCTGGAATTCATAGCTGTGGCATAAAAGAAAAAGTATATTTTAAAATACGATATATTTATGCAATTTTTCAGGGAGTAGAGCCTTTAAGAAGTGATAAGTCACTAAAATGTAGCTCCTGCACACAACTTTTTAGGGCAAGAGAACTCTGAAGCCAAATCTGTTGGGTCAGCTCTTTTGTTAAACTGGAAATCCAGATTATTCTAACCAAAGGTGACTGCCCCTGCATCTGCTGCCCCAGCAATTAATGAGATGGGTCTCAGGAGTCATTGAGGCAGATCCCCGGATAGAGCTGTCCACTTTATCTTAGCCTACATGGAAATGTTGCAGGCCAGACAGTGATTTAGTGCCTGAGCTTCCTAGAAAGGTCACAGCTTCCTGTACCACACCACAGGACCTCCCCTACTGTATCCACCAAAGAGTAATGGGGGCTGACTCTGCATGCTCCACAGCTAACATTAACATTTTTCTTGTGTGACATGCTTTAGAATTCTTCACACTTAAGATACCATTTTCCTACATTCCACTGTGACACACTCGAGGAAATGCAGGAGTCCAAACAGAGAGTGTTCCGTAACTTTTTTGGTGATGGTGGGGGTACTTTCTCACCCTGACATTTATCATATGTTGTCTTGAACATAAAGAATTCAGTCTGCAGTAATGATATTATTGTCAAGTGTTAGACTCTCTGAAGCAAGACAGGAATCTGTCTGTACAACTCTAAAAGATCAGCTTTTGTGACAGAATAAGTTGTCACAGAGATAATGTGCCATTAATATTGACATTCAGCTTCTGCTGCTCCTTCGCTGCTTCATGGTAGGAGTCTTGTTCATGGCAGCAAGGAGTTTAGGGAGGGTCAGTTCACTCCCAGCACACTCATCAAACCACTCATGTCAAGCCATAAAATGGGGATAACTCTCTGGCTTTTAAGAGAAAAACCCTCTCAGGAATGCTTTGCAATCCATTTAATGTAATGACTATGAAACACACACTCACACACACACACACACACACACACAATGTTATATGAGGGTAACGCTACAGCGGCTAAACGAGGCTACTCACAAGGTGCTGGTAAGAAAAAGTCTTGATTGCACTGAGATCTTGGTACTGCCTCAGGCTACATGACACTGCGAGCACAGATGGTTGATAGTGCGGCTTAATTTTAACTGTTTGAGACTGTTCATATTGGGAGCCCAACCAATCACCTTGTACCATTTCAGAACAACATGTGCATTTCTTGAAAATTTCAACAGAAACCCAAGATATGTTCATATCCTGTGAATTTAAAGCATTGCCTTAATGAGGTGACCTTGAGTTGACATCAAAGGGTCTGTAGCAATTGACCGCTCCTGTTTTATCTCCATCTTCGATGGGCTGCCATCGATCCCAGCTGCCTGTTAAATGAGCAGGGGACACCATTTATTCTGCAGCCTCTTTCATGGGATATAGATCAGTCATCCAGGGTCATCTGAGATGGCCTCCAGTGAGATCTGACTGAGGAGATACAGAGGAAAGCGAATGAGTGAGGTTGCTCCCCTATTTTGCTCCCGGATATCCTTAAACTTTGTCACTGAGTCTACTGACCCTCAATGTACACCGCAAAAAGGACAATTCAAAGAAGTTGTAATATCCCTTTATCTTATTTTTCTTATTCAAGATGCATGATCTTGTCAAATACCATTTGCGTTAGAATATTAAACTTGTTTGAGGAAAAGTGGTCTTGATTTTCCTAGGGTAGATATTCAATCTATTTTTCAGCTGAAACTGAAAAAAACCAAAAAAAAAACAAGCTTAAAAAGTGAAATGCATGGCTGTCACACAACAACAACAAGAGAAAACTAGACAGAAACTAGACTGCTTATTTCAAGAATCAGACAAATCTTAATCTTTGAATTTCTGAAGTTTCATTGCTACTATCAAATCTTTTTTTACTAGCTTTAAGGATAGCAGATAGTGTTTCATTGTTTCCCCACTGATTTTTGTGCAAGTTTCAAGAAATGTTAGCAATTTACTCTTGCTTAACCCATTGTTTAAAGCATAATTTTCTCATTTACTAGAGATACTTTTTTGCTGTGTAATATACTGTATGCAGCATTTTGTAATTGAGGCATGTCTTTATAGGAAGCAAAGGGAACAGCAAGCCTTTACAGCGTTTACTGCATCATGTGATGTCAATATCTCTCTGTGTGTAGCAAAGTGTGTACAAAATGTTAAGGTATTCGTCAAAGCCAGCAGACTTGTGAATGTGACCATGTAAGTGTCTGCACTGAGCTGATAGTGCTCTCAGCTAGACCTGCAACAAAACTGCACAAACAGCTTTTAAACTTTGATTCAGAGGATCCAAGTCCCACTATTATCTAAAACCCAGAAGCTCGCTTCGCCACTCACGCATCCTCATCACATCCTGCCAATCGACGGGTCGAACTTTTCAAAGAGGCTCCCTGCGAAGACGTGCTTTTTCCCATCCCCTCGTCTGTCTCTTTCTTCTCTGACTCTCTGCTTCCCAGGAATTAGTGAGAAAACTGATCTTTAAAAAACTTTCTGTTCTTTAAATCATTTGAAAACTGCAACAAAACACTAGCAGTTATGGCTGAACCTTTCTGGCATAATCTGTTTGAACCTTGTGTGTTCAAAAAGTCAATGTGTCAAATGCCAGGTGCAAAAAACAGGCTCAGTTTTACGTGCACAGCCATGCAGTTTTGAAATCCCTCTGTGAGTTTTGAAAGGGTTTCATGGTTAGTGGATCATGGAACATGCTCAACCTATAAAAGACCTTGTAAACCTTTTAAATTAGATTGCGTTTGCACATGAAATGATGCGGCACCTCATGCTTGGATAGTCACTTTGTATTTTGCACTGATAAGCAATATTTTACTGCATTTTTCAGAAGTACTGACTCTCTTATCATCTAATGTTTGTATGGTATACTACATTTCCCCCCCGATGTTTTCTGTTGCTCTTTTTGATTTATTAGGAAACATTTACATTAAAAGATAATAACGTTTGAAATTAATGTATTCAACTAAAACAAGAATTAAAAGAAAACATTAAATATAAAGATTATGGTATTTCTCCACCATAGCAGTGACTGACTGTACCCAGGAATCCATTGGTGGTCTCGACATTACAGAGTCTGTTTTTCCCTCTCCCAGACTGTCCATGGAGTGCCTCATTAACCGGTGGGAGTCAGAAATTCAGTATATTTTGGTTCATGTGTAAGGATTGTTAGCAAGATGGGATCGCAGCGCAGGTCTCCATCAAATCTGCTTCCTGTTGAGTCCACGCACCTGACGAAGACAAAATTCACAAACACAAAATTGAAAGAGAAAAAAATCTTCCTGAGGAAGAACGAAAACATGACGAAGCAGGGCTGACAGGCCAGGCCAGCATCAGCCTCAGCAGTCACATAATTGGGTTCTCAGCATGAAAATAATATGGCTGGGATCAGGTCTTGGTCACAACCCGTCCTGCTTGTTTTTCCAAGAAATGGGCTGTGCAGTCCTTCTGAGGTGTGATACTTTAATTGCACAGGTTATATATGGAAAAAGTAGTGTTTTTTTGTTGTAGATTAACTACAAGGTTAGTGGTTAGAAAATTGGCTTTCAGAATTAATAAACAGTGTATAATCACAATCACTTGGAAATTTCTATTCCAAAATGAATTTAACATTCAATAATAAATTCATTCATACATTTTCATAAAAGAAGTAAGTACAAGGTGAAACACCATCTGGAGCCTTAACAAGACTAAGAGTCTACAGCCATGCTAGTGCCTCTAGTTAATATAATTCATCCTGAGGTGGACACGAATGTCTGTACCAAATGTCATTCTAATTAATCCAATAGTTGTCGAGACATTTCATTCAAAACCACAAATGTCAACCTCATGGTGGCTCTAGAGGAAAAGTCAAGGGATCACCAAAGTCAGTAGGATTCATCCTTTTGGAACCATGGATGTCTGTTCAAAATTGTGTGCCAAATCCTTCGAGTAGATGTTGAGATATTTCACAGGATAAGTGAAAACTTTGACCTGCTGGTGGCATTAGGGGCTTAATCCTCTGGAGAGCATGACATCTGTACAACATTTTCTGACAATCCATTCAATGGTTGTTGAGATATTTCAGTCTGGATCAAAGTGGCGGACCGGCTGACCGACGGACCCATCCCTGGAGACACGTCACTAAAATATCTGTACATTATCTGGCTTGTTAAAGAGCCAATTATAAGATACACAGCCTGTTCAAGGTGGGATTGTTGCACTGTTATTCTGCTTCGCCGTTCTGTATAAAACACACAAACACTGAATAGGGGGGCATTGTTGTTCCGCCTTTGAGAAATATAAATATAAATAACAGACCTCAGCATGCGCTCACTTGGCAATCAAAACAACAAAGATGTGTAATAATTTGTTCTAATTCTGAGCTGTCAATCATTTTTGGAAAACTGGGTTTACAGTATCTCAAGCACTTCATAATCAGATTGTTCCAGAGACACACACACATACATACACAAACCCTGCTGAACTGTTGCGTGGCTTCAGACACACCTCCAGGCAGCTGTGAGCGAGCTTATGAAAAAGCAGTAGTGGTACATGTTACTCATTGACACAGTACAGCGGTCTTATGGGAAGTCGTTCACGGTAATATGAATAGCTGTGACCTTTCATAGAAGCCCAGGCACCTAATCATTGTCTGTGCTCTATGTTTCTATACAAGCTAAGATAAAGTGGACAGCTCTGCCTCGGGATCTGCCTCAGCAGCTCTTGAGACCTCTCTCATTAATTGCTGGGGCAGTGGACAGTCACCTTGAATCAGCTGATTAAACTAATTGAAAGCATGAGACTCTGTAACAAAGACAAGAGTTTTGTTGTTTTTTTGTGTGTCAAGCTGCTGTCCCAAGGTTTGGCTCATCCAAAAAAAATTCTCACTGACTTCTAGTTAGCCATGCAGATAGTTTTGGTTTTATTTGTCCAGATTTTAAGATTCTTCTGTGAGGTTTCAGCCTCAATGGAAGTGAATAAACAGAGCTGCATGATAGATGACAGGCCAGACTCTGAAAAACCACTGGACCACTGACAAACTTCTGCAAATGGCTGGTATTTAAGTAACTGTACTTTTCAAATCCATACATCACATTGCCCCCTTAGACCTACAGTAACACAACTGTTCAGGTGGGCTCCACCACTGCACTCTAATGCATGCTTTCCCAACCTTGTGGTCGTGACCGCATGTGAGGTCGCCTGATATGGAAAAGTTTTTAAAAACAGAAACAGATTTTTTCACAAGTAAATGTTAAACATAATTTGATTTAAATTAAAGGAGCAGTGTGTAGGATTTAGAGGCATCTAGCGGTGAAATTGCAGTTTGCAACCATTTGAATACCGCTTGCCTCATCCTCCCCTTCCAAGCGTTTAGGAGAAACTACGTGGTGAATAAAGTAAGCCTTCTTAAGATAAGCAGTAAGCTAGCAAGTTATCCAAAAGTTTGACTGGGTGATGAACCCATTCTAATGTGTGTGATCTCCATATTTTTGCCAGCCGGTGCTGTCATGCCATCAAACACCACTTGGAGTGTTGAAGAAGGGATCACCCAAATGCAACATACCCCGCTGGATTTACTGCGTTTGTTTGCACAAAATCAAAGTAATGTTCCAGGATAGACATGAGGGACGAAGTTAGATGCATACTCTCAAATACACCCCGTGACTTTAGGCTGCAGTGTGATCTGCAAGCGCAACCATGTCAATAGACATGGTGAGTTCAAATAAACAGTGTTAAACAGTGTTAACAGGACTCTTACAGGAAGTAGCATAGCGGTAAGTGTAGACAGAGATGTTCTTTGATAACTCTTCATTAAAACCTGTTTCTCACTGAAAAAGTATCCAGTAGCAAAGAAATGTCTTTATTTTGAATAGCTAGTGTTGCGAAACACTTGTAACACCTGTAATTTGTATTCCAAGCCATAAAATGATCAGCAGCAAAGGCATATAAAAGGTGGGATCCACATCTCCTGGAAATCCCTGCACCTGAAAATGTTGCATTCAAGAGCAGCCTTTAGTATTATGGAGCCACTCTGGAACAATCCCGTTTATAGCAGAGCCTGATGCCAGTACACTTGACTGACAGACTGTTATCATTATTTGATATGTTATATTTGTTTTATTGTTTGTTTTTAATATATGTACCTTTGGAAAGCAGTACTGAGTGGATTGTCCAGTAAGTAAATTGAATCGAACTGCAACATCTCTTTCCAGAAACAGTGTCTCCATTACTCTGGATAATCCACAGAACATGCTGCGGACAGTTTTCATAGAGAAAGACATAGCTTTTGAGTTTTAAAAATGTAAATTTTTAAGGCTCTGAGCACCACAAATTCAATCCATTGGCTAAATTAAACCAAATCTATCTGCATGGCTAGATACCACTAGGTACATGAACTGTACTGTGTGTGTGTGTGTGTGTGTGTGTGTGTGTGTGTGTGTGTGTGTGTGTGTGTGTGTGTGTGTGTCAGCTTTGGTCATATGCATTTTTAGACATTTTCACACAGGCACTTGTGATATTTATTGAACGTGATTTCAAGTAATTTAAGAGAAATTCTAATGCTAATTTGACAGAACTGTATGCATTAGTGAGGCCTTGTGTAGCCGTTATTGAGGTTTAGAGATTATTGACACAGTTATTATAAAAATGTCAGCAGTAATTCTGAGCCATTTTCATATCTCTATCCGAGGATGACAAGAGGAATGAGGCTTATTAGGCATATGGTTCATACTGGATTTGAAATGGCATTGGGTTAAATGCCTACTACTGAGCAGCTCTACTAAGTAGAGATCACTTTTAGAAAGAAATTTCTTGTAAAGTACAATGTTCACTTGATGACTTCATTGTTCAGCAAGGCCAGTCAACTTGAAAACCACTGCAGCACAAAGCAATGCAATTTCAGCTTCGATTACAGCCAAATTTGAAGAAGTCAATAGAAGAAACGGCCTTTATTACAAGTAGTTAGCCTTGATGGGCGTCTTCAATAGACTCTTAAAAACAGCCGTAATGCTGCCATTGAAACACATTCTGCTACACTGTGGCACAAGAGCACTTGAGGAGAAAGGGAATATCTGGGCTGCTTTACAAACAGAAATAGGCCCGTTTGCAGTGTACTCTACCTGAAATTAGGCCAGAAACTCATGCATTTGTCTCAGCTGGGAGCGGTTGAAGAGATGTACTTCGGGATCGTTTTAAGCAACCACACTGCATGTGCTATTTGCCGTATTTTATCAGCCATTTGAACTGCCTTTTTCATCACAGATGGAAAAACAGGAGTGTTTTCCCCACTGCTGTCAAGGCCACTTTAAAGCTGGCGAAGTTCGCAGATCATGTAAAAAACAAACATTTGATGATCTGTCCTCAGAGGGACTCCTTTCAATTATTTTGGCGGCATTTGAAGAAAGAAGATGCCATGCTGTCTAGTCTCTGTCTTTACTTAGAGATTTTTCTCATACTGTGTTGTTACACAGCCACCACGGCACATTTGAATTTCAAAGTTTGCTCTTCCCAAGGAAAGTTTCCAGAGTGACTTTCACAAAAAAGCCGTGGAAAGGTATCTTTTTTTTTTATTATTCACTCAATCGAATCCCGAGAGACATTGTTTGTCAGTGCCAATTTAGAGTGAGTACCCTCACATATGGTGCTTTAAAGCAGGAGAAAGGTATTCAAACTGATCTGCAATCCCAGGGAAAGAGATTTTTGAAATAACACTCCCATTCTGTACTGATACAGCACATCATACATCACACAACATATATGAATTACTGCAGACCACCTTCATTGTGTACAATTAATTATTTATTAAACATGTGCTCCATTTTAGTTGAGAGACAGTTTTCACCCTATCATTTTGGTTATGACATGAAATTACAGTATCTAATCTTTCAAATGCATACTGGTAAAAAAATATATATACTCACGTCAGTAGCACAGTAGTTGACCAGTTTTGCTCTAATATGAAATTAAGCCTGTTTGCATGATGTCTATGAAAATTCTCAAACTGTAGAAAGGGACGACTGAGAATCCAGCTTTTTGTACAGGGCCTAAGTAAAGTTGAATTGGGCAGCTTGTTGATCTTGTTCCAAATTGATAAAATACCCAGATTTGTTTAAATTCAACTGAAATGATAGTATTAATAACAAAAAACTGCATCTCATTGCAGTAAAAGAATCATGCCAATGTAATCAAATGTAATGTTTTTATCATTGAATGGAGAGAAAAAAAAAAACACAACGCCTCCAAGCCTCTGAGTGGGCGGGCCAGTGAATGTGTTTGACTGACAGCTGAGCCAGCAGGGGCAATGAGCCATAATGCAATAAACTACAGCTAACTGTAGCTTATAAATTAAGAACCCCTAAAACCACGTCTTAACCCTCAAAAAGCTGTCTCTACAACACAAGTCCCCATTCAGGTTAAAGTCCCCACAGGGATATAAGAACATGAAACACACACACAACAACTATAACATTTTATTTATTTATTTAAGTTTTGAGCTGTATAGACCAACATCACACAATCTCTCTCTGCATGTCCTCTGTTATTTTGTGTGGAATGAGCCCGTATTGAATGAATGTGTGAGTGAATGTCTGTCTAAATATTGGCCACTGTATATAGGCTCCAGTCACCCGCGACCCCTAACGGGACCAAGCGGTAGAAAATGGATACATATTGTTGCTTAAAATTGTTGTTACAAAATTAAACTTCCATAATTTATAAAGATTTTAAAAGGGTTTGGATTCAAATAGTGGATTTAGTATTGTCCTTAGATTCAAGAAAATGCTACTGAATCCCAACCCAGGCCTGGCAACATGAAAGGCATTGTGTTGAACGTCAGGTGATTCAGCAAAGGGCTGATATGCACCACCGACTAGGAGCAACATTTGCCGTAATTGGGAAAATAGCCCTGCATCCTCACACCATGAAGCCCCATTGATTTTCTATTTATTCAACCCTCTGTTCTTGAAATTCAGCAGCACACTGGCTGCAGAGGAGAAGCAGCTCCCAGAATCCCTCAGCTCCTCAGGGAGCAGCTGTGTTCTGAGGAAGTGATGTTCCTGATGTAAACCTGATGTGGATGTGTGTTTGTTAGTGCGTGCTTGTATATATGTGCACTGGCTTCATCTGTCTTGCTCTTTATGTTAAGGGCAATGACTCACACTACGGCAAGGGCCAAGAGAAAAACAAGGCACAAGCTGGAGACCACCTGCTGGGCTAGAGAGCAGGGCGAGGGGAAGTGGCTCTCTCTGACATCCATCTCGCCTCTGATTCATTATCGTCTTTATATGAGCAAAAGGTTGCCTTCTGTGGATTCTGTGGAAAGAGCATGTGATGCATTTGTCCGCCTACTATCCCCCAAAGGCTCTGCAACCCTTCCCTCTCTCACTGCCAACTCTAAGCACTGTTATTTAGAGTGATGCATTTCCCTCTGCCTTCCTGCTGGAGTGGACTCTCCATCACCTACACAAACACAAACTCACACACACCAACAGGAGAGTCACATACACATGCTCACAAGTGTGTGAAGACACACACAGATGCTAACACAAACAGCCACGCTAACACAAACCTACACACATACACGTACACTTCTGCCACTAGTGTTTAGCGCAGGAATTGGAGCGGACACGTCACAGTATCCAGGGGCGGCAGATCCTCTCCTGTGCAGCAGAACTTTATTTTCGACAGGCTGCTACTTTGCTGAGGCAAAAAGGCAAAGTTCTGCCACTCTGATCTCTCTCAGGCTGTGCTCACACCGAAGCTGACATGCAAATCTGATCATTGCATAGAGAAGATGCATGGGAGTAACATTTTTTTTCCACTTCCCATCCAGACCACATGGACATGTGAAATAAAATCAGACCCTGAGGTATCTTAGTGCAGTATCAGTAAAAAATTACATTCACATTGAACAATTCTGTGGTGCATGATTTACGTCCAATGCCAGCAATGAGTGGCAGTGCAGGAAGTAACATGTCCTTTATGTAGCAAAGCGGAAAATAAAGACGTGGAGGACAGGGTGGTGGATGTGTGTGTAGTACGTCTGACTTTCCTGCTGGAGTACTTTGTCCTGTCACAGACCATTAATGTTGGCTTTTTTTAAAAACCACAACCACAATATTTCCCCAATTCCTTAACCAGATACTTTAGTTTCCTAACCTTAACTATACAGTATTTGCCATGTACTGAAAAAGGCAAGGTCAAAGTAATCAGGGAAGTTGGAGGAACAACCCCCAAAGACATGAGAATCTGAGACTGATTTTCACCTGAAATGATTTTGTCATTATTTGGCATTTTTGCTGGGCCGAGCCTATATTAGCTCAGTGGCAAGATGCAATGGCAGAGAGAAAGCCTTGACTGGAGATGCCTCAATTCAACCAAACCTCAATAGCACACAGTGAAACCAAAAATGTGCTTGAAATACGCAGAAGTGTAGGTCCAAAAACAAATACGACATCTTTCATTAGTGTCTCTCTGAGGCTTTTCAACATCGCTGTCAGTTCACGTTGGCCTTGGCCATGGTTTGCATCCTGGAATAGAAATGGACAGTCACAGAAAGAATTCAGATACGAGTGGAAATTTGGAGCTGAGCATGAAGCCCTGTAGAGTGAATGTCTCTGTATTTGTTCCACTCTCTTTTTCTGTTCTCCATCCCCCCATCCTGTCCTGGTTGAGGATCCTCTCCTCGGCAGGCTCTTTCAGCCGTATGGACTCATCTGCATTTCAGGGTCTCTGGCAGCCAGTAAGACACTCTGAGGATCCTCCTTTAACGTTTCAGCGTTCTGCAGCCCGGCACCATAATTTCCCAGCCAGTGTGGCCAGGAGAGCTAAAGCGCTAAATTGCTGTCTGGAGATACTCAGGGGCGACTCAGTAAAATGTTCTTGTGCAGGACTGCGCAGCCCAGTGCATATTTAATTCCTGGTTAATCAGAAGAGGCGATAGTGCGTGTAAGCAGATTAGTCTAACCCTTATTCATCCATAACAGGGTAGATCAATGTCCGTCCATTTTGTTGGAAGAGACCACTGACATGTGACTGGTGATTTAGCTTGTCATTTACTTGCCAATAAGATTAAAAAAATGTAATCCTGTGTACTTTCATTCTACTCTGCCATTAGCTGCAAAAGTCTCATCTACAGCTGTGGCCTTATGGTTGCTATCTGATTCTTATGGACATATCATCGCTGTCTGCTGCATGGTATCTATAAAATCTTTTGAGGAATGAACAAATAAAAAAGTATTTAAAGCAAGACAGTTTTTTTTACCTTTGACCAAACCTTTTGGGTTCTTAAAGGGTTTCATTAAAATGTTCTCAAATGAAAAAGCACCAAGTAAACATGCAAAAAATGAAAAAATAAAATCTGTTAGAGGTGAAGTTTAATGGTTTTCACACAACAACAGTGATATGAGTGGAGACAGCAAGCGTGTTGTCTCAATTATATACTGCGCTGTCAACTTGCACTCAATGGTGAGGTCTCGTTGTCTGTGTATCATGTTCAACAATGGGTCCTTGATGCCAGATGTAAGACAGATTCCTCCACAATGAAAAATAATAAGAGTGGGACTGTTCAAAAAACTGCGCCCTCTGTTCGGACAGATAATGGCAGTCTCTCTTACATAATAGACTTTAGTACATTTTGGTTACTTGTCCATGTCTGTCTTTGTGGTAATCTTTTTTAGTGTTTCTCACTGTTTTCATGTTCAGACTGTGAAGGGAAACCACCTTTTATGGGGCATTAAAGTGTCTATAAAATGATCCTTTGTCTGTTTATTCAAGATCTGACAGAAACAAAACCTGGGTCTCCTTGTGGTAGGTAGGCATAACGCTGTACTCTCACCATCATTATTGTAAAAACTGAGAACACTCCACAAGAAACATCTTTTATAGTCCAACAGACTGTCCTTTACGAAAAATATGGCCGTATAGGTTGTCTGTGCAAGCAACTTATCACGACCCATATTTAGGTTTATTGTTAACCTCTAGTGGCCATAGTAATTATGACAGGTGCAAAGGAGGAAGTCAGGTGAGGTAGTATGAAGAGCGACAAAGTCCACGTAGGGAGGGGACTGGAGTGGATGGATGGGTCAAACACAGGACTTTCACCCACGAGACTGCTGTTCGTGTGCTGCGTAAAACCAAAAGTCAACAGTGACTTATTTTAACTTACATACATAATTTAAGTTACATACGTAAGTTAAGTTACATCAGGTGACGTACTTACTTATTTTAACCTAAACCATGAGCTTTTCCTAAACCTAACCAAGTAGTTTTGGTGCCTAAACCTAACCAAACTGCGTCCATGTCACAATGTTAACCACGTGTTTATTATTGTTACCATGATGACGAAGGTCCGATATGCCTGTCGCTGGTACTCTCCAACGATCAAATTTGTCACTTTTGGAGTCATTAGCAAACAACCTATTCTGTTGTTTAGGTATGAGTAGAAGGATGTGTTGGACTCCAAAGAGGCCAAGGACATACAGCAAGCTTTAAAAATATAGGGTTTTTTTAAACATAAAAACCTTCCTGTGCTGTCTTTACATTAAATTCTAATTCTGTGACCCACGTCACACCCGCAGTCCAGTTTAAACAAAACAATGGCATTCATGAATATAGTACATAGACAGTAAGTAGTAGTAGCAGCATGTAAGTAAGTATTATTAAGTAATAAAAAGACAGTTGTAATGGATTTGTAGGGTTACACTTGTAATATTAATCATTGTTTGGATGTCCAAATAATTGTTTTTCAGGGATAGCTGAAATTAGGGCAATGAGGTCATGTCCTCTGTATTGATTTTGGGTGTTTTAATGACCTGAAGAGATTCAATGCATTTTTTTTTACTGCTTTTAGGTAAAAAAAAAATATGAGGAAGGAATAAAAAGGGATTTAGTGTGGAGATGGTTTTGAAACAGGCTTTAGACCAGAATTTACAGACAATATAACTGAATAGTTAAATTAATATAGAACATTTTAAACAAATAAAATAAATTAGCATTTGATAGTTTATGGTGTTATTAGACAGCTGACAGTAGAGAGATGACAGGAAATGGAGGGAGAAAGAGCTGGGGAATGCCTTTGTTTTTATAGTTGAGTTAAGATCAAAGTTGTTTAAAACCAATGGAGGCTTGTCCCCATTTTATTGTAAAGGTGATTCTAGCAGCGAGATCATATCCACAATGGCTGCAATTACTGTACCGTAAGCACAATGTTAAGTTATGGGACAACAAGGACTGGTTTGTAAAAGGCCTTTATGTATGGGTATCTCAATGAAGAAACCCCTTTCAAAGAAAAAAAAGTGGCAAGTGAAACTGTGTATGTCATTGGCATTAACAGACAATTTTCACCATCAGCTATCTAAATGAACCTCATAAAACACAGATAATAGTTGTCATCTGGTTAGAGAGCCACTTGTCTGAATATCAAATTCTCTTAGAGTTCATTTGTCTCTCCCAAAGCCTTCAGGGTCCTCAGACCACGCAGAGCACAGAAGGAATATGTACAATGCTGCCAAGTTCCTTTATTCTACTTTCATGCCTCTTTGTCTCAGTGTTACCAAAAATACAGCTGTCACATTTCTATTTTTTCTTCTTTTTTTCCCAGAGATTACAACTGGCGGATGAAGCACAAGATGCAGGAATATGATTAAAACCAATGCAAGTATCCGGGGTCAGAAGTCGTTTTACTTGGCAACTGAATATTCATCAATTTCACCCTTAAACCGTGCAATGATTAATTAAACCTCCAGTGTGATTAAAATATGAATGAGTTCCTTTCAAAGCCTTAACTCTCTGGGATGGCACATCCAAACTGAGCAGTCCATGTTTAATGCATGAATCACTTATTGGTTTATCTTAGTGAGACCACTTTCTGCTGCCAGGTATTCTTTCCTCACAGTCCGCCTGCATTAACGTACAGGTTTACGATCTCCAAGAGTTTATTTCAGACGTAGATCCAAGGTTTAAAAGAGTCAGTGTTGCCTGTATTTGTTCATACTTTCACGCTTTCTCTGTTCATGTCTCTTTAGAATAAAAAAACAAAACAAGAATCGGTGATGCTAATGAGAGAAACAATGTAGAGAGCACAGACACTCCTTCATTGCCCTGGGCGTTGTGCCTCGGCCCAGTTGTGCAGCCAACCAACCTGTGGTTCTGACCCACTTTCTGGCTTCATCCGTCACACTGAGAGTCCTGGAGACTCTGATTCATTTCCCATGAATCCCATTTATTCCTCCCAGGCCGTTATGTCATCATTACAGACTTACCTGCTCCATCGTGCTGGAAGCAGGCAGGCCAAATTTGAATATTTCATTATAGCATGATAATACTTCAAATATGCCACAGGATATGATTTATACAGGTCATGAAAGATGTTCACACACTTCTGTACCTGAGGTTGTGATCAGTGACCTGACATGTGAATGTATCTTTATATGATGAATTATCAACGGTTAGGAAAGGATAAATTCACCAAGAACAGAATACCTCTTGTTCTTTTTGTAGACAGCTATTCAAGCGGGAGGAGGACATATATGGATATTTTTGTTTTAAACCTGCAAACTTGTAAAGTTTGGATTTGTTTGGAAAATATAAAAATGGGTCTTGAGTTAATTTTTCCTCCCTCTCCAAATTGATTAGTGGATCAGGGGCTAATTCGGCCCTTTAGGAGCTACACTTAGACACAGACTCCCTGAGAGCCCCAGAATAAGTCATCCATAAACCACACATCACCCAGCGGTTAGCCAGCTTGTCCCCTCACACATCAGCTGCAGCCTGCTGTGGAAAGAAATGGACCAAGAAGTAATTGAATGCACTTTATTTCCTAAGAAGCCAGACAGAAAAAGAGGAAAAGATGACAAATAAGAGATGATAATGAGCTAAATCCAATTAAATACTTAGTTTGTTGTTTCAAAAGAGGATGTTCTTGTTGAAAACGCAGCTTGCTGTACAACACATGGCTTCCTTTTACATTTCTCACATTTTCTTCTAGCTACAGTACATCCATGAAAAATAGCAACAGAAAAATGGCCACGAAAATGGCCAAGGGTGGATGAGATTGACGCAGTTGTACAGGTGGTTGTAAGTTGACATAGAAATAATATCCATATAGAAATATATTCTCTAAACTATAACTTAAATTTTCTTCGACCATTGTGAAAAACATTAAGTCAGTTGCTCTTAGCAAACGGTACCACAGCTTCCAGATTGACTGAAAATGACGTTGGCAGGATGGATGTCACTTGCTAATGATTAGTTAGGGCAATAACGTCTGTGTCGATATTCTCTGCTGCTCATTAACTTGACTGACTTAGATTCAAAATATGTTGACTGTTAGGGCATCAGCTCCTTCTAGACCAGTTGCTTGAGGGAAACTCACACTCAGTTAGCAGCACAAGGTTCATTGGTCTTGCTGAAGGACACTTCAACATGACAAATGACTGCTGATGGATGGATTATTGGTTTTTGTGGGAACCAAACCTGAAACATTTTCGTTACTGAGGCTTTGTCTGGCCTCGCTTGAAAATTAAACTGCTTTTTTCCAATCAAAGTAACAGATGATTAAAAGGAACGATTCCCTATTGATTTCCTGTTGGAAGCACTCGGAGACATGTTTTGTTTATTGCTATTCTGCAAATCAACGGAGCACAGCAGGAAGAGAGAGCAATTACAAATGCAAATTCCCAATAAGTGCCTGGAAGGTATCTTGAAAGGTCCTCCGAAGGATATAATTACAGCCTGGCTTGATTACATTTAAAGGGAGATGAGGAGGAAATATTTCTGAATTATTCAAGCAAACAAAAAACACCCTGCAAGCATGCGAGAAGGAAGAATTAGTATCAATCTGACAAGATTCTTGGTCTGTCTTCACCCACGAGATTGACATCGCAGGAGACCAAATACAAAACCCATTTTGTTTGCTTGCCTAAAGCATTGCCAATAATGTCTCTCAAAACATTTGCTATTCCTCATCAAAATCCTATTTCCACTACATGAAAATTATATCTCTTTTTTCCACTTAATGAAGCTGAGAATGGAGAATGTGTGAGGCCAGTGAGGCACATTATACATTTTTTATTACCAGCCTCTCTGACATTAGCTGAGATTAATGTGGAGTGGAGTCATTGATGAAACTGCATTTTAACTGGTCAGATGTCGCAATCAACCTCTGCACTGATCTCTTCAGCAACTGAATGAAGTTAGATGGGTGAGACAAAAGAAGTGATGCATTTGTCGTCAAAAGGAAATTCCACTTTCCTGTAACCTAAGCAACCTACCTGACGGAAACATTCACTGCGTCCACGTCACTAGTAGTCGACTACTTGCTAAAAGTAAAAAGTAAAAATGTAGTATGTGAAATGTTAGTACACCAATTTAATTGAGTTACAAGGCAGACTATCTCTGCATAATAAAAATCGTCTCATATTTTTTGTGTGCAAAATCATGATGAACAAAGTGGGAGGAGCTGCAGATGCTGCAAATTTCAATTCTAATTAAAATTTTGGACTCATTTCTTCATAACATATTTGAATTCAAGCAAAAGAATAAAATTGTTTATTGTTATTCCCCTCCTTACAGGTTATGCAAATAGCATCAACAAAATATAGTGCCCCCAGGGCCATAGTGCAATACATAAAAACAGGGATAAAACAAAAGGACATTAACAGTAAATTAAAACAAAGCAATAAAAATAAGCATAAAACAATGAGAGCAGCAAACTTAGAAACTACGCTCCAGATTAAAGTATAGAAACATCTGTATTTGTGTTTTTCCTCAAGGTTCTCTCACTGGTTCAGTTGAAAAATGATAATGTCACATTGGATGATTTGATCAGATTGATGATTGACAGTGACCAAACAACCCACCAACTGCCATCAGATTCTGATTCAAAGGTTGCTAAGTCCTGATTGGTGCATGGAACTGAGCCCGGCCCACTTAAAACCAGTGAGATGGGAAAATATACAGAAATATCTCATCTGAAATAACCAAAACTATTCTAACTTTAGCAAAAGTTTGTGTGTTCACACTTACTACTACTCCTCCTCCTCTAACTGTTACAGTAAGACGCTGATCGAGAAAGCATGTTGGTTTTTGGGTCTGGGCAAAATATAACTATGTTGCCATGTGTACTCTGCCATGTGCATTGCACCTGCTGGGTATATAAGGTTCAGCACCTTTTTTGTGGATGTCCAATAAGTGATGATGGTAAATGCAGTCAACTGAAGCAATAAATTCCTCAGTGCATGCTATATTGACCAGGAAAGCTGTCGCCACAGTATGCAGCTGAAGAAATGCAGCAGAGAGAGGCTGAGAGCAAGAACAAACACCGACTGCCAACAGAAACTGACTCATTCTGCTGCGATGAATTTCAGCGTGGGCAGTTTTTGTTGGACGCTGTCGCTGACGCCAACCCCGAGAGAGCCCGAGTGTGCGTAACTATGCATGAAAGTTTTACTCCTCACTTGGACAGAGGTGTGCTGGAGACCTTCTTCAGGATCCCAAAGATAAACTGCAAAAGACCACCAAGACCAGCAGGGCCGAGAGGGCAGATGACCACTGAGTGAGTTTTTTTGTCACCTAACGCTATGTTTTGGCCAACAAAGTAATAGCTATAGGCTAGAGTGCTACTCCCACAGGCTGGGGCTGTTGGACTAATGTTGTAATATTGCGGGACAGTCAAGAGAAACTGTGAACATTAAGCCTCATTTGAAGCCAACTAAATAACGAGAGTAAGTAAGTTGGATGCCAGTAACTGTTTTTTCATTTTTCTTTTTGTGGAACTTTATACTGCAGCACTAGCTTAGCTAAAATTAGCTTTGTTGTTATTCGCTGGGTGGGTGTCAGAAGCTCACGCACAATGCATCCTGGTACGTGTAGGCACAGCTCCGCAAGCAGGAGGACTCTGCTTTCTCTGTCAATACAGCACACAATGAGAAATGTATTGCTTCAATTGACTACATTTTCCATCAACACTGACTGGACATCCGCATAAAAGGTGCCGGATTTTCCCTTTAAAGGCATCAGGATACCTACGCAATGCTATACGTACTGTATACAGAGATTGGGAGGAATGGCAGCCTTTAGGGATCTTCTAACGGGTTACATCCAGCTCTGCCCCTCAAGATTGTGTTGTGACTCCTTTGGGGGATCCCGACCCCCACTTTGTGAATCACTGTAGGAGTCGTATATGTAAAAATCACAAGTATGTAAAAAGCATGTAAATGTAACAGTCAGGAAACAGCTGTTGTTGTGTTTACTCTGCAGGACTCACAGCATACAGCGGATTGTTCATTTAAAGAAAAAGTCAGCGTGTTAGAAGACAATTTTACATTTTAAAAAAGGTATTTTGACGATGCATTCAGTTGTGAAATCTCTGCTTAAAAGATATGTCAGAGAGGTGAGATCATTTCATTTGTTTCAAGTTGTTTTAACAAATTAGTCATTTACTAAACAGCTAATGATATGTTATTGCTGATCACTTCACTTGTCTCAGAGAAAACGTCAAAAATTCTTGAGGTGCTCAAAAACATCTAAATAAGGATTTCAGACTTTAAGATGAAAATCAGTAATGAGTACCTGCTGAGTTGTGTAAATCCAGGGCCAGACCATTTTAAACATCTCATATTTATCACACAGAAAGTGGGGCTCTGATCACTCCTTTGAACCAGAGGAAAGACTACACGGCCCTTCTTTAATACCCATTTTCCTTTGACACTGTCACCAATGTTGACAGAAGAATCAAAGCCCTGGTTTAAAGGACTTTGACTGCTCAGGGAAAATTCAATTAGACAGAAAAAACTAACCACCTTCCATTTATATTTCAGAGCAGGAGATAGCAGCCTTTAATTTCTGCTCTTCACTTGTGCTCAACAAAAAGAGGCATCCAATGTGGAGGAAGTGGGAAAGATTAATCTCTGTGACTCTGTGACCCATTTGGAGCAGTGTGTCTGTCTGCGTGTGACTGAAGAAATCAGTGTGACCTTTGGTGTAACGCTACGAATGCAGATAATGATTCTCAGCAGGGAGTCTAGAGTGTAAATTAGGGCTGCTTTTCACTTTGTTATGGAGCATAATCAAGACTCTGCAATGACGCCTCTGGATGGAAATTAGCTGGAAAGAGGCAGTGAACTGTGAAGGACTGGGGCATTATGAGGACAGGTGCTTGCTCATACAGATAAACTAACTCACTGATAACCTCCCCATGTGCACACAGACACACATATGCACTTGATCAGCAGATGCGTTCATCCGAAGAAACATTTTAAGTATGGAGGTCCCCCAATGGAGATCAAACCAATAACCTGGGTGATGCTTGTGTCTTTCCCAACACACTGAACTACACAGGCATACTGTCACCTCTAACCAGCTCTGATCACTTATCAGCATGACACAACATGTCAAAGACATCTTTACACGGCACACAGAATTAATCATGATCAATTTCCATGAGGGACAGCAACCAGCGGGGACCTCCCAACTGGATACTAAAAGAACTCTTGCTGAAATCTGTTCAGCCTCTGTACGTTGTCTCCCTCTACTTCAGCGAGAGGTAAGTGAAATGATGCCTGATTGACAACAAAGATGGCAGGATGCCCAGAGAATGGAGGTATTAAGAGAGCTGGATACAGTGTGGCAGAGTCAGCCTTGCTGCTGATTTGTCCCAGTGGACAGCAACAGAATTGTACAGTATTGCAACAGAAAAATCCACTGCAGTCCAAAAAGTGTTTTGTTGTTGACAAGAAAACGCTACAAGACGCCTTTAATATGTCGTGGGCTACACAACGTGGAAGCAAACCAGAAGAGAAAAGGTTTTGGCATACTTTCATTGGAATGAATAGCTGGAATCAGTGTCCTGTTCTGATAATACATACATGGTTCAGAATCATTCTTGTGAAGTCATTTTGTCAGGTACAGTTTAGCAAATATTATAATTATTGATGTAGCCTCTGGGCTAGCACATTTCACTTTATCCTTCCACAAAATGTGCAAAATAGATTTGCTGGTAAAATGCTCTTACATTACATACATTACAAAGAATGAGTTAATTGTAACATTAAAACTTTTATTTTGTGATCTTGTGTAACATTATTTGTTGTCAAATTAAGGTATTTCTTATTAGTTTGTGCATTATCTGTTTAAAAGAAGCAGCAGTACATTGAATCCCTAGTGTGGTGTATTAGCATTCTACGTGTTTGTTTTTGCCGTCTGTCATGTGTACATGCCCATAAATATTGTGCTTCTCAGCTCCACACTTTTAGCTTCATTTTAAGCTCCTTTAATACAAAAAAATTACATACCTTGAATGTGCTAATTAAAAATATTCATCTGGAGTTTATTATGGTGTAATAAATATACAAAAAAAAAATCAGAAATTCACAAAATAAGATTTTTTCATCCACTCTTTGAATGAGTATCCTGTTTACACAGGGATCTGTTCAGTTAATGTCCATGCATTTGTTACTTCTAGGCTGGACTATTGCAATTCCTTCTTATCAGGCTGCCCGAATAAGTCCCTTAAGGCTCTCCAGTTGATCCAGAATGCTACGGCATGTTTACTGACAAGAACTAACTAGCTTTCTTGTCTCTCTCCTCTCTCCTATCGCATTCAGCAGGTATTTCTACCTCCGGAGCTGCAGAGACTGGATCTTTGGCTGTGGGCCACCTGCTGCTCCTGTGTTCCTGCAGGACAACTCCTACTACAGTTGTTGTCATTGGCTTTGTTACTATTATTGTCATTATTAGTCCTATGACTATCATTCCTATTATTATTACATTATTAATATTGATATTACCGCTACCATTACATTATTACTATTTTAAAATTCTAGGTGGAATTTGCATTGTTCTCACTCTCTCTCGCTCTCTCTCTCTCTCTCCCTCTCTCTCTCTCTCTCTCTCAAAACCTAACACAGCAGCGGCGGATGGCCGCCCACCATTGAGTCTGGTTCTGTCCAAGGTTTCTTGCCTGTTAAAAGGAAGTTTTTCCTTGCCACTGTCGCCAAGTGCTTGCTATTGGTGAGATTTGTTGGGTCTCTGTAAATAATATTATAAAGAGTACAGTCTAGACCTGCTCTATAGGAAAAGTGCAATGAGATAACTTTTGTTATGAATTGTCGCTATATAAATAAAATTGAATTCAAAATTGAAGTTAATATTTGCCACTCTCTTCCAACTCAAGAGGTGGACTCAGGTACATGGCAGTAGACTGTTTGCCAGTTTTTTGCTTGTACCCCAACTTCTACATGCACCTTACTCACAGGCGATGAACCCATGACATTTACACAGGCATTGCTCTGGCTTTACATTACATTGAACAAATTGCTGTCATCTGGGTCACTCTCCCAAGTCTTCAAGCTAAAGGCCCTGATAAAAAACGCAACCTGGACAAACACACACACACACACACGCACGCTTGCAAAACTATCCTTGTTAGGACATTGCACTGACTTCCATTCATTGTGGACAGCCTAACCCAAACCCTAACCTTAACCATAACTTATTAATGCCTAATCCTAACCTTAACCTAAACTCAATTCACACCTTGCCCCTAACCTTAACCAGGACCTCAGAAGTGACGTTTTGCAACAACTGCAAAAACACAGAGACACACCTACTACACTATGGCACATAACAAGTCACTTTAACTTCTCTTGGAGAACATTAAACAGGTCAGGATGTCAGGTACATCATACATAATAGACCTGACATCCTCCTCTGGGTTTTTATTATGCTGCTGTTGAAAGAGAATGATAACTTTTAGTAATTACAAACAATTTATTAAAACCTTGTTTTGTGATGTCAGCACAGGTTTGATTTAAACTGATTTCACATAATCTAGGGGCCTGGAACTTGCTCTGCTTTTAAATGACTGTAAACTGTCAGTTCAAGTTAAATCTGTGACTCCCAGCTGTGGATGTGTGTAATATGAATATGAAGCAGGACAAGAGCACGCATGCTCAGCAGGCTTTTAAAAAAGCATAAATAAAGCTTAAGCGTAAGACAGATAGGATGATAAAACAACACAGGTTTAATGAAAACACAGTCATTCACACACACATCACTTCCTTCTTATCATCTGCTAATCAAGAGCCTAACCCCACTCCTTGATCTGACACAGCATCAAGGATCAAATGTGCTTACAAGCTGCCCTGCTTTCAGCACTCATCATGTCAGCGTATGTCTTAGCATCTGACACCAGCCCACCAAACCCCCAAGCTTCTGTTTTTACACTGCATGCATCTTCACCGTCCCAGTTGCTAACCGCCAACCCTCAAACTCCGCCGTCCTTTTGCTCCTCCCATTTGAACGTGTTCTATTGCTCATTCAGCCAACTGCTAACTGAGCTTGAAACAATTTCTGCTCCGGGGTTACAGCTGCCCATCTGCACCACTTTGTCATTCACTTGCAAGAGGGCTTATTGGGGAAGAAGGAAGTGCATTCTGCTGATGTTCACTTACACTCAGCATTCTGGTCTGAAGTAATGGAGGACATGGTTTATCTGCCTGCCCTGCAGTGTGTTACTCAACAAGGTCCTAGGGATGTTGTGTCGCCTAAAGTTGTGTAAGAAGCTGTTCCTTCCAAAAATAAAAATCCTTTTGTTTTTGCCTTTTTCTTCTTAGTCTATTTTAGAGATAGTACTACAGCCAAGAGAGACACAGAGCAAGGGAGAGAATGTTAATAGAATTTGTTTTCGACAGAATTCAATTCCAAACCAGCATGTGGGTGGAGATTTTAACATGACAAAAGGCCAGTGGATTAAGAAGGGGCCTACAAGCTTCCAAGCAAAGAGGTTAAATATAAACATATAAATAAAGTAATAAAAATATAAAAAAGTGACCAGAAAAAAAAGAAACACCTATATAATGAACAATGCACAATGTAATGCTATACAATAGAATAGCCCTGCATTGAATACTATGTATTTCTGCTTTGTAGTGGTGTTGTTCTGGACTGCATTATATTGCTAATATTTTCTATACCTTACACATAGGAATTTGCATTTACCGCTGGTCAAATTAAAGGGGCTGCTTTCACCCAAAAGGGGGCAGGGGCTTGACGCAGGGGCAAAGTACCCGGATGCGCTGCTCTCTAAACAAGGTACACAGCTGTCAAATATCAAGTC
Source organism: Siniperca chuatsi (assembly GCF_020085105.1). Classification (NCBI taxonomy): domain Eukaryota; kingdom Metazoa; phylum Chordata; class Actinopteri; order Centrarchiformes; family Sinipercidae; genus Siniperca; species Siniperca chuatsi. Next base: position 28,010,704 of record NC_058045.1, on the reverse strand, counting down.
AAAATTCACCCAGTGCTCTCTACTTGCACATTGCAGCTGCACTCAAAATTGTATTGGAGTCAGAGCTACTCTGGAGGAAGAATATACTGCACTCTCAGTGGCTTAACAACAACTTAATATGGGGGGACTTAAAAGTTTTAGGTTTTTTGGCTTTGTAACCTTAAAGTAAAGCCCACTGAAAGGGGCACAAAGGAGGAGTATCATAATGCCCAGCGCCCTTGCCATTACCTTAAGAAAGCTATATTAATTTATCATTTAATTCACCTTTCAAGTTCTAACTAGCATAGAAGCCTGCAGCTATCCAGGTAAGCTAGTTAGCCTCCTGGCTTTCAACATCATGAATGTCATGGTCATGAATGCACAAACATCATAATACATTGCCTTTTTGATTTGCCATTCAAGTTTGGCAATTACCTTTATCATTTGATCAATGGGATTATTTGTCCTGAGCAGAACTGCCTCAAGAAATGTTATTAATCTAAAACTCCCATTTAGTTCTCCAGCAACACTCCTATATTCTCTTATTGTGGTAACTCTGTTGATGAGAGAGCCTTCCTCCCTTAACATCCTCAGCTCCAGCAACACTTTGAAGCATTACCATTTTTATTTAACTGAATAATTACTGAGTACATTTTACAGAGCAGACAGTACAATACGTTTACAACAAAATGACAAGCGCTAATTTGCAAAGTAAACTACTGGTCTTGTAGAAAAATTTGCGAAAATGAAAAGCCTTAATTAAAGACACAAAAACAGAGTTGTTTGGTGTATTGAATCAAATGTGCTAATAGAAGCAGTGATGTGGAAGTCATTGAATAGACGGTTAGCATACACTATGACCTAACTATAAAGCATTATTTTTATATATGCTACCTTATTTAATAGCCTACATAAGATTCCTATACATAATACTGAATTTAGATCACATCAAAGAACACAAGTATCATTAATGTCTTAGGCCCAGCAGCTAATGAGCTGTTTTTCTCTCTGGTCCAAAGGCAGTTTATTTATCTTCCATTGTAGAAATTTCCTTAATCCATTAATTATAGGTCATAAAGTGTATTTGTTATGTGACACATTCATTAGTATGTACAGTGCAGACAAAAGACTCACCCTCGAGAAAAATGGCAGGAGGACAAATTGACAGTCATCTTGGCTCAAAACACTGCAGACACACATTCACAAATAAGCATGTAGCAGCACATATAAAACAGACTGTAAAACACAATTTATAACTGCAGGCAAACACACATACAGGTACATCTACCTGCTTGCGCTCGTGCGCACACGCACACACACACACACACACACACACACACACACACACAGTTCAGTGAAAGGAGCTGTGAAGGGTGAGGTCTGGAGAGATTGCATCTTAGCTTGAGATGAGCTGAAATTTTGACTTTGACTGTTAACACTGCAGTCATACTGTAATTCTCTGTTCAGCCAGCAACCTTGTATGGGGTCCAGGTTATCCTTGCATTACTGTGTTGCTATGGCAACGGCTGTGCATGTAGATGCAGTGGCCAGTAGTGGCTTCAAACTTCGCTACATTTTTGTTTAAATCTTTTATTTTTTCAGCTTTATTGCTGAATCATCATTGAATGATGACTGATTGGATTTGATTTAAAGGTCTAAGCCAAAATTGTTCAAATCGACTGGATCAGAAGAATTTGACTATGGCAACGGCTGCGCGTGCAGCTCCTTCAAACTCTGCTAGCTACATTCTTGTTTTTTTATGTTTTTTTTTCTTTTTTCATTTTTTGGCTTTACACTGAGTGCACATACGCCAACGTGCATGCTGCCTGTTACCACACAGAGTCCTGCCACCTTCAGAAGTTTTGATGACTCTGCTGTGATGGGATGTGGTGAGTAACTTTGTCTCATGGTGTGAGCGGAACCATCTGCAGCTCAATGCGACAAAGTCTAAGGAGCTGGTTGTAGACCTACGAAGGGCCAAGGCACCAGTGACCCTGGTTTCCATCCAGGGGGTCAGTGTGGACATTGTTGAGGACTACAAATACCTGGGAGTACACATGCACAATAAACTGGACTGGGCTAAGAACACTCAAGCTCTGTACAGGAAGGGCCAGAGCTGCCTCTATTTTCTGAGGAGGCCGAGGTCCTTCAACATCTGCTGGACAATGCTGAGGATGTTTTACGAGTCTGTGGTGGCCAGTGCTATCCTGTATGCTGTTGCATGCTGGGGCAGCAGGTTGAGGGTAGCGGACGCTAACAGACTCAACAAACTGATCCGTAAGGCCAGTGACATTGTGGGGGGTGGAGCTGGACTCTGTCAGTGGTGTCAGAGAGGAGGATGCTGGCCAAACTACATGCCATCTTGGACAGTGTCTCACACCCACTCCATGACGTGCCGGTCAAACAAAGGAGAACCCTCAGCGAAAGACTCATCCCCCCAAAATGCACCACAGAGCACCACAGGAAGTCATCCCTGCCTGTGGCCATCAAACTCTTTAACTCCTCCCTCTTAGTGTCAGTCCACATGACCCTAAGTCATTAAACTGGACATTGGATCATTAACATCACTGTAATACTTGAAATAATTTTACTTGGTACTTAATTTATCTAACCTGTATTATAGTGTATTATATTTTTGGCTTAGTACTTCTATTCCTGTGTGCACTGACGTGATAGTGAGCAGCTGTAACAAAAGAGTTTCCCCTCAGGGATCAATAAAGTATTTCTGATTCTGATTCTGACAGTACTCATTATTGCACTATTACTTATTACTTATATTATTACATTGTATTATACCGGACATACTTATCAACCTCTAAATCCACTTTGGTACTTACACTTATTTTAATTTTATACCTATATCCACTTTGTACTTAATTTATCTTACCTGTATTATAGTGTATTATATTTTGATTTGCTTAGTACTTCTATTCCTTCTATTCTCAAGTGTGCATTGACGTGACTGCTGTAACAAAAGTGTTTCCCCTCGTGGATCAATAAAGTATTTCTGATTCTGATTTATTGCTGAAAGACATATTACCTGTGACAGAAATCATCATTGTCATCGGAAAAGGAAGCAGGGGTTTGGATTAAAGAGCCGCTGACCTTGATCCAGATCAACCAGACCAGGCAGGCAATACGGTGGCTGCTGTGATCATTCAGTAGGAGAGGAAAGACAGCTGGAATAGGAGCCATGCTGGCCCAGCTTGAATTTAAGGCTGCTCCTGGCTAACGTCGTGTTGCCATCGTGTTGTGCCCACATCTTTACAGAGACCTGCTCTATCAACATCCCAGATCAAGCACTCGACGGGCGGACCATGTTCTGAGCTGACAGAGTGCAAGACCAGATGAAAGGACTCTGTTTACAACGATGATGCTTGGTGCTCAAACGCAGACAAAGTGGACGGACACCGTTTCTCAAATGTCAAGCTTTTTATGTGAAGATGGAAACCATATTATCATCATCACTATCTCTATCTGCTGTTTACATTCCACCATAAGCAAATTCAAAAAATGTGCTGGAGAATTATTTCGTGGGTGTATACGTATGGACTAAGTATATAAATAACTTTATTTATTGCTGTATTTTATTTATTTTATGTTACCCTATTTGAATATGAATTTAATTATCTGTTATGTTCTATGTGTGTAGCATGAAGGGACTGCTAACTTTCATTTCATTACCTTGTGTTGTAAAATGAAAAATAAATTACCTTGTACGGAAATTAATAACGAAACTAATAAAAGTTAATTATACACATAAAATGTGAAGGTAAGACCTCCTATTGGAATGTCTAACCTTAAAAATAAAGGCATAAACATTTAGAACTATTTAAAAAATAGGCCTGTAGCTACAATGAAAGATACCAAGGTGATGTCCTCTGTATTGTTTGAGTATTTTTCGATCTGAAGAGTTTATTTACATTTTACAACACATAGTGGGTTTTGGAAGCTAATTCTCATAACTAAATATTATTAGTTTTGACAGTTTCATTCTCCACCAGAATTAAACCCTTGCATTGTGGAGAAGGCTTTGAGACAACATTTAGAACAAATTTACAGAAAATACAATCAAATGAATATAAAACAAGATTCTCTTTTTTTTAGTGGAGACTATGTGTGGGGGGGCTGTAGTACTTCAAAAAACCTGGCTACAGCCCTAATTCTGGATAATTTTACTATGGTGACAAATGGTGGCAGTTGATTGGTTGTCAAACATTTTGCACCAAATGACCCATTTTGAATGTTACCTTATCTCTTGAGAAAATACAGAGAAAGAGTATGATATTTTCAATATAAGCATCAAGGGCGTAGGTTTGCGTATGGACAGTAGGGACATGTCCCTATTAGACAGAATTGAGCGAACTTGTTTGGAGTGCTCTTTGGAGTGAAGTCATATTAGATAATTCCGATGTGAGGATGGGTTGTTGTGTCCCTACTAACGTTGAGACCAAAACAATGCCCTTGATTAAGAATTGTATTGGGTACTCATTAATTCTTCCACTTCCAACTGTAAATAGTGTACTAGGGCGTTTCATCGACGTAATCGATTATAGAAATACGTCGCTTTGCATAACATTGCGTCGACGCGTCGCAATGAAATATGGCTGTGCCCAGTCGAAGTATGGATCCCTCACAGAACAAACTGCAGCTAAAAAACCTCGTCCACAATCATCTAAAGCAGTGTTTTCCATGCATGCACTTTACCTGGGCTGGCCCCTGCACTATAGGTGCAGTCCTATAATGTACCTATAATATCTTGGATATAGTACCCATAATATGTGGAGCCTTAACAGGTAAAATGGTCACATTCCCGTAAAACAAAATGCCTTTAATAGTACTACATTACTACTCAAGTGCATCTCTCCCCATCAAAAAACGCTTATTCATACCCCCACAAGGTAAAATTGGCTCTTTTCTTTCTCATTTGTTAAAACAATACTTATTTTATGAACATTATGTGTAGTAATATTTTAGAGACATAATGTAGTTGGATATAATTAAGCTGCCGTGATAGCACACAAGATAACTTCACTGGAGCAAACATTTGAATTGGATCAACTTTCATAATCACCTGCCATTTTTGACACCCTTCTGCAAAATACAGTATTTTCTGTAATGCACACCCAGTATGTATGATCTGTTTTAGGGGGATGAGATGCTGTTAAAAAGGGTGTAGATGATGTATTTTTGTCTTGTACGGTACAGATCTTCTGTAAACTAATCTGTATCTTATGCATCAGTTTTAACATGAACACACGTAAACAAAAAAACAATTTCAATGTAAATTTTTTACATTGCCAGATAATTCTCCATGATTTGATGAGGGACATTGTGATGACAGTATATGTGCGCACACGTGTGTGTGTGGGTGGGTGGGGGAACACCCTCTGACATTATTGGCCTTGACAGCTCTGGAGCAGAGCCCAGCCGTGGGCCACGTTAACCGATGTGTCAGGTGTTGGCATTTTTTTCTACCATCTTGCCTCGGTTCAGATCAGCAGATAAGTCAAGCCAAGCCTGACCAGGCCTTTTCCATCCTACTGCTTTCAGCCCACCAGCCGCTGAACTGGCCCTTTGTCAGAGCACCAGCTTATTTTTTGGGCCTGACAGTAGAACTCAGGGGAGAGCAAAAAATGGCAACATGTTGGGCATGTTTCTGACTCTAGCAAAATACTAGATAGAAACCATGTTCATTTAGTTAATTCAATCTAGTACATCAGATTGATTTGAAGGTCTTACATGTAGAATATTCACTTTGATACATCATTTGGAAGTTAACATGTATAGCCCAATATAACCCAATATAAAAGTTTGCCGAACGCTATTACCTTAACATTATTGTGGATGAAAATTGATTCACTCTGTGATGCTCTCATTGGAATTTTCCCTAGATGTATAGCTGGAGCTAAAACGGAGAGAGGACTGATTTTATTGCTCTACAAAGACAAATCTAGATCCTGTCCATCCAGCATCCATTATTGCTGTATCAAGTGACTACAGTCCTGAAATGATCAGTATAACCACATCATTCACCAGCGTATTGTTGGGGAGGGCAATTCCATTCCCATCCTATTGTATTGCTATAACTACAGTATTGTCACAACACATTCCAGTGCCTTCTTTCTATTCATAAATGGATGAACAATTGTAATGTCCAACTGCTTTACACACAGATTGCAGCTGGCGGTCCTGTTTCACAAAGGGTCTGTTGCTCACAAACTGCAAACATATATATTTCTTCACTGCAGGTTCTCACACTTTTGTCACAGACACACTGATGTAATGATTAGGAAGAGGTCATCGGGAAGAGGAAGAGGAGGCCAGACAGAGTATTTTGTGATCAGCTTTAAGTATGTTAAAACTCCAAGCTAGAAATTTGATGCATCAGACACTCAATCTGCTACCATGTTACTGTCAGCTCTTTTGGCATCGAAACCAATGATCTACATGTAACAATAGACCCAATTGGTGCCTGTTAAATGAATCCTAAACCTTTACAACTCCCCCTCCACAGTAACCATGATGGGCCAATCACCACACTCACACCCTGAGTCAGCTTAAATTCAAGGTTGTTTACATGCATCAGATCATGTCATTCAGCCACTGAGTCTGAAAGTGGAGCAGGCAAACAGGCAAATCCAAGGACAGACAGAAACCATGAACAGGCAGGTAGGCAGGTAGACAGGACAGGAAGGCTACATAAAGCACAATAGACAATATGGCAAATGGCAACACCTGAGAGGCTGGCATATATACATACTGGGGTTGACGAGGGGCAGGTGTGGCTGAATGTGGGAATGAGGGGCAGGTTTGCAGGTGGGTGTGGATCTCTGAGAAAGGCAGGAAAGTCCAAGGGTGAAGGGAGTTCAATTCATGAACAGACGCAGCTAAGAAAAGGAAAGGAGTCGGGAGGAAAATAACAAAGAACTGGAGTTCCTGGTGAAATTTAAGATCAGGCGGAGGTTGAATTGTCACACAATCATAGCACAGGCGCACATCCATGGTCGGTGCATACATTGCCAGTTAGCTACAGCTAACTCCTTGGTACACTGGCTCTTTGGGGTAAATTAACACTGACTGCAAAAATACTTCAGCAGTCAAATTTGCACAAATATCACAAGACCAAAATTTGCTTCTTGTTGAGAACACTTGGGTGTTTAGACTTAGATTACTCAACAAGCCATTGGCCTTCAAAATCTGAAGCATTTTCTTTCCTCCTGCTGATCCATTTCATGATCCAAGTCCACTACACACACACACACAGTCTCTCAAACACTCAGGAAACACTCAGACCTGAACATACTCCCCTCATTTATCTTTCACCATCAAACACACACTCATTTACAGTCCCGTCGTTCTTGTAGATGATTCGATGTCCTGAGAGCCCGTCATTAGATACACAGCTTCATCTGAACACAGTCCTGGGGATGAATAATGATGCAGCAGTGTGAGCACTTGGTCTGCTCAGAGCAGCAGCGGCTCAGCTTACTTTCAGAGAGCCTGTCAGGGTAGTCAGCATTTATCTTGTCAATGGACAACACCACCCTGCTCTTAACACAAATGAACATAGACACTTATTTGCATCAGTATACATGTGAGGACCTTTCCTGACTACATTTACTCCCTAAACGCTATCCCTTAATATTCCCCTTTGCCACTACATTCCTGAACTTAACCCTTGTGCTACCCATCCAACATTATTTTTTACAGAACACCTTTATGTATTACTAATTTGCTTTGCCAAATACGTTATTGAGAAAATGTAATTGTTGCCTGGATTATGTTCACTGACGTTTTTTTTTTCCCCAAATACAAAATATTTGGTCAGCATTGACTTTCTCAGTATTTGAGCAAGATCACAGTCTTGTAGGAAAACAAATGACATACATTGACAGTGAATGTTTTCTAGATATGTTTAGTAAGAATGATTTTCATTGGCAAAGAACAGTTTGCAGGTACCTTAATATAATTATTTCCTCGTTATGCTTATCCAAGCATCCCAAGATCACAGATGTTGCTAAAGTGGGTAATTTTGGTTAATTTATTGTTGCTGTTGTTTATCCACTAGAATTTCACAGTTTTGTCTGTGTTGCCATTCATGAATTAGCTGTAAGTCTGTTTGGCGTATTGTCAAACCCTGACAATTTCAAGGTTCAGCTTTATTGTCCTTATACAACGCAGGAACACAGACACATTTTTAGTAAATGTTCTGTGTACATAATTTAAGTATATTAGAGCAGTGATTCTCATTTAGCAGGCCTTGACCCGGTATGGGGTCTTCCAGTGTTGGCTACCGGGCTACAAAGATGGTATCTGACAAGAACGCGCATCATCTATCCCTATTCAGTCAGCTTCTACAGAATTATCTTTTAGCTAAACCATTTCTTCACTGGCTTCTTCATTTCTTCACATTTGGAGACATTATGCACGTTTGTGGTCCGATATAGCTGCAATTGTTGGGTGAAGGCTGAGAATGAAGTATATATCAATATGTGTTTTTTGGTCATACAAACATTAGTGGAATTAGACTGACATGGAAAGGAGACTGAATTTTCATTTTGTGGTGAAATATTCCTTAACTATAACTCTTCCTCTTTATACTTCATACCCACTTGTACTTATTTTGATTAGGTGTATTATAGTGCATCATATTTGCTTGCAGACTTATTTATTATTATGTCTCTTTCTATTCTATTAGTGCTTCTTCTCCTGTGTGATGTGACAGTGAGCAGCTGTAACAAAGAGTTTCCCCTCGGGGCTCAATGGAGTGTTTCTGATTCTGATTCTGTAACCTTAACATTCTGTATCCTTATTCTGTCCAAGCTGATCTTACGTCACTTTAAAAGTTCAAAACTGAAGGAGGTTCTCAAAGGGTACTAAGCAATTACTAACACACACACACACACACACACATAAACTATGTCGGTTTAACCTGGACTCAGTGGGAGCCAGGTTTTGAAGAGTTCTTATTTGTATTTCAAGACTGCACCCTGCTCACATTGCTGGAGGGCAAGGTCTTTGTTTTGACGACACAGCCAAGTTCACGGTGGAAACAGTGGAGCCACTCTGGTGCAAAATGAACAACAACATGAAAAGTATAGTAATGGATGTCTGATAGTAAATGCCAATAATTGATAACGCTTCTGTAATGAATGAAGGGCATCTGCTGCAGAGGACTTTTTTTATATAAAGTTTGCTGCTTAAATGAAAAGTTAAGCCATGTTATTACCTGGGAGACATGAAATGATTTGCAGTTATTGTAGTCACTTTAATTTTCACGATGTTTTTTAGTCTTTAGAAAATCTTTCCTGGCTATAATTCAAGTAAAGATTCCATTATTACTTCCCACATTGTGAAGCTAAATGTCTGCTGGTAACACTAACTGTCAACTCTCAGTAAAGTAGCAGTTTTTGCCTTAACTTCTTTTTTTTGCGTTCTTCCACTCAACATACACTTTCACATTATCCTCCAGGCAGCAGTGGAAGCTGTAGAGGAAAGACAAACTTTAAATTTTACTTTGGCAAAACAGGAAGAAACAAACAAATGTAAATTTCATTATCTTGTGCAAATGTGATCAACAAAACATCAAGGTTGGAGGGTAATTCATTAATTATACAATGATACTTGTCTAAAGAAAATAGGGCTTTATTGTACTTTTCAGTTATGCCAACTTCTCTAATATTGTATAAATCTTCCAGATGCAGTAAACACCATCAATCTTGTGCTCCAAGCAGGTTAAAGGAAGCAATACAATTACCAAGAAATACAGCAACCATCTGAGGCTGGGCCAGTAATAAGAACAATAATTTCTATATTCAGTGAAACAAGAACACATCGCTAAACTGACAGCGAAAAAGTCTCATTGTTTGTTTCATGCTGCATCATCTGGTTTCTTCTGCTTCGGGCGTCCTCTCACGTCATTTTGTAACTTTTAAATGTGGCACAGCTGTTGCAGCTAACAAAACTCCTCAAGTGTGTAAAGAGGTGATTAAATACACTTGTCTTCTTCATAAGTCTCTCTAACATGAGACGAAGTTCATCTTCATTCATTGATCCCCGGGGTCGTTTAAATGAAAATGTTGAAAGTGGGTCATTACGGCAGCAGGGACGTGATTTAAAAACTGAACAGGTCTTACTAATGGATAAATGGCTATGATTGTATGTTTTACTGTACATGTGCCTGTACCATTTTCCAAGTTCTACATTTAATCACCAAGAATTTATTATAACTTAAAGTTACAATTTTTGAATAATAATTGACCTGTATGGTTGGTGTCAGTAAGTTTAACAGTAAGTCCTCTGTTACTTGAGAGACTGATGAGACGATACACAATCACAACAAATAATGGTTACTGGATAAAAGAGCATAAACAGACCATTCCCTCTGCAAAGACAAAAAATACTAAGTTGGAAATCACAGGCTGATTTTAAGAGCTGGCTGCTGTTCAGCTGAGGTTTTTTTGTGTTTTGTTAGATGAAACACTATCTTAATGACCTTATTGAGATAGAAATGTAAGCATTTGAGCCTTTAAGTGTAAAATAAAAAAGGGAAATTAATGCTATTAGGACGTTTAAAAAATAAAAAGTATTCATACCATCTAATTACATAACAACAAAAAATAAAAGTTCTTCGACACTGTGTTGCATTGTTAAATGTATTCAATTATAATTTGTCAAGATTGTTTTAGGAATGCAATTGTATTGTGACAGGGCCCTCAAGAAGACTTTGAAACTGAAATAAAAGTCACTTCCTCCGTATTTATCGCACTTCTTTGTGAGCCACGCCGTCTGCCCAACTGTAGATAGTGGGAGTTTTTAATTGCTTCCTCTGTGTTTAATTAGCACAACTTATTGGAATTTTATACTGAGAAAAAGAAAACAAACATTAGTCTGCAATCAATTACAAGTGGGTGTAGCTTATAGAAGCCCAAGAAAAATGTAAAAATTAACTCATTTTTAATACTTTCACAAAAATCTTTCCTCAGTCTAACATGAGCATATTTCTGGACTGCCTGGCGGTATCTGTCATCCAGCAGGCAGCCAAAGTCATAGCTGACTTCTCTTTTTGACACAGGTCAACCTGAGGTCACTGGAGCAGCAGTATTGCCATAGTAACTCATTCTACATGATATGAAACAAACATGGCCACCCTGGTCATCCATCATCTCTCTAGTGAGGCCCATCCATCATCGCAGAGGCATGCTGACATCCACTTTGCTTTGGTTCCTCTCGGCTGGACTGTGATTGGACGTGTTAGGGCGCCGCATTGCCTAAGCACAGGGGTGCTTTCACGCTTTCAGAGCGGAGAAACGCCCAAACTGTACAACCTGACAGAAACACATTGATTTAGAAATCTATAGAGATGGGATTCATCAACCTTGGGGCTGAAGGTTTTCTTTTTCCCCCTGTCAGATGGAGAGCAGCGTGAGGAGCATCAAGGTGGACAAAACAGGACCAAAGGCATCTGGCGGTGACAAGGTGTTGTCTAAAGGAACTGTGAAGTCAGTCTGACTGCAGTTCTGGTGAGAAACATTAAAAGACCGGTTTAGTGTTGCAGGTCATGGCAGGTTTTGGCTCAAAGGAATACTGCGCCTCCGCACAGCTGGCCAATCACTCCTTGAAGCGGGCGTACTTGTCAGATTGTCATTGTCAGAAAGTTATAGAAATTGTTGGATGCAGCCCCCCAATTCCAACATCAGAAAGCCGACAAGCACTTTGGTTCCACCACAGGAACTTCAGGGGCCCAATTGCCTAATCTTCACAGTTCTTCAGATTTAGCACTGTAGAAATGCAAATAGAAATGTGCAAAAAAGGGCTTTTAGTTCCTGGAACTATTTGGGCAAATGTTCCAAACAGTTCTCGCTTCGCCAGTAAAGAGTTAAATAGCTACTTCAGGCAGAGCTTCTGCGCTGTGAGGAGGCAATAGCATAACACAGAAGTATACAAATCAATAGGAGAGAAATAGATTATGCTGAATGTTTGTCTGATCAGTTTCTACACATTTTGACAGGTTTTTTTAAATTTTTATTGATTGCTTTTAAGTGGGATATTCCTTTTAAAATGTATTTTTACAGCAATTTAACTTCCACTGAAGGCAGGAAAGTGAAGGAGGACTGGTAATTTAAGACTGACATTATAATGAATATGGAACAAAAGCACTTTTTTCAGTTGTGGATCCACAAAAGTTTCCTATAGCTGTCAATAGACATGTATTGTTGTCACAAAGAGGCAGACTCAGCGCTGATTCCATGAGCAACTTAAATTATTTATCTGGACCATTAATAGTAAAAGAACTGATGCTGACATTTCCTCAGCTGACAACAACAGCACAAAGTGCTTTTGCTCTTAAACTTCCAGATAATCCTTTTCTTCAGAGATGAAAACAGCTTGACTGGACCACAACCCATTAAGAGATCCAGATAAGATCCAACAGGAGATAAGTCGGAGTGAGCCGTTCATACGGGACACAGAGAAAAGAAAAGCTTCGGTTTCAAATGTTTTTCTTTGAGATTCTGCAGCATAAAATGACATTTTAATAACATAGTTATCTGCAGCTTTGAGTGGACTGGATTGTGAAGCCGGTTTTATCACGCTTTATTGTTAAAACTACCTCTGTGGGATGAATACACAAAAGAAAGACAGAAGGATTGCTGTGTGAAAAGGCATTTGTCTTAAATAAAACAGTATTCTGATGATGTGTTTTTTAAAAGTGATGAGAGAGAAACTGTTCAATTGAGATATAAGATGAGAGGGCCTCTGTTTGTGATGTAGTGCGCCAATCAATTAAGTGAATAAGATGCAAATGATTACTCTTAGTGACAACTAAATAGCAACATAGATTTCTGGCAATTACGTTAATTACTTCATTTAATTTACAATGGTTTGCGGCAGACGGTGCATTATCATCTAACCAACAGGAAGGGAGGACAGGCAGTGATGGGAAGAAAACCTGATCACACCATATTTGATCTTAAAGTTTGTGGACAACAGTGAACAAGATGCATGATGGGAGTACACATCATCATCATTACATTTTTACACATCCGCTACATCTTTCCTAAATTTGACTTTGACTCTGCAAATGATGAAGAGGTGTTAAATACACATAACATAACATATTTAACATACTAGTGGCACTGTCACAATGTCTGCCCACCTTTTCACAGACTGTTTTCTGAATTACTGCCCACATTTCCATCCCGATTGAAAGAAATGTTGGGACAGATACGTCACACACTATGCACTGGTTAGGTCAAAACGAAAATAACTAAATAAATAAAATGAAATGACAATTTAGTCAAGCTAGATAAACTTTACTGAGTTTGAAGATCTCTTTACTTTTCCACAACTTTGATAGATTGCATGCAATCCTGTTCAACACAATCAGTTGTATGACTATAATAAATAACTTTGGTGACCTCTGAATTTTCATCTTGTGCCATTATCAGGTCAAAATTTTTATTTGTCCAATAATTTGGTTAGTGACTAAACACCTGCAAAACTAATGCCTCAGCTGTACTTTGTGTTTCGTGCTAATTAGCTAATGTTAGCATGCTAAAATGTTAAACTAAGATGATCAACATTACACCTGCAAAACATCAGCATGCTAACATGCAATATCCTCCGTCTCATTATAATCTTAATAAGCTACACTTAACTTGACTCTTCATATACTATTACCTTATACCATATTATAATCATCATCAACTGGTAAACCCACTATGTACTTCACACTTATTTTATACTTATACCCACTTGGTACTTAATTTATCTGACCTGTATTATATTTTTTGCTTAGTACTTCTATTCCTGTGTGCACTGACGTGATAGTGAGCAGCTGTAACAAAAGAGTTTCCCCTCGGGGATCAGTAAAGTATTTCTGATTCTGATGATACTGTGAGCATGATAGCATACCATCCACTATCATTTTGCCAAACTTTGGATCTCAACTTTTATCTTGCTTACAGTTTGGTTTTCTTTACAATGAACATTAAAGCCCTACAGAGCCACTGTGGTTGTAGACTTATTATTTAATACAGTAATAGTATGTTTGGATTATGAATTTACCTTTTGCAATATATTTAAATAGTTCACAGGTAATTCTTGTGGTATTCTATCTCTGTGAAAAGGTTATGTATCACATTAAACTGATTTGTATTAAGGTCATCATCCTCGCGATCATTATCATCTTAATTATTATCCCATCATCGTTATCTTCATCATCATTATCACCGTAACCTCACCATCATTCCTGTTGCCATCATTCTAGTCTCTGCAGTCAAAGCTTTAAGGAACTGTACTTCATATCCTGAGCACTTCCCAAGTTAAGTAATAAATATTTATTGGATTTCACAGTCAGTCTTACTTTCTCTTGCTTAATTTTGTGGTGGAAGTTGCACAGGAAAAAACTTTTGCAAATTGCACATTCTGTAGTTTTACAGATACAGTAGCTGTGGAGGGGTAATGACTATTTCTTATCAGCCCGCAGGGGCTGCACTCAGGCCATTTGGTAGTGGCTGAGGTATGCTAATAGTCTAATGAAAGATCCAGCATACATACTAAAATCACATTAGAATATACTGTAATGATGGTACTGAATATCTGCCAATGGTAGTGCAAGACAGGCCAGAGTAGAAAGATTTTAGATTTATTGAAAAAATGTCAGCAGTGTAAATAATATGAAATGTCGTTCAGGATTTTGTTTAGTCAGATTTGGATCTAATCAGTCACAGGTGGTGACTAGTCCTTACATTAGATTTTTCATATGAATGCATATTTCTTCACATACATTGCTATCTTTTTTGCTTACGGTACTTGTTGTTTAAAACTTTTTGTAGTGTAAAGCACATATGTTTCATGTTAAATATTTGTTTCTAAATTAGCAACAATCAGAGTTAAAGTTGTGGAAAAAAAGAAATCCCTTGTTATAAATCAAAAGTTTAACATTAATTAACTCTGCTCCATTAGGTCAGATTTCATTGACAAACTAAACAACTGTTATGAGTCGGTTTCCAATTCCCAAATTATTATATTCTAATTAGTATTACTATTTTCCCACAAGGCCCTGCCAGATCAAACAGGCAAAAAAAAGACAAAACACAAATACAGAAATCTCTCTGTTGTTCTGAATAATGTGTTAACATAGGATCCCATATAAGAAGGAGTTGATTGACAAAATAAGGCATTTTAATGTCAAGTTAAGGATGTTAGATGAGGGTTCATTTGTTTTGTTTACTATTCTTTATTGTAATTATGTTTTTATTAGAATCATCACTACCCCATTTCACTAAGTAGAAAAAGTGGTTAAGGATAAAGAACGAATGAAACGTATCAGAATGCACATTGTGGACAGGGCTGCTATAGGTAGGTGTAGTCTTACTTATCACATACAAAGCTATGTTTTACTTGGTACCCCCCCCCCCCTCTTCAGGATCCTGAAGATTTAGTCCCAAATTACAATTATGATAGTTTTGGCACTCCGTTAAATACATAGCAGCCAAATAACAAGTTCCATTAATTGCAGATGTAACCTGCATCATGTATCCCTGCGAAAAGATAATGAAAGCTTAGACGATAATGATACCTCTACATCCCTGCCAGGTCAGCCAATGCACTTGGTTTAAAATTGCTCATTTGAGGCTTATTGTGATTGACAAAACAAAGTTTGATCCACCCCAATCTCAGGCAGTGAACCTTAACACTGGCACAGATGGTCCACCACAGTGTAATGCAAATGCATACCTACACCGTGTCACCCCAGCGGCCAAGTGTCAACACTTTCAGTAGATATTGATCTTCGGGTGACACTGGATTTAATATGCTTTAGTCTTGTCAACAACCACAAGGGAAGCGGGCCGCCTCTCACTGTGATTTGATGAATGTTTGGCCTTAAAGTGAGAGGAAGAAATCCTGTAGAGGATTTTCAGAGATGCAGAATACAATTACACCACAGAGCTTACATTAAAATTACATTTTTCAATTTATTTATATCAAGCATCGATACATTGATTCCACTTTTTCTCTCATGATACTGATTCTGATACCTAATCTCAGGTTTTTGGCCAATACAAGCCCTTTTTTCTTTTTCAGTTTAAAATCAGTAGACCTTACTGTGTGGAACTGATGGGATCATTCTTCTACATGTAAGGTAACAAAGCTGTAACTACACAGCACCTCTGAACTATAATACTAAATACACAATTCTTTTGGAATTAAAAAAAAAATTATATTAGATTATTAAAATTACATTGCATTTTAAATAACACTGACTCATAAACAGCATTTAATTATGATCAGTGATGTCTGGTCAATATTAGAGTCTTTAATAAGGTCAGTATTAGTGGTGTTACTGGAACTGGTTTATTACTATTTCCAAGGTAAAAATGTACGACATTTATATATATTTATGTCAAAGTCAGTTTTGTCACTATATCTGTCTGTAGCCTGTACATCACAGCTTTTAAGCTTTGCATTTGATGCTCTAAAAATGTATCCTTGCATGTCTTCTTGGAAAAATTCAACTGGCACACAGGACATAATATCTTTTATAGTTTTACGGTGCTGCAGTAGCAACATTGTCACCATGGACAGACAAAGCATTACCTAGAGAGACTTCATCAACAGAAAATCCAAGGGAAAATAATTTTACAGTACTCTAGTCTGACAGGTGATCTCTGGGAAGTGCAGTTCAGAAACACCACATTAATTAGCACCAAAGGTTGTTAAATTTAAACCTACAATAATCACTATTTATATATTAACATTAAATCAAATGACTTTGCAATGTGAATGGGAATTATAACCAACTCAGCAGCTGACTTTTTTTTAGCCTATGAGCTCATTGTTTTGCCTTTCTGACGCTCAAAACACTGTGACCAGCGGCAGACAACTGTTTTCCACAAAAAAGTTCTGATAAAACCACTGACCAGCAACATACAGCGGACGGACAAAGTTAGAGACGAGCTGGTGAAGAAAGTGGAACATTAAGCAGCTAAAAGGGCCGGATATTTTTTCTCAGGAGTTGGTGGAGAGAAGAGAAGAGTGAACATTGGATTTACATTCATCGGGTGGACAGAAACACGACTCCAAATCAATGCTAATGTTGCTCCGTGTCAGGTGGATGTAATTGGCAATTGTTTGTGAACATGTCAGCATAATGTGTCAGGGCTGTGTATCTGTCACTTTGTTGTTATGAAGTTTATCTGCCCCCAGTGGCCAAAAAGTTATTAATACAGCTTAATGAAAAACAACACTTGCATTACGATGGTAAAGACAGATGATTTATTAGTAGCCTATATTAGTTAGTAATGGGAGCTCATGTTATTGTGTGTGATGCCTTATCACTTCTATTGTGTACAGCTGCAGCAGGTCTACAAATAAGCCTTTTCAGCTGCGTAGACCATAAATGACCAACCTCTATTCCTTTTCTCTTTGCTCAGCCTCTACACAGTTGTTTAAAGCGTTTTTTGTTTGTTTCAGCACATTATATATTCATGTGCAAATGCCTCTCTCTCTCTCAGTGTGAGCAAATTAATGTGAATCTATTTATCCCTGAGCTTAATGAACAGTCCTAGCCTTCCCAAATCACTGGAATATTACACATCCCAAAGTGTCAACACAAGCTGGGTTGTCAACATAATTACATTATATAATTTGATAGCCTCGCTTCAAGTCTCATTCAATTCTTTGGTTTCTGCGTGTCTTTCCTTCTGTCATCGTATCAAACAGCAAACTTTAATATTTCCTCTGTACCCCGGTGGCAGTAACTGATGCTTATCTGAAGTTGTCCCCTTGCACTGCTTAAGGATTTATATTTATTTATAGCACATCCCAAACCAACAGTTACTGCTGCAGGTGGTGGTAAAATTAACCAAGCATGGTGGGTGGTGATTGTAGGCCGCCTCGCTAATCAGAGGTAAAAATCTCCAGAGATTAAAGCAAGCACTTGCAGCGTCCTCGCTGTGTCGATGTGCTGTCAGCTCAGCGTGATGATAAATGTTTACGGCACTACATTAAGAGGAAATTACCTCTTTTTGCTAGAGGCCAGATCATTCATTCACAGGCGTAGCATGCCCATCGTCGGCCCTGTCGTAAATTAGTCTGCACCTTTCAGTAGGAAGAAAGGTGGGGAAGATTAGGGAGATCAATCTTTTAGACGGGCAGTTAAAATCATTATTTGGCTTCCTGCGGGACACAGGTTGCGCTAAGGAGTGACAAATTGTCCCACGCTGTTATAAACATCCCTATTCATGGACACCCTGGGGTATGGTCGCTTTGTGTCCCTCTGTATGGAGATGACCAGACTGACAGACAGGAATAGAGGATACTGAGTTAGTGAGGTTATTAAGGCTGCAGGACCTCCACAGTTATTCATAAGGAGCCACTATAACAAGCCCACAGTGGCTTTCCTAGCCAAAGATTCACAGTGTGCTTTATATCCCCACAGAATCTATTATTTTGACTCCCTCTCTTCCATCAAGGTTGGGAAGTGAGCTGAAAGGAAAAAATAAAAAGCTGAAGCCTTCCTCAGGCATGGTATCAATGCAAAGTATCTGCTTTGTGCATCAAATCTGTCCAAAAATAATCACAAATTGGCGTGTTGTATGGATGTAAAATGCCCTTGTCATGCTGTGACTGACATTGTTCACATTCGTGTTCTAACATAAGGAGAGATTTGCATTTTTAAACAAACTATCTAAACAGAGTTTCCACATTGACATGATTCAGACCCACAGCAATCACTGCTGGACCGCATCAACTGGTGCTAATCCAGTTAATCTTTCCATTGGCGACTGTTCCAGGATGGCTGTTTCCTTGTTATTTTAGGAGAACGATTAAGCATTGTGGAATTAACAATGGCTTAACCTCTTCACAAGATTTCTTTACATCCTGCCTGCAGAAAGCTTGGGAAAAAATTCAATGGGGAGATCTGCTGCTCTCGCTTCCTGCGGAAAACAATGTGAACCAAGATGTTCGCAGCAATTACTAGATATCATTCATTGCATAAATGATACTGTGAGAAAGGGGACTTACTTGCTCTATTATCAAAGCTTGAATTTCTGTTCAGCATTTCAGTGGGATGGTGTGAACTACTTGGCTGTCTTTTCAACAGATAATACCCCCTCTTACCTGCCCTGTGAAATTTTAATGACGCAGAAGATTGTTTAAAAAAAATAAATAAATAAATAAAACACTTTTTAATTACCGGTAGGGCCCATTTCCTCTTCTGTAGTCCAATAATGACCGAGTCTAAGAAATCAATTTAGTTCTGTATTACAAGAGGCAGTAGCCACATTTACTCCCTGGGCTGAAAAATGACCAGAAACCTTGCATATTGTGCACAAAGACCAAAGTCATAAATTTAAACTATTGCATGGGAGCTGATCCAAACTTCTCTGAAAAAGTATGTGGATAAAACTGCCACATTTTGCATTTATTTCATTTGTGCTGTGCCAGTTAGGTTACTGAACAGTGACTGCTGAATATTTACAGTATGATGGCTCTCAATTCCATTAAATTATGTGGGTACATCCATCCATCTGTTAAAGGGAAGTTTTTCCTTGCTACTGTTGCCAAGTGCTTGCTCATGGTGGGAATTGTTGGGTCTCTGTAAATATTATAAAGAATAAATGTAGTTAAAAATACAATGTGTGTGCGTGTGTGTGTGTACGTGTGCATGCGTGTGTCTAGGCC
Organism: Siniperca chuatsi; assembly: GCF_020085105.1. Classification (NCBI taxonomy): domain Eukaryota; kingdom Metazoa; phylum Chordata; class Actinopteri; order Centrarchiformes; family Sinipercidae; genus Siniperca; species Siniperca chuatsi. Next base: position 27,991,030 of record NC_058045.1, on the reverse strand, counting down.
ACTCGCTGTCCCTCAGGTTGTGGCATGTTGATACATGTCTCCTTCTCCTAGGTGTATTTTTAATTTTGAGAGGTCATTTAGCTCTTTGAAATCTGAGATTACAGAGTTGCACTCGTTAAAGGAAACGTTCCTTATTTCAGTGAATGTTTTACGGTGTAGGAGGAAGTGCATCTCTGTCTCAGCCTCACCTGTCGAACAGTGACCACATATTCTGTTTTCTTTTGGTTGCCATGATTTTTTTGTGTCTTCCTTTTCGATTGCCAGTTTGTGGTCACTGAGCCTGTACTTGGTCAGGATCTGTCTCTGTGTTCTGTCTTTGACAGTAGAGAGATATTCTGCCAATTCATAACCTCTTTTTAGGGTCAGATAACACTGTGATCTACTTTGGCTTTTAGTTTCTTCTTTCCAATGTTCCAGATAGGTTTCTTTACATTGCATTATAATTTGGTTTACTCTGATTGGTGTTTGGAAAGCAGTGCTGTTGTGAGACTGGTCAGAGTGTCTTATGAGGGGCAGTTAGTCTCAGCACCAACTGACATGGGGGACTCTTTGCTGGGCTCAGCTCTTGGGTTTGGAGGGCCTCTAGGGGGCTGGATTTAAGGTGATTAAAAAAAAAAACTGAGCACTCTTCTGAACGTTAATTATCAGCGGGTATCTGCCTAATTCTGCTCTACATGCATTTATTGGTGTTTTTCTGTGTATGTGTAAAATGTATCTACAGAATTCTGCGTGTTTGTCCCAATGGGTATAGCTATGATGACTGGATACTATACTTTCACAGGAGATTCTACTGCCCTTTTAACATGTGCATATACTGTACATACTGTCATGGTGTTGGCTGTGAGTAGAGTTGCTTTGTAATCTGACCATTGTTTTGTGCTTACAAGTAATTCACTTTTAGTTTTTCGTCTTCTCTTTGTGCCAGTTAGACGGAATTTGAATAAAAAGTACATATTCTTCGACATCTTGGGCAGAAAATGTTTTGGAAACGGAGTAAACACGGTCTAAATTACTTCAGTTAAATGAGATTGAATTGTTGTTTAAAACCGCATTAGCGCTCACACATCAATAAAATTTGTGATTAGTTCTTCAACAAATTAAGCTGTGCTGTTACAAGATTGTCCTACCTCCTTTTTAAAATGTTTTAATTTGATTAGCTGTAAATGTTCATCATGTTAGCATTTTCTTTACACTCCCAAAAATTTTAATCAAGATCAAACCCATGGTGGTTGAGCAATTTTCAAGTTTGATATATTAGTATTTATCATTGTTGTGAAGAGACATACAGATGTTATATATAAATATTACACTTAGTTATCATATCATTATACAGTGTTCTGAACATGGATGCTCCTCAGTAGTCTGCAATGAATTTTAAAGGTGTTTAAACTGTAAAACTTGGCAAGCATGGTTTTGATGTGGGTAAGGCCAATGTAATAGTGCTAACAGTTACCTTTAGTCAAAAGTACCTTGTAAATTCACCATTTCTTAAGCTAAGAACAAAGTAAATTGGCATTTTTTTTCTACACCAAGACATATTTGTCACATCTAGTTATGATTCTCAGTAATTTAAGTAAATCTGTCTCTGTTTCAGGAACATAAAATAAAAATATTACTGATCCTCCATAAGCATTTATCCCACAAGCATCATGCTTTGCAAGCTACCTCTTTGAGGCAAAAATCTAGCCAGATGGTGTTATGTTTCAACCAGGAGCACAGCTGCAGGCTTGAGATGGATCACATCCCCAACACATCTTCTGTCGAACAATGTATCAATAGATTGTTCAAGTGTGGAGCTGAAAGTCTTCAAATGTTCATCTCTATAAATGTTCAGAGGCCAACTGAGATCCATGCAGTTTATCTTTCAGGCCTCTATCAGAAAAGCTGTGATCAATATCAGCATGTGTCTCTAAGGAGGCGTAAAGCTGATGTGAAATGATGCTGGATGAGGCCAGTTTGTGTCAGCTGCTTCCTGCATAGCAAGTAATATTCTGACTCTCTCTCTCTCTCTCTGTGTGTGTGTGTGTGTGTGTGTGTGTGTGTGTGTGTGTGTGTGTGTGTATCTAGCCATCTAACCAACCATCTACAGTATAAAAGGAAAAATCATTCCCAGTTCCCAGTAAGGAAATAAGGTTGCTGCAGCATCAAAATGAGGCCAAAAGAAACACAAGCACAGAGCTAGAATAAATCAGAAATAAATAGAAAAAATAACAATGTATCAGTAAAAATCAAAAATATACTACTAGACGTATGGGAAATAAATGACCAATAATGGATTCATTCACAGTTGTCACCGCTTAATGTTGGTGGCTGAATGAAATGGATATGAAATTTTCTGTATAATCTAGGTATTTATAAATATAGTGTATGTTTTCCTAACCTTACAGTATATTAACATACACAATGTAAAGAATAGTGCAACCACAATGGAAAGTTTAATGTTAATATACATTTTGTAGATTAATGATACTTATTCTGAAAATCTGAGGTAAAAAGACAGAAAACACATTACCATAAAAAGTCTTGTTTTTGTAGTTTAAGTAACCTTCAGCCCCTGTAATTCACCCCTCTGATTCAAAACCGTTCATGAATATTGGAGAGCCTTACATGTTGCCTTTGGATCTTAAAGACGGCTTCACTTCAGCACACTCATTTGAATAAAGAGGATGAAGAAATACAGTAAGAATCTTAAAATACATCTAAACATCCTTCCTTGTTTACTTCCAGCAGTCTAAACACAGTGGCACACAAGCAATGTGACATTCACCCAGGGGACCTGCCTTGTATTTTATGCATTCACACAAACCTGTTGCTGGTCCTTTGCAGCAGCCTCTTACATAATAAATGTGGAACGTAGCAGAGGGAATAACACTAACCCTAACAGCATCAACATCATCATCACCGTATATAATAAATGCGCCAAAAGGAGAATAAGATTATTCATTCATTTGAAATAATTATCTAGATTAAGACCAGATTACTCTGGTAAAATAGAAATAAACATCACTTTGCGTAGTATTTTATAAAAATTGTGACATTTCAAAACTAATGAGCAAATTCAAAACATTAGTCTTAGAAATCTCCTGCAAACTCACCTGGAGTCCCAACGCTAAGGCTGAGATTTTACTAAGGGATAAACTTAAGAAAATGAGTCTTTTCACCCCAAATAAACATTAAACTTGTATAATACTTTTTTCAGGAAATGTTCATGTAAAAAAAAAAAAAATTAAAAAAAAATTAAAACATTTTCCTGTAGGCTTTAATCTGAGCAGAGCCGGCTGCTGGCCAGTTTATAATAAAATAAAAATAAATTAAACATCCTCTGCCCTTGAAATCATATTTGGCATGCTTTAAAATTTAATTTGGGGTGATTTATATTAATTTTGGGATACAGTATATTCAAATCTGGAATGTTTTATATTAATGTTCCTGGTACTGGGGAAGAGTTTTTTTGTTTTTTTTAATTAAAGAGAAGAATCGACCTGGACTGTGCTTTAAAGAGGATGAGATTAAATTAAAAGTACTGAAGCTCACCCCAACTCCACCTGCTGGTGAGTGCAATAATTTTATTGTTATACATACAATTCATTTTCTCATTTTTGTTTTGTATGTTTTATTGGGGAGCGCATTTCCAGATCTGGCCTAGGTTGCGTCCTTGGCTAGAGCCTGCAATAATAACTACCTAGTACACATTCCTTCAGAGATACACAGGCTCATTAATGCATGGATACAGCATGTGATTGTTCACTGCGCAGAGTGTAAGGATACTGTTCCAGGTTAGGATGTGAAAACAAAGTTGACACAGGCATTGGACTGTTCTGTTGCTGGGGCTGGGGTGGCTATTTCTGGACAGGCTCCTATGATTCATCAGTGGCAGATAGGAGGTCTGACGTGTCAAAATGTGTCATTCCGCTAATTGTCACTCTGACTTATCCTAAGCCCTCTCCAGCCTCTGAGCTCTCTTCTGACCTGAGATAATTCCGGCACAAAACTAAGCAGAGAGCAGGTTTTATACACCTCAGGGAAGGAGAATCTGGTTTGGCTCTCCAGAGGTGTAGTGTACAGCTGGACTACAAACGCTTTTGATACTTTTCTGAACATGGAAACCAGTTTCTTCCTACATGCAGGTCAGATTTTAAACCAATGGTAGAAAAATCCTTAAATTCTTTATATAAGTATGGAAACATGCTCCATCAAAAGTGTCATCCTGCTTTCATAATTTCAGGTGCCCTGATATAACTAACAGTGCTTCCTGCGGCAATTCCTCCACCAAGTCAGTTATTTTCTATCAGGACACTTTAGTGTGTTATTGTTCTTATATCCCTTACCCAATACAAGGGTGTAATGTCCCCTAGGGACACACACACACACACACACACAGAACATTGCTCACCAAACCCAAATACAGGTGTTGCAGGCTGTGCAATTATTCTGCACAGATCAGTGTTCACACACTTTTCCTATCATTATACGCTCTCCAAATATGAAGAGATACTGTGTTCTAATCATAATTAATTTCTTAAAGTGGCTATAATTCAATATTTTCATTTCAACAATGGATCACATGACTACTTGTATGTGAAAGGAGTCAATCGTAGCGACAAACTCAGAAGCATCACCCAACGCTGCAGTCCCCCTCAGCTTTGTGGAGCTTTACAGTGACTCTCGGCTTATTGTTGTTATGATTTTACGGCCTGCAACCTTACTGTTTTGGTTCACTGATCTCATCATCGTCTTTTCCAGATGCAGCAGACAACTGTTTTAAAAAGGTACAAAGCTCTGATAAACCCATTGCTCACTATCTGTCCAGTGCTAAACAGCACTGGAGACACACACACACTTCCCGACTACCTGGTGAACATAGTGGAGAGTTCAGCAGCTAAAAAGCCAGATATTTCCCTCAGGAGCTGGTGGAGGCCGAAACAGAGCTAAAATCAGAGTTGAACATTGGAGTTACATTTGTCAGGTGGCCACACACACCTCCAAAGGAATGATAATGTTGCTCTATGTCTGCTGGATATGTCAATATGCCCCTAAATTTAATGCAAGCTTCAAGTTTGTTTAGTCAGTTTAACCAACAGTTAGATCTGTTTCACATATCACTGTTGCTATGGTTACCTGCACTTACAACGGTGCTTAAACCACTGGTCAGAACTGTGACTTGAGGAGTCCTGTTATGCAATTTGCCTACTAGAAACTATTTCCCCAATACTGTATAAGCCTACTCAGGTAGGGGGGGAAAAAAATTATATATACCAATCCTTTTCTAATCATGTAGATACCATAGATAGATACTAGTTTAGGTTTTGTGCTTCATCTTGGCTGCTGTGACACTTATTTTAAACTCTACTCTGCAAAGTAAGTAGCAGCTACAGTCATCAGATGCATCTAAAAGTGCACCATCTCCATTTGGTGGAGTAAAATTATAGTCAAGTAAAATGAAAATAGGTCTACTCAAAGTACCTCTAAACGGTACTGAAGTGCAGTTCTTGAGTAAATGTACCCCAGCCTCCACCAGATGTCTACTAGGAAAGAGCAGGATTATGAATGAACTCTCTGCCAAAGCCCAAATATTCAGGACTGTACTGTCAACTAAAACTTTCCACAACTTCTTTAACACTAGCAGCCTTGATATGATTTATGAAAGTAAGTTTAATAATGTGACAATAGTGAGCAATAGTGCCTGACTTGCTTTGTATTTCATCAATACCTAAAATAAATGTTCACGTCAACAATGACACAGTGCTACATTTTAAAAATGAAGGCATTTTATAGACATTTACATCCGATATTATTAACAAGGCTCAACATTTCCATTTGGGGCATGAAAACATCATTTCCCATCTGGTATAAGCTGCCATCACGCCTGGGATAGGCTCATATTACCCAGGGTATCCTATTTCATGTTATTTTTTGTGGTCAAACTGAGTTCTCTTTCTATAATAATATCCAAAGTATTCAGTTTAATTATGTATGCTGGGGTATTTGTGATTAGGACATGAATATGCATATAAACAGCTAAGCCCAAATATGACCTCAGCTGGAGCATGAGCTGGTATCCACAGTATTCTCTGTGTGACTGCGCTCATTGGTGCCATATCATTTTTCCTGAAATTTTTTTATAAGCTTGCCTTAATAGGCCCACCATGGATACTTGTGATTAGACACAGACACTAAAATTTTTCACACTGCATCTTTCTTCACTGATTAATGTATTGGTTTTCATGCTCACAATATCAAAGTACAATTTATGGAGGCTTAATTCTGTGGTTATACGCATTAGACATTGAGCATTTTTCTACAGATATTTTCTAGCCTCTAAACCTGCAAATGTTGAATTCACAATGCGAAATCATTGTATGAGATCAACTGCTTGTGCAAGGGTGGAAGAATGAATCAGAACTTGTGCAAAAATAAAAATGTAAAATGTAAAAATACAACATTAAAAGTGAGAGCACCTGGGTAGACTACCTGGTAGAGCCTGTACCATAAGGCTGAGTCCTGCGACCCCCCCCCCCACCACCTTTCCTGTCTGTCTGTCTCTGCAGCGGTCACTGTCAAAGGCAAAAGAAAATCCATTCCATTGGGAGTTTTACTTAAAGCTGCACTAATAAATATTTTTATATGAACAGCGGATCAAATGACTAATGTGAAAGGGGTTGCTCGTAGTGACAAAGCCACAGATAGTCATCCTCCAACTTTACAGTTCAACACGGCTCTACAGAGCGCTTTAGCCTCTTTCAGCTCATTGTTTTGGTTTTTAAGCCCACAAATTTACTGAATCAGTTTTTTGAATCAGTTTTACAGCTCTCAAACATTAATGCAAGTTTAAGTAAAGTAAGTGTCACCAGCATTTTAATGCTGTACAGTAGTTGGTCGAGGTGGACTTGATTTTATCTACTTTATATAATGTTGGGTAATTTAATATATAACAATGCATCATGTTTTAGGAGATTTAAGACGATTTGTATGTAAAATCTTTATCTGCAAACTAGAAACTAAGGAAGTAAATTAAATGAAGTAAAATGCACAATATTGGCCTCTGAAATTTCGTGGAGTATAAAACAGAAAACCTAATGGTATATAGTTTAACTTCCACCACTGGTTTTGTATCACCTTTATTATATTTAATTTCATCTTGTCTTCTCTTTACCAGTAACAGGTAGTATGATTGAGATAAACATCTCCTTCTCAGAATAGAAATAAGAGCCAAAAGAAAAATGGTTGAGGATGGGGCTTCCTAATCTGGGGTCTAGGGTCTTGGACAGGTCCCTGCCTAAATGAAGGTTGGCTCAATTTCACTCTGCCTGTTATCTCCCCTTCAACAGTGCAGAAAGGCAACGAAAGTCTTTTGAAAGGTTCCATGGGATGAAACCTCTATTAAATCCTCCAGACCTCTATTAGGTCTGGATTATTTTTTTTGGTGGGGGTCATAAAAGTTTTGTCAGCTATGCTCTAACTTTATACAATTTGTCAGTGACTTCCTCCAAACCCAGAGCATCCTAACACAGCTACATGGTTTCTAAACTAATTGCTTTCACCCCCCCCAAAAAAAAAAAAAAAAATAAAAATCTCCTCCCAGCTAGTGGCCTTGGACAAATGTGCACCCCTCTTGGAGCAGAAATGGGTTCCCCTAAAATCTTCTAGGCACCTTTTGGTTTGAGGGTTACAGCATTCGAGCCAGTCTCATCTTCGATTGTATTTTCAGTAGGGTGCACTTTGTCGTGTGGTGACAGGTGAATCCAGGATCTGACCGTCCCTGCCACGCATGCACCGCTGGAGCGCACGAATCCAGTCGCACCGCCCTCCTGTTCGCCTGCTGCCGGGAGAAGCAGCGAGAGCAGAGAGCAGAGAGCAGACCGGAGCAACGATTTCGACAGCTAGAAATGCCCCATGAAATTCTTAAAGTTTGTCTTTTATGAGAGCTGAAGGCAAAGAATACATCAAAACGCGAGAGGCGGGGGTGGGGGAGGAAAACAAATCGCGCGGAGGTGCATCAGCTGCTGCAGACATTTCCAGCGGCGCCTGCCCGCCTGCCTCGGCTCTGTCGTTCGGGATCGCGAAGCGCGTCGGAGCCAGTCCCGAGCCAATCTAACCGTCGGGAGACGAGAGAGAGAGAGAAAGAAGAAAGAAAGAGAGAGAGCAGTCCACTTCTTCAGACATCCCTGGCTGACACCTGCGTTTGGACCCCCGCAGTGTCTGCTGATGTGAAGGTGAGTGCCGATGTGATGTTGGCTGGTTTGACAGCGAGTTGAGGTGATGGATGCTGAAGGACTCACAGGTAAGGGCCACGTGGTTTGACTGATAACTATACCAGCGCACTTGTTCTGGTTCTTATCAAGCTCTGCACAGTGTGTTACCGAGATAGAGCTCAAGTCATAACTTTCTGCACATTACAGCCACCCTCACCGCACAGGCGTCTCGGCATGTGGTACTGTGTGTCTGATAACATCCCAAATGCAATATGTCACACTCAGAGGGCATGCATCCAATTGCTATCCAACCTATGCAACTAGGCAAAAATGAGAGGGAAGAGTCCACATCTTTAACTGTGTCTTTAAGCACATTAGAGCTTCAATGAAGAAACAAAAAACAGGAGGCTTTGTTTACCTAAACCTTTGCCACAGCCACTACATACATGTGACATGAGATCACAGTTTCAATATAATATAAAACTTTGTGCATTATTAGCATGTTATAGCCTAACAGGCAAAACAACATGAGGCGTTTATATTTGCTGAAACTAATAGTTAATGAAAGGACTGACAGAATGAATAAACATTTTAAATTAATTTGAAAAAAAAAACTGTACAAATGTTGCAAATGTGAGGATTTGCTGCTTTTCAGTTTTATGTCATAAATTCCATACCTTTGGGTTTTGGACAAAAACAGGCAATTTGGAAAATGTCACCTTGGGCTATCAGACCTTATGAATGTCCTCTTCTCTATTTTATGACTTCTTATAGACTAAATGTTTAACTGAAAAAACATTTGACAAGTTAACCAATAATGAAAATATTGATTAGTTGCAACTCTATGGTAAACCAAAACAGCATGCATCCCACAAAAACAACTTGCCTCGGGCCCATCCTCGAATATCAGCTGTTAGAAGAGCAACACATCTGAACAGCAACTACACAAGAAGAGAAGCACTTTGCAGTGTTTTGATCTTTTAACTCAATGCTTAAACTGTAAACAGCTTCATTCCACTCTGATATCCACAATATGAAAAAAAAAATAGCAAAAGAATACCTGAAATGATTTCACTTTATGAACGTTGAACTGAAATCTTAACTGTAATAGTGCGCTCACACCAGAAGCTTCGTGAGCGCCGCTGGGAGCTCTGATCGCTGGCTGCTCTCGGCAGGGGGCGGGAAACTCCTGGAAACCGCAACAATCAGTTTCTCCTCCATTGTCAGTATGGAACCAAGATTTGCTAGGAACTTCAGTACACGGGGAGATGTTTACAGGGTGAAGAAAATCCTGATCTGCAATTGGTTGCTGCTTCAGTGTGTCGCTGCTCATTTGCATAAAGTTCAGCTTCAACTTGTCGCGCCGCTCGCTGCTGCCACGGCTTCGGACGCCTCTGGTCGCCAGCTCCTATTAAAAATGAACGACTGACGGCCGCTTTTGTTGCTCATGAAGCTTCTGGTGTGAGCACACGGTAACGCATCACCACAAGCATGCATTGTCCTTAAACTTGCCTAAGCATCATCTGCCGGAGCCGCTCATGTAGGCTACTGCGGTGTGAATGACAGCTCCATGGCTCATCTGAAAGGCCTGTAGCAAAAGAGCAGCTCATTACAAGTGCAGTGGCTCGGGCTTCCTCTGACAGGAGGCTGCTGGCTCATTAGGGGTCACCGAGGGGTGAGTCTCCCACTATGAGCCTCAGCACCAGAGCACTCTGTGAAACCAGTGTTAATTGGAATGAATTCATTTTCACTGAAAGATTAAAATAGGAGGTATACGAGTCAGTAAAACTCTGCACCGTCACTTTTGTGCTGATATTTTTTACTTCAAAAATGTATTTTCTATAATAGCACTGAGGCCTTGAATTAGACACACTGCCCCTCACAGTAGCATGTTGAATCCCCACAACAACAAAAAAAAAAGCTAATGACACCGATACGGCGTCCTAAGAAAACACATTTATGTTTGCTGTCTGCAGGGGCACTGCTTCTGGCTGTCCCCTGAGCTTCAGTGTTTGTCTTAAAGAGATTTGCAAAGAAGAAAATTCCTTATTACGCAATATGTGTAATATTGCGATCCATCACAAAAATAGGCACCAGCATTCTGTAGTTACTGTGTAGTATTCAGAAACAATCGTTTCCAGGAAAAGGGAAAAAGATTTTCTACATGGAGATATTCTTGGAGGAAAAATATAGATATACATCAAAATAGACAGGTCATAGGTCAGCTATTTGTTAGGCTAAAAACATGACAGATTTGCATTAATTTTTGGATTTATATGTTAAATCTCCCTAAGAGCTATGATGAAGACATGATCCCTCACTGGGTTCTCATCCACAAAACAGCCAACGGTGTTCACTGGAACACCAGCTGGGAGGTCCCATTACTGGTCATTCAACCCCCAGTGCTCAGCAACAGTGGGTGAGAATTTTTGACACTGGACCACTTGTTTACCTGCTAGCTTATTTTCACATTGAGAAGGATATTAGCCAAAAGAGGAAAAAAGTTTTCTTTTCATATGATTCACATACAGTATTTGTACATTGTAATGAAGTTACTGCTTTGTTCTATATTAGCAAAAAAAAAAGTATAATATTATAGGCATTTACATAAATTCACATATGAATTCCATGCTTCAAGCAAGCCAGTCCTGCAAACCAGTTGTGTAAAGACAGAGGAGCGGCAAAAAGAGCCGCACCTGACACATGAGTGCAGTGGACATTTAAGACAATCACAACCGCTCTAACCAACTGCCGTATTTGCACTGTGAAAATACATAAAAAATTATGCTGTGCTGTGTAGCAGCTGTGAATGTTGTATGAAGCAGAAGCCAGGCTGGTGCTGAAAAAGGGCCTGTGTACTTAATCTTTCCCAGCTAAAATAATTGACTAGACTCTTCAATAAAATGAGTCACACTTTTGTCTTCATTCATACTGCACAAGTAATTTAAATAAAGTATTTTTTTCAAAAAAAAAAAAAAAAAAAGGAAGGAGAGGCTTTCACTCACCCTGTTTGCTCAGGCAGAACTTAAACCTAAAGAACTCTAATCCTTTCAACTTTTTGAAAGGAATTACATGCAGGCTTTTTGTTGCCTTGCCACAGAGATTTTATGTCAACAAGACGAACGTGTCCATCCTAGGAAGGCATTTATGCTTGTAATTTGTTCTAAAATCTTATTTTTCCTTCTGAACTTTGTCAGGAGTTTTAACTTCATTCTTACTCCATTTTAACTTTTCTAGAATCAGTTTCACAGGTATAGTATATAAAATAAGCATTGGAACTGCACTTGAAACAATATCTCCATATAAGTAGTCTTTTCTGTAGTTTATAGAAACAATTTGAATTTAAGACTCAAATTAAATGACCGTTTTTTAAAAAAACCAAAAAAAAAAAACCAACCCATTTCTCACAGTGTAAGATGCACTGAACTTTAACTGCTTAGCGACACTGATGATTGCAACACCATCCACTCAGGTAGTGCAGGCAGCCACTCGATTTTTCCGTGAAAGGTTAGACAAATGCCACAAATAATTGTAGGTCTGCCTCTTGACCGTACTCTTCTCCCCAGTGTCTTACTATGTTGATTATGTGAGGTGGTGCAGGTCATGAATGTCTGGGCAGACACACGAAGGATGTGAGGTGTAAGCGTCGAGAATGAAGGCTGCTTCAGTGATAATGGCTCTAACCTCCGGTCTATGTTCAGCAGCTGTGAGGAGAAATCTTAATGCCAGCCATGACTGACTCTGCCCAGCTGAAAGAGGGAAAGAAGGAGTTGAAACACTCCAGGCATGAATCTAGACTGTATATTCATATACTCTGAGATGCATTGATGTTGCCATCAAGTGTTTAGCTGGTTCAGTGAGCATCGTGATGCAAAGCTTGAATATCATGTTTAATAAGAGAGGGGAGAGGAGGAGTCTCAGACTATGGGTATAATATTCACTCCCATACTCTCAACATATTGTTTGCTTCTACTTCAGGAAGACAGAATCAGTTATAGTCAAGCACCCAGCGTGTTTTAAAAATCGAATTCACCTTGAACTCAGGGGAAATGAGGGATAGGACCCAATTGCAGACACGTAGGCAGAGCTGGTGCAGTCAAACAATTTAATAAAGGAAAAGACTTAAATTGGTAACAGGCAGGCAGTGGTCAAAACCAGGGGAGCAGTTCAACAGGCAAACATAAATCCAAAAGGCAGGCAGAAAGTCCAGAAACCGAGGTAGTAAATCCACGACACTAGGCACATGGGGTAAGGGCTGGAAAGCCTAACACACAGATGAAGACGAACCGACAATGAGGGAGTGAAGACAAAGAGACTAAATACACAGGTGAGAGCAGGATAACTAGACACAGGTGAAACTAATTAGGGCGGGGCAAACAATCAAAATGAGAGGGAAAAGCAAACAAAGACAGGAAGTAAAACTACAAGACACGTGAGGGAAGGAGAGTATTTCAAAATAAACAGAAAATAACTACACAAACCCAGAACCATAACGCTAACAGAAAATCATCATGTTAATTCAGACTGTAGGAAAATAATTTCAGTGATAATGGCTCTAACCTTAATAGCCATTTACAATTTAAGGTGCATTACTGTAAGTAACATATCTGATAGCAGCTAACAACTCTGTCAACCCCCGCAGATATCTTCATTTTCTGCTAAAGGACAGCAAGAATCACAGACTCTTTTCTTGCTGTTTGTTATGTATTAAACTGTCAAGATGTCTACACCTTATATAATGATTTAGTAATGGTGAGGTGAATGTAAAATTGAGTAAAGGAGTAATAAAAAGTAACATTTTCATCTGTTAATTAGTGCATTACAAAGTTATTGAAGTAAATAAATGCTTAGTTACAATGTTAGTGTTTGTTCACGTTTTCAGCATCAGTTTGATACTTTAACACTTTTGAAAGTTTAACAAGTTTCATGTATTGCAGGTAAGCTTGTTTTTCTGGTCAGACCAGGCAAAACATCTGTCATTAAAAAAACAGAACCATGGACAGCTTCAGGTGGGGAGGGAGAGAGAGACAAAGAGAAAGATAGAGAGACTTTATTAAGCTATAGCCACCTCTGACCGAATATTACACACAGAAATAAAAAAAAATCTCACCATTTAATGAGAAATTGTGACTTGTTTCTACATAACGTATTTGTCGTTGCGTGGAAAAATCGCTATGGGAGGGTGTTTCCTCCATCCAGTCTATTCCGAAATCTTGTTTTGTGGCTGACATAAAGGAGAAACCTGCTGGTGGACATCGTGCTGGTGGACAGAGGGGATACTCAACTTTAATGCCTGGCAGAAATGATGAGAGAGGCTGCTGAACTGATTGTGCTGACATGGCAATTACACATAGGCGAACAAAACAACACTTGAGCCATGATACATAAAAACAACACCCTGCACGAAGATAGTCAGTTGCACTCACCAGGGCAGAGCTGCAGACATATTTACAATTGCAGATGACATGATTTAAATTGGATTTTATGTATTTCTTATAGCATTCAATGCAGCATTAGAAATGTTATTAATCAATTTTTTGAGACCAGCTCAAACTCAAATATTTGAGTACTTAGATTTTTGTTAAATGTAAAAGGGTAAGAGTAAAACATGCTTATATTTATTGGTTTTTGGTGTTGTTTTACAGAACAGTCTATAGGTCTTTTTGAATAGTCTCAGATGATTGCTTAAATGGGGGGTTGAACCTTGCTCATGGGAAGAAAAAGAAAAGACAGAAAAAGCGGGAGCCTGAAGCAGGATGAGCAAGTGATCATTTTACACAACCTTAAAGTGATATAAAATAGTGCGGTATGATGCCATTTTACATTTATGTATACTGTACTTTGTGTATTTTAACCATAAAGCCATTTGACTCCTCACTTTGACTTCGTTTGAGAGGGGTTCAAAACCACATTCACAACATTTTTTTTAGGGAAAATTCTTTGTATCAAAAGCGCAAACATCTTTAACTCTCGTTCAGTGCTTCACATATGTGTGAACCTCATGTGTTGTGGAGGTTTAGTTTCCAGCTGTCAGAGAGCAGATTGTAGGCCATTTGTACAGTAATTCATTCAACACTGACTAGTTCATTCACATTTTAGCTGGACAAAAGTCAATTACAACTACTCAACATACTGCAAGTGAAGTCAGTAAGTTTGTCATTACGAGTTTGGCTGATTGTTATGCCAATTTATTTTTTAGAGTGTTTTTACCTTGGCTGTCTGTATCACCGTTGTGTTTGTCAATTATTAAATCTGTAGTCGGAATGTGAATCTGCAGTATTTTATGAATGCCACTAAGAATGAAAATGGAATTTTTCGAAGAATTTTAATAACATAAGAACATCATTCAAACACATGAATAGATAAAGCCAGCGCACTATGATACACATTGAAACTTATAAATGCAATGTTTTTGTCCAAAGCGGTCCAACTTAGGCTGAAAATTTCTAAAAGAATCAACAGCTTTGTGGTTTTAAATTATGTATCCAAATAAAGAGAAAACCTCAGATGGCTGAAGCAATGGGGGGCAAACTAAATAGTGCCCTGGTGTGATGAAAATCTCTAATTTGTGTGTTGCTTCACCAACAGTTATAGAAAGTTTTGAATTGGTTTAGCTGGGCTAGCAAACGTGAAGCACATTCCGGAAATCATGTGGATAACAAAACCCTAACCAAACTCATCAACATTTGTCCCCGATGTCTTGGACTTGTTCATTTTCATCACTATTAACATCACTATAACTGCTAAAATACGATTCTATCTGCAACTGTTTCCTTCTAAAAATCTGTGCACCTGTATCTTCTCTAGAAAAAAACAAAGTGTATACTGTAGCTGTATGTCAGTATGACCAACACATTTACTTGTTAGGTTTTTCTGTACAGTGTGCACTCCTTCAAAACAAGCTTGTGTTTCTTTCCAACACCAATAAGCTCTACAGCTGAATTTGTGGTAGAGCTTATTTATCTGCTGGTGATTTTTAGGAAGACGAATATGCAAAAAATAACCAAGACAGCCAAGAGAAACTGATTAAGTCATTAACTTACATCAGACTATTTAGCTAATGTTTACTAGTTTCAGCCTGGCCTTGCTTTGGTAGTATTGATCACTGTCAGTCCAGGAATTTGAACTCCAGTGCTTCACAAACTTTGCTTTAAACACACAGGTGTGTAACACAAATACACAGGTGTATATACATTGTGTAGACCCAGTAGTGCGTAGCATGGTTATAATGTGGTTAAAACAATCGTGGTAGAAGCATAAAGATCCTTAAGTGATGTAGCAATACAACAATGTAGCATACAAGTGAAAGTCCTGCACTCAAAAAATGTTCTCCAGTAAAAGTATCCAAATTTAGCAACCTATCTAAAGTAAAATTACTCTTTATATCCTTTTATTGGAGTATTATTACTGATACATTAATGTGTGAGCAGCATTTTAATATTTTATCTAACTGAGGTCGAGCCTCACAATAATGCATCACATTTTATAAGCTGACCATATGCTGTAAGTTAATAATAACTACAGAAGTCAAATATATGTAGTGGAGTTAAAATTCACCATATATCCATCTGAAATGTAGTGGAGTAGATAACACAAAGAGCAGAACATAAAATGGAAATACAAGTACCTCAAAAACTGAACAGGGCTTGAATAAATGTATTTAAAATGTTAAATGTACTCAAAATGTTACTTTCAACCACTAGTTAAAATATGTAACAGGTGGACACAGGTGAAGGCATATAGATATCAGATATCAAACCACAAACTTGATATTCAGAGACAGAAAGAGAGAGAACTGTTACAACATTGAGCCATAAAAGGGTTCAAAATAAGAACACTCAGCTGTCCATAACAGGGAAAAAGTTGCTTATATAGCAACATTAAGTCTCCCTGTGTTTTGAAGTGGAATGATCTTGTACTCACTGAAGTGCGCTTTGCCTACTTCATCTTCCGTCTCTATGGCCATTTTCCCTCAATGTCTCTCCCTGCTGCTCATTTAGCATAATGTGACTTTCCGCCCATTAGTAGCCAAGAAGGGCTGTACTCACACAGTGTATTGCTGAGTTAAGATCCACAAAGACATACTTCTATTCTTCTATTCTAGGTTTTATCTTTTTCTATGGAATACATAGCATACAGCATAGTGCCAATATTGCCAGAGTTAAAGGGTCAGGTTTTATGTGCTGAGATTTTTTAAGATATCCATCTCTGAGATTTCTGCTTCCACGCCAATACAATGGAGATGACAGTGACAGTTTTCATTTGAAATACTTTCTACCTATGAAAGCAGTCGACAATGAGTTTTTAAAATTGTATCTTTCATAGCTTTGAGGAGCACAAATGAAATCCCTATAATCTCCCTTGTATTGGTGTGGAGACAGAAGTTTTTCAGAGGAGAACACCTCAAAATCTTGGCACTTAAACTAAAGCAATTTGCATGGCTTGAAACTATACCACTAAGGGCGAGAAAAATTAGAGATGCTTCTCTCTTGATATCGATGCTGATATCCCAACTCAGTGTATCTGCCGATACGATTTCCTGATCCAAAAACCAGGCCTCTTTTTTCCCCCAAATTTAAAATCTGTATACCACACTATGTGGAACTTACTGGGATCATTTTTATGTCAGGTAATGTGAGGCCAGGGATTCTTGTGGTGCTAAAAGAGGCCCGCCATGACGTCTGCTAATAGTGGAAACACAGACTTTTATAATGACATTGATGAAGAAACTGTTTAATATAGGTTGTTTACGTCTGGCTGATACCCGATCTGCTTAATAAGGTCAGTATCAGCACGATACCAATCAAGCCGATTGGATTGTTGTTGTTTTTTTTGGTTCCTTAAAAATAATACTCCACAAACAGCAAAAAACCCCAACTTTTAAGTCAGGGGTTGAATGATATTCATCAAATGTCACATGAACCTATATGTGTCACATGTTTACAGTGGTCACATGATCAGTCAATGAATTAATTCGCCCATGGCATTACAAACAACATTTGATAAGCAATCAATCCAAAAAATGCTAAACGTGCAGCTTCTCTAATGTGAGGACTTGCTGTTTTTCTACATTTTTATATCAGTGTAAATTGAATATATTTGGATTTTGGACTGTAGAACAGACAAAACCAATTTGAAGACATGGCATTTGGCTCTGGGAAATATGTCCACTGATATTTTATATACTAATGATAAATAATTTGCTCACTCAAAGAGTAATTGTACTTTTTTTTATCATACCTGTTAAGAGTCTACATATGAGGAGGACTGAGCTATTATATACAGTACATTAGAGGTGTAAGAGTCTTCTTGTTGACTGTAATTAGGACTGTAGAGATGGTAATGGCAGCTAATGGATTGCTAGACAGTGCCATAGTGCCAAAGAATCAAAGGAAGACAGTGAATTCCCTTATGAAATATGCATCAATGACAGTGAAATAAAGACCAAAGGCAAGCTGTGTTTGTTTGGAAAATGGGGTGGAGGGCTGGTTGAAATAGGTTGCATAACCATGCCATCTTGCCATTCCTTTTTTTACATTCACACCAGCTGTTGATGAAGGCACAAAGCTGCTTTGATCAGTAAGAGGAGGTGTGCTAAGGTTGACGTTACAGATGTGGACCTGAAGGTGACTGAGGCTGCCTACTTGCCGGATTTACAGCATTTATTTATTTTTCATCAAGGAGTTTTATTTTCTGAAACGTCTGTTTGGGAAATAAAGAAAACACATTATTTTAAAGTTATATTGGAGCTTTGTCTTCAAAATGCACCTTTTACCAGACCAGAAATTCATAGTTATGATTGTCCAGAAAGGTTTCCTTTATTGTGGGCTGTCTCAATCTTTTCATAATCTGATCACATGATTTGTATACAAACCCCACCAGTATGTGCAGGTGGTAAATGTAGAACAGCAGAGCGCCGTACAAAGCAGTACATCAAACTCAGACTCCAGTAAACAATGAAACCTTCATGAATAATTGCTTCCAATTGTTCCCCCTGATGGAGTCACCAGGATTACCAATAAACGGCCGAATATGAGGCTGTCTGTGTTGATAGTTACTCCTCTACAGTCCCACAGTTAACAGTTCTCAGTGAGCCGTTAAATTCTGCTCACTGAAAACTCAGATTGACAAAAGTGAAAACTCCAAAAGTCAGCATTTGTACATGGTGCCTTGGGAAGGAAATTCAAATAGCACAGTTGATGCACCTGCGACTGAAGCTGTTCATTGTCGTCACTAATTTATCACTGGAATTTCAGGCAACACAGGTGCTCAGACAGTATATACAGGTCTGGAGATTACTGCTGGAGGAGCTGATTCACTGGATGTCAGGAAATTCATCTGAAAATAGAAGTTTGCCCAAATCTATGATAATTTGACAAATTTATGATAAAGTTTACACATACATAAAAACACATTTACATAGTAACTATTGCTTTCAAACATAACAATGAACATCACAATTATCCAGCAATAGAGAGAAAGATGAAGATATTACATAGAACCACTGACATGTTCTTGGTTGTTGTGATGTTGATGAGTTCAGGTTAATATAAATTCAGGCCCTGATGCTTTCGCCATCAGGGCCCCTCGGCTTTGGAACAACCTGCCTGAGGAGATAAGGCTCGCAGAATCAGTGACTTCTTTTAAATCACTTCTTAAAACCCATTTTTGTAGACTTGCTTTTCTGTGATGTCGTCTCTACTGTGTTTTTTGCATGTTTTGTCTTCTTGTTATAACTTTATCTTAATTTTGTGTTGCTTTTGTTTGGCCTTGCTGTTTGGCTTTCTGTTATTATATTGCCTTCTGAGTATGCTGCTTTTGCTTAATCTGTCAAAGCACTTTGTAAACTCTGTTTTTAAAGGTGCTATATAAATCAAGTTATTATAATATATTTTACAATATTTTTATAAAGTTAAAATTAAATACTTGAAGAACGATCAGTTTCAGTTTAAACTTGAGGATGTGTACTTAAGTGCTTATAAATTCAACCTTTCATTTTAGATGATGAAGGATGCCCTCTTTCTTCATTCCAAAGCTGCTTAGACTCACTTAAAATATTACTGTTACGTGCTTAGAAGTTTTAAACAACAGATTAGAAATCATAGCCAGTTGCATTTGCTGTAGTTCAACTTTGGAGTATCCACAATGTTATTCGGGTAAAATGGTAACAAGATGCCACAGAAAAACGTAAATATTCCTTATACATTGAACAAACACTTGCCCTTAATTCTCAGGCAAATTCTTTGGCCAAATGTAGCTGAAATCAGAATGTGTCTCGCTCTATGAGACAATGTTACATTTGAAGCCTTCGTACTTGCAGCAGTTTGAATTTATTATATCACATTTTCTTTTGTTTCATTTATTATAAATAGTGCTGCATGCCTGTGATGAGGCTCACTCAATGCACTGCGTATCAGACGGTGGGTTTGATGTGGAGAATATGACACTGGTATTGGCTCGAGCATGTGTGCCAGGAGTTATACTACCTACTGTGACAAGCCTATTACAGAAATGAATAAACTCACTACTGTCTGTCCACCAAGAACTAGGCTCTGCATCAATATTCAGTGAGATTACAGCCAGTGTCTGAAAGAAAATCAGTGTCCAACTGATTCAACTGCCTCTGGTTATAAAACTTTATGACATTAAATATTACTGTTGGTATTTTGGGTCTCAACATTCAGGACTTGGCTCTAAATTGTCACAGATTACGGACACCAAACCAGAGTTACATGGCAGCAGAGGAGAGGTCTTTTCGAATGTCAGTCGGTTACACGTGAACGTTTTTAGGAGATTATCATGTGGAATGTCAAACCTGCTTATAGGATTTTTACTGTCCCAAGCACAAAGGTACATACTGTACCTAAGGGTCGAAAGGTTGTTTTAAAGATCCAATGACTCAAAAATGTCAAGCTTTCAGAACCCACTGTGCTCATTCTCAAGCCAAAACACAAGCATTACTATTATTAAAGTATTTTCATGGTGATACATTACCTTGACACAAGAGCTTTTGGCTGGATCTCTGCTCTATTTAAAGATCTAGTCTCTCTTATAAAAAAAAAATATGACTTCCCTGTTTGTGCCAGTTACAGTAGCACAGTAGTACCAGAGACCTGTTGATGTTGTCGCATTTCCTGGTCGCTGAGAGAGATTGATAAATGTCAGAGATTACTTAAAGTCCTGTTATCTTGACCACCTCTATCCCCAGATACACACACATACACAATGTCTACAGGGTGTCTCGAGAAAATCTAATTCTGCTGCTTTTGCGAACTTTGTTTCTAGTACACATCTGCTGTCACCCCTTAAATCGAGCTCATGAATTATAGAAGTCTGTCCCTCTGCTCCGACCCTAAACTGTAATTAGTTTTGCCTAACACCTCTCATCATGATACACTTTGTGAGCTGCAGGGGGTGGGGGCTTATAAAACAGGAAAACTGGAAAGTGGCGGACAGCAGGGTGGAAAGAAGAACCAATGACAAGGCGGGTTTGCAGATCTGCCATCTTGGACAGTGTCTCCCACCCACTCCATGTCGTGCTGGTCAAACAAAGGAGTACCTTCAGCGGAAGACTCATCCCCCCCAAAAAAAAAGCACCACAGGAAGTCATTCCTGCCTGCTGCCATCACACTCTTTAACTCCTCCCTCTAAGTGTTCATCTATGTATACCAAACTGGACATTGGATCATTAACATCACTGCAATACTTGAAATATTGCACAATAGTTTAATACTCTGGTGCAATATACTCTGTTTTCAGTTTAATATTCCCTATTTATTGATATTTATTCATACATCTATTACTACTGTGCAATATCCACCATCTCATAATCATCTCAATAAGCTACAGTTACAGCTAACTTGACAGTAAGTGCACTACAACTTATTACTTATATCATTACATTGTATTATACCGTACATACTTATCAACCTCTAAATCCACTTGGTACTGACACTTATTTTAGCTTTTATACTTATATGCACTTTGTACTTAATTTATCTTACCTGTATTATATTTTGATTTGCTCAGTACTTCTATTCCTTCCTTCTATTAAGTGTGCATCGAGGTGACAGTGAGCAGCTGTAACAAAAGAGTTTCCCCTCGGGGATCAATAAAGTATTTCTGATTGTGATTCTGAGAAACTGTTAGTGGCACCTTGGCGAGGAGAGTTGCGCTTTTGGGGGGATCGGGGGGGATCGGCGAACGAACGACAAAGAGTAAAGAGAGGAGGAGGAGGAGAGAGAGAGAGAGAGAGAGAGAGAGAGAGAGAGAGAGAGAGAGAGAGAACATCCATGCGCGGGAGTGGGAAGACAAAAAAAATCCTCACGCTGGGCTACTCACTGCCTTTACAATGACTGTTTATCCCACTTTTCTGAGAGCCAATTATCTGCTCCCGCATGAGTCATGGAGCTCATCTAGACTGGTGGCGTGCGCAGATCATCAGCAGAGCCCTTTCACGGTTCACACACGGTAAATAGGACTGAGCGCAGAGATGCGTTTACGTGCTTTAGGAAGGTGAGTGTGCGGATATTTTTCACGACGGTACTGCGAGAGGCGACGCTCTCCTCCACCTTAAAGCGGTTCGATCGGTACTCACTGCATGCTGGTCCACGAGCGTTCATTTCCAGGCTGATGTCTTACTGGAGGAATGTCTGACTCCTCTCTGGCCACATCTCTCTCTCTCTCTCTCTCTCACGCTGTCTCTTCTCCCTTTCAAATTACTCCCCTGGTCCGCTTTGCATGCCATCTTCTGCTTTTCCCTCATTGTGTTCTGTCATGTCTG
The DNA here is from genome assembly GCF_020085105.1 of Siniperca chuatsi. Taxonomy (NCBI): domain Eukaryota; kingdom Metazoa; phylum Chordata; class Actinopteri; order Centrarchiformes; family Sinipercidae; genus Siniperca; species Siniperca chuatsi. The sequence goes on along the minus strand of NC_058045.1, from coordinate 27,969,055 downwards.
ATCCAGACAAAATTACTCATTTCATAGTGCTCTCTCTACGCTGCAGCGGTTCACCTGCTGAGGCGGGCTGCAGTGTGCAGTGTGAGCCTGTTTGATGATCAAACTTCCTAGAGTCTCAGCAGCCGTGTTTTCTGCCCATCACACCAATGAATGTGTCTCATAATTAGTCCGACGTTTAGCCCTTTCAGTGTGGCTGGAGGCATAAACACAAAACTAGGCTATGTCATTGTGTCATGTTTGTATTTTCATTTCAGTGAAGTCTTCACATCCTTACAACTCGCACTCCTACCGGCTTATTTCAAACAGTGAGAACTTCATTCCACTTTGCAGGAAAACACTCCCCCGTGCTCGGAGCAGAGGTTACCAAACAGGTAAACCTCGGCTGTCCCGTTTGAATGCTTTAGCGATTGCGATGACTCGCCTGCCCGACCTGCTTGGCTCTATTTCATACTATTGTCTGCTCAGGGTGATTAACTGCTTGTGACTCGGGTGATTTCTGCTTTGTGTTGAGAGCTCGGCTGCAGCCAGCGGACGGGACTGTGCGAAGGGGGCGGCTGCCAGGATTGGAGGGTCAGCTGATCGGCTCTGAGGTGCGGAAGATTTATGACCCCCCAGAACAAAGCTGTGTCTGCGGCGGGACCATAAACCATAAATCAGGGAGAAGTGGGTCAGATTGGGTTAGTGCTCATCTGCTCACTGCAGATCTGCTCTCTCTTTTCCTAAAGGTGCTCTTTTTTTTCACACGACTATGTGACACTTAAGTGACTTTTCCGGTCTTGTCTCCCAGACCAGCAGACCTGTTCTTAAGTCAATGTATCCATCACTGGTTTATTTTCTGTGCTGTTAAACTCAGAGATATTCAGCTGTCAATCACATTTGCTAATGAATTCCTGTTTTCTATTTTAAAATGCCATTAGTTTCTGTAAGTGAATCACCCCTAATCCTTTTATTATCTCCAGCTATGTTAACACTGTTGGCCTTTAGTCTCTGCTCATCTTAATCATCCTAATTATATCATGTTTGTCTTTTTAAGAGACTGATGAGAATGAAATGGCATGTGCTCGTTCTGGCAGCGACTTTTTACTGATTGTACGCGAGGCACTCCACTCTGCTCTGTCTGAATCCAGTCTGTTTGATTCTGATCGCTGGTTTGACTAGTTTTGTGATTTGTCTTCCTAAGGGCAGCTGAAGCTCATGTGAGAAATAGATTTTCTGCAGAAGGATTAGCAGTGGGGTTATAGCTACAGGCATGCATTACATTACAATGATTCATTCCGCGTCTGCACACCAAAGTGGACTAAACAAATTCTTTATTAGCTGTTGTTTAAGACTGGTATTTTACAAAAACATGCATAGGCAGTGGGCAACGGGTATAGGAATAGCAATGAATAACATGAAGCTGTGTTTTTGACTTTCAGACAGCGGGAGTAGGGAGATAAATATTCTCTGCTAGGAAGGATGGATCTTAATTTATTTGTGTCTGTATTGTTGCACAAAGAGGCATTGCATACTACTGCTGGAAATCAAACAAATGCAAATGCCGGCTGTGGAATGGAAATGACTGTGAAACATCTGAAGTCTCTCAGTATGACTGCCATAACAACAGGGATTTGTACTTGTGTTTACGACAACACTAATAATATTTTCCCCCATTTTAGGGTGAACAGGAATTAAGCATGCGTGTGAAGCATGCGTTAATGTTTCTCCCTTTATTATGCTAAAACCTGGCAGGTTTACAGTGTGTTAGCTATGTATGGAATTGTATGCATGCTCGGGTATTGTGAGAAAAGAAACATCCACAAGAAATACATGGCAAATTCCCGAGAAGAAGTTTTAAACAAATGTTTCCTAAACACCTTTACAGATATTTGCTTTTTATTATGGAAAGTGAAAAGTGCCACAGCTTGAAATGGCAAAAGTGACCTTTTCTGAGCTAAATGTTAATTTATACACTGTGTGAAAATGGCTTGGGTGGCAACTGAAATTATTCCAGAGTGTTTTGTCTGCTGTTTGTGGCTTTTTGCACATTTAGTTTACATGTTGTTCACAATCACAGAGAGTCATTGTGCTGAAGTTTTGTCGTTATGATGGCTTTTACTGTCAGCGTTGCCATAATGGGTTACACAAACTGTATAATCAAGTCTCCAGGGTCAGCTATTAGGACTGTGTTTGGTTTATTACTGCAGTCCAGTCTTATTGTCGCATTAGTCTGGACATGGCTCAGGACTTAACTGGAAAACTGTTGTTTTGCCCATTAAAATGATTCCCACAGCAGTTTAGTGGCATTATTATATGATAATGTACAGCACAAAGCTGCAGTGTTTTTATGACCACCTCAAAAATGAAGAGTAAATGAGGAAAAACATAATGGTATAACATATGCACTTGGAAATGTATCATTTTTAATATATATATTCAACAGCATTTGGTTTGTCCCACTCCAACACTTTAAGGCTTTAATTTTGGCTTTGGAAGGCAGAAAAATGTACTTCCTTAGCTATTTTACATATTATTGTTGGGGGAAAACTTTACATTGTCAAAATGAAATAAACTATCCTGGAGCCAAGAGAAGCAGTTGCGAGTTTATTCAGTGGAGTTTGATACATTTATAAGACTTAAGGATGGAGTTTTTCTGAAACTAAATATTTCAACTTAATCAACCAAAATGAAAATGTGTCAAACATAAAATATTGAAGTTGTTTCGTTTTCCACAGGAAAACTGATACATAATTGTTGGAGATTCTTCAGTTGCACATAATGATCATCAGCACAGCTTGGACAGTAAAATCACTGTTTAATTGATACCTCTGAATCATAGAGGATTTACTGAATTCTGCAGAACACGCTCTGTACCTTTAGCAGTTTGTCTCCGGAGAACCCGCTGTGCTTTGAAGTGAAATGTTTCATTGTGCTTTGAATTCAACATCAGGCGTGCATCTGTTCTATGGGTTTAACTCATCGACATCATCGAGCATGATAATTTCTCCCCAGACAGCTTTGAACGAGCCATAATGTCATATGCAGCGAATTGATGGCCTTATGCTTAGTGGGAAATAAATCAGTGTGCCATACAGAGTAAGATTTCAAAATTATGGCATGAAAGAGGGCTGCAGGAAGTCACTTTTCTTAAAGGATTTTAGGTATTTTTGGACACATTACAGCCATGCATTTCTTAAGGGACATTACTGAGCTGCACATTCTTGATGAGAAGCTGATGAATTGAAGTTACTTAAATCACAATTTGTCCTCAGCTGAAGGAATGAGATTGACAGGTCAGATATTATCTACAGGACTGGACTTTAATAACCAATATAGGAATAGGAAGATAAGAAAAGCCTCATTTCAATGCAACATTCAACAATCAAGCTCAGACATGGTGCTGGATTTTATTGTAAAGCATGACTTCTGACGTTCAAACATGAAGCGAAAAAGAATGAACCAGAGGACGGAGAGGAATACGCATTTACTCCACAGTCTTTAACCTTTAGGATCCTGCAAATGTTAACCTGCTGTGTGAATTTCCATCATTTCATATTTAAATGGAAAGCAACATTCAGACATTTCAATACTATAACAATATTAGCAAAATTATTTTTCCAGTATGGATATTCATCAAAATATGAGAAATGTATGTATGTATAAAATCATATATAGAATAGTCTAACAAATGTTCAATGCAATTAACTGTGTTCCACTGTTTGCCCTACCATCAGACAAAACTCACTAACATAAACTTTGATAGCTCGTTTTGCAAGTTTTTAATTAATTAATTTGCTTGGAATTACAGTACCATGGTACAATAATTTCATCACAACGTGATTCCATGATTATTGCCAAAGTTTAAATTTTACCAGGCTAAGGCCCAAATGTGGCTGTAAGTCTGGACCCACACAGTGGTTTTCCATATCACCCTGCTTTCTGATCAGTTAATCAAAAACACATTCGACACATTCAGATTTCGATACCTTTCGTCATGTTGTGTGACTCAGTGTCTTCTTTGTGTTTTGTAGCTGATACACTGCAGTGAGCCTGGACATATGAAGCCCAAGTTCCTACAGATCTTAATGGAATGCAGCCAGATACATGATTAATGTCAAGGTGAGAATGAAAGAATGCAACACACACATATTTCTCTTGTCACTGGTCCAGTTCATATGCAGATTTTTGCTGTTGGCAGCCAAACTGGAGATATCCTGCTTAATGGCATCAAAAACCTTAATGTTAAAGGAATAGTTTGGGGGAACATTTGAGGGAAAAACACTTTTTTGCTTTCATGGCGAGAGTTAGATGAGAAGATTGATACCCTAAATATGAAGCTACTGCCAGCAGCTGGTTAGCTTAGCTTAGCATAAAGACTAGAAACAGGAGGTAACAGCTAGCCTGGCTCTGTCCAAAGTCATCAGAATCCATCTACCACCACCTGTAAAGCTTGTTATAGCTTGTGTGTTTAATCCATACAAAAACTGTGTTTTTACAGCAAAGACTCAAGGAAGTTGGACAGAGGCAGGCTAGCTGCTTCCCCCTGTTTCCGGTCTTTTTGCTAAGTTACGCTAACCAGCTGCTGGCTGTAGCTTCATATTTACTGTACAGACATGAGTTTTAGTCTTCTCATCTAACTCTATCAAGGAAGTGAATAAGCGTATTTCCCAAAATGTCAAACTATTCCTTTAAGTGTGTCTTTTTTGCTTGTTCTCACCCAGGTTTTCAACTGTTGACCTATAGATCAGGAGTTCATTAACCTTTTGGCTGCTGCCTCCCTTAATACAGTAATGAATCTCACATTTATTTATCATTAAAAGGTGTTTGGCATGGATGGATCAAATGACCAAGGCCTTTTTAGAGAAGTAATTCATCAGCTTCACACCCCCACACATTGTTTTTGTGTAGAGGGGAGAATTCCCAAAACTCCCCTGATTCCAAAAAACATATATTTTTTGCCCTCACTAAAAAAATCACTAAAAAATCTCTTGTGAGAATCTCTGAGATCATTTTTTTTTTTAACTTACACTTAAAGCACAATTCTGGGACAATGTTCTTCCAAACCAATAAAACCCACACAGAAATGTGGCGTGCCTATATTGGATTTTTTTTTTTTTTAACCAGGGACTGAAAACTGTATATGTTGCAGAATTAGATATATAATCACATCTAGCATCACTAGTTTGCAAACAAACCATTAACATACTGTATATTTACGCAAAAATGTCATGACCACGCCATTAAAGTGACAGCAGAAAAATTTTGTTTGTGGGAGTGGTGGAAGTGTGTCAACATATTGGAATCCACTGAGTTTTAATATTATATTTAAATATGTGAGTTCCCAAAAGTGTAACACATACTTGCTGTCAAGCTGAAGCAGCAAAAGCAAGTTTTTGGCCTCGTCTGATAGGACAGAACACAGCAGGAAACAAACCAAATAAGAAAGTGTGTGATTAACACTAAAAATGCAAAAAAAACTAGAAAAAAATGTTCCAGTCTGGAAATAACTAGGACCATACTCAAACACTTGCAGGATGTTCCAACTTTTCATTTCTCACTGGTAAAGTTTGAATGTCATCCTCTGAAGTGTGAAGCTAATGTAAGTCAAGGTCTTCATTTAGTTTTTTGCAGAATTATTTTAATTAAGTGATGCTGTAATGTTATTGGCCAGAAGGCTTTGCAGTGTGCCAGCGTCCAACAGTAATAATGAAGAGAACATGGGCTTTCTTGATGTAGCCTAAATTTGCATTTTGCCCACTGCAGAACTTAAGGCAAATTACACCTCTCTGCCTGCCAAATTTTAGTCTGGTGCTGAAATAAATATTTCCTCTTTTCTTGAGTAATGCTGGTTTTTGACACCGTTAAAATAATATGCTAGTTATTAGAAGTCAGAGTAATACATTTGTAACAAAACGCTTTTCTTTCTCTATTGATTAGCAGTTTATCCCTCCCTTGTGTTTGAGTCTCTGAGTGTTATATGTCACTGTGGCTGAACCTGGTTAACTGCAGCTCACTCTGAGCTCTCTCTGAGTGTTTGAGGTGAGCTGCAGTTTGGAAAAAGCACTCTGCATTTCCTTGTTGCAGTGTCACTCGTGTATGCCTTCTACTTATGCGTTTATTTTGCCTCACCGTATTATATGTCACATTACTATCACAAGTATGAATGTTTTGGTCCTCATCAACTGGGTATACAATGTTTTAGAAATTTACATTTACAGTATCAAAGAAGGATGCAACCAAACACTAAAAATGTATCAGTTTATTCTGCAGAAATACAGTATGTAGCTATATTGATAATTGTCCCACCCCTTTCCCAGTGGTGATGTTTTGTGAACATTTATTGAAAAATTCATGAAAACAGCACTTGAGCATTTATATATAAAGAAATGCCTAGTAAGTCATTGGTGCAATGACATGATCCCTCAATGGCTTCCCACCCATGAAGACAGCAGGACACAAAACCATTCTGGTGAAAATCAATTTTAAAAAATATCTCTACTCAAACATTAACTTCAATGTTGATTGTTTGAGAGGAAATACACAATCTTTTGTATTTTCTCCACATTTCTCTTTTTACTTTCTAATAACAGAAGTATTTTATGAGCTGCACTCAGAAGTGAACAGGAAGTGTCTTCAGTATGAAACAACCTTTGGATTTGTAGACATAAAATGCTTGTGGAAATCTGTAAAAACCCCTCTACTCCTTTAAAAATGTATCACGGTGTAGGCTTCACATTCATGTGCTCTAGTAGTAGTAGTGTAGTGGAAGTGTATCATATTGTATACAATCAAGAGACTTTGTTTTTCAGAAAACAAAATATTCAGTATGCTCAATCATAGTATTTTGTAGGTACTGGGGGATCAATAGGAGTCAGTTATAAATTCAATTGTTATGGTGTGACTTCAAAAGTTGTTTTATTTCAGGGTGTGTCATGAGTGAAAACTCAAACTGTGCTTGAAAACCCAGACCCTGCGCCATTGTTGACCGGCGGCATAAATAAGTTTGGTTGAAGCCAGCACAGTTTTCCTTGGATGTGTATCAACTCTGCTGGTTGCACATGCAGGGTCACACTGCAGCATCAGCTAGCGCAGATGTGTTTCCTATCCCTCGGCTTCTCGTTGCCTTTGTATCCTACGCGGGATAGTGTGAGCAGGTAGAGACAGAGCAGCACAATGAATGAGCGGCAGAGGCAGCAGCGAGGTGGACCAGAGAGATTAGCTGGGAAATTGACACTGACAAATCTCATACATTAAGGCTTCCTGGGAGGCAGCTATCGGTAGAAGAGGCGGCAGGTACCATATCCCATAAATGGCACTGGGTTTCTTTAATACTCTGCTTGCAGCACATTGGAAAGCTTAACCACCCTGTCGTCTACAGCACGAAAGATAAGAAAGCCAGGTGTGCTCAGAGACATTTCATTTGACTAATGTGTTTACAGCTAGAATAATGAATAGAGTGAGGAAGATGAGAGTAATTAATTTGAGCTGTTCTAGCTAAATAACAAAGCAAATATGGGCAAAACTGTTTCATTTCCCTTTGGAACAAGAGTTTTTTTCACCCTTTCTCGCCTGCTTTAATGAGATAAAGCCAGCCTTGTTTGATAAGGAGTCCTAGTTACTGTTGTTATTAGCCTAGTAGCCTTTTGATCTGTTCTAAGGGTGTTTGCTCACATTTTCTGTATGAAAATGAAGGACAAAGCCGCATACAGCATTTGCGTATATTTGACATCTTTTGAGTGTTCACAGAGCCTAAAAATATGACTTTTAATTATTTTTCAAAAACAGAAGTTCATATTTTTCTTTAAACAATAGAAATTGTAATTAACCACTTCACAATTGTATCTTCATTAGGTATTGTTAAGACTCAAATAGCCTATTCTCATTCTGTAAACCTTCTGAAAACCGTAGATTATGCTGTGCGTTTCTTTGCGTCCTGAGAGTAGAGTCTAATTACCAAACCTAAACAACTCTTTGGCCTTTGCAGCCGCACTACTTGATGTTTGCTGAGTGTTATTCGCAGCGACTTAACCCCGCTCAAGAGGTTCATGGTGTGTTCCGTCTATCTTTATTTATTTTGGACAGTGAAGTTGTTTTCCTGAAAAAGGACCGGTGCCCTTGCTGTTGCCTAGCAACAAAGTAAGTCCATGGGACTTAGCACCTTGCAGGATCTCTTCCCGACTACCTTGAAACTTGTCCTCTTTAGACGTGTGGAGAAAGTTTATTTCCGTATCCATAACTGTTTATGAATAATGAAGTTCCATTTGCAATGATGGCGAAATGAAGATGGTAATTGAGTTGATGGTTGACTTATTTAAAGCACACAGGTTTAAAAGCATGATTTGTTTTGTTTTTTATTGGCTTTCTGTCACAATGAAAACTGTTTTACCAATGAATGAATTACTCGGGCAATCAGGATTTTAGAGTATGCCTGCATACAGTATGTGTGTACTGCTGCTTTGGTTATATTCAAATTAGGCTCAATTCAAAATCACTCTGCAATATTACAAAAATGTAGAGATTTAGTTTTATAGCAAGCATAAATAACTATTGGACAATAATATTGTACAGAAGCATCTTGGCAGAAGCAGCTTTGCACAGACCATTTTTCACTCAGAATGGTGAATTCATCAGACTTTTTATTTTGGTGCTTCATCAAGGAGACAAGCTGTTAAATATTCATGACTGTGTTGTGTTCTTAAAATAAGGCTCATTAGCACTCCCAGCCTCTTTTCAAGTTCCGCCTTTCTCTTGTCACTCTCAAATGAGCAACAAAAACATGTTATTCATCGCTCACAATCTCTGCGCTCAAAGTGGGTTCCAATATTACACCGAACAATGGCTTTATTTTGAAGTCAGACCGACTCTAATACTATTACATTTTAATTCCTGTTCAAGTACCCATAAGAGTATTGATTGAATCAGTTTTAGTGTTGTAATAACAGAACTGATTTCTTATAAGAATGGGAACATATGCTCTTAGCAGGATTACAAATATCCCCCAAAAAATAAATAAATATGGGCAGCACACCGGCTCAGCTGTCAAACTTTGAAGCTCCATGTTTCAAACCAGCTGGCAGTCTGGGTTCTTCCTTTGTGGAATTGATCTCTCCTTGTCCATATGTCTTTCCTCTGGGTGCAGAATTGGAGACACTAAATTGGAATGAATGTGTTGTCTGAATGTCTGTCTGTTAGTTGTGTGGTCGACTGCCAACCTGTCCAGGGTGTGATCTGCTACAGTGCATGCTAGGATAGGCTACAGGCCCCTGCATCCCTGCACAAGATAATAGGCACAGACAATGGATGGCAATACTGATGGATGTATGGGCTATTTTTCATGACAGTTAATTTTCATTCGGGGTAGTGTGCTAATCCAGTTATCTTCGTGCTCTCTTGTCAAAATGACTGGACGACAGTTCTGGGATATGGGACCCTAAACTACAATTGCTTTATGGAGGAACAGTAGGAACTAGTGCTTCAGTGAATGATTATTGATTCATTAAATTAAATTGAGTAATTTTTTTGTCTATAAAATGTCAGAAAGCAGTGAACAATGGCCAACACAAGATCCCAGAACCCAACATGATGTCTCAAATGGCTTGTTTTGCCCAATCCAAAAAAATTCTATTTCAAAATCGGAAGATCTTTCATTTACACCTGGCCGCCTTGTTTCTCTCTGGACTGTGAAGCTCGTTGTTGATTTTGGGTACCTGCAAGATGATTATGTATGGGTAAATAGGATAAACATTAAGTTAATTATTTAATTATATTTGATTAATACTAAGATAAATATTTAAGTAATACACGATAAACATTAAGGTTATTATTTAAGATATAGAAAAGGAGTAGGACCATATAAGTGTATACTTCTTCATACTCCTTTTCGGACGTATGTATAATATTTACTTATTTTGTTTATTGAGAATCGTCTGCATATGTTTACTGTTGTTGATTGCTGATTTTATTGTTTATTCTTGTTTTGTTTTCTTATTTATTATTGGTTACATGTTCAGTAATACGAAAAAAGAGAAACAGTAAATGTTTGACATTTTTGCTGACATTTTTGCTTGATCAATGACTTGAATGACAAATAGGTTATCAAATTTGTTGTTGACTGAGTCAATCAACTTTTAATAAACTAATCGTTTCACATTAGTAATTAGTTAGATGAATTCGATATGAAGACAAAGCCGTACTGATGTCAGCTCAGATTCAACCTCACCCAGATATCCCAGCATTTCTTTTAGTCTACATCAAAAATATTCGTCCCTTATGTCCCTGACGCAAATATAAGATTCAGAGTGAAAAACAGCTTTAAGAGTTCAAGGTAAGCACCATGGACAGTTCCTACATTTAACATGATCCATTAGATTTGTGTATTTTTGCATCTGTGTTAGCAGTGTAGTGTGAATTTGGAGAATTTTATTGAATATAAAACTTTAATTAAAAAGAAAACCACTTTAATAGACAAGTGGATAATGACTATCCATTTTTATTAACCCATCTGTTGCATTCTATGCAAATTGTAAAAAATACAGCTTTGTTTCATCATGAGAAGCTTCAGCATTTACACACACACACACACACACACACACACACAACTTGTATTTTTAATAAGTTGTTTCTGCAGAAGGGAGGTTAACCTCACTTACAGGCTTGGTCCACCCATAGGCAACCTATTAACGTCCACTTTATCAGTGCTTTCATATTTCATGACCTATTTAATCAAACTTTAATGCAGTCCTGCTTCTACACGTTTGTGTTTTTAGTGCAAAGTCATGTCTGAATTGAAAGCTTAAGTCTCGTGCCAGAATCTTTACCACAGCTCCAAATGGAAATGATAGGCTTATTCTTTAGCAACCAGGTTATTCATGACCTCTACACATACACGCTCCCTATGGCTACCCACAAGATCTTGGATGGATCGTGGCTTGCGAAAGGACATCATTAGTGGTGCAAAATGATTTCACAGAGCCAAAAACCTGCTGAAAGCAGACGATGGGCCAAACGCCAGTGGTTTCTCTCTCTCTCTGCGGACATGGCATTCAGGCTGCTGTGCCACACTAAAGTATGTCTGGGGTAATGTGCTGCCCTCAGATTGCTGGAGTCCTACTGAGCCTGTGGGACACACGATTAGCCTGTGCCCAGACCTGATATGCAGTGACCAGAGCCAAGCACCAATAGATGAATAGAAATAAGAGACGGTGAGGAGATTGGGTGGGAAAAGGATAGGCAGAATACAGAGGTGTGTGTCCATAATGTGCAGAAAACATATATTAGAGTTTGAGACTTTTTATGTGCTTAAACAGAATGCATTTGCCATTGAATTAATGGAACCCGATATGTTTTTCCAATGACCTACGCCAGTATGGTTTCTTGTAAAAAAAAAATCATGTCAGTCCCTGAAAGAGCTCCAATGTGAATGAAACAGATTTTAAAAGTGGTGACTCTGAATGTGGCAATCACTCTGAAAAACCAAAATGGCAGCGGTGATGTACAGAGCATTTGCAGCATTAACTGAAACCACTGGTGATTTCAATTCAACCTCGGTTCAATGTGCAAAATTTTGGATGGGTTTTCTATGGTAACATAGCACGAATTGATACTTAGCCTGCGAGCCACTGCTCTTAGATTGTGCTCCCTGCATTCTGATTGCCTCCTGATAGTACCACAGATATTTTTTTGTTTAAATCCTTTTGCAAAAGAAAAAAAGAAAAAAACACCTCATTTGGGGTTAAAAGCTCAAACAAATGCTTGGTCTCCAAACCATAGTCAATGGTAGAGCTGTAGGCTATGCCTTTTGATGACATCACATATTACAGTCTTGGTTATTTTGTTACCCGGCTTAGGCGAGTTACTCATGTTCACAAATATTGGTTGAAACTAGTCCAAAAGAACAACATATGTGAGTCAGAAAAATTAATAGAAATCCAGTTGTATCTGCTCATGCTGCATGAACTTGAAATTCTCTTTCCAGTTTTTCATGGGGGGAGAAATGTGTGTATTTGGCTGCATAACTCACTGCAAAGGCTACATAAGTCACTGCTGTCCTAAAGGCACAATATTGTAACAGTCTGAGAGTCAGTGCCATGAATTAACATAAAATATAGCAGTTCCTGCATTGTAGTTTCATGTATGTTGTGCTCCCTTAGACCTTGAATGCTAATCTTGCATACTACTGGACCCATCAGCCTAATATTTTTTGTGCATATTTATGACTGTATGCTCAAGGACCTCTCGTGGTTGCGGTGATGATTCACAATTTTTGAATTTTTTTATTGACTGCTCTGTTTTATACCGCCATTGCCTCTGAAATGGCTGGTAGTTAGTTAGTTACGTCAGTAAAGTTACGTATGTACCGTTGGGCCTCATCACGTGTGGAGAACAAAGACAGCGGCCTATTTGGAAAAGGTAAAGCCTTGACCAAGAGGCTTGAATGGAAACAAAGGCCAAACGGTAAATAGCGCCAAACCCCCTCAACTTGAATCCAAATCCTGGATTTCTACTGGACAAGCAGCCAAAGGTAGGAATCCGTTCAGGCCACGACATCATCACCTTCATGAAAGCAGAGCGCACAGACCGTTCATTGTCTTTTCTACTGTGACTTTGGTTGCTTGAGGGGACGCGCAACGTTGAACTTTTATTTCCCTAGGAAGGTCTTAACTCGCTGGACGAGCAACCGACTGTTTTGTGTTTGCTGAAACACTTTTTGGATCCCGATTGTTGTACTCCACATAACAATCTTTGCCTGCAGAAGGAAGATACGAATTTTATCGTTTCTTCACGGAGAGCAAGATAGCCACTGAGCCCCGCTCTCTCCTCACTAAAGTCAAGTGCTGCTTCCCTCCGCTGCCGCTCGAAGGAACAGTTTTGCCGTTGAACCCGCCGACAGCACGGACCCAGCCACGTCAGTATCAGAGCCTGAGAGGATTCCGCCAGATAATCCCAAAGGACTGAAGCATTAAATAGCTATCAAGAGCGAACCCATTTGGTGATACCAGGCCTGGCGGAGCTCTGCACTCTACTGAGTGCACTCTTATTGTTGATTAATCTCCAATTTATTTTATGATTAATCGTTTTTAATATCAGAAAATAGTGAAAAATACTCAGCACAAGTTCCCAGACCCCAAGGTCACATTTTCAAATAGTAAATCCTCACATTTGATAAGCCGTAGCCAACAAGTATTTTTCCTTGAAAAATGACTTCTAATGACTATAATTTTCTCTAAATCAAATAACTGATAATTATTTCAACACTAGTTGTCTATACACGCTTACTAATTTTGTTTTTGTTATTGTATATTTATTATAGAATTAAAAGCTTTAATTCTTTAAAGCTAAAGCTAAAACTGAAGCTTCACAGCAAACTGAGACCTGCTCTCCTACTACTTATAGATCATTTTACCTTCTCAGCCTCACCTAACTGGAGCCTACCATCTGCTCAGGTAACCACAGCGTGAGCTAGACTGATACAATGCTTTCAAAGACTACAGAATAACAAACAAAAGCTTAATTTAAGATTCCTCTGTTAACTGCTGAAAATCTCAATCTCATCTATGGATTCCCATGCACACCGACTGTAATAGAATCATTTACTGCAGAACAGTGTTACCCTTTCTTCACATCATGATAGTGCGACCATCTTAGAGGACCTAATCATGCACACCTGTTTATACAATCATTAATTGAGCAGATGATCACCAACAGCAGAAATGAACAACAAAAAACATCTCATACATCACTACAGTATAGGGCTGACCCCCTTTCAGCAGTTCATAACCTTGTGCACTACAAATAAAACCATACAGCTTAAACTTGTGTTCGGTTATTTGTATAACCTGACTGGTAAATTAAGACATTACCTGAAACATTGGACTGAAATTAATGATTCAAGAAAAAAAAAAGCCTGCTATGTTAAGAGTTCACCTTTTGTTGTACGGCATTTAAACCAAATACTGAATCTATTCATTCTTTTAGTCTCAAATTGGGGGCTACAGACCCTGTATTAATTAGTAATATAAGTAGGTTTGGTAAGTTTAGGCTAAACTATTGGTCATGCTTACAGTTAGTTCAGTATCTTACTTTTTTTCTGCACAATTTTGCATCAGCTTTGACGAAAGTCAGCTCCCGTGTAGACATGACCCTCTTAACACTGCGATCTTGACTTAATTCCCTGCCATATTACTCACTGTCAGTCTGCAGCTTGTGGTATGTTTGCGTTGTCATCACAACATTCCACTGTAGGCTTTACCCATAAATATCATTTACAGGCTGTATACACAATGAGGCAGACAGGACACATATGAAAAAAGAGGTCCCATAGGGAACTGAAGAAAATAGCAGTTAAATGATCTGGCCTCCTCCAGGACAAGGCGGCATTCAATCACTGAAGACAGTCCAGCCTCGAGGAATACAGACAAACATATCACGTTATTGAAAGGAATAAGGTGAAATACATGGGGCCTCACAAACAAGGTTTATACCACTCCTGTGATACCCTCAACTGCCATCGTCACCCATTAATTATCAACGTGGACTCATAACATGGTTGATTACTGTCTTAAATTGTCTCTGCAGCTATGGATCCAGAGCCATTTTCACAAGGAAATTATGAACTCAATGAAAAGTGTGACAATCACGATGATTGATGGTGTTTGTTTTATTGGAGTCTGTTCATCTGCACTGGGCACGGGCGGGGTCCTTGGAGAGGGCCATCAGTGTGATGGCTGCAGTGTACACATCTCGTGACTCACAGTTCCCCAAAGCGCTCATGGGCCGTAGAATTTTTGAAAAAGAAAAAAAACAAGGCAATGTAATAAAAAGTCATTAAACCTTGGAATGGAGGCCCTGAAACAGATGTTTTGCCACCATTTTGTACAGCGGACCATTTAAGCATCATATTAAGTGTATACAGAAACCAAAACATGCAGATTCCACCAGCCCAACAACTTTCTTACGCACCCTTATCTGTGTCTTGTATGAGTTTCAAAATAAAGTTCTCATAACTGACCCAGGCTGATGCTCTTGCTTGATGAGCAAGGACTTCTGCTCTGACACGTCTATCCATGCCACTGACCACCACCTTCTGAGTGCCTCCTCATGCCTCATTGCCCTCTGGTGGTCCACAGTGTGCCGGAGTGGAGTGCCACTTCTCCTCATCCCCATATCCACCTGTGGGGTGATTGAAACAAGAGTGAGCTCTTGTCAGGGCCTCAGCCACCATGTAATTGAATTCTACCTTGTTTCACAGAGTGCAACAAAGCATAGCACTGGATAGAGGGTAAATATACTCAGCACTTAGAGTCAAACCCAGGCCATGACTGCTCAACAACAAACAGAGGCACAGGTTATTGCTTGGTATATCATTTACAGACACATTGCCACCATCAAAGTAAAATACTGGAGCTGACGTCTGTTTGATTGCTTTCCATGTGGTTTTCTTTGCAAATGCTTTTACTTCCAAATGCATGCAACTGTTTAAATGGATTTACATCAATATACTATAGTCATCATTTAGAACAGGAAGGTGGACATCAAATCACACAACTACAAAAAATGGCAAGGCTGACATTAAAGTCCATTCCATTGTGGTCCTAGATGTAAAGATAGCAAAGATGCAGGAAAACAGGCAAATGAACATCACAATTCAAACAAAACCAACACAATTAATACATACATTATTATCAGTAAAAACACAAGTCAAAATGAATAAATTAAATAAATACATGAAATGAATAAAATTACATACAAATTTTAACTTGGATGCTAAGCTTACACTTCCAAGTTTTCTATAAGCAATAATTTGACCCTCTTTTAAAAGTTTTGGTGGTCAAAGGTGCCTGAGCAATGGAGCAAGCGGAGCAAATGCATCCCCATCATTCAATTAGGGGGAGCAAAGTTATGGTTTTGCTACCCCACTTTTTGATTTTTAAAAAAATCATACAGTATAGGGTGATTATATTTAAACAGCCTATATCAGTGATTGTTTTACTATTTTCAGCAACTGACAAAAACAAGCAATAAAAAAATCAGTTGGTTCGGTCAAACCCGTCACTGATAGTTTGCCACAGCAAGCTTTGGTTGTCAATCACAGTCTGTCAATCCACACAGGAATCTGACTGTTTACAAAGGTGAGAAACATGCCATTTAGCCTAATTGAGATCAGCATATGCCGAATGAACCTGCTTGGCCCACTGACTCCAGCCAAACTTTAAATTAGCTGAAAATAAGATTGTAATGACACCGAAATGCCGAACCGATTTGCCATCGGCGAGGATACGTCTGTGGAGATGGGACATTCGCGAAGGAGCCAAATCGAGTCGGCTCTTTTAAGTGTAATGTGGCTAATAATATTTTGCATTAGCCCTGTTGATTTTATTATTTGGGATGTAGTAGATTGTAAACACACATAAACACACCTTTTTCAAATGCAACATAGGGTTTACACACCTTTTTATGAGTTTACCATTACCTAACATTGATCAATTTAGCCAGCGGACAGTTATAGTTTACTTTTATTTTACTACTACATCCCCCCTGTGATTTTGTCCAATTACTGTTAACATCTCAGGCTAATTTGCTGCCCCACTCTCTCCCTCGCCCCACACAACAGCAGACTAACCTAGAATAGTGTTTCCCAAACCTCTATTAGAGCACGCACCCCCTGTCCAGCATGTTTTCATTCCAACCCTGCTTAACCACAACAGGTTCAAATGGGAATTTGTGAGCCATGCAGTTACATTCAACAAAATGAGGAACACACAGTCTCATAATGTGTCATTATTATTCATCTAACTGTAAGATTATTTTGCTTTCGAAATTACCCTCTATTGTTACCATAAGTCAGGTTAGGTGGTGTAGAAATGCAGGAAATTCTTCTTTAAATTACTTTCTTTTTTTTCTGGGGGAGGCCCCCAAGACCTCCTGCCGGTTATGTATCTATCCAAGTTTGCTCCCCCATTTTTAAACATAACCAGGTGCTCATGGTGGTGGTTATTTATTATTAAAATGTGCAATGGAATGCAAAATGTGCAACTTATTCCAATTTCTGGCACCACAGAACATAAAAGAGAACAGATACCCATATTGTTATTGATCCTCAGAAAGCACAAGTTGGAAACACTAGCCCCAGGCTGCTGGGCATGAGTTGTCCCAACCTTACGAATGTGGTGATCGAAGGTGGACATATTTATTTTATCTGGCAGGTGTCTGTTAATTTCTTGTAACGAAGAGTATAACTGGACACCTCTGAGAAAGTTTTTTACAGGTGTTTGTTTTCCTCCAACATTTTTCTATTCTCCTTCTATTATTGGAAGCCCTGTCTGAGCTGTGTTTACCACAAAAGAACTGTTTGTATTCTCGCAGCAAGAAATGCAACAATTTTGGGGACATAAAATCAGACTACTTGCAGTTGTGTTCAATAAATAATGACTCAATAGAAAAATTATAGTTTTGGTTATTTGTTAAAGAAGCTTAAAACAAGCTATGATTACAGTCAATAGAAAAGCAAGAAGTAACATGGGTTTTATACTGCTGAAGAATTTTTAGGGAGGAGGTTAGAATGGATACTGTAGATAGACAGGTGTAAAAAGTATCTTACTTAGACATTGTACACCCCAATTAATGTCATTTCTTAGCCCAACATTCAACATTGGTTTACTTTATCCATGATGATACTCTTCCCCTAACCATAACCATGTTGTAGTTGCCTAAACATTTTAGGAATAAGGAGTTCTTCCTTATAAGCACATCTGTAAAGACTATTTACCATAACTCATTACCACAAGCTAGAATTTCTTCCTTCCCATTGCTACTATATAATCTATATACATTTTCTTATGCTTAACATGTATGAGACGTAGCTCTGAGGGTTACCAGGTTTACCAGAAGCTATGTAGCAGCCAAGTCACAGATATACAAAAAAAAAAAAGGAAAAGTGCTTTTCCACATAATTCATGCCATAATCATTTTGGAAAAATAATTATATAGCTGACAGATGTCCTTGTAATGCGACTGATTTTAGTCATGACTAAGAAATGTTTTTTGTTTATACAAGCCTGCAACTGCAAATCAGATATGAAAAGAATGTGTCAGACTTTGGTTCAGGGCATACAAGAAAAAGGCTTTTGCTCTGTAATTGTTGGTTCAATCTTGTCGTTTCCAATTTCCTCCCTGGCGTCCCTGCACCACCCTGGTTGATGGGAAGGTGTGTGTGTGTGTGTGTGTTCTTTGTATTTTTGAGTTTAAAGAGGCGTCCAAGGAGGCACAACTGCAGTCTTTGGAGGGCAAATGGGATTACATTGTCGAGGCTACTTCAAGGCATCACAGGCGTCACTTGACTGAGGCAGGCTCCAGTCGGTGGCCTGTCTGCTGTCAGCTAATCTAAGGAGATGGATTCTCAGTGCAGGGCTCACTACAGTACAGTTACTGTGCTTAATGGGTTTGACTCCCTAAGACATTGTTTCAATCTAAAAGGTCATCATGGTCTTAGCTGAAGCCAAGCATCTCTCAACCCAGGCTGATTTGCTACTCAACCATCCTTGCATAGTGTCCTTCAAAGGACATTTTTCTGTTAGCACTTCTATGGTAATTACTGGGGAAAAACATGCTTTAACAATTTCAACACACAGGCAGCATAACTTAAAGGGCAGCTAGAAGCGATATAGACATATACACTTTTTATGCTACAGGCACTTTTCCAAGAGCCTTTTTTAGGAGTGCAGGAACTTTGCATTTCAACAGCAAAACGTGGTTACTTTGCTGTTGAACATAACTTGCAGTGTAGACTCCTCACGTTTTGTATTCCCAAGGATGATCATCTTAAAGTTCAAAGTAGCACTTTTGCTGGAGCAATCAGTGCAAAAACAACAAAACTCACTAATCGCCATTTCTTAAAATTACCTACTAAAAGAAAAGAAACAGAGATACAGACCTGAGCTGTTAAACAATGTAAGTATTTGTTAATTCTTTCCTGGTACATACAAGGCTGGCTTACCACCTGGACACAGTGAGCAACTGCCTTCGGGCCCCAGACCCTTAGGGGCCCCAAAGGCTGTTACTTTGTGTTAATTTGATAAATTGCAATATTTTTGGTAATGTACACCACTAAAACACAACAAAAACTGAAACAGTAATGGCCTTAAGGTCATCTCTGCATGTTTCACCTACATTTGAGGCCCTGTCTTGTAGAGGGGCTTGTCAAATTCTAGTTTTAATACCTTTATTATTTCAGTTAATATTAGGTCTATTAATTTGTGTTTAATCAAATGGTCACAAACTACCAAATGCACTGCAAACAAGGGGCAGGTATTCCCCTGTAGGAACACTGGTTAGTTTCTGGCAAAATGGGATCGGGGAATGTGCGTCAATGTGTCATTAGGGGTCCACAGCTCATTTTTACCCCGTGGTAACACACTGAAGTAAAAAAGCAACAACAGAACACTCAGGAGAGTGCAGCTCCTTTGCTTTCTTACTTCTTGTGGCACTGTAGTTCCTGGACTATTTGGTCAAAAGGGCCAGCAGTCAAAAGATGAACAATCCTACATCAGTGAGTTTGAGTATGTTAGAACTTCACTGTACTGTACAGTTCTCCACTTGGGCGCTCTCTTTGTCAATAGCCCTGCTATTGAAACACAGCAATGGACTGCAGGTGCACCGCTCTTCTCCCAGCAGTCTCCCACCACAGGAAACTCTGTACCTGCTGCTTGGTGACAGAATCCAACTGCTTCCTGCCACTTTGTGGTTTCATGTTACCTCTAAGGTGACAGGTGCCTCATGAGGCCTCAGATAAGGCTCTTACAGAGTCCGCTTGCCCGCTCTAATTTATCTAAGGGATTTCTTGTGCTGCATATATTTTGTTCTTTGAGCAGCCAAGCATTAAATTGCTTTCCATTGGGAACAGGTCATATGCCGGGGTCGCCAAAGCTGTGGCTGGTTTCCAATTAGATGGTTTGGCAGCAAAGCCAACACTGTAATTAGGGTCACCCAGCTCTGGAGCTGCTGGTGGGCCAAAGGGTTGTCACTGTTGCATAGTGCATTTGAATGTCACAACAAACCTAGAGGATGCAAACACGTGACTTCTTAGATCGTAAATCAACAGAACACTAAGGTGGCACATCATCAAAATAGTAGCACGCACAGCTTCAAATCTTACACACTGTATTGGGTGCACGGTCATAGCAAAGATGAAAACAAACAGATAAGCTGCACCCACAGATAAGTACTCTTCTTGTTTATTGCGGGCACAGCTATAAGCCATCATCAGCGTCATTGAGAACATCATCAAAAAAATGGGTCTGCTTCTTAAGGGACCAGCCCTCAAAAAAGTATATTTCTTTATAAAAATCTTGAATGAAATTCAGGGAATGATATATGCAAACAGTATGCTGTGACTCTGAGAAATAGAAGTGCAAAGACAAAGGAAGATATGGAGAGATAGTGGCGGGGCATGGGTAGTTAAAGCCGCTTGTATAACCAGTTGTCAGCATCGTCTCATCGTGCCAGAAGCTGACTTCAGCAGCCTTTGCTGTTTGAGCTTTCAGTAAAGCCTCCTGCCTGTACAGCGTGCCTCCCCAAATGTAGCCTGTGGTGTTTTCATGAGGAGGCTGCACAGCATGTGTCCATCTGCAAAGAGCTCTCCAATGTGTCCAGTGGTGGAGAGAAGAAAAAAAAACTCAAGGGAGCTCTTTTCAGCTCACAGTATTCTCTTTGGCATCGCAGAGAGGAAAAGAGGAAACGCCTCAGAGAAAAGTGCAGAGAAGAAACATTTGGACAAGTGCTCAGCAGAATTTACTCATGTCTTGGGTGTGTTGTAGCATGGGATTTCTTTGTGAAAACATGAGAGCTTGACCATGGGGGCCATGGGGGATACTGAAACTCTTTATAGACATATTTCAAGTCTGTATTAAAATGAGATTTCAAGTGAAATTAATCTTTAATGTCTGTAGAAGTAGAAGTAATAGCTCTATTGTACATGAGCTATTTTTGCTTCTTGGCTTTTTATGAAGCTAAATCTTTGGTAGAAACATGCAAGGCTAGAAGTTGCTTCATCGCTGATTAATTAGATTTTATACTGTAATGTGGAGCACATACTGTACTGAATATGATTAGAAACTCAGCACAGTGTACTGTCATAGACTGACGAGGCTTTCAGTGCAATAAGGACTCCCTATCCATTTTATGCTGAGGCATGACAATTTCCCTCTGCATTATAGTGGGCAATTTTACTCCCATTTAACCTGTATTTAACTGGGAATGTTGACTGAGAAATAATTTCTTTTTCATGCTTCAGGGCAGAGAGGGGCAGGAGCAGTCACTGCGACACTGGAGCAGCTTCTGTGTTTCAGCTGCTTTGCTCAAAAGCACTTAAACAATACTTGTTTCATAAGATTCTGGTCTCACAGAATCTTATGAAATGAGTAGTGTCTTTGGAAGCAAATTTCAACATGAAGATGTATGTGGAGATAACATGATAAGTGGTTTCACATGGAAATATTGTACTGGAAAACACATTTTTGGAGCATGGATAGAAAAGGCTTTTTACTTTAATACATGCACATTTCTTTAAATTCAACTTGTTAGGTTGTAGTTTCAACATGGGAAGTCAAGTACACAATATACAGTACTTGGCATTAAAGTTGTGGTAGTAAGAACACGGATGCAAGCTTGTTCCCTTCTCAAAAATGGTAAAGGATTTGGTGTTTTTTGAATTTCAACATTTTGTTTAACTCCATGGCTCCAACATTTGTATACATAAACAATAGTTTCACTAGGATCCAATTGTGCAACATGTACTGTAATCTGATTTGAGCAGTTTGAGAGTGTTTTGAGAATTCAAAACTCAAAAATCCTTCTGTTCAGTGTGATCAAAAAACCTTTCAATTTCAGTCTCATTGTAGTCATCTGAAAACTGCTGCTGCTCATCTATTATGTTGTAGTCTTGTAGCATCATGTCTGAAATCATGCTCTAAAGGACCTCTTGGGATCCATGCAGTGTGATGTGATGTAGATATGAACACAATTGAGCTTGGAGATATACCCTGTTTCCCACTGCTTTTATGTGACTGAACAAAGCAAAATGTCTTGGTTATGTTGTAACCAAAAAAGTGAAAAAACAAGTATGTCGCATATTGTCAACCACAATAGAATTATATTCACAGCCCTGTTCTAAATGATTGGGCTGTTTGAACAAAGTTGCATACAGCCAGTAGCACCTGCACGCCCCTCAAAAGTAGATGAAAGACCCATTCCTTAGTTCAGTGGTTGTGGGACTTTCAGAAGAACCAGAAAACTGCAGTCCAGTGTATATTTAAAACCAATGTGTTTTCTCTGGCAGTTCTTGAATTATTTATCCATTCATTTTGAAAGAGACAAGCTAGTGTTGTGATTAACTTCAGCTGTTTTTCCTACAATATTTGAGAAATTAAATTATGACAAAAAAGCAGTCTCACCTCTTAACTTACAATAAACAGTATATGTGGTGCTGGATGGTAAATAGGTGCTTATATAAAGCATCCAATCCTGAGTGGATTGCTAAAATTAAGCAGCATCAAGGGAGTAGCTATTTATTTTGCTTTCGTTCTCACACATCTACACACCCACACACATATGTCCTTGTAATACACGGTGACAGTAATGGAGAATTTAATTGTCTGGGGAAATAGATAAACAAAAGAGATTACTTTGCACCACTGGCAAGTTTATAAAGGTGGCTAGTGTGTTACCTCAGGCTCCCACAACTAATGATCTTCAACAATTCTTAGGGACTATATGGACCATTTTATGATTTGTTTAAAAACAAGCATCCATTAATGTAGATCTGTTGGTACGTCTCCTGTTAAAGGAGACAAACTTGTGATTTTTGGTTTGAGTGTATTGTACATCATTGTAGACCTTTGAATTCAAAATGTAAAAATGTGAAAGTAAAGCTGGATACTTAGAGGAAGTATTGATATGTGGTTGCAAGTGAAACTTCTTTCCTGATTGATTGATTCTTAGTCCGGAACATAAATGTGACAAGCTCCCTGGGAAGTCTTTAGATGCTAAATATCTGTCAAAACTGTCTGGAGCAATCTTTTAAAGAACTTTTACTTGCATTCACATTCACCATGTTGCACAGACTGTCTCATATAAAGAAGGAGCTGTCAGACCTGTCTCAGGCCCCTACCAGCCAGCCCCCTTCCAGCACTGGTCACATTTTCACATTTATGTTCAGTGCTGCAGACGTGAGATATGTTATTTATCTCCTCCATATTTAATGACTAGTCGCCCTGGGAAGCAGATGGTACATTAGCTGTAATAAACCAGAGCTGACTTCAGTAGTTTTGTGAAGGAATACAGAATTGAGCTGGGAAGGCCTCACTGTTTCGCATCCTACATTGTTGGAGGGTCAAAAGGTGTCTGATGTGCACGCAGTGTGTGTTCGCTCACCTCGTACAAACAGATGGGCAGGTTCTCATTGCCCCCAGTGAAGCGGCATATATTGATGTGGAGAGAACAAAAATTACTGTAAGCTCTGACCCCGTTGTTCACAGCTCCAGCATTAAAGTTGCTGAGTGAGGGCTTCACATTGAGCTATGTTTTATTGTTATGCTCAGCAGAAGTGATTCGAGTGTGCACACACACTCTTACATGCTTCTTGAGACTCACTGACTGTGCACCATCACACCTCCCACACACCTTCACATGCACTGGAAAAAAGGTCTAATTAAGATTTCTGTCAAGTTCTGGAGAGTCACAAGCAGATGTGTTGGTCATCAGAAAAATTGTAGGAGCAAAATGTATTAAAGAATCTTTACTTTCCAAGTGCTAGGACTGACAGACAAATCTCACTAATCTAGTGAGGTGACTCAGACTAAAGTACCAGTCAGCTGTATTTGACAGGCACGCCAAGATGGAAATATTGTCACAGCCAATTCTTGAAAACTACATCTGGCAACAACCATTTAGTCCCTAAGGTTACTTAGGGAATCTGTAATTTTTTTGACTGCTTACCCCACAGCTAGGGGTTTGTTGCTGTCTGTGATGTCTGAGTATGTTTCATATTCTCCATTCACTGTTTGGAAAGAGACAAGGGACTGGTGGCAACTGCCTGAGAGCCTCTATGGCTAATATTGATAATTAAGGGGAGTGAATTGACATATTAAGTCTCTGCTGTGCAATAGGTGCTGCTTTGAACCCTGCTGAGTCACAGGGCACCTTGGAGGTAAACATAAGCAGGTTTTGAGGAAGTCAGAGGACGGTGGGTGGGTTGAAATGATTCCTCATCTCAACTGGTTGCTTTCATAAAGCCAGACTCAGGATGTGCGTGGAGAAAATAATCATGCAGTGCAGTATATCAAATCATGGCCTAATGAGGAAAAAATAAACATGTCTAAGCTCATTGATTGTGATGCAATAAAGCACAGACAAACACCAGGTTCTCAGACTGCAGGTCTCTCTCTATACACTTATTTTCAGACAAATGTCATGTTAAAGGAGCAGAGAAGAGATCTTAACAACTTAAAAGAACCTCCCAGGAGATTAACCTGGAGGGAGAAGGAGGGCTGATGGGATGGAAAACACTGGATCACCGCAGTGTGTTCATTGAGAAGAATGAATGAATAAATTGAAAGAGATGGCATTCCTGGCGATCTTCAAGGCAATGAGACATTATTGATTTCTAAGGAGAAAACGCATTCTTAATGTGTCCAGGGATCTAGGCTTTCTTTCTCTTTCTCATTCCTATACTCACTCGGTTTCTACTGCTTTTAGCCACCAAAAATGACTCAGGAGTGAAGCTTGATATACAGCAAAAGCCCACCATAGCTTAGGCATGCCGGTCTAGCTTTTGGAACAGTGAGCACTCATCTCAATGGACAGCGAAGGTATGCCTCAACCATCTGTTCCCTTTTGACACAATGCAGTGAATCAGCACTTTATTTTTTTGAAGGAGTGCATCCTGAAAGCCTTTTATCTGCGAGGATGCAGGCAGAGAACTGCTGCGAAGATGATAATCTGTGTTGATATTTAGAGGAAGGGAGCAATGCATTCTGTTATTGCTCCTGAGCCCATTTTCACACAAATTCGGCAAGGCAAACAAGCTGTCCTAAGCTTCTTTTTTTTTTAAATTGTTTACAACATGATGTTTCATTGGCATATGGGTACCACCTGCAAGATATTAGAAGTAAGCATCAGTATTTGGAAGTGTTTAGAAGTTTTTCCAGTGGATATCTGATGTGAATGAATGAATAGCTGGTTTTGACACTATTTTATCTGCCAGTGTGCACATCTTTGTGTTTTGTATATGTTCCTGAATGTTGGCTATATGAAGCTGAGGTTGTCGTTTTAAGACACCGTGCCCTGGCACTGAGCAATAGTTGTGCAAAGTTATCAGCTCTTTTCATTTCTGGGCTGACACTTTGGGTGAAAGATTCAGGGGTGAGGTGCGGAGCCATGGATTAAAGATCATATCAAAGCCAGCGAATAGGTATAGTGATTCAGGAACGATGGCAGAGATAGCAGATGAAACCTGAGTTTGTGGAAATATGGAGTGCAGCCCAAAGTTTATCATATAGAGTACAGAGGATCGCAATCAAGGAGATGGTGTGGTGTGTGGCATAGTTGTGCGTCAGGGACTTGGCAAATGTTTGACTTTTAAGTTCAAGGACACAATATAGAAGATTCTAAGTAAGTTGATGGCCAGCCAAGACATCCATTGGTACACAGTGGTATGCATAGCCCTGCATTGCCTTAAGGTCATACCAGAAAAGCACCTAAGTGAACCAGAGAAGCATCCAAATGCAGGGTGTGCTCCAGGAAAATGTTTAGCAGTGGTGGTAAGCCACCCATATTGTGACACAATAATTAAATAAATGACAACTGGACTCCTGGATCGGATTTCTTTGTCTAACTGGTACCTTAAACACGCCCCCACCAACGCAGCCACCTGCATTGTTTTAAAGCAGGGCTGTTTTCTGTCTGAATCACCACTTACGTTCCCCTCTGATGTAACATCAGGGCAAAACCGAAGCACAGGAGTGGCCCATTAGAGTACAAACATGTCCTGTGGAGGCTTTGAGCATCCCCACTTTTGCACACCAGTGTTGGTATATAAACGTGCTTGTTTTGTTTTGTTTGGGTTTGTAAGTTTGAGAAAAGTTTTTTTTAAACATGTGTTGACCTTGGACAATTCAGCCCAACAATACATAAATTAACTGTACTTCAATATTGATGACATCAGGGAAGAAATCCCGTTTCATGTTGTGTTTTGGAAGGTGCGGAAATTTGTGCCCCTTGAATAGCTGTATATCCAAGAATCGCTTAGCAAAGAGAAGATTAAGTGCACACATTAATCCAGGAGTCAGAGCAATCTTGTAATCCACTCAGTATGCTAATTGCCTGTTCTTTCTCCAGCAAAGGGGTTTACAGGCCATTAAATGGCACTGAGCAGTTGACAAAGGATAGCCAGCATGCTCCCCCACCCACTCTCCCTCTCTCTCTATTTCTTACTTAGACAGGCTGTTGCACACCCACACAACATTCCTCTAAAGAAATGTGCAAAAAGTGTGATGCTGTGATTCCAAAGCAGTTCTTTGTTTTGCAGTATTAGGGTAGAAGTAGCAAGTTTGGTTGTGTTCCAAGAAGACCTGACAGTGACAAGAGTGGATCTCTTGGTTCTTGAATGAACTTTTGATCTTCTTGACTCTGAAGAGGTTTCCTTAGACATTTTCCCCCAGCATACCAAAGTTTTCTTGTAACATTTGTCCATATGTGATAGGGAGAAAAGTAAATAATGAAAGAGAGCTGAGTGCTATTGTCTCCATCGCAGTCCCATTCATGCACAACCCTCCTTTCTCCCACATTGCCCATACACAAGAGGATCGCACCAAGGTAAAGTGCAATTCTTAGCGCACTACTGCCTGTGCAGTCTCCCAAGTGGCCTTGGCAGCCTCAACATGATGGATGTTGTTTCAGATTGGGTTTCTCGCTACACTGATAAAGCAGCCTTGTCAAAACACATTCACTAGCAATGTAAGCAGATAAAGATAGTTGCAGATAATTAGAAGATTTGCGCTTTGCGTCATTTGTGATGCCAACTGCCAAGGAACGGGCTGTGACAGATGACTCAAACAAGAGAATTCGGCATGAAGCCTGACTGCAAATGTAGCTGGTAATGACCAGAGTGTGTTTTTCAGATGCAGCTAATGAGCACGGCCATTAGACATAAATGACATTTTAAAAACCTGGAGAGTAAGGAAATGAAGAAGTACCCCAGATAGACTGCCTGAAGGCAGCAAATATGGCAAGAGCATCTGGAGGATGCGGCACTCAGTTCACACGGATGACCTCCACCCAGAGTGTCGAGGCTGTCAGTCATTTCACTGCTGTTAACTGTGAGGATGGAGGCTCGTTACAGTGAAACTGTCAGAACCATTCGCCTCAATATCCACATGGCATCTCAGGGCTCTGTACAATTGGCAGTTATCCTTGGTTTGACAGATAATCCTTTTATGGGTATATTATTTTAATTTTCTGATGAGCCCATTTGCAAAGAATTTTTGCCACTTTGGAAGCTGCTCTAGAGAGAGAGAGTGAGGCGATGAAAGAGACACCAGCTTTGACATTACAGCTTATAGTTTGTGGGGATATGTTGACTCAATCTTAACCTACATGCTGCATCTAGATAACAGAACAGACAATGGAAATATTGCACAATAGAAACCACCAGATGGATTTGTTTTTTACTGTTTAAACAGTAGCTCTCAAACATGTGCCACTAAATCCCAAGAATTTGCAGGCTTATGTTGCAACCAATCACTACGCACCATGATTGATTAGTCACCCATCTCTAGTTGAATGTGTGCAGATCAAGATGAAATCAGCTGCTGTAGTGTTTGCTTACAGGTTGAAGAGCTTAAAACTACTGATTGTGATGGTGATCGTTTCATTCTAAAAAGAAGAGTTTTAAAGTTTGTTCTTTTGGCATTGTGGCTGCTTCAAAAAATTCTGACCAACTGAATGAAATTCTAAATTTCAGTTGATATTAGCTGCTGCCTAATATTTTAGCATTTGTGTAGTTTATTTTTTCTCATGAATAATTTCAGCCTGGTGAAAGTGGGTAAGAGTGGGGAATGTGTTGGCATGGTGATTAGAAATTAATTACAAAATCCAGTGAACATTAAGATGTGAGAATAATGGTTTGTTTTGGAACACCTTTTATGTGAGTGTGAGTGGGTGTTTGCTTGTTTGTTTAGTTTTGTTCATCCCTGGTTAAAGGATGCTCTCCTGGAGTCGTTGTATTGTATGCTATAGTGTGATGACCTTCATGGTATCTCTGAAGGTATTCTCAGGTGATTGCTTTCCGTTGCTCTGAATATGAGGGGGAGCAGGGGGTATGATAAAATGCACATGAGATGTTAAGGTAAGGCTGTATGTGGGTGGATGTCTCTCAGTTTGAGAATTTTCCCAGAGGCGATGGAGGTTATAGTGGAAAACAACCTGTGGTGAATATGCTCCTACCAACATAATGTTGGCAGTGAAAACCTTTTCTGCTCGCTCCAGGAGAGCAGTATTTATCCCACTGAAACATGTGTAATCCGCCCTACAACCCACAACTAAACTACAACTCTTTCTTTTTGGTTTGATAAAATATTTATTTCCAACTTCCTTACTTAGTTCTGGGAATGCTAAAAATCGGAGCAGAAGGTCAAAGAACATGAAGAAACAAACTCTGAGGTTATACCGGAAGAGACAAAAAAGGCAATAAATTACAGTTACACCCCAAACTGTGTGTTTTGACCCACGATACTGCAACGTAGTGAGTTGTCGTCATAATAATAGCCAAAGCTACAAAAATAATACCCAGGTTGTAAAACCAACAAACAGAATTTTCTATTGACTAAAGGTTAAGGTTGTTTCACAGAAGAAGCTTTTTCTGAAGATTTCATAGTTGCATCCTTTACAAAAGCTCTACTTATGATTGCATGCTTGTTGAGACATTGTTGCACCAGGCAGAAGATTATTTGCTTGAAAAAGTTAAATTTAACTGTTTTTCAGCAATAGAGGTTTTGAGTTAAAACTGCACTTGGCAACTTAAGAATTGGCTCCAGCTCCAAATGGCAGCAGAAGGTAATTGCTTGAAGGATGAACTTCTATGTCCAGAAGTTATGTAATGTGATTTTAGTACTGCATACAGCATGCTCATGTCTGTGTTTACTTTATACCAGAGGACATGGGAGGGAAGGAGAAAGGAAAAAGATGTAGCGTTGGTGAGAATATTTAGGAGGAATGGGACACTCTCCTCCAGTGGAGCCACCATTTTGGATTTAAAGTGAGAAAACCAAGGTTTTCTTGAAAATCTCAACTTGTGTAGCCTTGAAATCTACTAATTCAGATCCACTTAACACGTAACATTCATAAAATAATGTTTTGGACTACTAATGTGGGATAAAAGCAGAAAGGGTAGCTTATGGAAAGACAAGGCTTTGTACTATTATGATAAACACTCAGTTGACTGGATTCCCCCCACAAAAGCAGGGCCACAAAAACCAACTGAGTGAGGAGCACCTAGCAAAATGAGGTCACACATCCTTTGATCCCTCCATTCTTCATCTCGGAGGCAAGTGGCATATAAGAGGATCTATCTTTGTGAACGGTTTTGAGCCCCCAAAATTACAAACAAACTAAAGGCAGGGGATCGATAGAGTGTGTCTCACAGAATGATGAACTGGCACTTCAGAGGGGGAAAATCAATGTCGCGCTCCCTTTCTTTCCCTCTCCTCGCTCTATCTTTCTCTTTGGGCCCTAATCTCTCTTCACAGTCCTTATACTGCAGTGTTTAAGTGTGTGTGTGTGTGTGTTCACGTGGGTGTTGCTCGAAGCAGGGTCTCTCACTGAGATTTAATGTTCCTTTGTTTCTTATTCCTTTTTAGCCTGGAAGACCCCTGCCACTTTGATGTGTGAGCACACCCACCAATAATGGCCCATAGCATACACAGTGGAAGTAAGTGCTTCTGGTCAGATTTACCGCTTTAGTGGTCCTCTTCCCTCCGCTGCCCCTGCAAACCTCAGCTCATCTGATGCGGCCGTATTGATCAGCACAAAGTGGCAATCTTTAAATCATAACATGAAGTTGCCAAAATAAAACCATCTATTTATCGCAACACATGCCTCGGACAGTTGACTGCATGGTGTTGGCTTGCATTTTTATAGCTCCAGTATGTACAGTAGTGTTGGAGGCGAAGAGAACGTAGAGAACCTCTGAAGAGGAAAGTTGAATTCCAAGACCTCTGTCAGAAGCTAGAAATTAATCGTTGTACCGTGGCGATCCTTGAGGATCATATTCACAAAAGAGAGACACATTTTCTCGGCTCAGTGTTTGTTGACTTTGCTTCAGAAATGCTTTTGTAATAAGTAATTCTGTTTGAAGAAGTAAAAAGACAAATCTAAAGTTGTTTTTTGTTGCATCAAATACGCTGCTTGAAATGATAAAAAA
Organism: Siniperca chuatsi; assembly: GCF_020085105.1. NCBI lineage: Eukaryota > Metazoa > Chordata > Actinopteri > Centrarchiformes > Sinipercidae > Siniperca > Siniperca chuatsi. The sequence continues at coordinate 27,938,607 of NC_058045.1, read as the reverse complement.
CTAAATAGGTACAGTATTGCCTTTGTGATTGCTTCTCCCCGGAGAGGTGGAGTTATCCGATTATCGGAGCATGATTATCTCATTAGTTGAGGGTTTCACTGAGCAGAGGCAGGTTGTGGCTTGGACCAGTGTACATTGTGTGTGTTTATCTTAGCTGACTAGAAAACCAATTTTGGTACAGGTATTCATGGTCCCCAAAAGGATGAAGCCAAATGACTTTGGCGATCCCGTGATTTTTCCTCTAGCGCCACCATGAGGTTGACATTTACTTTGGTGATCCCGACATCTAGTGCCACCTGCAGGTCAATATTTCACTTATCCAGGGAAATATCTCAGCATCGACCAGATGGATTGGCATAACATTTTGTACATTCATGGTTCGCAGAAAATGAATCCTTCTGACTTTGGTGATCCTCTAACTTTTCCTCTAGCGCCACCAGGAGATTGAATTTGTGATTTTGAGTGAAAATTCTCAGTGATCCAACTACTGGATCGATTGCCGTAAAATTCGGTACAGACGTTCATGTTCACCTAAGGATGAATTGTAATAACGTCGGTGATCTCTTAACTTTCTATCTAGTCCCATCGTCATGCCGAAATTTCAATTTCTCAATTTCAATACTTTGTTTTATGAAGAAATACCTGTAAATGCGTTAACATTCTGATGTAAGCATTTAACTCAAAGCACAGCTGTACTTAAATACAGCCTCACTGAGCCGCCATGGCTGTAGAGTCTTAATGTTATTTGTTCTTAATTTTCTTACCCCTGCACCAAAACGGCAGTTTCCCTACCTGGTGCACGCTCCCCATCTGTGCATGTATAGGGTACATGTAATTTGCATGAGGGGGTGTGTTCTGTGTTTGAAAGCAGTCTGTTGTGAGTGTGTGTGTCTGTCGGTCTGTCCTGGGCGTTACCTGCTGGTGTGATGTGGGTGAGCTCTCTGTTGGTGCCGGAAGGCAGTGCTGTCAGCTGTCTAGAGCTCCTCATGTCATCCCTGCCTCATGAAATTTAGGGCTAGGAGATGAAACCTAAGACAGGTATCCATGGGCAGTGAAGGGGGTGGGGGGCTAGAGTGTGGTTATCTATCTATCTATCGTTCTATCGTTCTATCGTTCTATCGTACCGTTACGGTCTGCTGACTGTGGACTGCAGCTAAAGACTTACCTGTTTAGACAGGCGTTTGGGTAACCTGTTTGCACCAGGTCTGCATTTTACGGATTTATTGTGGATTTTTACTACAAATTGTGCACTTTATTAGGTGCTGTGTATTTATTGTGTATATCTTATCATATACTGTTGTTTTTCTACTTGTATGTTAATGTTTCTGTAAAGCACTTTGTGACTTATGTCTGTGAAAAGTGCTATACGAATAAAGTTTACCTACTTACTTACAATCTATCTGTCAATAGGTCTATCTATCTACCTATCCATCTATCTACAGAATCTTTTTATCTCTGTTTCTTTGTCTGTCTCCAGGGGTGCAGCCAGGAAGCTGCTGTGTGTCAGTAGTGAAATATTCATAGTACGTGCAGGGAGTTTGACGAGCCGCTCTGACACTTCCAAACTCTCCACCCTCATTTTCATTTCCTCTCTGGCTCCAGCACGTTACCTCACAGCTCCCCTGGTCTGCTCTTCAGCACCGTACTGAATGCTCAGTACAGTCATGATGAAAAGAAACCCACAGCACACGGCTTTTACATTTTCATACCTAAGAGAATGGGATGTTAAAAAAAGAAAAAAAAATGCATATCCACGGGAACATGTTGACTGAAAAGCTTTCATTTGAGCTTTTATTAACATTCTGTTGAAGGCTTTCATGCTAAAATTGCCACTTTAGTATGCTCTTTAAGATCCTTCTCCTCCTGTTATAATGGGAACACTCATTCTAAATTTTAAATTAATGGAAAATTCAACCTTGGGTACTACATGTGACTTCCTACATTTCCCAGTATGCCGCTCAACATCACTAAGAGAACTCAGCTGGACTTAATGTACCCAGCTGGATTTCATGTTTATGTAATGACAATATCAATATTATCAACGAGAGAGGGAGTGTTCTAGTTAAAAAAGCAAGAGTCTAACTTCTTACTAAGAACTCATTGTTCCTTGTGGCTGCATTGTAATCTGGTGTATTACAACTGGTATCTCTGCCTCTTCTAACTGTGGATTTCTCCTTGTTGATATTTAAACATTGGTACATTATGTTGGTTCTAGAAAGAATTCCTTGACCAGACAAGATTACTTTTGAATTCTGCTTTCAAACTCCAGTGTAACTGCACTGGAGATATCTTCACATAATGTCCTATAATCGTTTGGAAACAAGAAAAGGACACAATCAAAAATCACAAAAGGCCCAGAAATTCAAGATACATCACATAAAGTAGTTTCTTATAGGATGAATTCCTGCAAGAAGTTTAGAGAAAAAACAGTTTCCATGGCTATTCTCATGGCATGACATCTTTTTTTACTTCACATGCAGCAATATCAGCCCATCCCTAACTTCGATATTAGACGATTGCCTTCCGTGGATGGGTGTGTTTCTGGGTGACACAATCTTTCCGTAACTTTTGCCAAGCGTTTTAGTAACTAACCCTAACCATATGTACCCCATCAAGATCCTTGCTAGCACTGTTGTATGTATGGAGAAAAGGTGGGGTGGGGCAGTTTCACTTCTACTCCATTCTTATTATGTAATCCAATCCTTAAAAAATATGGAATTTAGGTGTGCATGCAGTTAATAAACTTAAGCAGCTTAGTAGTAGAACATCCTCACATGTCAAAACCAGAAAATCTGCTATCTTGACAGCAGGCCTGTTTACATCCAAGGCTCTAACAGTGAGACAGCATTGATCAGCTCCTTGCTCTCTGCATAATTCACAGCATCATCCTGCAACAGAATGATTAGCCTCAGGGGAAAAAGTAAACAGGAGCAGGCAAAAGTTGCAAATCATCTTTTCATTATATTTTTCTGCAGCCTCCCTCATAAGTCATCATCACAGAGCTGAGGCCTCTATCTCCAGCCTCTGCAGAAATATCAATATGGATTTAGGAGTCTCCCTAAAGCAAGGTCCTCAGCTAATTAAATCTGTAATCACTTTGTACTGTAAAAACACAAGCAGGGAGGAGGGTTGGGGGTTAAATGAGGGCCAGTGGAGTTTTATTTAACAAAGACAGCTAATTGGGTCAGAGCTCTTTATCCTCATAAAGAACCAAGGTTTTCAGCCATCCAGTCAGACCGCTTATGGCTCTTTGCTCTCAAACAGAATTTCAACTCCTGAGACAGTGAGAGGGGGGATAGAGAGGTTACAGTGAAGGCAGAGCCACTGTTGTCAAGGCTACAGAAAACAGGTATTTTATATTGTCTTAAGGGTTTGAGGTCAGTTGCACGATGAGGAAAGTAATGGAATTCAGAAGAGCGCCGTGCCGAGAGTGAATTGTAATAGAGGAAGGTGCTACAGAGATGTACAAGTCCATGAACACGTTCCACCTTTCATCTTAAAAGGAGGGATCATTCAAGCAAGGTGTTGAGTGCTTCACTCGTGACAAGCGTGAATACGATCCCACTGCTGTCGTGTCAAACTCTCTTCACACAACCTGTCTTTACTTGCTCAGTATAGCTGCATTTCCACTGCAGGGACCGGGGTCTAAATTAAGTTCCGGGGACATTATTTTACCCCCCAAAAGGTCCCTGCTCGGGGAGTAGTACTTTCCAAAAGTACAGGAACTTTCGGGGTGGGGCTTGCTGCGCTGAACATTTCTGATTGGTCGAGCTCCGACCGGCAGAGCAGCAAGTGGTTTGACCGTCTGGATCAATGTGTTGCTGGGTCACAGGCCGGCCTTCTCAGCTACTGCGCTGTTGGAAGCCATGGTGGAAGACGCAGAAACGGATGACCAGTCGGTTAAAGGTAAATCACATACGGCCCACATGCTGCTTGTTAAATGCTATAACGCTAACTGTTATCATGCTATATCTACCCTAGCCAAATGCTAATGTTAGCTACATGCTAACGCCAACCACTAATGGTGTAGAATCGTGGTGTTCGTTAAGGCAAGGGTTGGCTAAACTGATGGTACAAAATTAAATCTTGTTAATGTCATTGTAGTAAGACACAAAGTTAATATTTTTTCATTCATTTTTATGTTTTTCAAATGAAAAAAATGAATGAGGGGCACACTGAACTGCAGCCTGCAAAGAGTAGTGTGTTTACTTCTGTGACCAAGAGCAGCCCTCGTCCCATGTGTCCTGCTGAAGCAAACAAACGCTGTATTTATATTTCTGTAAATAAATAGTGGAACTAAGGGGGAACTAAATGTCTGTATAGCTGTTCTTGTATCTGAAAACAAGTATATACTACTATATATGTAAAAAGACACATAACGCTTATACTTGTGTTACCATATTCTAATATTACAACGCTCTGAGGAAGTAGTGGCTCTCAATTTCACCATTATACACGATAAGCTTAGTATTTAAAACAGGTGAGAGTGCATAGGTTAAAATAAGCAAAGGTCCTTTTGCTGAATTGCAGGTGATGTGTTTAATAAGTTAAAACAATAGAGTTATGCAGCTGTGTGATGGGTGTAACCTAATGAGTGTAATTTGCCTAATCTTTGCAGTTCTTTAGACCATGGTGGAAATGCACACAACAATGGGCTGAAGGAACTTTTTAGTTCCTTGAAAAGTAGTTCCTGGGGATAAAAGTTCCGGTATTTTGGGTGGAAACGCGGCTTAAGTTAAGATTCTGTGTCACGGGATTAGCAGAAGGTTATGCATCATATAAGCATTTTGTACACAGTGTCTTGAGTATATTCTCTAATGTTAAGAGTTGTACTCTCTTAAATAGTCATCCTGTAGTCTGTGTTGTAATGTTGGACTAAAATTGTAAAAAAGTGTCACTGCAGCATTATTTTTATTTTATTTATTTTTATATTATGTATTTAGATGTTGGAATGATTACATTGATCACAGTCAAGGTCCATTAGTGAAAAGTTTCAATTCTGTCTTTAAAACAGAGTGGGGCATTTGGAGTGTGAATTTGGCTAATGTACTTTTTTAATTTAATGTCATTCTTAAAGGTTTTTAATGATCTACTAATATAGATTTTGCTTACCTAATTGTGAGCATGGCTCAGTCTACTTTCTTAAAAATATCCAGTATCAAAACACTGTAGTCCATGTTCTTTGTTTCAACATTTTACTCAAAACTTGCATATTTGGATTAAAGACTAGTGTGCTTTCAAAACTCAATAGCTTCATCTACTTAAGTAAAAAGCAAAGGTGTAGCTTACTTCCTCTAAATATTAACCAATCAAAAGTGATAATTATTTGTGTTGGCTGGTGGTAAATAATAATCTGTAGTGAAAGCTAGACAGTTTAACACAAGTAAATTAAACACATATTTTTAGCTTGCTGGTGGCAAGATAAACATGTATATATTGGGTAATAAATAGTGTAATAATGTAATATTTTGATTGATGTGGATAAAAGTAATATTTTTAAATCTACAGTATGCAGTAAAAAGCCTTAAAAACTGGTAATTTCTTAGACAATATTTGTTAAGCCCGTGGCACAATGCTGGTTTACTTTGTAGCCCGTGCTTAATATGTAAGTCTGCTTTTCACCTGCTTTTCTTCATACATGCACAAATGTGAACTTAAATTGTCTTAAACTGGATATAAATTGATTAATACTTAATTACCAAACTCATCCATTTGCGTTGACAACATGAGTTTGTTTTTTTTGTTTTTTTTGGTGTAGCTCTGTTAGTATAAAAGGTTAATAACAGAATTTTTTTTTTAAGTACAATAACAAGTAAACAAGCAGATGCGGTTTTGTACTTCACTCTCACTCAAGTAAATACCTATAAGGTTACTTTGCCTCAGTCAGTTTTTAGGCTTGTACATATTTTTAATACAGATTCAGTGTATTCTAGTAATTTCTGTCTTAAAGCATTAGCAACTGTGTCAACTGTACTCTTTAGTATTCACTGCTACCCTTTCAGTTGCTACACGTTAACAGCACTTATTGAATTAAATGAAATAGACACTTACAGTAGATTCAGAGCAACACGTCGTGGTATGGGAAAAAATTACAACAATATATAAGTCATTAAGATGTTTAACTTGTCACGGACTGTGCACATTACATCAACAAACACCTTCCATTTAGAGTAAATAGTGGCAGAGCAGACAAACTCTTCATTAAAACTTCACAGAGAAGACAAATGAACAAAAAAAGGAGAACCTCGCCAGGGTTGTCACATTACTCCCTCTCTTTTCCCTTTGAATTTTAAGCCAAAGGAGTCGCTGTGTATCTATGGTTTCTGTGAGCTGCAGCTCCGAGGTGGTGACCTCGCGCTGCCTCCATCCTCTGTGTTACTCACATTTGTGTCTGTCTCCGGGGCTCTTCGTCTAAAGAGCCCGGACTGAAGAGGCAGTCGGGCCACGCACAGTATGGCGGGGTTAGCCCTGCCCTGGAGAAATCTTCACAGTGACCTGATTTCTTTCAGTTGCTCCCCATATTCCCCAGATCATCTGCTCATATTCACCTGATCCTCTGTCAGAGCCATTTTGTGGGGGAAAACTTCTTTAACAACAGTGAAACTGGAACAAGAGCCTAGTAGCTTAATTGTAGATTACATTGCAGTCGCAGTCCTAGTACCAGGCTGTCAGGTGTCCCCGCAGATTTTTGTTTCAATGTTTAATCTAGCAGATAATAGCATTAATTATTAGAAATGATGCCTAACGTCTGCCTGAGATCTGGTTGTGACTGTTTTCATGAATCCTCATGACAATTGCATATTTTTCAATATCAGTGAGATAGCGATGCGTTGCGAGGAATCACAGCTTGTCATATTCATCTCGCAAGATCTGAGTTAATATTAGTGATTGGTCCCCAAGTCACGTTCAGCCCCATCTTTTCATTCCGGCATCTGGATTTAATTGGTGCTACGCTGTAAAGCCACAGCTGCTCTGCCTGTTAGGACAATAAATTACCCCAATTAGGAGTCGAAGAAAAGAGGCTGTCTGACACCACAGCCCGCTGCCATGCCAGGAGATTGGAATGCAATGGAATGAGGCGTCTCTCTGACATGAAGCTGTACCAAAACACCTGCCCCATCATCTCTCTGATCAAAACACAGTTCCAGTCCAGCGGATATATAGAGCAGGAGGAGATTGCTTTGCATGACCTGCAGCTTGCTATAGCCTCAGTCACAGAAGCTTGTGGTGTACAAATGAAATAGAAAAAGTGTATCTGTGTTTGAAATCAGTGGAAGGTATAGTGGAAGGTGTGTAATTGCTGGGCGGATAATTAATTAGTGTTTGGATGATGAGTTGTGGATACATCCAGGTTTTTTGGCAGCTGCCTGCCATATCGATGGCACCGGTAATGAAGGCAATAATGAGGGAAGGTTTAGGAGGATGTGGAATGGGAGGAACAATAGGAACATCTGTGCCTCTCTAAAGTTAGAGTATAATTGAGACCATATTTCATTTTCCTCTTTGAAAGCTAGCCCTATATACTTGCTCTTTGAAAAATGACACATATTTATTTGCCACTGTAACACATTCAGCAGCTTTAGCAACTCAGGTGGTCTACTTTTGAGAAGAATGTAGAGTAGCTGCCGCTGTGATGACGGCCTCCATCTTGATCGGCACTCCTTCCACGTCTCGGCAACGGCATCCCTTTGTCTCACCACTTGCTGTGAACACGCCATTAAGCCAGCCGGAGTTTGACAAGAAAAATGAAGTGTGCTATTTCCTATGGCCTCGAGTGTCTTCCTGAATAATGAGCGCATTGCCTGGACCCCCCTTGTCCCTCCCTCTCCCTGCCATCGGTTTTACTCTTCCCCTTGAAGTTCCAGTCTGCTGAGAGAGTGAAGGGGTCTTTAGGTTGGCGCTTGTCTCTGAAAAAAAAAAAGCTATCATGCAAGACCTGTCAAACTAAATCTGGAAAACCCAGAAAAAGAGAGAGGATTGGATGAATGAAGTAGATTTTATTGATGAAATCCTCCTCCCATGTCATGGCATTAGAGAATTCAGAATAGTGCATACTATATCTGAGGAAATATCCATTATGATACAGCATCATGGTGCAAACAGCTCCAATTGTGGGAGCCAAATTAACTGCCACTGTTTCCCATATCTCTTATTTTTTCCTTGGATTTTTAAACACGTCAAATGGCTCAGCTGCATTACTGGATCATAGCAAAATGCTGCCTCGCACAGCAAACCACTGAGAAGAAAGGGAAGCGCCAGTGCTATTTCCTCGCCCAGCCTTATTTCTCCCAATTACCAGCGTGTGAGCCAACAGCCTGACACTACTGACCTCCTCTCTGAGAGCTGTGGTCATGACTGGAAGGCTCTCCCTGCTTATTATGACAGAAGTGTTATGGTAATGGAAGGAAAGTCTGCACCATGGCGATAGCACTGCAGGAATCGATAGCCTATTATCCACCACTGTGTGGTGGTAGTAATGGTGAAAGAGAGGGCATCCTATCTGCTATGGTGATGATGCAATTTAAATGGGTAGTGCCTATTATATATCAGTGGATGATAATGGCAGGAGAGAGCATCCTCTGGGTTATGGTCATGATGCCAAGGAAATGGTGAAAAGGTCCGCACAGAATATACAGAATGTGACGTCGTGGTTTTATGGTAATAGATTGACTGAAGGGTATGGCGAGGTTTTTCTCTCTCTGTTGTAATAATAATAATAATTATGGTGGGCCAGCCCATGCATTCAAAGGGCGTGAATATCCAGGGAGGGGAAGACAATGAGCAGTGTGTGTGTGGCCGCTTGCGTGTGCGTACGACAAACAAGAGCCACGCAGTAAAAAGAGAGCCTTAGTTAGCTGTCTACTTGGCGCTTCGCCGCCCCTGTGATGTATGTTTATGGCCCATCATCTCTAGCCAATTACCCTGCCTCAGTGTGGGAACGCCGTGCCTTCCCATCACAGCCGTCAGTGTCTGTCGGAGAGAGACAGCGACAGTTAACGTTCCTGGACAACCCTGGCAAAGCGCTGTTTTCCTTAGGGGGCTCTGGAGTTTCATCTTCAAAAGTAAGCCACTGGGTAGCAGAGTCTGCCGAGCCTACAGCTGCTTTGGGAATTAGGGGCTTGTTGACTGTGTGTTTGTGTGAATGTGCATATCTGTGGATGTATATGTGTGGTGTGGGTGCTATAACTTAGGACAGTATGTGTGCAAACTTTGGAAATCTCATGTTTCCCACGCACTCTTGTGTGTGAGCTGTGTGGATCACTCACAGTTCGATACACTGATGTGTGCACACGCTTAGGTGCTGTAAATTATGTGTGATCATCACGTTACACTGAAAAGCCTCACAGCTGTGAAATAACCTTGGCATGTTGGTCTCTTTGTTTCCCAGATACAGCTGAGGCAGACGTGTTCATGTATCCCGTCCAGGTTAACCTGCAGACTTTCTCCCACAAACACATCTGACTTTTACAAGGTAATCTTTTTCTCTTTTTGTTTTTGCATCAGAAAAATGTGTTTTGTGCATTATACTTTTGTGCCTAGTTCACAGTAGCTCCCTCAGATTGCTTTTCCATTAAACGTTCACCTGCAGAGAAGTGACATTAGAAAAGGTAAACCGAATCAAAGTGGCTGTGCAACAGTCATGAAGACTAATTTGCTTTTAGCAGGGAATTGTTTTTAACCCTGTTGACACTCACGAGGTGTGTGACTTTATCTCAGGCAATACTTAAACTTCATATTTGGATGATTCCTCTGTGAAACTGAGAATGCAGAGTGGCAAGACAAGGGTTTATATTTTTTTTTTTTTTTCTTTCTGGCTCCATATTCACACACTGTGACAGATTGAAACTGCAAAGCTGTGTTTGTGTTGGCTAGACGAAGGAACGCTCCTGCCCAGAGGGTTTATCAGGGAGAGAAAATATTGACCGCCAACAGTTGCACTTTGGTGGTGTTATTGCTTTTCACACTTGTGTGATACAGACAGCAGTCGCCAAGCAAAACAATTGTAAACCCGTAGCCATATTGACAGCCGCATTGCTCTTCTGTGCAGGGCAGCATATCCAGCTTATGGTGTTTACTTTTTAGCTTATTTCACCAAAGTGCTTTTTGCAGACAAATATAAAAGTGCTGGAACAAGGTGAGAAGAAAAGAAAATACTTACTCTTTAGGTGAGACACAAAACCCAGAGGGGCCTCTAAATTTCCTTCTAAATTAAGACTACAAAACACACTGACAAAACAACAGCAGAATGTGTGTGGGGGTTGTATGTGTCTGTGTGCATCTGACTCTTTGTCAATATGCTGTAGTATTTCAGCCTCTCTGATAATTGGTTAGCGCACAGGTAAAATCAGTTCACCACTTCAGTATTAGAGGGTAGCGCCAAGATATGGGCTATCACTGCAGCTGTCTATGGCCCTCTGTTACTGTAATTCTAAACTCACCAATATCACATTTCAATGTTTATTTGTTGGTAAAAGCAAGAAGTAACAGATAATCCCACTTTTGCACCCTGGAGGCAACTAAATTAATAATTATTTTTGGCAATGATTCAATATTATCTCTTATTGTCTTTTAATGGAATCGTATTGTGATGATATAATCAAGCTAATTTTATTGTTTGAAAAAAAATTTGCTTGATTATTTTATATGTAATTTTGCATACATTTCTTTGCATTTATTTATATCTTGAGTCAAACTTGGTTGTTACTTGGTCGCACTTATCTTGGTGTCTGTAACAACACCTATAGATGGTCTTAGTCTGATTAGCATATTTATTTACTTAAAAAGGAAGCATATCACAGTGTTAGGAGTACTTTAGGAGATAGGATCTTGCATACATTTGCCAAATGGTGATACTACACATATCAATATTGGAATAAAATTGGTACTAATACTGTGATATTCATTTTAACCATATTGCCCATCCCCATAATAGACAAAGGTTTTGCAATGCCTTGTGTTTCTACATTTTGAAAAGCAGCTTCTGTACTTTCACTAGTTTCCTATTCCCCCATAAATTCCATACTGATGAAGGAACTCTGCATCGCAACTTGGCTAAACTGCTGTTGCTGTTTTCGTTTTTATAACCTCTAACATTTTTAAGTGGTGCACACTGGTGAATGAGACGTTTGACATTCTGAAACGGCGGGGACTTGAAACAGCTTAAATCAGGGATCGAGGTGATCCTCCACATTCTCATCTGCTTCAATGGCATGCCAAATGTGGACATACATTAAAGATTCATGCAAACAGCTGTTTCTTCTACAGGACAGCATGGCTCAGAGCAAGGCTGTGTGCTTAAATTTCAAATCAGGGAAGCCTAGAGGAGCTGGGTTTGAGAGAATATTGCATACAGTGCAGGCTACTGTATGAGGGCAAGGAATTAACACGTTTGTCACAAAAAAGGGCACCTAAAAGGAGCTAACACATCCCTGAAACTGGGAGTTGGAGTGCGAATAAATTCGGTAGGCAAGAAAATAGACTGAAGATCAGTCACATCTTTGAAATTGATAAACAATTGATAAACAAAAGTTTTGCCAAAACAGACCCATTAAGAAACAATTCACTTCTCAATACACAGTGAGTCTGAACCAAAGTAAACCGTATCAGTGGAAGCAGTTGATGGGAGTCAAATGAATAATTTTAATACAACACTTTGCTTTGACATTTGCCTAAATAAACTGTTGAATTGTGAAGCACCACGATTATAGAAGGCTTGAAAGAAAGGTGAGCATTAATTCGAGTTGACATTTGTATGATATTTTGCGATAGATGCAGTGATAATATATGTCAGTTCCTGACAGCCGTGCAGCCACTGAATGCAAAGGCTGAGTTATGTGTGTTAGATATGAGGTACATATTCACAGCGAGCGTGTAGCTGCCATCATTCTGTCTCCCTCTTATGCCAACATGCACTCTGACTCTTGTGTTTACTCTTACATTTGTTCTGTCTCATTTTCACTGTCTCTCATGTATCCTACACACGCCTTCCTCCTTTGCTCCAGTGTCTGGGGAGGCTGAGGTATTGCTGCAAAAGAAAGTTTCATTAAATATCTACATCTGTGCTGCATTGACACGGATTAAACATAGAGATACAGCTGAAATCATGAGGTGTATGTGTCTGTGTGCACTATTATATTCTCCATGCCCCACAAAAACACAGTAAATGATCTTTAAGAGTGGAACATAATAGTATTCTCTCCTCCACTGAGACAGGCCATGGCCTCCTCACAGGAGCTTTACTGTGACCATTTGAATGGTAATGTGACAGACTGATTGCCAATTTACAGCTCACACAAAAGCATTGCCCCACTGCATCAAAGGACAGCTCTGTAATGACAAACACAAACAATACAGCGAGCTCCAACCAAATGCTATCTGCTGTTTTCCCCTCCTCTATAAAATTATACTCTCAATCACAGCATCTGGAAAAAAAAAACTGATTGAAAACAGCAGTGGCTAAAATGGAAAAGACAGTGTTTTCACCTATCAGCACAAAGTCGCACCTCGCTTAAAGTCGCCTGCCATTCTAAATAATGCGATGGCGAGCTTTTCCTACTGGATATCGCAGTAATAAGCAGATGATTCCCTTTAGAAATAACAGCTGGCTGTGTTTTTCTAATGGTGAGGCTCCATCACTGCCCGTCACTCCTCGTTCATCAGCAGCTGTTAGCCATGCATCCTATGTAATTGCTCTCACTTTCTGCTATAGTGCACGATTTTTCACAGGCACTTATCAGTTGGACAAATGTGTCATAATACAAACATTAAGGTACAGTAGATGAGTACAATTTCTGCACATCTACTTTGCTAGCAACTTGATAAACTGGTCTGCTGATGATGATGGTTGGTCAGCTAGAAAACAGTCATGGTTTCTGTTGAGGTTATGAACAGCAGATGCTCACTTTTTTGCTGCGTGGGAGCTAGAAAGCAGCCTGAACAGAATAACTGTTTTTCATGCTGTAGAGTGGTATATTTTGTGAGGATTTCTGAATGATGGTCGTTCAGAACAGCATTTTTCCATCATCCGAAATTATGTTACATTGACAGATCTCTTCGCTTTTTATGCATTTTAAATTAAAGAGGCAATCTTATATGTTTTCCAAAATTAGAAGACTCGTCAGAACCCCTTCATGAATGTAAAGTTTTTCATTTTCTAATTAATTTTGAACTGTACCAGGAGGATGCCTAGCTTAGAATACAATATGCTCTGTGGTTTGGCAGCTTTGTCTATGAACCTAATCACGGAAAACCAAAATTGCCTCCAAATCTTAAGAAGATTTTTTTTTTTTTCAGTTAAAAGAAAATCCACTCTAAAACATTATAATAATGTATTTTCTCTGGAAATTTCCGGTAGAGCTAATAGAGTTTTATGAAATATTGTCTGCTGCCAGTCTGACACATTAACCCTAAGTGTCTGCTTTTTGATGTCAGTCACACAGAACCAGAGACAGAGGACTTCTGTATAGACTCATCACCCACATTCACACAGAGAGAAATCCATCATAGACAATGTAGAAACATGCATTTTGGCACCAATTGCAGCCTCATAGTCACAGTTGTACTTTCTTACCTCACTTTTTCTCAACTAGAAGAGATGGCCTTTTCTTGAGCTTGTAAAATAATTTTAAGAATTTATAACTAAAACAGAAGTAGTTTAAGGCAAGAGGGTACAACAAACACCACTACATCACTGAATAACATAAAAATGTAACAATAGCTCCAAGTGTGAGCACATTAAAGGGTACACATCAGAGATGTGGAAAGCCTTCCCCTGGATTGTTGATATGGCACTATCGTTGGCTTACACCCACATGGTATTTTTCTGCAAGCTGGAAACCCACTCAGCATTCTATATTTCTCTCATTTTGGTGTGAGAGGAGACTCACAGTGCTGACCCCACGGGATGTCGATTCCCACCAATGCTCGTGGACTTACAGTACCATTTTGCCCCAGTGTCAGGGAAGAGGAGAGGAGAAGCAGAGCGAAAGAGAGAAGACTATGAGCTTAATGTAGATCTGTCATCAGCTGGCTGCAGATCAAAAGAGCAGCATTGGCAGGCGGAGCACAGAATCCACTGGAGCCTCCTCTCTATGCCAAGCTCCAGCTTCTCTGAGGTAGACGAGCACAGAGGGGCCTGGCTCCAGGCGAGGAGTGTGTGTATCTGCTTTCTATGTGTGTGTATTTTTGGGGGCGGAGAGGTGTGGGCACATGCACAATGTCTCAAGGCAAGGATCTGGCACTTTGAAAATGTCACCAGAATCCCAGAAACAAAAAAGCAAGAAGAGAATGGAGAAAGTGTGATGAACAGACGTGTTTGCTCTGGGAGGTGTGGGATTTAGAGACTATGGAAGGCAGAATCGTTCTCTCAGAGTGGGAGATTGGGAGGAATAAAAACGATGGCACAAAGACAGAGAGATGCAGGCTTTCTTGAATGTACACCTCTGCAGCAGCAGTGTACAACAGTTAAGTGGGTCTAAGGATGTATCTAAATTGCAGCCTTCAGAGGTTTGAAAGTGGTTTCTTTCTTTCTTTCCTCTTTTGATGCTAGCATGGTGGTTGAATATGTTGGTTCGCTGTGCACTTGTGCAAGTGTGAATGTTTCCATTTGAAAACAGCCAAACCAGCACAATTATGTTCTCTGTCTACATCAGGCTAAATATTAAATATTTAATCATTTGTTCTAGGCCATCAAATAACTCTACAATAAAAGGCTATTGAGATCCCATGATGGTGCCTGTCTTACTCTAGGTACTTTTTTGCTGTACCTTATGAAAGCAAACATGTTGGTGACATATCTTTATAAACATTTGCTGTTTTAGTATAATACCCATTTGAGATATCAAGAAGCTTCAGCTTAGTTGTAAAACAAGACAGCTAGGGTTTTCCAATGATGAGCATTGCTGTGTGATCTTTACATGATAAGTGCATTTTTTTGTGCTTTCATTTGAGCTATACTACTCATGCGTGAGCTGTACTACTTTTGGTTAGTACTTCCTTGTTGCTTGAGCATTTGATAGCATGTTCATAGTGACTTCATACAGAACAAACAGAGAAAACTTCTTGAAATTTTGAATTCGTTTATGAATTACAAACCTCTGAATGAACTCCAGCGTGGCCACCTCTTCCTGGAACTGCACAGCTAATACTGACAAAAATCAGTCCGATCTTGCGGATGGATGATGACTCTGCCCTCCATCGTCAGCATCCATGTTTTCGCTTGGAGAACAGAATCCCCTGTAACTGACACAACATCAACAGTTTTGTTTAGCTGCATGATGAGATTATACTAGGTGGACAGTGGACAGCAACCGCCTGTGGTATACAGGCTGGTAGGATCAGAGGTAGCAGGGAACCTGCTGCTGCCAATTCAAAACAGAGAACACAGACATTGCCGGGTGATTGTCTGAAAGCTCCTTAACTCTTCCCTTGTTATCTCTACTGAGTATCAGCCTGTTAAACCTCTGTTCTGTCCCTCCTGTCTCTGTGATCACCTATACTCTGTACAACAACAGATGTTCTATTTGAGTGAGCCTCTAGTTTCATTAAGAGTGTATAGGTGATATACTATAGGTAAGGAATAAGATTATCAGCCTGCATGTCGAGAGCCAAATCTCTTACAGTATACCACAACCAAAGATGTACTGTTTATGTGTATTTTGGGGCAACATGCTCTCTGTGAGACATTGTGCTGCTACAATCTGCTCCAAGTTGAAGGACAAGCTGTGGTCTAGTACTAGCCTACTTAAAACCAACTGTCTTCCAGCTGTAAGGATTTTCAGAATGGTAACGAGGAGGTCTTAGAAGCTAAATGAAATTAAATCAAACCCTATTGCTGATCAATACTCAGCCATAGTATCAATTAATCAAAACATTTTGATAGCCTTACCCAGTGCAATCAACCTCAGGGTGCTAGACACAGAGAGGCAGCCATCTGACCTAAGTGCAGCAATTCACAAAAATATTGGAAGAAATTAATTACATGTGTAGAGAACATACTTGAGTCTTTCTTTACAATACTTCCTCGTGGGATCTCCTATAAAGGCTACGCTGTTATGTCACTTTTTTTGACCCTGCAAGATGCTGCGTCCACCACTTTTTTGCTAAAATTGTAGTAAAACTTCACTTTAACTTCTAGGCTAGTATAAATGATTGTTGAATATTTTCAGTTAACATAATGGTGTAAAAGTAAAGTCTAACTTCTTACCTTTCTAATTGAATATGGTTTTAACCATTTACTTTAGCTTTGTCTTTACCATAGTTTTCAAAAGGATGGTGTCACCGGTGCCCTGAGTTGGCCATCCTAATCTTCTCGCTGTAAACACTAGCTAGGTTAGCTAACATTAGCACTGCTGATTTTGTAGGCGTATGAGTCAAACATCAATGCTGTCAACACATCCAGGACCATGCTTCTGTCGTTCACAATAAGGTCAAATGTTTCAACTCCAAATTATACAGTAACATTAAAAGTCTTAGGCTTCTGCAGTGCAGTGAAAATACAGAGAAAGAGCGTCGCCCAAGAGCGACGTGACTGTCTTACTGCTTTCTCTCATCATGATCACTTTGTTATAGTAATAGGCATGTAAATGTTCGTGTATACATATGAAATTTGACATGTAGAATTGTGTATAAATTACATAGCGTTCTGTGGCAATTGCAAAAACAATCTCCACAAAAAGACCGGAAAATATGTCCGACACTCAAGACATAGTACAGTCTATGCTAGCTAACTTTAACGTTACATCAGAGACGATTATCACCAGTTTGTTTGTCTGTTGTTTAGCTAACGTTAACTTAGCTAGAGTTTCCGCTAACAGATATTACTCACCAGTCATGTTAATGTTACCGTTAACACCGCAACACCAGTTTTTCACTGGCAGGTTTGCTATTGTAAATGGATTTAAGTTTGTATCTCTGCAGACCGGAGACTTTGAGAGGGCGTGGTAATGGTTGATAATTTTTTATTTGGCTAATCACTGGCTTACAGTCCACTGTCAGTCAAAAACTAATTTCACTAATACGCCGCCTGAACAAGTCAATCACTTTTTATGTTTTGTTGTTTCTCCCAGGAAACTCCTGTAATTTGCATGGCCCTCAAACTTTATTATGAATACATTACACAGATCCAAGTTTTGGATGTTTGTCTGACGGCACCCAAGTTGCTAGATCGTCTATGAAACACATCCACACACACTACATACATATTCAATCCATCTGTTTCCACAACCTGGCAACCCACACCCCAATCCAAGGGGGCGTGTGCGCAGCTGCTCGCTAAACAGTTACAGTGCAGGTTTAGGCAACAAAAGCACTTTGGTTAAGCTTAGGTAAAGATTGTGGTTTAGGTTAAATGTTAATAAATATGTTGTGTGTCAAGTCACTGTGGAGTTCTTCTGTATTAAACCAAGACCATGATTTCCCTAACCTAACCAAGTGCTGCCAGTGAATAAACATAATCTTAAAAAAGTTTAATAATGTTGTAGTCACTGCAAGCAGACATTGTTTTATTAAATACATTGTCAGTTAACATTTTTCGTGACTTGCCAGGTATGTCAATGTTATGTTAACAACTATTCCTCGTTTTATTAATAGAAAACGTGATCCTGTCTGCTTTACATTTCCTTCAAAACGTTCAAAGATGCCTCCACTCCTTTGTCAAACTTGATGATGCACCCACAACCCCAACTAAAGGAAACGAGCCCCCTGTCTCTTTCACTGCAGACAACACTAATACCAACTACTAGCAACTGAATCAGATGAGCCACCTTTTGCTTACCATGATGAGTGTTTAAGCTGATTTTTTGTGTCAGTTTGTCAAATTTCTCTGAATCATTTTGGTTGACAATCTTTTTGTATCGTACTGTAATTTTCTTGTATTTCTTTTGTGCAGTATGCATCTATAAATGGCAAAACAAGAAGCCAGGTTTAGAGTTGTTCTGTTGAAAACACAGGTATGCATGGTTAAAAAATCTTTAGACAAATTACAGCAGTAGGCAGCAGATAGTAAAAGGTGAAAACCCCCTCTGACAAACGTGTAAGGAGTACTCACTCTATGTTTTTCTCTACAGCCCAAAGAGTTTCTAAAGAGAGGATTCTGTGTTAAGAAATCACAGCCTGACCTTGCCAATCTTGTTTGTGTGTGTGAATGTGTGCATGTTTTGTGTGTGTTCTCGCGTTTACCCAAAGTTAATGTCAAACCTATTTCCAAACCACCGATTCAGCTAGTTGCGGAGAAATACAGTGGTGCTGCCAGTGCTAACCTTTAGAGATTACGGTGACATTAAAAGCTGCGTATGGCGAGTGGGGAGACCCAACCACTGGGCGCCTCATCTGATGCAAATGTCCTCTCTCACCTCTATCAGCAAAAGTAATTATGGCAAACCACTGTGACATCTCAGGCTGTACAAGAGAGGGGAAGAGTACCTAGTATAGGTCATGGAAATACACCTATCTCTCTGGGTAAGGAGGAGACAATTATCTTTTTGTGCAGAGAGGCAGTGTTGAGGGAGGAGCCCTTCACCCTCTACCCCCCCACCCCCCTGTTCCTCAAACTGAAGTATCTTCTGTGCCAGCAGCCTTGAGGGACTCAGTCATGAAATTGACACTGCTGTTAGCATGCTCGGGGCTAAAGAGATGTATCGTATAGCTGCGCTGCCTCTCTTGGCGACTGGGGCTTAATTAATATGTCGGCAAACATGTGTTTGGTCTACATTTTATCATTTCTCCAGTCACTGCGTAGATATGAAAATATAAATGATATGTATATTGGGAGTGTCTCTGCTACAGTAGTCATAGGATGTCAGTTGTCTTGCCATACTAATAATAATGATAATAATAATAAAAGTTATTTGGTCTGCTGTTTTCTTTGGCTTGCATGGGTTCTAATTTCCACTGTGTTACATTTTCACATCTATTTTAACGTGTGTGCTTTTGATTAGAGAATATTCTAACAAAAAAAGCATTCATTTGTGAAATAGGGTGTCACGACTCCTGAATAGCATCTGATGCCTTCTTGAAAAACACATCTCAGAAAAATAGGCAAACCATAGCAATGGCCAAATTAAGTACCCAACCACATTGTGCTTTTGAAAATTTGCTTGTATGTTTAAGCTGTGTGACTTATATAAAATCCCACCCTGTTTTCCATGCTGGAAGCAACCATAATCATATCAACCATAATAAGGGTTTTCCTTTTTTTCCCTCCTCTCCTTGTCATGTTTGCGTTGTTAATGTGTTTTTGTTCATTTGCTTTAC
The DNA here is from genome assembly GCF_020085105.1 of Siniperca chuatsi. NCBI lineage: Eukaryota > Metazoa > Chordata > Actinopteri > Centrarchiformes > Sinipercidae > Siniperca > Siniperca chuatsi. The sequence goes on along the minus strand of NC_058045.1, from coordinate 27,919,356 downwards.
CTAGCAGAGGGGTCCTGCAGCCCCACAGCTGACCCTGCTGTTCAGAGTCAGTGGGCTGCGGTGGCCCAGAGCGGCTTACACTAACCTCTAACCCCCTGGCAGTCGCTGCTGGCTTAGCTCTGCTGAACAAGTCAACTGGGCTTTGTGCCCGAAAGAGTCGACCTGCAAAAGTGTCATCTGGCCCTGAAGTGAGATCCCCTGCACCTCAGGGTGAGCCCCGCCACATTATCCAACGCACTCCTGAGACAAGAGGGCATGGCAATAAGACTGCCCTGTGTTCATAGACCTTTTAGCAGTGGCTACATTTATATTCATTTGAATGGAATGGAATTGTGGACAACTTTCTTTGGATTTGCCTTAATTTGCCACTTGGAATATTCATACCACAAACATGATGCAGGGATTTAGCTGTAGCATCTCTTTTGTTACTGTTCGTGTAAACAGACACAACCAAAACATTTTGGTCAACTTACTCTGTTAGCTGTGGATTACAGCCTTACTGCAATTAAAATAATCAGACTAATGCCCTGATTCACAAAGATCGCCTTAGTCTGACCAAAGTATGCTTAGTCTGACTCAGCTGTAGGGGCAAAGTACACTCTGCACCCTAAAATACTCATGTAAATCCAGTGATTACACAATGTCTTTCTGTGTACAAATAACACAACTGGCAGTGACCAGCGCTCTCTGCACAAAACAAATCCTGGAAATAAGTGGAATGTATAGGTCCATATAACACTCTAAGTGTTATATGGAATGTTTTGGTCAAGTTGGTTATGGAAAGGAAAGTATTGCCATAATCAGATTAATATAGTTATTAATGTGGATTTCAATGAATCCATGAGGGGTTACGTATTGTACATCCACTTTATCAGTGTCAATTTGTTTTCTCAAATTAATGTTGTCAGTTTTAAACAAAAAACTTGCCATATTAACGTTGGGTCGAAGGAGTCTCTTGAATTGTACTGAAGGAGGCACCTTGATAACCATGAATTCACCAATTAAGTCTCTCATATAACAAATTATTTTATCAAATTATGTGCATTTTAACGACTAGTTTTGCCACAGAAACGCTTGCATTTTCCTTTGGTTTCAAGGAGCTTCACTGCTTGCAAATGTAGGAGTAATTAAGATAATTAAAGCTTTTGATGTTCCACATATAATCCAATGTGCAGCAATAGAGAGAAGATGCAAAAAAGTTGTAATGAATTTCAAGGCTTTGTCCTCCTCTGTTTCCCCACATTAAAACGGCTCTCATTGTCTGAGATTCCATTTTCTTTTAGTGAAATGCTTCTTACATTATTTGGGGAGAAATTGGCAGCTTCATTTTGCAGAATTAATGACTTTGTCTCCTTCACATGTCAACTTGTAGCTGAATAGCAACTGTGTCAGAAGAAACTCCAGAACAGTAACGTTTTTTCTTTTAAAATTTCTGAATAGTTTTGCTGAGGAGACATGAATTTTTCCAGCATTGTCTCTCTCTCTCTCATATATATATATATCTCATAAGGTTATTTCATAAACACATTTATTACAACTTTTTCTCCAGGCCATAAAGGGAACCCAGTGCAGCGCAACACACAGCAGACCATCATCATCACCATCATGGTATGATGCAGATACTGTATATCTTTAAGTGCAGTCTCTTCTATAATTCACCTCTTTGCTAGTACTCAAGATAATCCACAGATTTGTTGTGAGCAGTTTCATGTAGGAACTATTTTCTTTCTGCCGATAGTTCCTACATGAAACTTCTCACAACATGGTCTGTGGATCATCTTGAGTAACAGGATCATTATTTCTGGAAAGAGACATTGATATTGAGTTTTTCAAATGTTTTTTTTTTTTGGCACTTTGAGCACCACAAACCGAGTGCCATATAGTCCCATAATATTAAAAAAAAATGCAGACATCTCTACGGTCGATATCTCCGAAACTCGGTAACTTACACCAAAACAATCTAGATAAATAAATAGCACTACAGGTAAGAGGAAATATATGTTTTTTGATTTTGGGGTTAACTGTCCCTTTAAGCCTGCATGACAACCACAGAAAATACAGGCTGCATTATCATCTCTAAGTCCTAATTCTTACACGTTTCAACTTATTCTTTTTTTAGCACCAAAAAGTGCCAGATGTCTCTTCTCTTGGTCATGAGAACGAAATCTAATCTCAGTTCAATAATGTAGTCATACATTTGAATTTATACAATTACTCAGCCTTCAGCACACATGGATTTTAATATCGTTCAATTACCCAACTAGGTAAAATTCCTGCATTCCTGAGTGAAAACAAAGGGGTTGCCTATTATAAAAGCTAGTATCGAAAAGGCAAAATACTAACTAAACCACTACAGCCACACAAAAACTATTAAAATGAAGTAATAAACTCTATATTGATGTCAAAACGTATCTCTACAGCAACTAATCCTCCATTGTCTCACCGACAATAGAGCTAGCTAACATTAGCATTCATCCGACACTTGACACAATCTAATTCAGCAACTCTGAAGGTAAGAAAGTGTATTAAGTGTATTAAACTATCTAGCTACTTACATTAACCTACAGTGTCTCCATTGGCTTGCTGCTTGCGTGACACATGCAAGCATAAACTGGACGCCAGCCACTGCAATGACGGGAGTGAGGCTGGTAGACTTGACATTCAACGTCAAGGTTAAGAAATAGTATGGGGCTTCTGAAATTATATTACAAGATTCTTCCAGGGCATGAATATGGGAAATATATTGTAATATTTACGATTACAGGTAAGAAGGATATATGTATATATATATATATATATATAGGGGTGCACGGTGGCAGAGCGGCTACAGCTCCTGCCTCCCAATAAGGAGATCGTGGGTTCGTGGGTTCGATTCCCGGACCGGACCAACATCACACAATCTCTCTGGGTGGAGTCTGCATGTCCTCCCCGTGTTACCGTGGGTTCTCTCCGGCTTCCTCCCACCGTCCAAAGACATGCATGTGTAGGTTAATTGATAACTCTAAATTGCCCGTATTGAATGAATGTGTGAGTGAATGGTTGTCTGTCCTTGTCTGTGTCTGTGTTCGCCCTGCGGCAGGTTGGCCACTGTCCAGGGTGTGCCCTGCCTAAGGCCCGAAGTCACTGGGATAGGCTCCAGTCACCGCGACCCCTAACGGGACCAAGCGGTAGAAAATGGATGGATGGATATATATATATATATATATATATATATATATATATATATATATATATATATATATATATATATATATATATATATATATAATGGGGGGTCCAATTCTTAATTAGGGGGTCAGACACCACCCCTTCCCCCCACCGTAATTCGAACCCTGCTGACTCCACTGTTTGGAAGCAGAAGAAATCAGGAAGCTCAGCCATATAAAAGATACATAGTGTCTACGTGCAGAAAGCAGTAGCTGCAAACCGCAGGTTTCAGTGTGTGCTTTTAACTCGGAATATTTGTCCCTGAAATGTCCTTATTTCCATTTCTACAAAATAGTTTGAGACATGACAGCTATTTTAAAGCAAGAAGTAATATCTTCTTGAGATCAACTGAACGCATGTGCCTGCATTATGTATGATGTATGTGTGAGAAAGAAAAAGGGAGACAGCAGAAAGAGGCGGGAGAGCTCCCTGGCTGAGCTTTTACCATCCTTAAATGTACCAAAATGAGTCTTGGGGAAAAGGAAGCCGTGTGGCTTTTGAAGAATTAATAAGCCTGTCTCATTTGAATGTATCTAGCGTCTTGGACAGCCTGTGGAAGCCCCAGTTCCACACTTTCCTGACAGTGCCTTTGATGATCACTGATAACATACAGCGACTCCCAGGGAGCGAGGCATCCAACAATGAGGGTAGAGTCAGTGGAGACCGGCTTCACTGATCTTGACTGAGCTTTATTATCTGGCCTCTCTCCAGGAAAGCAGTGCATAGGTATTCTTGAGACAAAGCATTTGGGACAGAGTGTGTGCCCATTGTTCTGCTCTTCTTGTCGAGGAAATCTTATCCTTTGGCAAAGGTTACTTGTTTTAATCACCTGCTGGGTGCAGACAGTCTCGTCTTTGCCTGGGTCAGTTTGAAAATGTGTTAAAGCCCTTTTGGATAATATCTATGGGGTGTTTTTTAGTGATATTTTCCAGCATTGGTTGAGATGTTATTACATGTCCTGCATTAAAAATGTTTATTTTGCCATGAAGCTGCTCTACAAACCACAACAGGTCAAGGATGTGATAACTTGGTTGATAACTGGTTGATTTTTTTTCCATATTCAGGATATTTTACTGCACTATCTTCATTTGGAGTCCCTCTATCTATTTTGTTACAAATCATAATTCACATCCATTTTGAGATTTCCCACCCATTATCTCATGTCTCTTTAGTATTACTATAGCATGAGGAAGTAGGAGTGATTAGTGCTTTTGTGATAAAAGCTACCATCCAGAAAATTTTATGTAACCTGGTGAGTCAGAGGCCCAGAAATGGGCTTTAGCAAACAAAATAACCGGGCAGAGGTGATGTAGAAGCAGGTATGTAACTATGAGCCCGTACTAGGCAATTTTCTACTCGGCTACTCATAACCTACAGGAAATGACAAAAAAGCATTGGCTGCCTTTGTTGAGGACAATTTTGTGATTATGGGGTTGATAGCTACATTCTGCCATTCGATAGCAGGCACATCCACCCTTTTCAAGGCTACTTTGGAGAGCTCTGTTTGCACAAATGTCACTCCCAAAAGTGTCCCACATCCTTTCATCCTACAAATATGGTACACCAATTACTGATTTTGGTATTTTGGGAAGTAAATGGTAGCCAGAGGATAAGGTGCACATTAAGAGTTGTTGAAAGTCGGGACTTCTTTGATTCAGTAAGTCTCTATTTTTTTAAGGTTAGGCTGATAGGGTTAGTGCATCCCCGGTGTGTATATCCATGTTTACATGCAAGTAGCTATTTGATTCTACTGCATCTACCTATCTTCCTATGTGTGACCGTTATTTGTGTGACCGAATATTTATGTGTATGCTGTCTTCCATCTACAATGAATGATGGACAGTAATGCAAAAGAAATGGAGAAGCTTTCAAAGTATGAGTGATACAATGATTTGATCCAATGTTGAACTGTTGGAAGATATGCACTTGTCTTCATGACTCAAATCCGTACTTCGCTAATTTCTGCCAAAAATACTGCTCAAAATTGTGGGGTTATTTTTCAAAGTCAATTAAAGTATCTGCAGTTAATTTATTGTTGCAGTCACAAACAATGTCACTAAACAATAACTTCTCATTCTGGTTAGACAGTTCTCCGCATACATTTCACCCTCACCTGAAACATACTTGTTACATCAAAAACAAATCAAAATTTGACAAGAAGCCCCAGGGGAAGCTATCCTGTGACCCTGTTTTAATATGTTGCCTCAGGCAATTTCTCTGCTGCAATAACATGCTCTCACTCACTGACACTGGTAACCTGACAACTGATGCAAAGGCCAAGAAAAAATGCAACACACCAACAGAATGCTGTGAGACATCCAAAGGAGAAGGGCGGCAGGTATACAAAAGCCTTAAGGGACATTCTTCGGAGATCAAAAACTTTTTAATTGTCTATAAGACAAGGAAAATACAACTCTATAAAGAGATTCCCACCCACCACATCAGATTTCTGATTCTGATTCTGATTAGTGATTTGAGTGGATGTTTGTTGAATAGATTGGTACACAGGACACTCTTGCTTAATGTAGTCACATGCCATCCCACCAAGTTTGTTAGCAAGTTAACCAAAGTAACATAGTTGTAAGACTGCATGATGGGAAACAACAAGTAAGCCTGAATGAAAGAGAGCAATGAGCAGGATATTGACATGACAAAATTAGAATTGATTCGCAGAGAAAAGGGGGTTGCCATCTTGCAGAGGCTGCGGCTACTCCTAATCCAGCAGTCTTTGAGGAAATCTCTGTGGCAGAACCAGTCTCTCATTACTCTCACAGACAGGCCTGCAATATGTAGCAGATTGGAAGCTAGACAAGCATCAGACTGTATTAGGAGTTCTTGTAAACAGGCAGCTCACCAGAGGACATCTGGGTATTGAGCATTTAAAAAGGGAGGGAAAAAATGTATCCAGTCAACACATCATGAAAATCTGTTCACATGACTGATCAGGGATACATATTTGCTCTGAGCTTTTTTGTTTTCTGCTTTGTCTAAATATTATTTCCTGAAAGTTTTTCAGCTTGTGTGCTGTACACATTTAAAAAGTCTCAATGTGAAGTCAGTTTTACTGTGTGTTGATGTAGGACAGAGGCGTAGGCCCAGCTACTCAGTGGAAGTTGTTTTTAATCCCTTGTCCCCTTCAGTTTTAATTGGACAGCAGGTCCACAACAGCAGACAGAAATCCCTCCACGGGAGCTTTAGTGCAAGGCTGCAGGGTGGCAGTGAAATCTAAACTGAAGTGACACTTACTGACTGGGCCAAGGGGAAGGGAAATGAGCTTTACCTGGGGAAAGGGGAAACCTTTGAATAGGCAGATTGACAGGTTGAGCAGTCAGAGGAGATGGAAAGCACTTGTAGCTGCTCGGACGCTCCGAGAGGTCAGATGCCAGGGCTGGCAGCTTTGCCGGAGTGGCGGCGGTTTTTCTGTGTGACATTCTTGTCAAACGTTTGGCAGCAGGATCTCTCACAACAAACACAGTGGGAAGCTGACGGTTAATCTAATTTCACTGGCCCCTCAGGGGGCCGTTTTACCTCGACAACATGTTAGAGCGTATGTAGACATACATATGGCTTCACTGCGTGCTTGGTAGGTGTTTCTTTGAAGGAAAATCTTTAGAGTAATACAAAGCGGTATACAACAAACTGAAAATTTCCCCTGTTATCATTCTTGTATGTCAGACTGTGCTGATACCGCAGAGGAAATTGCTTTTATCACCGAAACACCACAAGCAATACAGTACAGAGAACAAAGGAAAATCATGACACATGTCACATCGAGCAGAATACATCAGCAACATAAAGAAAATTACCATCAGTGCTAGTGGCAACCTGCACTCAGAGGATGTGCCAGGTACGACTCCAGTCTGAGCATTTCACACCCTCAATGTGAAATGACTGTTCAAACCCAAAATGGTGATTGAAGAGAAAGGATTAGGCATTACTGTAGTGCGTGTGGTTTGTGAAGGAACTTGTTTAATTAATTAATTAATTAATTTTGTACCAGTTATTTAAAGCAACATCAATCAATATTTGTTATATTCACATCATCAAATGACTGTGACATCTCTCGTAGTGATGAACCCTCAAAAAACTACCACCCATTGATTTGGTTGTACGGCACATTTACTGTGTGATTCAGTCTCAATGCTCTGTAGTTAAGCAGCAACAGGCAGCCATTTTCACACAAAAATCCTGATAAACCGACTGTATGCAACCTGCCCAGCACCAAACAGCAGACATATTAGAAGAAAAAGTCTAACAGCTAGCAGCTAAACACCCACATAGTTTCTCAGGAGTAGGTGGAGACCAAAACATAGCTAAAAGTAGCGGGAATATTGGATTTATATTCATGAGGTGGGTAGAAAAATTATACAATTTCTATATTTCTTCTGGATGTAAGTAGTCAACTGTTAGCTAAAACATTAGCGCTAATATGTCAGAGCTCTGTGTCTGTTAGCTTGTCTTTGAGCTCCTCTGCCCCCAATTTCCACAAAACGATCAGTTTATTCTCATCGTTACTTAGTTAACATTAGTTACTGAACGTGTTTAGGTTGATATCGCATAGAAACCGTTAGCAAAACAGCAAAGAGTCAGTTGTCACTCAGTTGTCATAATTGGGTCACATCTGCCCTTGGAGGCAGGGCAGAGGAAGTACATAAACAAAGTAATTGTGTTTTAGTTGACTTGATAGTGTGCTATTCCAGCAGACCTGCCAGGGGATGTTTGATAAAGAGCAATGAGACGTCTGCTTCAGGTTCATTTGATACAGCTCTGCCTCACCAGCCTTCACTTTGAAATGAGCTGATAGCAGGAATGGATGTTGTCCTCATAATTTATAAAGTCTCGATTAGGTTGTGATCTTGACAGGATGTGCCTTGAAATTGTTCCCCTGGCACTGCTCCAGCAGTTGAAAACAATTTTTTCAAATGGCAAATATTCCTAAATATGTAACTGTATCTCTCCTACCTGTTTATCTTTTGGTGTGTGCAGTTCAATGTTAAACACCTGAAACTTCATCTAAAAACAACAAACAGAAGAATAATGGAGGGAAGGAGAATGTTTTTCACTCTCAAAGTGAAGTAGTGACATGTTGATGCATGAATTAAGGACAATAAAGGGAGGAGGTCTTTATCTGTCATTGAACAGCCAACATGAAGTTAGATGATTTATTTTCATCTAGTTTGCAAACATTGGATAAATATATATATATAGCTCTTATAGATGTGTATTAAATGACTGTGGAATGAAAAAAATATTGCAGAGAGCATATTTTCCATCTGCCATACAACCCATACTGTTGAGGAATATAAGAATTAATATGCATAACTGATGGACTCACAAAATCCCAGATTGGCATTTTATAGTTCCCATTATCTGCTGAGGGAGAGACAGCTCCTATGTGCAGCTGATCTTGCTGACTTGTGTATATCTACCAATGCTAAGACTAGACAAAAAGCTGGTGGTGTAGAAGACAAAATCATGGAAAGTGCTTAATTAATAAAGGAAAGATAGTTAGTGCTTTGAGAGCTTTCAGCTTAAGAAACTCAAATTATTATTTAGCGAATCAACCACTGACTATGTCAAATTTAAACAGACTCTTTGCAACAGTTAGCAACTTTTAGTAGTCATCTGGAATCCAAACAGTTTTTCCATTCATTCCAAGTCAAATGAGCTATTACAAAAGCATGGGCTACAACTGAGGCATTTAACAGCACAATTAAATTCCAATGGCCTAGTATCTATTGAGCAATTAACCTTTGGTAAACCAATTATTATTTAGTACGTGATGACAAAAGTTAGGTCCTGGAGGAGCCATGTCCTGTTTTAATAGATGGTCTTATGCCCTATAAAAGATGAAAATGCAGAGCCATTTTAGTGCCCTATTAGCTTAGCTCCGCTGAAACACTGCCAACTTGCTTCAGCCGTGAGTATTGATTAATTGGCACAGAACAGTCTCACTGTCTGGGTTGGCGAGAAGGACAGAACAAACGGATGAAAATGGACTCGGCCGAGTAAAGAAAAGTCAGGGTGTCCAATTCGTTGAGAGCTGATGTAATGCACAGGATGCAGACCAAGGTCCTCAGATGGTCCGCATGGAGCCTGCAGCACGGCCTCAAGACCTCTCTCACCTGGTAGGTCTGTGAACCAGCTGTTCCACTGCCCATCGAGTGCTATCCTGTTGCTATCGTGAGAGATTTCCACCGTGTGTCGAGTCACCCAAATCAACTCTACACTGCCCAGTATTCTCTTCCTTACAATCTTTCTGGAAGTTTGACAGCTCACTGTACAGCCCGTCTGTTCATGCAGCATTGTGTAAATATACAATGCATTTGACTGCCATTAGAGCACACTTAGTCATTTGAATGACATTGTAAATGACGTTGTTGATTTGTCACCGGAGGGTCATTTGTTATTTTAGTTGTGACTTCAACAATCTGGACAATTCCCAGCCCGTTATATCCCTCATGGAACATGGAGCAGCTCAGCCATAAATTTATCACAGGCAATGCCATTACCTTGCTAGCTTGACGGCCCTCAAGCAACGGCAGTGCAATAATAGAGAATAGATTTTATCCCGTATGGAGCTGAGGCTTTCGCTTGTGCTTTATTTCCTCCTTCCAGCCTCCAAGATAAAGGAGAAAATAAGGTAGCCACTGAAGTGTTATACCTACCTTAATGAAAGGTTTTTAACTGATACTGGTATTGACTCAGAAGCCCCAGGAGCATGCCTGTATATCAGATGCTGTGTCATAAATGAAGATCAACAATCATGGTACCTTTCCCTTACACTAACCTGAAGGAAAACCAAATCAAGCACCACATTGATGAGTCTTATAATTACATTTTCTGTTGCGATACAATGATTCTCCAGTGAGATCATAGTAGAGATGATGAAACACCTCAGATGATGAAAATGTCGAATCGTATGATGGCCTGTGGCAGCTCACGCCATCTCTTGCAGGTATGGTAACTCAGATTTTCGACGTAAAGAGACAAAGTTAAGTAGTGGTTGGTTTTGATCCCGCCCTGATTCGCCTTGTAGATCGATAATGATAATGCAGGCTGATCAATAGCTAACCCCTGCCCCACGTGGCAGAGTCAGTGTCTACTTGAGATGTACTGTGTTTGAGATGTCATCCGGAATATTGATATGAGTGCTCATTTCCTGTGTGCCTCCAACGTTTTGGTGACGGCATGAGCTGTTAATGAAAAATCAGCGGGGCTTGTCAGCTGTCATCACGACCAAATGAGGCAGAAAGAGGGGTGGGAGGAGGGGACATAATAAAGCACAAATTTCTGGTTTCACAAATATGAAGCCTAATCAAAGTAATAATTTAAAAAAAGAACTTATGATGCTTTTTTTTTTGTTGAAGAATTAGCAGAGTGCTGTCAACACCAATAGAAAATCCTATCAGAATGTTAATGTAAAACTGCTAAAGCACACATTTTTCTGCCAACACAAATTATGACATCTAAGCCGGATTAGGACACATCCTTTCATTACTTTATTTGATTTTCTGACTCCCTTTTTTCTTGTGCTCACATTTTTAGGCTGGCTTGCCAAGGGGCTTTAGATGTGCAGTGATTAGACGATAGTGGCGTAACAAACTGTGCTTCTGAGGACTATATTTTGATTATTTTTATAGGGAAAATGTTGCAAACACCTCAAACCATTTCCTCTAGCCTGTTAATGTTCCTCTCATTGTTATCTCTATGTGCTGTTCTTTCTCCTAGCCCTGCTGTTCCAGATAGCACAATTCAGCTGTATTTTCCCAACATTATCTGATAGTGTATGTGTGCAGGAGAGAAGATGTTGTCCCCTCAGCCAGACACAGGACCACAAAAAATTGCACTCTCCTTGTCAAACGTCTAGCCACTTTATTAGCATAGAATCATTTGTTTCTTATTAATTATGCATTAATGCCAACCCATTAATGAAGGCAAGGTCAAGACATGAAAAAAGATTCCAGGAGTGAATGTACCCAAAGGAGAATTTCAAGAGAGTGAATGCTGAAATATTTCTCACATTTGGTGACTGGTCGGTGCATTGAGTGTAGACATCATGGGATGATGGGTGTGCTTGTTAAAGGTTGCACAGAGCTGGGATCACCCTCATCACAGGGCCTATCCTTGCTTTCTTCCCTCTACCTCCCACACTTTTTTTCTCGCGGTCTCGCTGGTCCTGAAGTCGGTCCTGAGCTTCGCTGCCGAGCCCTAGCCTGAGAGCAGCACGACTCCCCTCCTCCCTACACCTCTACACCCTCATTATCGGCTACCATCTGCCTGACCTTACCCTCACATCACTCCTTTCCACCCAGCAAGCCCATCAACACTGCCCTCTCACTCTCTACTGGCACCTTGGCTCACAAGCCTGTCACAGCTGCTATCTCTCTCCGAGTTACACATTTGTCCTCTTTGGCCATGTTTTATGCTCTGTAATCCCTCTGTCTTGAGTCCTTCTTACATGTACAAGCTGTGTGTAAGCCACACTGAAACATTGATCTAAGTAGTATCAAGACTTTTAGTCAACACACTTTGATTCTTTAGAGCCTCTAAACAATTCACGCACCCTTCCAGTGGTCAGATGAGGTAATGTGAAATCAATTGCCAACCGCTGAAAAAGAAATCTGTCTTTATTTGGAAAGATAGTAGGTCTAAGATAGTGAGAAGACACCCAAAACTTTTTTTAGAATGCAGTTTGATAAGTTTGGAGTACCTCAATCTATTATATACAAAGAAAGTCTGAGTTAACCTAGAGCACTTCTTTCAAAGGAACATGAAAGTCAAGTCTGAGTGTGAGCCTCTGCAGTCTCAGGGTAAACCACAACTGACCGAACTTCTTGGTGTCAGTAGTGTTGATGGCACAGCCAGTTTTGCTATCAGGCCTGTCTTTCTGTCTTCATGTTGTCTAAGGCTTTGTCTGCCCAGAGAGCTTACAGGCAGAGCTGGAGAGAATGGTGAACTACAGCCGCTCATCTTGACAGATAAACAGGATTTTGTGTCTGGCAAGCCGAAGATTGTCAGCTCCAATCTCTTGAGAGAATTACAACCGGCAGTCAATGTTGGGACACTGGCTCAACAGACAGAGCATCAGACCCTGTGTATCTATGAGTAGAAGATGCCGACTCCTTCATCATGATAGCGCTACATGGTTTATTCATGGCTGACAGAGCCACGGGTACAGTTCAAGGTTCCAAGAGCTCTGTTTTTCAGCGGTGAAACAGCCTCTTCGTAAACATGTTATAAAAAGAGAGAATGTAAATGTCACCAGGTTTGTGTAAAAGCATAATAATTGTAGTTTGAATTCAAGAACAGGTGGGTGACAAGGCATCTGAGCGAATGCTTCATGATTTATGAGCTTTTCACATTTTCACCTTTCATCTGAAGATTGCCTCTTCATCGCTGGCTTTACCTGTGCCGCCTCTGTGTCTATGCCACAGTGGTAGTGTGAGAACAAAGGCTTTAATTGCATAAGTAGCATCAACATTTAACAAATAACATTCGCAGTTGGTAGTGCTCACTCCCAGCTTGTGGGAGCCCAAGTCCAGCTTTTGACCTTTGTGCTCTGAATGGAGCCCCGGAGGTCACATTGTTGTCTTTGTTAAATGTCAGCAGTTAGTGTCTCAAAGCGATGCCAACAGTTTAAAGCATGTGGGCTGGATAAAAGGCCCTCTCTACCACAGAGTACTTCAACTCAGGTTGGTATTTCCTTTTGTAAACGGGGCAGGATCTCAATGCTCTCTAAATCAATTGGAATGAGTTGGCTGCAAGGCCCCTTTGGCGTTGAGCAGCATTATCCAGAGATAAGGGAGCTCAGACGTGACAAGCCATATTAACCAGCCAGCTCTCCTCCTGATTGGATCATTGCTGTGCTGCCACCTGCAGGAGGGAGCCCAGCGTCTAATTGAACAGTCTGCCTTTCTGTTGACAAGACTATAATTTCTACATATCACCAAGGAAAACACTCATCTTGTTTTTCTGCCTGTGTGCCAAGGTTCTGATGAATGTTGGCTAATTTCTCTAGTGAAGACAAGCCTCAATCACATCAAAGACAAGGTTTAGTTCATGATAATTTACTGGAAGGAGAGGTTTTAGGGGGATGGGGGCTGTGTAATGGGGTGGGGGTGGGGGTTAAGTGGATCGATGTCCATTTCTTTAGCCTATCCAAAGCTCAGATGTAATCTTATTTAACGTCTGAAGGGAGAGGGTGCACAAAATAGAGAGAGAATGAATTACATCAGATGTCAAGGGGAACATGACTAAATAATTCAGTTACGTTAAGTGTGGAATGACATTTATTGGATTGAGACTATTAATAGCACAAAGGTTGGGCTGAAAGAAATGGTATCCTGCTAGTTAATGCCTGTGTAAATTGGTTTTAAATATTCACTGAAAACTTTTCATTTTATGCAGAAGAAAAAAATATCTGTAATCTGGGTATATTTTTAGGAGTGGAAGTAGACGCGTAACATGAACACGTCGAGCTGGTTAAGCCAGTGGTTCCCAACCTTTATGGGTTGTTACCCATCCCAACTGGTTGCACTGGGTCAATGGGTTATCACCGGGTCAATCAAAAAGGGAGTTGTCCCTGTTATATTTGGATGATTTTTAGAGTCCAGAAAAGCTCAAATTATGCAGTAATTCACAAGAAATGTAAATATAAGAAAAAATATCTACACTGATTACAGGTAAATCAATCTAGCAGACCTAGTTTAGTTTCTCATCAAACACTCATGCTTAAAAGTCAGGTCCTGCTGCTGGCTCTTTATGTTGTTTTTGATTTCAAGCATTTTTCACTCTTAAAATTATCAACTGAGTATATGTAACGTCAAAATGATTGAATGAACCATTCATACAAGAACTGAGCTAACAGAAAAATAGGAATGTACATTTATTTTAAAGCTGTGAAAATTCAGAGGTTTACATCTGTATTGTTGAGAAAGATTTGAGCTCTATTTTGAATAATGGAAGGATCTAGAAGACACATCATTTTCTGTCATCTAGTCCCACCCTTCACAAAGCTGTATGTGTATACCCAGAATTGATGTATTCAAAGAAATCCTTGCTTTGCGGCTGTCAGAGTCAGGAATGAATGCTATCAGCAGCATCAGACAACTGTATCTAAAGCAATGTTTCAATATTTTGCATGCTCCGGCTCCCATATGGTGTGTTGCATTTCCTCCTTGAAAAGCCCACCATGCATATTATTGTCTTCTATTTTGAGAGACTCCCCACCGTGCAGTGTGTAGAGTGAAATGTAGGGGTTTCACCAAACGTCTGTGCCCACCAGGGCCAGCCACACAGCAGCTGTGACTGATAAAGCGGATCCTATCCACAAGAGAAAAAACTTGTTCTCTGCTCCCTCTCGACTCTCGACTCTCAACCCACAACTCCTGTCCTGTCCCCGAGGCACAAACGTCCAACTTCCAAATGCCAACTCAGTCAGGAGTTATCGCCACTATTTCCCCTGCGAAAAATGTCAGATGGATGGTGATTTTCTGCTTTATGATTTCACAGGAGTGGTGACTGTACAGTGTGAGAGAGGTACTCTGTCCCAGTTTGATAAGTGGGGCATAATAATGAAAATGGCTGTATGAAAACTAAGGTAAAGCCTCATTTCAGCTCTGGCAGGTCAGTTGAAACTGCAAAGGACAATGTTTAGTACACTGTTATAATCATTGTTTTCCATTTTCTCTCATCCTTATGTTTGTGATATTGTGTGCAAAATTAATTTGTTTGCATCTTTTTGCTGGGTTATTACAAATCTCAGCTAAAACGTACTGGAGCCTTCCATGAACAATGACAACATCCATCATGGACTGAACTGTGCAGTCTCTCATATCGTTCATTTGGGGTGTATTTCACAGCCAGTGAGACACAAACGAAAGACCGAGCAGACCGTGGCTCAGCGCCCATTGTCACTCTTCCTGAACACAAGGCAATAATCGCCCATGCATCTCCAATCTGAGCCGAGAATAAAACAAGGTGAGAAAATGAGCACCATGGCACCACTGCAGGGGGAGAATATGTGAAAGGACGCTCAATGACACGCCTAACACATTTAGCATCACTGCACATTTAAAAAAAAAAAATCTTTAAAAATTGTAGATTGTATGGACTGTCAAGCCCAGTGACGTTAGGCCACTAAAGACAACAGCACAGTTTTCTTCTGATGGTCACAGAGTCAGGAGATCAAGGAAGTGAGTGCATTGATTTGACTGTGGGTTGATGCAAAGTGTCAGTGTAGAAGCTACTTAAAGCTGTTACAGTGAGATTTGACTGCCATTTGCCATATTTCCTTTTCAGTCATGAATGGAGCAGAGAGAAGAGGCTTACTGGATATTTTTAGACTGTCTTTGATGGCTTATTAGCTGGACTAGAATGCTTTGACTCTGTTAAAACCAAATATAAATATATCACAATAATGGCAAAGGACCAAGAATAAAACACTGTTTCTGTGACTATCAGTGACAGAATGGAATAGATTCCCTCAGTATAAAACAATATATCTCATCTCCAAATGACACATGGCACATACATTTCTTTACTTTTTTTTTAGTTTCTTCTTTATTACTTATTATACTTTTTTCTCAATTATAGGAACACATTTTGGGCAATAAATGTTTCAGAAGATCAGTGTCAGTCAATGTTGCCAATGTAGTGACTCTCTCAATGACTTTTAAGACCCCTTTAGCAACCTGTGGCAGCAGATTCATGCTGGGGGAAACACGGGAGGCAGAAGCGCCATGAAGCCCAAGTCAATCTTTCAAAAATGTTTATCTTTTATGCACAAAATACGAGTAGTCCATAATTGCTAAAGTTAGACTAAATTAACCGCCATATTATCCAAACATTTATTACTTTTTGATAGGCATGCCCCCGCGGTACACAGGGATGGGGCGGCCCTATGCCTCCTGTCATGTGACACTGTAGCATCCAAACTCTGTTTAGTTGCCGTTGTGTGAGGGCTCCGGGGGCTCCGGTGAGTCTTTTGAAGTTGTGGTAATGATGGTGAATGATGAATGACGAATGGTATAACCAAAGGGATGCTCTGTGAATAAAAATCTCCACATATGCTTCCAAACAATGTGCAGCTTGTCACGTTTGCATCACGTCGTGCAATATTGCCTTATATTATGCTATCACATGAACCAATCTTAGCCAGCTATCTGGTTAACATATAGGCGGTCTGCTGAGGTAGGCAGCTAAGGAGCTAACTTTGCAGAGCTGAGTCAGACTACCAGCAGGCCAGCAGGTGAAGCCTTATGCCTTAAGCCTATATAATTAATTTAATGTGAAGTAGGCCTATTTTCTCAGAAGCATTTTTTAAAAGTTGGAAGTAGGCTAATAACTAACTAAAAACAAATATTTCAATCAGTGATAAATACACAGTATATTATATTTGTGTATAGTATTGTGTCCATAACGAGTAATTAAACGAAGGGCCATTGTGCCATGTTGAAACGGTGTGATCACCATACAGGTACATGTATTTTACAATCAAATTGATAGATGGCAGTATTAAGCTTAAAACGAGCTTGAAAAAAGGGGGTTGCCCTTTTATTCAGGTTACAGCAACAGCCCCTCAAAAGGTCTGTGCATGTCCCTGCTCCAACATGAAGAAATACAAAACAAAATATCAAGGCTGAAGTAGCCATAGCTAACACAGTGACGTTTTTGACTCACCATCAGCAGCTGGATGCAGCGACTATAAGAAAAGTCATGTACAGAACTTGGCACACAGTCGTAACTCTGAACAGATTACTCTTAAATTCAACACTAGCTTGCTAGATAGCAAGATGCAAACTATAAATGAGGCATTTTTTTTTAACTGCTGACAGTTGGACACAATTACACTTGACTTATTTCCAGTATAAACACAGTATCTCCCACTGTTAGCTGCCCGGGACTGGGTGTTAAAGTCAGTATAGCAGAAACATTGCAGTGTGACCAGCTGGTCTGAGATTCAATCTGACCACAAACCCATTTTGCTAACCTTTAGACCAACCCAAAGACATCCGTCTGATTGGTATGGTTGTATTACTCATGAATACTCAATAAAACTCAGAGGCCCTTTTGGTCTCCATCTATTCATTTCAATGCACAGTTTGCCCAGTACACTCTTATTACCTCTCTTCTGTGAGTGTTTCCCTGAATACCAAGCAATCTGTAGAGAGCACGGGCCAGACAGCACAACGTGGGGTACCTAACCATCCAGTAACACTGAATGAGATCTTTGCTTCAATTTTAATTTTTGTGGAGCAACCTTCATGCTAAGATAATATGAAGGCAACCCCCGTGGCCTCTTAAATCTGCCACCCTCCCATCCTCCCATTTCTTTCTGCATGGCAGATGAGGATGCAGCATGCAATACTGCCAAATACAGATGCACATACAGACATGGGTGGAAAAAGCTACATTACCTCCATGTGCCAAAGACTGCACACACAGTTGGGCTCATGAATATTTGATGTGACGCTTCCCACGTCAAATATAAAGCTTGGAGATTTTTAAGCTGAACTCACTGGTCACCATGCATCTTTAATCGGGTCTGCACCTCTTGTCCGACAGCAGGAAAAGGATAACTGCTGGGACCAAGAGTTTCAGAAAGTAGCTGGCCCTCTCCACCTTGATGAATAAGTAAACACATTCAACCAGGCAGAGATGCAGTCGGCGGGCTTTGAGTCGATAACAAGTAGATTTGTTTTCTTCACAAAGCAGCGTTGTTTACAAGCTACCGATTACCCCTCAAATTTGATCCATCTCTCAACAATTTTCACTGAGCTTTGACACAGTCTAGCTCGAAGTCCGACCACATTCTGTTGCTCCTTTTAACGTGTCCAAGCAGCAGCCTCTGAAAGGTGTATTTCATGGTGCAATAAAAAAGAAATTAGGTTGTGCCTGCACTGAGCTTCTGTTTATGAGGTTCCCATAAATATTTTCCATCTAAATTTGTGTCAAATTTAGAGCAGCTTCCTCCTATATAGACAAACTTGATTTTCTTGAGTTATTGTAATATTCTTTGCATAGACTTGAGATAGCTCACTGCTCAAGGTTATTTTCAATAAGAAGCTGTTTAATGTTAATGCAGCTTTGTATAAACTCCTGAAAACAAAATACACATGAATGTGTATTTTCTCTGTGCACAATAACCTCTGTGTGTACTGAAGGCTGCACATTGCAAGTTAAAAGGCACATTTTCTTTACATTAAACATTGATAAGTGTTTTTATTTTTCACAAAATCCAATCCGTTCCATTGCTTGCATGTCATCAAACAAATAAACAATAATGTTTACCAAATGGCTTTGTTGTACAACATACCAGCTTATTAAAATGGCATCTCATTAGAAGCATTGAGCAGTCGTTTTACATGGGATTAATTGGGGTTTTTGAAAGCACTTTCTCTTCATTATCATTCTGTCTTGCAAATGGATTCACTGCAAAGGCAATGCATATTCATTTTACAGGAAGCTTGAAAATTGTTCGGAAATGAGCCAAAGGTGGAGCCGGGCTGGTGTGCCGACTTACGCTGAATAATAAACACAAGAGCCTCTGCTCTAGAGGTGAAAGAGAATGGCTGTGTCTGCGGAATGCATTTGGAAACCTGCTGAAAACACAACTCTCACCTTCAATGAAGATATTCTAGTTAATGTATGTAAGCCTTCAAAATGAATTAGTATTAGGTCTAACATGCTTTTAAATAGTATCAATTATTAAAAATATGTAAATAGTACTCATTCAAACATGTTCAGACTCAAAATGATGGAACGGGATGTATGTGTTTTTGTTGCCCATGCTGCCAGGTGAAGATTTGGGTGCAAGGCATACTCTTGGCTACTTCTTTCACTGTAGCGGCATTAATAATGCACACAGACAAGCTTTTACTGGATTCTGATTTGCTATTTCAAAAGGCAGGAGGAAATGTGCAGCATACTCTCTTAACAGAGTGGTCTTGTTGCACTTTCATGAAATGAGTAGGGATGATTCCCTCTCTTTTTTTTTCTATCACATACTATTTTGAATGTGTAATGTGTATATTTCAACATCAGAGGAGCCCACTTGGTTGAAAGCCTGCCTGAGGCTGGGAACCAAACAAAAAGTTTTCCTTTTTACCAAGTTATGGACTCTTTTACCTGAGGCAAGATGAAGTACTTCAAAGGCAAAGGGCATCCTTTGTCAGCATCTCAAACTGACAGCAACAGATCCACCTAAAGAGTAATTGCAGACAACCGCTATTCAAAAGAAATAGCCCCTTTGGCTACACATCCTAAAACAAGAGACACAATTTCACTGAGCTGTAACACAGATAGATCCTTCATTAACCTCAGCAGGGTTAATGAAGGATCTATCGTCAGTAGAAAAGTACTAGAGGTTTTTTTCAAAAATTAGTAATTATAAACATGTCTATATTTAACTGTAAAATTGACTAATTAACATATTGACATACTAGCATGTAACAGTATACATATGTAATACTACAAAATATACATAGCAGAATGTTACACCTTGTCTTGACTGTAGGACAAGTTTGCCATCAGCCTGATTCTAATTGATTTTCTGGCGGACAAAAAAAAAGGAATCACACCTGGGAAATTAGCCAATGTCATCTTTGTGAAGACATTCTTAGTCTTTAGCTCTGAGCATAAATGTCACTGAACAGTAAAACACTCGTTAATTAAAGTGTAATTGTGTTACAGTTGGTTCGGTGCCTCATTTAGTTCTATCTGATTATAGCAATAAACTGCCACCACAGTTACAAATACAAGTGACAGAAAAGAGCCATATAGACACTGACTGAAAGCTTTTGTGGTATTATGTAACCAGAATTCTAATCAAATAATCAGCATCATTTTTGCATCACACAGGGCACCTGGTTGTGGCCCAGTACAGCCACCTTTACTGTTGCCATTGAGCAGCTTCACAAGAGGTTTAACGGTGCAATTAAGACTTTTCTTGCCCCACAGCACAAAATGACTATAAGACATCTGCAGGGGGTTGATAGAGTTGTTGATTGATAACTGGAACTCAACAATGTAATGCACTTGGACAGGTGCCTTCAAAAGTCACTGTGTTTCGGAGTAGAAATTCAACATTATCTACAGTTTTGATACTTTTACAATCTCATTAGTTGGACATAGAAGAGAAGATACTGTAATAGTTGAACTACAGTGAAGAAATTGTTCAATTGCAGCATCATTAAAAGGGTACAGAATTGGAATAAGGTTTTTATGAGGACCTGGGAGCTCCTTTCTGTCACCACAAATGCCATAGTGTTTTGCATAACCAAGGTTATAAAATAATAGGCTGATGATGGAAAACTCAAGGTCTGAGCAATGACCGCAGGAATTTGCTGAACACTGTAATGTTGCTATGGCACAAACAGGGTCGTTAAGGTTGAATAAGTACAGACTTAAGTCCCAGAATAGCTAATTAATATAGACCATGTGCTCTTGGAGACTCATGGGAGGGCAGACACAACAAACACAGGCAGGCGAGATGTATAAAAAAATAGGCTACACTGTTTCATTTTGTTGTTGGTGGTAGTAGAAAATATAAATGTAAGATTAAAAAAAAGAATATGTCTAATGTTTGTATCAAATTTTGAATCCTAATGCATTCTCAGCATGTAGCCGAGCTAATCTTCCATACATACATACATTACAGTGGTATCAATGATTCTCTAGAAAGGGCCTTTTCATCCATAAAACGTTTGTTTTTGATTACCAAAGGAGAGGCTTAGCGAGGACTGCCTAGTCAGGGGTATTGGCGATAAATGTCTTTTAGTGATTGGTCGTCCCACACATCTCTCATCAAATATTCATGCTGGAGACTTCGGAGACTTCCGAGGATGCAGGGATATCGGATATTCTCCCATCAGTCTAGCACTGGGATAGGTAGTCAATGTTTCAGGAGAGAGCTGCCTCTAGAAGAACTCTGCTATTCAAGGCTGGTGAGGCCAGCAGGAAACATGGGCTCCTCCACTGAGGTATCGTGCTGTACATCTCAGTTTCTGCTTGTTGGCCATTCTCCTGCGTTGAGTAGGAAAGAATGTGAGATCTCTAGGATTGTGAAGGTTGGTTTTGAAATATAAAGCTTTAGAGATTATGGATTTCTTGATTTAAATTGTAAACACTACTGTGATCCACTGGAAGGTTTTATTCAGTAATTCAGTTTGGTTTCTTTTGTTTTCTGATGAATGTTTGCCTCCAGAATCAATACGAGATGCAGTTAACAATTATTGACTGAGACGACGATGATGTTACTATTATCACATAACAGCTCTTAAAGATGTGTGTAATTTTGTTAAAATGTTGAATTTTCTAATCTGAAGTACTTTTTTATTCAAACATGATGTTAGTATTTCAACTGATTTGTTTCTGATTTCAAAGGTATCTATGTTTCTGATTTAGTTATATTGCCAAATAGCAACCTTAAAACCTTAAAGGAAGTTCCGGTTTAAAGTTGAATTTCAGAAGGTCACAGTTGAGCTGTGATAATCATCATGTATGAACTAATTCTGCAGTTGTTCCACAGACAGTGAATAATGAGGAAACGGCTGGGACACTATACCGTAATTCACACTTGACTAGTACCAGGGGTCTTATTGCAATTTAAAGTGGCATTAATCTAAAACAAGTTAACAGACATGCTATTCCCCTATAAAGTTGCTGTGGTGAATGTGGTGCAAATTAACACATCCAGCAGATGCGGACTAACATTTTCATCCTATTTATGTCAGGTTTCTAATCATCTGCTGAATGTAACTCCAATATTCGCTCTCATTTAGCTTGGTTTTGGTCACCACCACCTCCTGAGAAAACTAACTTTTTTCGCCAGCTAATCACTAGCTTTTGTCACTAGTGGGTTAGATGAAACTCCAGATTTTGCACCCAATATGTTACCAAATCATTAATATTTCGATGCCAGCATCAATTATTCTCTACCCAGTAAAGGATCTTTAAAATGTATGTAAAAAACACAAAAACTCTAAATTACTGGCACACTAGATGAGACCAATATTAGATGATTTCTACTAGGTGATATATGGTCGAATTTTTACTTTGCACATCATGGACGTGGCTGAGTCACACATTATTAAAATACAGATGTCCATCTGCAGTTATTACAAATCAAAGTGGGACCCCAGGTGATAGTCCTGTGTGCAGACAGGGCTTATATTAATTATGGGCACATTGGGTCATAGCATGAGTCACAGCTGCAAGTCCATCGTTTAAAGCTAGGGTAGGTAATGTATTTCAGAAGCATTATTTGTTATATTTGTTGAAATTCTCTTTACATCCCGACAGCAATCAATAAATCAAATGTTCTGAAAATAATCTGGTATCTGTGGCTGTCGCAGGCCTGTAATAAGCCCATCCAATCGCATCATTCAACCCAAATGAAATGATTGCCTGGCCTACCTGCCTGCCTACCTGGCGCACTCTGCCTGTGCACTCATTGCACATGAAAATGTGTTTTGGGGGAGTGGCTTTGGAGGGAGGCTTGAAGGGAGGGGGTGGGATTTTTTCAGTTGGATACTTTCAAAATGTACCTGTCTCTTGCTAGTTTCTCCAATGTTACCTACCCTAGCTTTAAATAGAAGTCATTTGGGTGTTGTATATCACAGAAAAAAATCTTGGCCCACAGTGTCGAGAGATAATTCAGTGTCAGTGGACCACCTCCAAAAACCGCCACCTGATAACTAATAATTTTTTAGATACTGATTTTACTTATATTGTTGGATTAGCACAATGTCAATTCAGTTTTAGGATGCATCATCCAAATTGACTAAAATGGCGGCTGCACCTTTAAATTTACCTGAGTACTTTCAGCCGCTGTGATTAAATACAAAACCCAGTTGTGTAAGCTCACATTCAGCTCATTGTCCATCCACTCTCTGCTTGACCAAAAAGCTCATTCCCTAAGAGCACTTCAATGTATGCGCTGTCATACTGGGTGAAACTGGGCCATCTTATTGTGTCTCCAGTCCTCATTTCAAGATGGAGCCTTTTGAGATGCCTGCCAGTGCCCTGTCCTCCCCTGCACTAAATGTGTAGGGAGGAGATAGTGCATTCTCATGTTATCTGTCACCGGCCTCTTGCCCCTTCAGCCATTTTCTCATTTCACAGATTTGACCAGGAGGTGACCTTGGCTTTTTAAGTGCTTTTAAGGCAGAGCCAAGTCTCCTCTTCCTTTTTCTAGTCTCACAAATGGAGACAGAGAGAGAGCGGGCATGAGAGATCCTCTCTCATGCCCGTAGCCACTGTCCACTTTTTTTTTATGGAGTAGACATGATGACAGGCTGTTGTCAGCTAATTCATGTGGGTCTGTGATTTTAATGTAGAAAATGACCTCAGGGGAGCAGCAGCATATGTTTATGACACATGATGTCAGGCACAAAGGGCAGTCAGGGAGTTTGAAGTCGAGGAGGCACACAGTCTATTAGCCGAATGTGATATAACAAAGAACTAATTGAATATCTTTGCTCTAGAGAGTACTTCCCAATATTCAAATACTAATCATCTTGTGTCTCAGATGTAGGTAATAATTTATATCACTGGCCGCATGTTCACAACCTCACACAAGGGATGGCAAAGAAATGAAGACCATATGGATGTGTACCGAGGGTGTACGCATGTCAAGTGTGTTTTCTTGTGGAAATAAGCAGACAGTATCGGAGTCCTCCATTGCCATCCCTCCCAAGTGCACCCCTGGCAGAGCGCTAATCTAGGTCAAAGTGCTAACTGCTTAGAAGGGCCGTGGAGAGGTTCGGTCACATATGAATCATTTCTCACGCCTCCCATCCTCATTATGCTCGCAGCTAGAACGGCAAAAGGCTTTCATATTTCCCTTTGACCTTAAATGTAAACATCCAGACAACACTCTGAAAGCTTCAGTAGCAACCACATCCTCAATCTCTTTCATGTCGAGAGTGTCAGTGACCCTTTCCATCACTGCAGTGAGTCCGAGAGCCTCTCAGCAGTTCTCTGCAATGAAACAAGTACTGTATATGTTGCCACATCATCAGCACATTAAGCTCTATGTTGCACTCAGTTTGTGATTCATGATGAATGCAGTCTCCCTTTCATATCACTGATGGCATTAAGGATTGGCTTTCCAGAGATGGCACAAGTCTATTCACAGCTAAGTAAGCAGAAATCAAATAGGGGGAAATATGGACTGATCTGAGGAAGCTCTTCACAATCACATTTCAATTACGGACCGGGCTAGATGATCTAGATGATTGTACTGCAGTAGAGGAAGGGCCACAGTCGTTTGTTGTAAATGTTTTGATGCTTGATTGCTCTGAAGGTAGCATCAACGGGTGGCACATGCTCAGTTTTTCATGAGAATGTACTCCAGTAGCTTGCAGCACCTATGCCAACGCTGCTCTGGAAAAAACAAGCCTTAATGTTGATGAATTGAAAAGCTTTGTTGATGTCTCCAACACATCCTGGAACAAGAACAAGGGACTCCTCTCACTGTACTGTATGAGCTTATAAAGGCAAGGACACCGGGACCATCCGGAATAGAAAAGGCTGCTTGGCAGTGCTTAGAAATATTCTTGTATCAGAGAGCCTAACAGGCTGACTGGCTGAGACCATTTGGGGTTTTTTATGCTGTAAGGCTTGTCTTGCACACCGGTTCCTTATGGGAGAACAGCTGGAAGTGCCATTGTCACTGGACTGCTTGTTTCTCCCTCGAGGGACACGGCCGTGGTAGCAGTGGCAGTTGGTGGTAGCGGTGGTGGTGGGGGGAAGGTGGCGCACTTGGACAGTGTGTCCGCGGGGAACGCATCACATTCAGCACACACACACTCTCCCCTTTACCGCTACCTCCACAACACCACCTCCTCCCATTAGAGTGAGTGAGCTCAAGCTGCTGACAGCAGTGACAGGCCCAGCGCAGGGAGACGATGGAGGAGGGTGGTGCTGCTGCTGTTGTGGGGTGGTACATCTGTTTGGGTCCTTGGCGCAACCGTCTGGCCTCCGGAGTTTGATGCAGCTGGGATTGGTGAAGCACACCACGTCTGGGACCATTTTATGATCAGAAAACCACTTGGCAGCTTGCAGACGCAAAGAAAAAAAGAGTTTGTGTTGTCGCCTAGAATAACATGATGACTCCCTTTGGAAGATCACCTTTGTGGAGATGACAGGTCATCAACCTTAAACATGATTGGCTGTTGTGAGACACATGGTTTACAGGATTTACATGGTGGATCTCCCAGTAACACAGCTTTCAGGCTTTAATTTACCACACCCTGCGTTGATAACACCCTCATTGACAATTCCCCATTGCATCCCGATAATTAAGATCATTTCCGTGTTTCTATGAGGGCCGTGGATGTCTGACAAGGGTTGCTAAGTCTGCGTAGATGACAGATTCTTTTGTCTGGTAGGCTGTAAGAATGTAGTAATTGGTAAACTGTTTGACCAATTTGAATTATTAACAAAACAGCCATTTCATAATAAAGGGATTTATTATTCCACCCTGCGCCACAATTTTGTTATCAACAAAAGCCTTTGTTACTCTCGGCTTTTTATCGAGACAGAAAATCCATTGAAAGTGGCTGAAGGCCCGACACAAAGCAACTGCTGAATCCCCGCAAATCTGCAGGCTTAATTGATTATTTGTGCAGAGCTGTATATCTGCAAAGTGCAGGATACCCAGGGGAAATAATGTAAAACAGATAACAAGATGAAATGTGAGAGAATTGCTTTCTGCTACCCATTTTATTAATCTTTTCCCCTTTTCTTATTACAATGAGTTTCCCATCTAGGCTTTCCCATTACAGAAACGCAGCTTCACTGTTTAAAAATGGCGTGGCCTAAACCAAAAGTTGAGAGTTGATTCAAGCCGGCAAGAAAAGTGTTTGTTAAGAGGTTATTTTGATTTCTGAATAACACATGGAGGGACTCAATGTTGTGTGTACCTGAGACTCCCAGAGGAGAATATTTTATTTTCAAATCTCATCTTCATTATTCAGCCTTTCTCAGTTCCCTGCCGGCATTCAAAGGAATGAATTCATTATGCTGATACTGTACACAAACATTTTTTGAAAAAGCAATCTATTCAGATTTTTTCAGATTCAGGTTTGCAGGTGTTACTCCTCAGCCAAGCCACGTGTTCTCCAAGGCATCCTGACATTGTAGTTTCACTTTTGTGGAAATGACTTTAAAGGAACAACCTTGGGAAGATGGGATGTGAAATTACTGCAGAACTCAACTCATGTTTGTGACATGTCAGTGCCGCTCTGCTCAATCCTATACCTTTTTTCCATTTACTCTGTTCTTCGCTCCCCTTTCACAGCCCTCGAAAACAAAAAGTGGTATTGTTGGCTTGCAGGAGAACTGCTTCTACTCGGCAGCAATCAAGCCATTACGAATGGAGAGGGAATGGAAGGCCTTTTGTTTTGTTTTTTTTGATGTGATATAGAATTCTTGGCATTAGGTTGCACATCAGGCCAGAACATAATTGCCTTCTCCTCATTGGGGAGCTCCTTGTTTTCCATGTGAAGTCTGCCTCTGTCAGATTTCACCATTAGAGGGAGGGGGTGTAGCAGGGGAAAGGAAGACAATTCCTGGATCAGTCATCTCATATCGGCTGCCAGAGAAGCATGGAGGACATTGAGAATGAATCCAGAGATAGTTTGCCAAGGTACGTTTTGCCTGGAACACAGAAAAAAATTTAATATTGCTAGCAAAACAAAAACTAGGTCCTATTTTCTCAAAGATAATGTATTGTATCTAGTGTGGAAATTATGTAATGATTAATTGATTATTTATTCATCAAATATGGGATTTTGCTGATTTTCTGCGTTTTTTTATAATGCTAAATTAAATATATTTTGGTTTTGGACTGTTGGTCAGGCAAAACAAGCAGTTTGAAGACATCACTTAGGGCTCTGGGAATTTGTGATGGTCATTTTTCGCAATTATCTGACATTTTAAAGGCTAAATAATTAACCAAAACAGATAACTTATAGATTGATATTGAAAATAATCGTTAGTTGCAGCCCTAAAAATATTACACTCTTTTAGCTGCAGGATCTGGGTGATGAGTTCATTCAACCTCTTAAAAAAATTATTTTCCAAGTCCTGAATTCTATGCTCCTCACTGTACAAGGCACTTTGTGGAAATGTTGGGAGCATACATTTTTAATTTTCATCACGATCATAGTTTACACAGAGCTCTTCAAGTAATTTTCCAATTCCCTTGTTTGTCGTTTTCACTCCCTCGTGTACTCATCTTTCTGCACAGCAACATAATAACCCTCAGCTTGCTGTGACGTCAAGGATTGATGGGCAGAAGATTTCCAGCTGAGAGCCATATAAAAAACCCCAAGGCACTAGTCATGGTGTGATACAACCAGGTGATTGTTTCCTTAGAGAATTTTTGGAGACTTTCAGGGCGTTTTTTTCTATCTTATCTCTTCCAGGAGCAACTGTAGCAACAATCACAAGGAATTCTGTTTCCTAGCAGGGTGTGCAGGGTGTCCACAAAAAAAAATATACAACAAATAGCAGAGTATATTGAATTTAAAAAAATGCAAGGCTTGAGGAATCTTGATCAAATTTCAAATTTTGCCACAAGAATGAAAATGTAATTGAATTTGTGAGGTCCTTGTACACTCGGCATTTTGTCACAGTTTTGTTGCCACCAAGCTCCCTTTATGTCAATCTAATGGGATTTAACCTCTTACTGAGAGCACCGTTTTCAAAAGGAGTTCAGGACAGACAGTTGATACAAGTTAAGTGCACAGCATGCTGCTGGGTATAAGCGAGCAGAGAGGCAGTGTTGTGGTTTATTTGGTCCAGTTCACACACACAGTGCATAATGGATATTTAACAGCCCCAGCCTGCTGTAAGTGTGCTGTGTCCTGAAATGGTGCTGGGGACATCTGAGTGTGTGACTGCCAGGATACCACACCCATTAAAACACACTTAGTCCATTTCACTGCTGCAGTTCCACTCTGGATTCATGCCACAAGAATGAACACAACAACACACACATGCCTCCCTCTTGTTAATGGATGCTCACAGTGAATTCATACCATCATTCATATATCCATATATACATTTTCCATATCCTAGAATGTTCCAAGAATATACATTAGACTGGAAATAGGGATGATGTTGTCTTAGGTGTTTTGCTGTGCATCTCAGTCACAGTTAAATCTGGGGTAGGAGAAGTGAGCATGCTTCCCAGCTGTGCCTTTGGCAGCATGAGCATCTCATCCTCTTCCTGCTCTGAGCCCATGCTGAATTATTGAAATAAAAGAGACGCCTTGCTTTGTCTTGTATCATCAGGATAGACACCCAAAACTCCAATCTGAGAGATCAGCTTCCCTCCAACACAAAGCAGAAAAGTTGTATAATTTTAGCTCTACCACTGGGTCATGCAAAGAATACCATTTAGTTTTATTGTAGTGTTGTTTGTGCTAAAGGAAAGAGCTGCTGCTGAGTTCTCTCTAAAGAATTCTCAGGCGCTGAGAAGCAAGAGTTACCTGAGCCTGTGTGTCAGGAGGACTCCTGTACTTGTAGCCATCAACTGAGATTCCTCCAAAGTGGCCCTAATGATTCTTCTCATCATCATGCTGCGCTCAGCTGTGGCCAGCAGAACTCTGAAATTTACTGGAGACAAGCCACACATATAATGGGAGACAACGCAACATATTCTGCTTTAGCAATGGTGCTACAAAGTTAGAGAAACTGAATTTGTATGTTCAGGGCATTCCTGACATTCTGTCTGTATGGACACATTGTTGGTAACACAATAGCTCTCAAAGAGTGTATGAAAGATATATTGTCTGTATTGATACAAATATGATTAAATATTGTGGGTAAAACACTTGAAAAAAAATGTCAAACTGCAGATATTATACAAATGTTGACTGTAGCTGGTAGCATTGCATCAGATTGTCATGTTTTATTTAGATAATATCTTATAGAAGCTGTAGAATCCCACAGTTTAGACATAGCAGGTTGCGGTACGGTTAATTCCTCAATCTTTCAAGCTTTTAATTCAGAAGATGAGTTCTAGTTAGGCCGAGGGTAACGAGTTAGCCAGAAAATAAGACTTAAGGGTTAAACTGTTCTAAGACTGGCAATATGTGCTTGTGTATGTCCAACACTGAATGCCAGGCATTTAAATGGAATGCACGACAATTGTAGTATTGTGCTACAGATTTTTTTTTTCTAAACAGATATGTGGCACATGCCTTAAATACTATTTATTTGAATTTATAATTGACAATGGATATAAAAATAATAATAATAATAAAACTTTGTTTATAGAGCACTTATCAAAACAAAATACGAAGTGCTTCACAACAAGAGAAATAAAATACCACATTGAATGATGAAATATAAAGAAATAAAATACAGAAAAGCAATAAAAAACAGCCAGTTCAGGTAAAATCAGGATATGCTTTCTGATAAAAATATGTTTTGAGATGAGACTTAAACGAAGACACTGACTCAGACAACCTAATTTCTTCGGGCAAGTTGCTCCAGAGCCTCGGGGCCCTGGTGGCAAAAGCTCTGTCCCCCTTAGTTTTCATCCTGGACTCAGGATGAAAGATCCCGAAGATCTCAAACTATGTGAAGGTTCATAAAGGATTACAAGGTCTAAAACATAGTCTGGAGCCAGACCATGAAGAGCCTTAAAAGTAATCAACAAGATCTTAAAATCAATCCAAAACAAACAGGGAGCCAATGTAAAGAGGCTAAAACAGGTGTGATGTGATTGTACCTCTTGGTCCTGGTAGCAGATGAGTTCTATACAGTCTGCAGTCGTGACAAAGTTTTTTGATTAAGACAAGTGAACAGGCTGTTATAATAATCGAGGCGTGAGGAGATAAAAGCATGCACAACAGTTTCTGCATCACTAAGATTTGAAATAGATCGGATTTTTGCAATGTTTCTGAGGTGATAAAAATATGATTGGACAAGCTTAGTGATATGTTGCTCAAAACATATAAAATAACTGCCATTATCCAGTTCACAACTAAAGCAGATTTGTACATATACTGTAGTTATGCTTATTTGGTTTGCTATACTGTGTAAGCAGAAAAACAGCTCTACATATTGTAATTACTGATAATTGCCAGCCACATTAAACCACAGTGAGCACAAAACAGGCCTCAGTGGATGGATATGTTAAATTCAGTTTTCAAGTATGCACAAAGAGGTATTGACTAGCTGAATCCCAGGTGAGGCTGACTCCTGGTGCGAGTGATCGATGTGTGTATGGTCATTGAACTGAGCTTAGAGGTAGTTTGTATTCTATTAGGCATTTCTGGGGTTTGCAGCAGTGGAACAAAAGTGCACGCTGATGCCTAATTGCTGGCAAAGAAAAGACCAACGCCATTGTTACATCTGTAGGCTGTTACTTCAGCTACTGCTGTTTATGGGCTTTTTCTCTCTCAGTCAGTCTCAGTTGTACACTTGCTATGAGGAGTTGCCAATCCTGTTGTGACTGAGCCTGTGACATGGTGTAGCTTTCATTACTGCTTATAAGCTCCTGATACACGTAAGTTTAGCTGTCAACATCGGATGGACTTTGTGATTTCTTTGTTCTATCAGTGTTGGGGACAGAGAAACACTTATCGTTTATTAAGAAGTTAATGGGGTATAAATCAATTTACTGTATGACTTTATGAGTTTCTGTCCTTAGCTTCTGACAGCCAGTAGGAAGTGACACATTATTATTAACCCTTTCACATCATAATGTAACCCAACATATTGGACCTGCAAATATCCCCTTTCTGAGATTGTGTTGCGACTGTGTGAGAAAGGTTGTTTCTACAGTAGTCTGTTGTTTTATGTAAGGTGTTATGGTTTACCCATGACACCATATACATCACCTACAGGGGGATAGAAGCATGTACATGTTGCAATACATTATTACAACATCATATCAGCATGTCTGACTCTCAAAAATTGAATATCATAAGCTTCTCAAAGGTAATTTTTCAGATACTGTATTGTGTCCATCCTGTGTATCTCCTTCTACACAACTCACCACTCCCCTGTTCCGTTGTTATTTATAGTAGCTTTTAATTGATCAAGGCATCTAAGAGTTGTTTACAAGAAAGCTCCAACAAAACATCTTGTGAGATCTAGGCTGGTCCTCACGTCCGCCATGTCCCTATTCTTCATAGAGTTCTTGTATTGTTGGTTTTTACCAAATATAACCACAGCTTTTAATTGATCTAGAAACCGGTTTGTGACCAGAAGGGAATGTCACTAGTTCAAATTCCTGCACGAGCAGAGAAACTGAATCAGTTAACAGGGGTCCTGTATGCTCTGCCTCTGTTGGCAACCAGTAGGAAGGTATGGCCATAACATTTCTTCTGCTGCACCAGTCTCTATTTAACATTTGTAAAAATAAATAAATACATGTAAAAAAAAAAAATACTATTACAAAACATAACTTTACCAAGAAAAAATGTCAAACTAGTTCCTGCTTGCTTTTTTGCTATGTACCTTTGGGTGAATATATTTTGGTTTTGAACTGTTGGTCAGAAGAATGAATAAATAAACAAAAATTTGAAATTTGGGCTCTGGGAAGGTATGGTGGGCACTTTTCTCTATTCTGTAATTGTTTTAATAAAATAAATGATTGATTGATGAATCAAAAAAATCATCCATTTTGTACTCTATTATGTTTCTTTTTCTTCAGACCTTTCCCTTTAATCTCTTTTATCTTTTTCTTCCACAAATCTGAAATAAAGTGAACCGAATTGAAAATTGAGTCTACTTTCCCCTTCAGTAATGGTGGCCTGTAATCTACAAATAGGAAAAGTCACATTTTCACAACAAAGAGGAGTGACCTAGCTGATGAGAGTAGACAGAAGCATCACTTTTTGACCATTGTAGCATAAGAATGTATTGAAATGCTGGCCATCAACCATAGCACCACCCTTCATCACTGAGCAGCTAAAAATACCAGTAGGGTGGGGGATATGGCTGCATTGAACAAATTCAGCTACCAATTGGTGTATATTTTCATTGTTATTAGTGAAGAATTACATATGATTCACATCAGTAATCCATTGTTGGGCATGTCATTATCCTTTTTGTCCTGCAGTGCCTTTAGTTTCTCTCGTGATTCCCTCCCTGAAAAGGAAAAAAACACCACTCTATCACACGTTATTAGAAGTCTGTTGAAGAATAATTATGATGCTAGTGGAAGATTATCATGTCATACATGGTCATATGGTCTTAAAATTAATTCCCCCACAATCTGTTGATGCTTGATAAAAAGGCAAATTATTCGCATGCAGCAATTCGACAGGCTGACGACATTCAAAGCAAGCCAGTCCAACGTGTCATTTCTCATGTTCTTCTCCTGCAGATCCCAGTGAGAGTGTGTACAGCATGAGGCTGGTGTGGAAATCCCTGGACAAGATGAGGTGTCTGAGGAAACGCTCCACTATTCCCTTCCTCGGCTTCCTCATCACCTTCCTCCTCTTCTTGAACCTCTACATTGAAGATGGCTACGTGCTGGTTAGTAAATTTGTGTTGTGTATGTTTTAGTAAGCATTTCCCAAATTAGAAATTGAGATTAAGTACTCACGTACTATTTGTATTCCGTCTTAATGTCTGAACAACAAATTTGACCAACTATGCTTTTGAAACCAAATGTGTTTTGTATTTGTTTGCTCCACCCATGTTGTCCCTTTTATAATTGATTGTTTTTAAAGGAAACATGTTTAAATTTTCATAACATGGACCCAAGTTGAAATCATCCAGATGATTTATTTCTTATTCATGATGCCATCAAAACTTGGTGATCACAGTACATTATCAGTGTTTGTTATTTCAATTATTAAGAGGTAGTTCACATTTTCAGCTCTCTGGTGCTCTTCTCAAGTTCATTTGCTCAGCTATGCAAACTGCCTGGAGAGGTTTTAAGATTCCTTTTGTCTCCAAACGTCGAGGGTTAGCTCAGCCACATCAAAACACATATTGTCTCAAGTTTGTACAGGATGTTAGAGACAAGTTAAAGGAAACAAAAGACAAACGTCTGGTTTTCCCCTCATTTGAATTATTCACAGTAGAAATTGAAATTTTCAAGTTTACTTTCTTGTCCCTTTTTCTGCATTAGTTATGAAAGCTTGTATGTGATTTTTTTTCTCTATTGTTCATAATGTGAAGTAATGTTGCATGTTTCATGTTGTGTTCCAGGAAGGGGATAAAAGGCAGCTTAGGGAAACATCCGCCCACCCTCCGAGCTCAGAACGATACGTTCACACCTTCAGAGACCTCAGTAATTTCTCTGGAACCATTAATGTCACATATCGTTATCTCGCTGGAACCCCGCTGAACCGCAAGAGTAAGTTTAGTGTTTGTTTAAAGAGGAATTTACATTCACTATTTTCATGGGCTTGGGGAGTTACAGTAAGTCATGAGTTGAGAATAAGTTAAAGTCTGTGACGTGGGGATTTAAAGTACAGCAATAAAATACAACTGCTCCACAGAGACTTCTTTACCTCATAATGAAACATTACGCTCTACTCTTCTGAAGTATACCATGATTTAATCACCAAACGTTTTTGACTTTTTTACCAACAATGAGCACAAACTTCTAATTTGAGGTCTGCGCCACAAAATGTTTACCAGGACTATTTACAGCAATTCATCACTGCTTATAAAACTATAATTAATGTTTCATCATAAATATTCCTGATAAAAAATGTATTAACACCACATTTTGTGGTATTGTGATTTGTCAAATATTACAGTTTTGATAAAGTAATCTTAGCTCAAGGTCCACTTACTAGCTGTTTCTAGAGCTTTCAACTGCATCTCACAGTCTTCATTAGTGTGTGGACGTTTCTCAGTTGTCATCATGTGACCTAAGTATGGAACTTTGGTCACTTGATAACAGGTTGTGTATGTGGGGAAGATCAGCTGATGAAGACTGTGAGATGTGGTTGAAAGCCCCAAAAAAGTGAATATTTGGACCTTAAATTAAGATTATATTGTCAAACTACTACTCCCAAGGTCAAGAATGAACGCTTCACGCTTAAATTACAGCTAAAGTTTAAGTTCATTTTCTGGGGAACAGCCTTGAGATTGAAATTTTTCATCTTCTCCGACCCATCATTGTATGTCTACACAGTATACTCAAAATTGGTCATTTGCAACCATTTCTGTTTACATTGTGATAATATGAAATACTCGTTTTTGTTCACAGAGTACCTAACCATTGGACTGTCATCAGTGAAAAGAAAAAGAGGAAACTACCTTCTGGAGACGATCAAATCCATCTTTGATCAGTCCAGTTACGAGGAACTGAAAGAGATTGTGGTTGTGGTCCACCTGGCAGACTTTGACCTTGTCTGGTGTGAGAACCTAGTTCAGGAAATCACCAGGAAGTTTGCTCACCACATCATAGCCGGACGCCTCCTGGTGATCCAGGCCCCTGAGGAGTACTATCCATCTCTGGATGGACTGAAAAGGAACTACAACGACCCGGAGGACCGGGTCCGTTTCCGCTCTAAGCAGAACGTGGACTACGCTTTCCTCCTCAACTTCTGCACAAACCTCTCTCACTTCTACATGATGTTAGAGGACGACGTGCGCTGCTCCCGGAACTTCCTGACGGCGCTGAAGAAGGTGATCACCTCCAGAGAAGGTTCCTACTGGGTGATGCTGGAGTTCTCCAAGCTGGGCTACATCGGGAAGCTGTACCACTCCAAAGACCTGCCACGTCTGGCTCACTTCCTCCTCATGTTCTACCAGGAGATGCCCTGCGACTGGCTCCTCATCCACTTCAGGGGTCTGCTGGCCCAGAAGGACGTGATCCGCTTCAAGCCCTCGCTGTTCCAGCACATGGGCTACTACTCCTCTTACAAAGGAGCAGAGAACAAGCTGAAGGACGATGACTTTGAGGAAGACTCCATAGACATTCCTGACAACCCTCCTGCCAGCCTTTACACAAACATCAATGTCTTTGAAAACTATGACGCCACCAAGGCTTACAGCACCGTGGACGAATACTTTTGGGGAAAGCCTCCTTCCACAGGAGACTTCTTTGTCATAGTCTTTAATAAATCTACCAAAATTAGTAAGATTAAGATTGCTACTGGTTCTGATGACCGTCAGAATGATATTCTTCACCACGGAGCTCTGGAAGTAGGAGAGAAACTAGTTGGGACTAAAAAAGGGAAACAGTGTTCATCTTATATCACATTAGGGGAGTTTAAAAATGGCAACATTGAGGTTCAAGATGTAGACCACAAAATTGCCTTTGACATTGAGTGTGTGCGCATTGTGGTGACAGCCAGTCAGAAAGAATGGCTCATTATTAGAAGTATAAGTTTATGGACTACACAACCTTCCAGCCAATGAGGACTATACATAAAGACTCTTAGTATGTCATAGAGGGAAAGGTTTTATTATTATTATTATTTACTAATGTATGTATTTCCAGGTTTATTTATTCATTTTATATCTATTTATTATACTCATTTTGATTGCCAAATCAATCTATAGTTTTTTATACCTGCAACTTAGTGGAGCATCTTCCCAGTCATTCTTAAGGACTGTTCAACTGACCTCAGAGTATTCATAAACATATGTTCCATAACACTATTTATTTCAGCTTTTGATAGGTATCCTTAACATAGGGCTGGGCGATAATTCAGTATTATGTTTTGCCAACTTTTAGTGATATTGAATTACAATGATATAATCAATTTATGTTATTGTTTTACAACATTCTTCTGTCCAGGATAAGGCTTACAATATTCTATACTTTTCTTACTGTCAACAAATCCTATTGAAAGACCAAAACCAACAATGAACTGATCCTACTAACAAGTGTTGCCATGTAGTCAAAGTCTGTTATATCTTATTCCTCTTTGTCATAGACCTTCATTGTTAAAATCAGTGAGCCATACCGTTCAACCTTTAATTGTTCCAAGTATAATTAAGAAAATTGTTATTGAAGGTTTTGTTTTACAAATTGTACAAAGAGTTTTGTCTGGTGTAAAGCATAACAGTGAAACACATTTCATTGCACTGAACATCAATTTTATCATTTTAAATGTGCCCAAATTGTCATACATCAGTATCAATGTATCAGTATCATGATATTAATTTCAACCATATTGCCCAGCCCTACCTTGACGACATATTTGTAAGTCATTAGAGGATGATGCAGTGAACCAATCATTTATGAATGTTTTTGAAGGCTCTTCAGAGAGGTGCTTCAAGTGAGGAATATAGACAAATCTCACTTAGGTAACAGCGAACTACTGATTTACTACAGTTTTGTTAATTTTATTACAATTTACCACTGTTGCTTTTCTAAGTATCATGCACCACTAATTATTTATAAATGGGGGGAAAGGATAGCAATTATGAAGCGTAAATATTTTTTAAAAACAGGTTCTCCTTGAAAATACCATAAATTAATTAAAGCTACTGTGTCTTTGACAACTTTCATGACTGATATTGAGCCTGCAAAAGTGTAGCCCTGGAATCCTCTGAGAATGGCCCCATTTGATCCTTAATTATTTTCCTCTTCGAAAACCCACCAGGAAAGTATCACAGGTAATTGTTGCCTTGAATATTCATCATGTCACACCTAACTTTTTCAGGTTTAAATATTCTTTTCCAGTTTGATCATCTTCCTCATTGTATTTGAGGCAGGTGTGTGAGTAGACTGAGTGCTTTTACTAGCACTGTATGTTCTGTCAGGGTTGCTGACAGGAGAACAATGTTTGTTTTCACCCATCTTCTCCAAGAGCTGAGATTAGATTGCACAGTGAAGAATGGGCCAGGTCTGCTCTTAGGTCTCTTTTTTTTTCACCACAGCACAATTTTCCCAGTAAATTGGTCTGTGTTTGCTTCACTCTCTACACCAGCAAAACAACATCTCCCCTGAAGCTATAGGATCTCAATTCGTTCTTTCCCCAATGTTGCGCTCTCACAACTCCAATGTTTCTGCTCCTACATGGTTGCCCCTCTGTGATCTTTGCTCTCGGTTCATACAGCCTGCTGCTGCTTTGGGGAAACTTGCTTGGCTTTCCTTTGAAGATCCTTTTAAAATTCCCTATCTTGCTTTATGTTGTTTAGCAGCAGACTTAGAATTAGCTAAGAATTAGCGCTACACGTGTTAACTCATCATCACCATGATGCTCAAAGCAATTCAGAACCGTTCTTTGAAAATAACCTTGTCATTTTCCATGTTCATGTAATTGTGATCTGTCGGTGAGCAATGTTCAGTGACAGATTTGAGTCTACATTGAAATGGCATCAAGAAATCACTTAATGCAATAAAGAGGTAAATGTTTACATAACACTGACGTTCTTTAGGAACATGAGGTGGAAGCAGATCGCCATTAAGCATGCTGCAACAGTTTTGTAAAGCTTTGTTCTGCTGTTGCAATAGCCACCTGTTCCGTGTTTTCCCTCAAGGTCTTGTTCAGTGTCACAGATTGAGACCTTTCGCAGATTGGCTTGTACCGCAACCTCCAAATCCTTCCTCAGCAAATCCCCTATGTGCTATCTGAAATGAAATTAGAATGCCCACCACCTCACAATATGGCTTATTGTTTTTCCTCAGCATTTCCCTTGAAATGTCGCCATTCATTTTGGTGAATGATTCCGTGACCTGCATGGATCAGCTCCTTAGAGGGGATCTTGTTTGAATGGATGATGCTCGGAAACACAATCTACTTTGTGCTGCGTGTGTGGTATTCTTTATGACGCACACCATGGTGCCAATTCAGCCTAGTATTACCTGCTTATGAGCTATAAACACATGATGTCACCGCAGGGCAGTTAGCTGTTTTACAAGTGTAATGGATGGCTTTGATACGCCTCATGCCCAAGTAGAGCAACCGTGTTGTGAGGCTGATATTTCTGGAGGAGAAATTGCTGTCTGATCTTTATTTGAAATAAGATGCCAGCCAAAACTAGCTGCACGCTGCAGATTTATGGACAGATTTACATCTTGGGGATAACAACAAAAGCTGCATAAATTCCTCAACTGGATGTCAGCAAACTGCTGCGCACAGCATTCTTTGCTATCAGCAGCATGTTTGGAAACCTCAATCCATACTAGGGCCTTGAGTGAAAAGTGTGCACAGGATCAGTTATACTGTACATTTCACTTAATACTTAAGAAAAAAACTGTTCTTACAGCTAGTAAATGGCCATCTTCACTGTCCATTTGTCAGGAGTTAAACACTAACTGCATTAGCAGATCTCTGTGAGAAAAGGGGCAGAGGTTTTACTTGCAGGCAGGTAACTGTCTAAGTTTGTTTAATTATATTGGCTGTGAGGGTCCGATCCCCAAAGCACCAAGCAAGTGATGAATGTGAATATGATGTGTGGATCCTGAGTTATTTGAAATGTGAGCTGTCTTCCAGTGGAGCATGTACAAAGTGCATGAACAAAAGCATTTTCAGTGGATTAAACAACCCCTTTTGTACGTCAGGATCTATGAATTATTGTTCCGCTTCTGCTAATGAAATTGTACTGGGTTTGTACGTAGAAGCCTACCGATACTACCTTACAACAGGTTCGGAGTTCACATGTGCTGTATATTGTTAAGTGGAGCGAGTGTGTTAAGATGTTGTTTCTGTGTCTATTTTACTTTCCATCGTTCTCTAAATGGTACTGTATTGTAAGATGACATATATTTTTTTACACGTATTATTTCAAATGTTGTATTGTATATATTGTATTTAACACGAAATTAGATTAAATGAATGAATGCCAACTTTGTGGTGCATTGACTGCTGAGACAGAGCTGTGTGCAAGAGAGCTCAAGAGAGCACAAAATATTGAATATGTGTCTGCATTGTCAGGGCTTGAACATTGGTTTGAATGCCTTAAGGAAAACAAAACACTATTTACATGACCCTAAATCAAAAATGTTGTCCCTCTGTCTTTGCCTGAACATGTTTTGTTTCACTGTTAAAAATGTTTATAAATAAAAGTAGAACATACACTTATGGCGTACATTTTAAATTTAAAGAAAAAAAAAACATAACTGACATTTGCAGTTCCTTGAAACTTGCAGCGAGATCAAGCCAGTTTGACTCAGATCTTGCTGTAGCCAAAAGCGAAAACCATACATTATTCATTTCATATTCATATGCTTTCTGCTTTTTTTTAACTGCATATTTAATTAAGGTGTGGGGATGGTGCTTGGGGGGATACTGTACTGTTAAAAGCTCCATGCACTTTGTATATTTGTATATTTTCTTATATAAAGCAGACTGTCAGACACCTGGGAACATGGCTGACAAGGACAACAGACAAAGTTCATTCTAGAGGAATGCAGTTGATACTGTAAAGCAATGCAAGTTACTATATATTTTTGTAAAGGGACACACGAGGCTCAGTATTGTAAGTGCCTGTTTTACCTCCAGTGCTCAGAGCATTTTGCATCAAAAATCACACCACTGTGTCATAAATTAATGAATGCACAGCTGTCATTCACATATTTGCTGAATTCAGGGCAACTTACTCTTTACAGTGATAGCAGTACCTCCAATGTCCACAGAGGATAAATCCATTTAGAACGTATGAAAAAGGCGTTCCTTATAAATTCACATCTTAACTCACAAACATTACATTTTTCAAACATATCTAAAGTAGGGGCACTCTAATAATTCACCTGGTAGAGCGTGCACCCCATATACAAGGCTGAGTCCTTACTGCAGCGGGTTCAAATCCAATAAATAGGGCTCAGGTGAAGTACACAGCTCACTCAACTGTATGGCAACATTATACTTGCCACCGCCTGATAGGAACTGTATTTTTTTTTTTCACACTACTAGTACATTTTTTACAATTCTAAGGAGTATAATGTTACATCACCATGGTCTTATACTGTATCTCTGGAACGCTGAAATTCATCTCTATCCATACATAAACATTTGTTGTGTGTGTTGGAAACTTTTCGACAAACAGGCAATAACAACTCAAACTTGCATGGAACCTTTATATAATAAAACGAGCCCTACAACATTGTCGTAACAATATATGGCATATGTAACAAAATAATCTAAACTAAAAGGTCCACTAACTTACTCTCCATAAAGCCAGTACAAGTGTGGAAGTTGCATTG
Organism: Siniperca chuatsi; assembly: GCF_020085105.1. Taxonomy (NCBI): domain Eukaryota; kingdom Metazoa; phylum Chordata; class Actinopteri; order Centrarchiformes; family Sinipercidae; genus Siniperca; species Siniperca chuatsi. Next base: position 27,879,050 of record NC_058045.1, on the reverse strand, counting down.
GATATGAGTGGCCTCCTTGATCATTCTCTGGCCATCCACTTACTCTTCCTGGTCAAAAGTCAAAAGCTCTGAAAGCTTAGTTTGATTTGTTTTACAGCCAAGAGTCAAGAATGAACTTCCTTACACAAATAAATGGCATGCCTAGCTAAGACATGTAGTGATTATGCCAGAAGCCTGTCAAAAAAGGGAGTGAAGACCAAGCAAAAACAGCCTGGGGTTAAATGTGATTTTTCATTAGTTTTATTTGCAAAGAATTAGATGGAAACACTGAAATCACTCCCCACAGTATGTCAATGATTTTAGCTCGTTGTTGATGGGCAAAACTTGTATCACCAAAATGTCATTTTCATCATATTAAAATGAGCAATTTGATTCTTAGCTGTAAGACGTCTCATTAGTTCTGGTAGGGTTTTGTGACTCCGGGAGATTTAGAGAATTCTCTCAACCCATAGAGGAGCATATAATCTGTTAATTGAACAGATAGGGAATTCGCAGTGTCGTGCTGATTTCCATTGCCAATTAGGTGTTTAATAAAGAGCAGTTGGCATATTGCAATTCACAACAATGCTAATACATTAAATAAATTCAAAATACGGAACAAAATGAAATTAATATGAAAACACTTCATCAAATGTTTAGGATAAAAATAGTATAGGATCTGTAAACAGAATCACAGTTATTAGAGGTTTTATGACAGGTTTGATAAAGGCTACTTTTGATAATGGAGTCGAGTCTCATACTCAATTTAACACCTTCAGGCTTTCATAGTACCAACACCATTTCAGAGACTTTGAGCGTTTTGTCACAGTTGTCCCCACCTCTCTCCATCTCCTGTCCTTCAAAGTCATCCAGAACCAAATGGAAGGTAAGCATACATGACAGCTGGGTACCTGAGAAACCATAGCTAATGCACGTTATGAAGGGGCCAGGGTAGCAAGTAAAAAACCAATATCCCACATAACAAGACCTGTACTGTGCACAGGGAAAGACATCGTCCAATCAATTGCTGTGGTTGCCATGGTGCTGCCAGCACGTACCTGCACAGGATGGCAACCCCGCATGATACTAGGCTGATATGGATTGTGTGGATTTCCTCATTTACCTCTCTCATGCCTCTGGGAATCCACCTCGGTGGTGGGATTTTAATTCCGCCTTACATTCACTATCCCTTAAGAAGCAGCAGCAATGTGTGCAACAAATAAAAAAAAAACAATGACCACGTTAGATTTTTTTTGGCCACTTCTTCTCTCAAGGTGCAGGTGCAATGTGTTTTCAAGCATACACCAGTGCAGCATCAAAGCCTGTCAATAGGTTTAAATTAGTACATTTTGTGCTGTGTGTTTCGTGTTGCATTTGCAGCACAGACCCACATGAGCCAGGTGCACAGGATGAGGTGGGGCTAAGCTGGGGAAATGGAAGTGGGGAGATAAAAGACATGTTGGAAAAGCTGAAAGGAAGTGCAATGAACATACGAATGGGCAAGTACAGTGATTTAAAAGTACTGAAGTTGAAGCGAAGCTGAAGGCAGGGAAACACGAAGCAGGCGCAGGTGATGAATGACTCGTAATAACCTGGCGAAGAACTTGTGATTGTCTGTCTACTAGTGATGGAGGGGCCCCTCAGCATTCAGGTGCTCTCAGGCTGATGAGCAGCCAGTTATGGTGGATACCAAGAGGCCCAAGCCAGCCTGCGCCGCTGGGTATTGAACCAGTTTCATGATGGGAAAGGAAAAGGATGTATTCTTAACTGCCAAATCGGGGATGAAAATGGCTGAGGGTCAGGATGAAAGCGCGATAAGCATTCAATCATCGTTTGTTTCCAGGTGGTGGCAAATCAAAGCTGTGTAAAGTGGAATCTGCACATGTGCAGAATGGAGGTTTGAGCTGTTCTATGTGGTAAAAAGAGACGAGGTATAACTTTGTAGGTCACTAGTTTAATTACAGGGGCTAAGCCGCACTCTTATTGCATAGATGATCCATTGTAGTGATGCAGACAGCCTAAGATTTTTTTTCATTTGCTGTCATGATGTTGAACATTAACAGTGAACCAGCCCAGCAGAACACTGTGTGCTTCACATTAACTACTCCCATGGCATTTACAGGGTCTTCATGAGGAGTGGAGATAAAAGGAACAGTGCTGCAGGCGCTGTTGGAGCCAGCTCCTTCCTCAGAGTAGAGAGTCCCTGCGGCGAATGAGGGTTTAATCGCTCCCAATTGCTTTGCCTCACAAAAGGTGTGGCACTCCCTCCTGCTACCACCACCACCACCACCGTCCCATCTGTCTCTCTTTGTTGCCAGTGAACAAATCTTGCCGCAGGGAAATGCTGCCACTTTTCCTCAGTCTCTTCTTCCCTAAACCTCCACTTTCAGCTTTGTAATTCCTTCATCCTACTGGGAACAGGGAAAGGAGTAATCAAAACAATTACCTAAGCCATTTTGTTTCATAGGAGACTTTCATGTGAATCTTCAGCCAGAATGAAACAGGTTGTGTCTTGGGGGCTTTTTGTGGAACATCACAAAGGCAGCAGCTGTCACAAAACAAGAAAAGCTTCAGTGGCATGGTGGTTCTACCAGCAGGTTTATCACATGGCTGTTCCAACAAGAGATCCACAACCAGTTACCAAAAGAACAAAACAAAAAAAGAGGGTGGGAAAAACCATGTGAGAAGCAAAAGCTGTCACCTTGATGTGTTTACACAAACATCAGAAGACATCCTCTCATCAAGAACTGTGGAATATATATCAATCTGGATCATCAGGTAGAAAACAAAGCAGCCACACTGCTCATGTTTCACTACCATTACGTCTGGGGATTGTTATCTTTTTTCCCAAAAAAAGAAAAGATAAAGACGGGACTGTCTCAATGCCAAGATTACCTTACAGTGTGTCTCATGATCCAAACAGCTGAAAAGAGCCACACAACGTCTTGTCAGATCAACGGATCCTTGACTTTGATGAGACAAAATGAGCTCACCACAAGATATAATATGTTGCCTGGCCCTCTCCACTGCCCACTGTTCATATCTATCCCCTACAGTAATTCTCATACTCCCGGGCATGTCGTTCGAAATTGTAAAGGCCTTAATTAAAGATTAATGTCAGGGTTTCTTGCATGCGCTGCTTAGATAACTAATTTCCCAGGGTGCATTGCTAAAAACCGCCCAGGCTGGACACCAGATTTTTCAGCTTTCAGAACAAAAGCCCTCAGCTCACTGGCCAACATGATCCTTTCAGCTGAAGGACAAGCAATAACAGCTCTGCTGCTCGCTTTGCGATGCCACCACTGTGACTGCAATGGGGGGAGGTTGAGTCATTTTAATTATCACAGGCAGGCAAAGAGACACAATCAGCCATTTGATGGCCCGCTGCACCGACTGCTTGTGCCTCCATCCCTCACAACAATTACTGATGCTCGTCTTCTTCGTGAAGCCTGTTTATAATGTCAGAGCATGCCACAGAGTGGGGGATCTGTCTGTGGGAATCAGCCTCGCTTTATATGCCTCTTCACACAACGGAGGTGTAGATGCATGCAGTGTTTGTACAGGCAGAGCCGCTGAATCATGCGTATGCAGTTTCAAATAGATATAGATGAGATCTGATCAACTCCAGTGGAATGCTAGCAGTGCTGTAACGGGGCTTATTGGTTTCTTTGTCACATAATACCAGATCCCTCTTCCAACATCTCAAGGCTGTTTCTAGTTTCTCCCATAAAAATATGAGATCCACAGTCAGTGACACATTTACCACAGAGACAATCAATATGATAAGGCTCGTAGTGACAGAGCATTGCAGAGGGGTGAAGGAGGACACTCTGATGGTCTGAAAGGCCTGTTATTTAGCTCTTTCTTTAAACCTCCACTGTGGGATTCCCAAAATAACAAATCTGAAAGAGCCTCACAAAGGCAAAAACAAGCACACCCTGCAATATCCAGCAGGCTGGCCAGGCCAGTAGATAACAGATACAGGGTTTCAAACACAGTATATCTACTCTGGGGGGAATGGTATCTGATCATTGCTTTATTTGCTTAACATCTCAGATGGCAAAATGACTGTAAGTGCTGCTACTGTGTAAGCAAATCTCTAGCCTGATATTCAGGGTGAATGGCAGTTTCTGTCATTGATTCAGTCTGGTATTGCCTTTTTGTTAACTGTTTTCTGTGGGTGGAGGATTGATTTTGCCATCTTCAATAGTGGCTGACATGTCAGGTAGCTCTGACATCATTTACAGTCAACAATGAAGCCAGCGTACAGTTAGTATAATTATGCCATTGTACAGAGAATGGCAGTCAAAGTATATACAATGGCAATTTGCTTGTTTAATGAGCAATAACCCATGACAAGGTGTCATGATGCAGGAAAATAAGAGACAATGTGGAGTCGATGATTTCCACAATGCAAAATTAGTTTCCCCAACCAAATCCACTGTTTTCCTCTATCAAGATGCCACAGAGGGCATTATCACTGTTTCAATATTGACAATTACCAAAGTAACAAAGGAGACACTGTGTTTAATTAACTCAAGACAAATAATCAAGAATAGTTAATGAAGACTGTACCTGCTTGGCCCAGGTAGTGTATTATTCTTACAGCGGATGACCAAGGCACACACACAAAAAAGTGTTCAACCGAACTCAGTTCAATTCAATTCAATTCAATTTATATAGCGCCAATTCATAACAGAAGTTATCTCATTGCACTTTTCCTATAGAGCAGGTCTAGACTGTACTCTTTATAATTTTAATTACAGAGACCCCACAAATCCCACCATGAGCAAGCATTTGGCGACAGTGGCAAGGAAAAACTTCCTTTAAGAGGGCAGAAACCTTGGAGGAATTAGAATTTTTATTTATTCTATGACTATATATAGTTTGTTTAATATATCATGAGCAGTAATTAAGAACAGTAACTAAGCTGAATGTTTAAAATGTCCCTATCTAACTCGGAAGACTGAAACATGCTTCTTTGTGTGTATATAAGCAAACTTTTGAAGATGTTCGCATGGCTGCTTTCTTTGACAGATTTTGGGTAAAACATTAATGTGTCCACTTCAATCATGACAGAAAGCTGAATCAACCGATCAGCTTGTACACAACATATACATACTTCGCTGAAATACTATTCCATCTTAACACCACTAGGTACAATGTCTCCAACTGTAAGCCCACCCTCAAAGGCTCTGATTGGCTTGGTTATTTCTCTGACTCAAGAGCCAGTCAACCGAGCAAACCTATACCTCCTTGAATCAGTGACAAAACTGGAGATGTGAGTGGCGATTCAGAGGTATGAAACCAGGGTATCAGATCTCATTTTAGCTGACAACATAATCAGTTGTTAATTCGGATGGCAAACACTGACACTATCAACAGGCATCACTGTTCATCTCATTTTGGAATTTAAACACCTTGAGTGAACTGACTCTTAAGTCTCTCTTTTTGTTTTGCAGTTTGTCTCTATCTGCTGTCTAACTCTTAACCAGGGGCCATTATTCACAACTGACAGTGACAGCCTTACCTGTGACAATAAACAGCTCCGACATGGCTTCTCCCTTCACTGACATTGCTGAAGGCTTTGGTAATGCTGCCCATATGTGAGGCCTAATTACTTTCTCAGTTGGCCCCTGCAACAAGGTCACACTTGTTATGCCACTGTCCCATCCACACAATCAGATTTCTCACAAAGCGAGCTAATCTCATTCCTTCACAAGACATTATCTTGATCGGACTGGCTTTTTACGCAATTTGCGATGCTGTCCAGATGAGAGAATGACTTTCCTATAGCAGGAGTGAAGACGCTCATCAGCATCCCACTGAGAAGTTTCAATCTGTCAGCCAACATCCACCAACTCCAAATTGGAGTAAAATTGAAGACGTGTCCGGCTGGAGAAAGGCCAAGACAAGCAGGCCCGAGCATCGCTGCAGCGGCAGATGTCGATGAAGGTTTTTAATAGAGCTGAATTAATTCACGGAGGGTGTAATTTGTCCTGTGGATGTGGGAGGCGTACTAAGCCTGAACCTTTTCAAGGTCACGAGAGTTGTTATGTTGATAGACATCTGCTGAGGCTGCCTGCAAATTTGCAGAAACTGACAGATCTGTTCTGATGTTGAGATAATGATAAATTGCAGTCCTCCAATGTGAGGCGTGTTGTGAAGCCAGAGTTGTGTCCTCACATATGTTTGGCCAATGTTCTGCAAAGGGAAAGTGTTGATGTAAATAAATACTCATATACTCTTCTAGGTAATTTTCCAAATATAAATTGGTCTAGTTAGTGGAACTCCATGTAGACATCTGTTCAGATATATTCAAAAGGTCCAGTCTGTGTTTGTTTTTATTTTATATACATTTTAAATATGTTTCTATAAAGAGTGTGATATACAGATGAAATGTTAGCATTTTTATGTTTTCTCAGCTAAAATATTAAATGTAGGCCTGTTTTTACAAGCAGTATTAATTTAAACAAGTCTTTTATCAGCAGAAAACATTATTAACATACTTTCACTGGCCCTAACAATTCAGTAGTGAGTGACCTATCTGTCCCATTTAAGTAATTTTCAACACTGACACTTTAGTAGGTTACTAGAATCAGAAATATCAGAATCAGAAATACTTATCCCCGAGGGGAAACTCTTTCGTCACAGCAGCTCACTATCATGTCAGTGCACACAGGAAGTTCTAAGCAAATCAAAATATAATACACTATAATACAGGCAAGATAAATTAAGTACAAAGTGGATATAAGTATAAAATTAAAATAGTGTAAAGTACAAAGTGGATTTACTGGATGATGATAAGTATGTACGGTATAACAATACAATGTAATAATATAAGTAATAAGAAATAGTGAATGTACTGTGTTATGTGTAGCTTATTAAGATGATTATGAAGAAGCTAATTTAAAGTTTGTGATATCAATCAACAAAAAATATGCCATTCTAAGAGTTGTTATTTCTTCAAGTCGACTTTCAACAACCTGTTCAGCTGCATCTACTCTCATCCGTGCTTGTCGCCATTTCTGGGGCAATTTATTAATCACTATTTTGCTGGTTTTCACACAGGAAGATGACATCCCCATTCTTAATCCCACCTACAAAGGTTTGATTGTCTTTGTTATTTTTCCAACCAGGTAAACAGCTGTCAGTGAGCAGATCCCTTTGAATTCCAGAAAAGAATCTGAGATGTGGGCAGCGATTCAGGGGTCTGAAACCAGGCTAGAGTTTGTCTGTGTGTTTATAGACAATCAATTCAATCAATTGAGAGTGAAAGCAGGTTCCAGTCTAGTTTTTTTTTTTTTTTTTTTGGTGGTGAAGCTAACCCTTATTGTTGTTGTTTACATCTGTATCAAGGATTGACCACCACCTTGACCACTGTAGACAGCAATGCACATAATTAGTAAAAGCTAAAATCTTCCCATTAGGTGGGGTTGCAGCATTTCACATGACACCCCTTCACCTGGTAGATTTGTTTTGAAACTCGAGGAGCTGCTGTCCAATCAGGGATAAGTACTGTGACTGATGAAGACTTAGGTTAATTCATTCATTAACTTACTTAATTTACTAGCAAAACTGTAAACACATGGTTGTTGAGCATAGACTGGCTGTTGTGGGGATCAAGTCTATGACCTTTCAGTTCAAAGCGGAATACTGCATTGTCTTAGAATTAAGGCCAGGACCAATTTTCTGACTGTGTATTACTTAGGCAGAATACAGAAAGAAGTCTCATTTATTTTGGTGGAGGAAAACCTAAAGGTTATTCTTGGAAGATATAGTGTTATTTTCTTGCCTCTTTTTACTTCTGTCAACCAAAGTCTGGATTAGTGTTGTACTGTACTGCCACCTGCTGGTGTGTAGCCTGCATGTGTACACCTAAAAAATGAAGGGTTAGATTCAAGGCTAAGGGGCTGTTTTGGTTCCTGGTCCAAACCCTCGTCTGGCTGGACAGAACTGGATGAGGGCCCTGGGTGAGAAAAATGTGCTGCCTTTCCGTGCTGACCACTGCCAAATAACCTTTGAGCAAGGTACTTTAACCCCCAACTGTTACAAGACTGTTGTTGCACTGCACTTCTTCTAGAGGAAAGCTTGGTTTAGTTTGAAGCAGGAAGTTGCTGAAAAAGAAAGGGTAGAATTGAATTGTCTTTTTTTGTCTTGTCACTGTAAACACTGTCATTACAAGATTATTCAAAAATCTGTATCACTAACAAATGACACTAGACCAAAAAAACATCAGACTTCTCACTTTCTGCCGTTATTTGAGGAGATTTTCTTTTGATTTAGTTGTCATTTTCTGCCTGTTTTGTTCTTTCAATAAGCTGTTCTTCTTTCTAAAGGGATACTTGTATTTTTGTGACACTTTGCAGTCAATAACACTGTAAATCAGTCTATTGGACTAGTTAAACAACACTGTCATCCGCTCTCTGTGATGGGCACACACTGTTGGTGGTCACTGACATGAGAGGAATAATAATGGGCTGCCTATGGTGTTTTTTTTTTTTACCTTTACTTATGCAAAGTTTGCCCTTTTTTCTGCTACACATGAACAATTTGACACATTCAAGTTCAGCTGGAGCCAACTGAAGCTTACTGGAGCATTTACTGTAGTTACAAGTGTATGACTCAAAGGCACCTTTGCAGTAATTGTTGAGAGAAAGTTTAAACAGCAGCTTTAAAACTCAACTTTTGAGGGGATAAATAGCTACTTGAAGTGGATAAAAAGCTTGTGATGGCTACAGATAATTTTATCCTATCAATGTAATTTGAGTTTTGGTTCAGTCTGTGGAGACTGGATTAAATGAGATACCATTTGTTTGTCAACACTTGCTGACCTGAACATTGCTTATTGCCTGTCTGAATTACATATTTTCTCCACCGTCCCGCTCAGTCTCTAAAGGTCATTTTTTCTTTATATTCACAAGAAAATAGAATTGATTAATTTGATACAGTACCTAGAAAGCCCCTTAAACCTTTCATATTAAAGGGTTGATTCATCTCAGAATCAACAGTATCTAGCAATGCTGTTAGATTAAGTTTTACCTGCTGATGTTTTAAGACATGTCTCTGAGATTTCTGCTGTCACCCCATTACAATGGAGGTCAATGTAATTTTCTTTTCTGGTTCTCAAAGAATTGGAAAATGATATTTGAAGTTTTCATTGTAACCTTTTGTTATAGTTTGAGGGTTTTTCCTTTCCTGTTTTATTTTGTAGTATTCTCCTTCCCTTGTGTGTCTTGTGGTTTTACTTCCCATCTTTGTTTACTTTCCCTCCAGTTTTGAGTGTTGGCCTCTCCTTGATTGTTTGCACCTGTGTCTCGTTGTCGCACCTGCCCTAGGGTATTTAGTCCGGGTCTCATTCTTTAATTAGGGTTGGATCATTGTTGTTTTTGTCTTGTGTGTGCACGCGCACGCTCGTTGTACCTTGTTCTCGTGCCCAGTTCCCCAGCATTCTTACCGTGAGTTCTGTTTGGATTCTTTGTCTCCCTTGGACCGTGTCTGGATTCTGGACTTGGAACTTTGCCTGCTCCTTGTTGGATTTGTTTAGCCTCATTGAACTCTTCCTTGTTTCCACCACTGTCAGCCGGTAACCCATTGTCTTGTACTTGGACCTGTATTTGCCTATTTGCCTGTTACCTGTTTGTTGCCTGTCTGCCTACCGGTCTATCCGCCTGTACCTGTCTGTAAGCCACTTCACCCCAAAAAACACTGTAGCCATCCGGCTACTTCATCCTCATACCGCTTCCTGGTGGTTTGCATTTGGATCCACATACTGCACCCCATACGACAGAATGAGCAGACCAATCATGGACCCAGCAGACTTTTCCGCTTCCTCGGAATGATTGGTCTGCTCATTCTGTCGTGACTTGATGTGCCAAAAGGACATATGGGGGGAAATAAGAGACGAGTCCCACAGACAGGCAATCAGATGTCGGGTAGAAACAAAATTTTCGACATTGCCTGGGCTGAGGGAGGCCATCCCTGAGTGGCTCACGGACTACCTGTAAACCCAGACACCTCAGCCTGCAACCCTGCCTGCTACTCCTCAGCTGGTTTACCAGCTAGACTCCCGGCCCGCTAGCCCTTTATCAGTCAGGCTTGGTTACGTGGGCCTGCTATCTGTCTGTCCCGAACCAGTCCCAGTTCCGAACCCATACCTGGATACCCGCCTGGCTCTCGGCTAGTCTTCAGTCAGCATCTCAGCCTGAAAGCCAGGGGGTACCTCAGTCTGCTGTCTTGGCGCCTTCTGGGAAACCCCCCAGGAGGAAGCGTGGCTCTCACAGCTGCTCGCCTGCCCCGCTGCCCAGCTGCTTGCCTGCACCACGACGGCCATCGCTCCCTGCCGGATCGTGGCGGCTCCCAGTTCCCGGACTCCCTGCTGGATTGCAACCGCCTCCTTTCCTGGTTGGATTGCAGCAGCACCAATCCCTCGTCGCCGCTGGATCGCAGCCACCTGCTGCCCCAGCTGGACCGCAGCACGCCGCTGGATCGCCTGCTAGACCGCAGCATGCTGCTGAATTCTCTGCTGTGTCACAGCAGTACCCTCCTTCTCTGCCGGAGTGGCAGGCTCCGGGTTCCCAGATATCACTGGTTCGGCCAGCTCCTCTACCAGTTGCCCCATCGCCAGCTCCCTGTCCTACTGTCCCGTCGCCGGTCTCTGATCTGGTTCTCCGGCCTCAAGAGGTGTTCCGCCTTCGCCGCCGGCCTCCAGTGACTCTCAATCCCTCTACAGTCCCTGTCTCTAAGCTACTTCACCCCGAAAAACACTGTAGCCATGCGGCTACTTCATTCTCATACCGCTTCCTGGTCGTCTGCATTTGGGTCCACATACTACACCCCATACGACACCTTTTTCTACCAAAAAAAATAGTCTCACTGAAATTTGTTCATTGTGAGGTCTGCGGATTATTCACAGTAACATTGTTTCTGGAGACATAAAACCTCAGTACCCCAGTTAGACCCAAACTATCGGCTAGGCTCGATACCACTGTGAAAATCCTTTGAGATGAATGTGTAATAGTAACTTTAGTGGGTAATACAACTGACTTTGATCTTTAAAAAAACAAAGCAAAGCCCTACATGTCACTTTACTGTAGCTTCTGTCTGCTCTTGCGTTATGTTTAAGGTGTTTCACCACTTAATTAATCACTTAACAAATCTTACAAAGTGAGGAAAATCTGAGGCATTAATCTTTGATTCAAGGAACCTCAATTTTATTTTTAGGGTTCTGTGTGCATACATGATGATTATGGTATTTTCAAGATTTTGTATAAAATGATTGATTAGTATGTGGATTCAGCATTTTGTTACCACCTAAACAAATGCTGTATATTACAAATCTATCTGATATTTAAATTTGTTACTGTGAGGCTTGACTGAAATCCAGTCTTTGCACCTGCTGATTCATCACTTAATACAACTTGACAAGTGTAACTGTAGCTTTATAGGTAGAACAAAAGAAGTTATTTGGAGCTAATCCTGTGACACCAATCAGCTTGCTAGATTAGTGGGCTTCAGGGAGCAATGAACACACACAGATACAATCAAAAAGGATGTAACGTTTTAATTAAATATACGTGTCTGCTGAGGGAAAAGCTTTTCCTTAAAACCTAAAATCCAGCCATACTACTTCACCTGTGTAAACTGGGTAGTTGCCAGTGTGAAATTGTCGAGTAAAACTACACACGTAGAAGAATGCTGCTCCTCAAAGCGTGTTTCTGTGTGCTGCACTTCATCCAGGCTCTTTCGCTGTCAGGGTTATGAGCAGAGTTTCAAAGGAGAAAGCTAAAACTTTGGAGATGAAACTGCCATTCATTAAGACCAAGGCTCTCATTCGCCACAGTCAAAGTCTGCTTTATCTGCTGAGGTCGAAGTGCCTCTGTGCCCTTTATAAAGTGTTTAACACAGCACATACTAATAAGAGCACGCACTGACCCAGTGTGTACTGTGTTGATATTAAAGGTGCCATGTGCTGAATTTTGACATCAAGAATCATTCACTTTCCAGACATCACTGTAGTATTGAAAATCACACTGGTAGCATCCACTGGCCTTTTTTTGCTTCATTTACAGATTTGTCAGGAAAATCTGCTGGATTTATTTATAATTGTTGTGTGACACAACAGGGATCTCTTTCATAAAGAAATACTGTAGAAGAGGGTGACCAACGCCAGCAGCAATAACTGTTTTCTAGTAAGGCTACCAAACTCGGGCTGTCACAATATCAAATTTTCACTACATGATTATCGTGGCCAAAGGAATTCACGATAACACTATTATTGCGGTATCTATAGAAAATAAAAATAATAATGCTATCAGTCAAATTCATCTTTTAAAGGGACAATTCACCCCAAAATAAATATAAATACGTATTTTTCCTCTTACCTGTAGTGCTATTTATCCATCTAGATTGGTGTGAGTTGCCAAGTTTTGGAGATATCAGCCATAGAGATGCCTGCCTTTCTTGAATATAACAGGACTGGGGTGAACCGTCCTTTAACTTTGTTTATTGTGTGTTTTGTCTTTACTTTACTGCCACCTGCTATGACAAAGCGAGAAAGGAAATAAATAGAAATGACTTAAGAGGCACTAGATTATTTACACGAAATTATCATGTGTGTATTATTAACATGATATCAATATTAAATATCAAGGTTATTGTAACACCCTTAATCTCAACCATAGTCTAGTATTATACCAATTTTTTTTTAAAACATGCATTTCAAAGTGACAAATACATCTTAAATAAAATAAATAAATAAACTGATTCTGAATTGGAGGCAACAAATAACAATTACAATAATTCAAATTTGATCATTTCAATTTAGAATGTATTTTTAAAGAATAAAGCCGGTGTTATTTTATATTTCTCTTATTGTCAGAAAATTCCATTTCAAGCCGAAAACCAAGAGTGTGTTAAATCCATCTCTCAATACTTTCTCCCTTCTCTGTCTGTGACAGTCAGCCCCAAGCCCAATAGTTTTTACTGACGATCTAAATCTTTACAAATGAGTCACTAATATATATTTTCATTTTTTAAAATAGCTCAGCAATTTCCTAATACAGCTGGTCACTTTAGTTTTTAGCAAACGATACTCAAACAGGAGTAAATAGTGCATTTGTTAGGGACTATTTTCGGCAGCGGATTAATAAACATTTGGTGCTCTAATGAATCTTTCTGGTAGCAGGGTGGTGTATGTGGGTTTGACTTCGGCTGGTAAACCAGCTTACAGAAGTGGTTATATAAAAGAAAAGATAGTCTCATCACAATGGTTTTGTATCATGAATCCTTTAATCATATCCTGAAACAAAATAGACTTAGTGTGCAGTGAAGAAATAGAGTAAATAAATATAGTTTCTCAGAGATACACAATTTGCTTGATGCTTAGGATTTTATTTTCAGGACCTATACTTGGAGGAGCAGAATACAGGCAGGCCTCAATGCAGGACATACAATCAAAGGTTCTGATTGGATAAAAACGACAACAGGGAAAATAAAAAACATTGCAGCTACAAGAAGAGAGAAAAAAACACAGAAATCACTTCTTCACAGAAAGTATATGGTCTTCTCCCCTACAACGTCACCTCGGTCTCTGGGATGGTTGTCAGTAAATTGTACTTCGTTTTAAGATGTATGGCCTTCGGGACTTGGTGGTTTGCGTAGCTTGCCTCTTCAGGATGTAGGGTGATTTTCGTTTCAGTGGATTGTCACTGTTCTCCTCTAAATATTCTAGAGAGTCATGGAGTAGCTGTCAGGGGGCAGAGAGAGACAAGGTGCCGTGTGAGTGTCACACGACGAGGAGTAAATGGCAGGCAAACACATGTTTTGTTGCTGAGTGGCAGGGTAATGGGTGGTAACGCCGGTGTAGCTGTGATTAAACAAGTGCTTTCTGCTCTGTGCTTCCATGCATGGCAAAACAGGTGCTAATCTGCAGTCGCTGTGTTAAGATTAAAAAAAGAGAAAGGCTGTTGTTTAAGGAGCTGAGAGTGAAAGGAAATGATGATGGGGAGGCAGGAAGAGACAAGGAGGAGGGGTGTGAGAGAGAGATGGGGGTGACTTTAATGAGATGTGTTTACTGTGAGAGAGGATGGATGGGCTCTTGTGAGTGTTTGTGGGATGTGACTGAGATTTAGAGTAAGCCTGTATGTATTTTAGGATTTTATGTCAGCCAGCATAAGACATGCTGTTGTTGGCTTTATTGGCTTATTTTAGTTTTGTTTTTACTTTTTGACATAAATGATACTAAAAGTTCAATTTAATGGTACTAGGACTCTGTATTTACGTACTTTACATTTTCAGTACATTTGAACCGGAAACTCATGGAAAAATTGTGGATGTGACCAGATGAAAAACATCTCCAGTTTAACACATCAACAATTTAAACCTCTGAAAGAAAATGTATGATGCTTAAGTACATTTTACTGTAATAATATACATAAATATGAGTATACACATAAATGCACACCACATACTGTCAAGGATAAGGATTAGTATTGACAATCTTTGTATGGCGGCAGGCAGGAAAAAAATCTAAGAATTAGTGACATGCCAAATAAATCTGTTTGTGCGTCTCACCCTCTCCTCCCGGCTCTGCAGCGCTCGGCAGATGTGTTGCAGGTTGTACAGCTCCTCCAGAAGCTGGTGGCTCCCCTCCCTCAGCTCGCCGCCTTCCTCCTCCTCGCCGCTCCACACCTCCTGCCGCAGGCTGCTCACCATCCTGCACAGGTTGGCCAGCGACACACGCCAGTAGGGGACATTCTGCTTATTCTGTTTCAGCTGAGAGGGAGAGTGGGTGGGGTGTTAGCTTGACAGGGATTAGATTTCAAATTGAATTCAGGACGTGATCGGTTCACCAAATTCAAAACTAGTTGATCCTAGTTGTGAAGAGATGATTTAGTTGAAGTTTCAATTAACATTGGGAACTGAGGTGAAGTGAAAATGGAACTGAGCCCAGAGGGAGACAGACAATAGAGGATAAAAACACAGTTGTTAAACAACCTGATATTTAGACCATGAAGAGCATTTATTCAGTTTATAGTATATTTATTGCATTTTTCTATTCAACATTCAACTTTTCTGCACAAAATGAAAAAGGGTTTTTTCTTTGCTCATGAATGCGCTGCTTTGATCATTAGATCCAGACAAAAATAGGGTGGACACAATAAGAATAAAGAATTATACAATTTAAGGTTCAAGGTACATTTGTCATTCTACAACACAAGGCTGCACAATGAAATTAAAGTTGTAGCCCCCTTCACGCTACACACATAGAACATATATACAAATATTTACAATTAGAATAAAAATAAAAGCAATATATACAGTTACTTACATACATATATTATACAAAGGTAGTGGTATAGTAATGTGCAAAACCAGCTTAACAGAAAGTTCCATGTCATTTATTTATGGTGGAGTGCAGATGAGGTGAAGTTGAGTCTCACAGAGGAAAGAAGCTGCTCTGTAGTCTGGTGGACAGCGGATACTTCTGTATCGCTTGCCAGACGGCAACAGGGTGAACAGGCTGTGGCTGGGGTGGGTACTGTCTTTTAGTATCCTTTGGGCTCTGTGCAGGCACCTCACCTCTGTGATGTCACTGATGCTCGGTAGATGGGTGCAATTTAATGCAATAGCTTTGCCATAATTGGTACATATATGTAGCTTATTATGATGTTCAGTTTTGTTGCGACTGATTTTGTGGTTAGTGGTATTATTGTACTGCATTGCTTTATATTGTAAGTTGTTACTGTTATTCAGTCCATCCCCCATATGTACAGATTATGGGGATATTTTTTTCAGAAAAACTGTCACTGATACTTTTTTCACAATGTAGCCATGTATTTGGTATCCTCAAAATATAATATTTATTTAGATTTTTGTTTTGCATTGTGTCCCACCTCTGAATCTCACTCTTCATGGATGTTGAATCTAATTTTTCATGTGTTAAGTTTTGTCTTTTATATTTCAATTAAGAATATTGATTATCATTTTTGTCCATTTCATAGCTGTATGACTTGAATAATGAGCTGCTCAATCCCTCACAATGCATTTCATTTGTTTCACTGAAGTGCTGTGGTCTAAATGATATTTTGGAGGTTTTGAAGCAGTAAAAGCTTTGGCAATTCCCTTTAAGAGGCACTGGGGATGCTGCATTTGAGGTTTTCACTTTATATTGTGAGCACTGATGCACACTGCCACATGTTAAGACAGCAGTTAAGATATATGTGTGCTATTTCTTAAACATTCTTAGGCACCAGACACCCAGAGAGATATTTCAGTCACATCTAACTGCATCCTGTTGTAGTTTGAGTACTTTAAGATGGTGGATTGCCCCAGGGCCCCCTATGCGTTGGTCGGTGATCTCACACACATTGCCGCAAAGACCTCTGGCTGTCACTGAGGATGATGGAGAGATTCAGAGGGCGAGGGAAAACTGTCGCTTCTAAGTTATTGTAAATGGCCACAAGCCCTCCTAGACTCACTTTGCTATCGTTGGAGCAGCAGAGGAATACAGTCTCCTCTGATGTGTAAAGACAGGAGCCATGTCGAATACAGGTTCCTCTTGTTTGCCAGGGGGGAGACATGTAATAAAGTCTGTAGATATGTCAAAGGAACAACAGACCTGGGACCAAACATAAGTGGCTACTGACATTTATAAATCATTCATGCATTTAAGATTTCAGTGGTTTTCATTTAGTTTTAAATTAACTAAGTGAGAGGGGCCGGGGGGGGTTTAATTATGCTGAAAGGTCACATGAAGAATTGCTTCTTTTGTAGCTTCATCTGGATCTTCTTCCGTAATGCTAGTGAATGAATGACTTTGAGGGGTGGGATGAAGAGTTAATGCAGGGGTCCAATATTATAACAATCCCCAGTGGACCCCTTGTCATTAACAAACCAGCCTCATCTCTGTGACAATTGAATTTTCTGTCAGTGTCACTGGCTTAGTAACTGAACCACCTACTAAGCTACTACAGTCAAATAAAACTTCTTAATCATACTTTACTGTATGTTCTGCACTTTTTCTTCAACATTTTTTGTGTGACATTTTAGAAAACTTCTGCAGCGTCTTTACAACGAGCAATTTATAATTACTGCAAAAGCTCAATCTACATTTCAACATTGCGAGCAGCTAATGATAGGGAGTGCAAGGTTTCAATGCCAAATCGGCCAGACTAACAGATGAAACCTGGCTCTGGAATAATGCGATCATGTTCGAGAGATATAGAAATACAGAAATCAGAGCCAGAGAGGAAATATACCTCCTGCATTTAATCAGATAATAAGAAAAATGGACAAGCAGGTCAATCAAATTAGTTGTCGCATAAAAAATGATCCGCAAGTATCTTCTACAATACTGCACTTCCCAGCTTCTTGAGCATCAGGCATCTGGCAAGTTATTATCACAATCATCACCCATGAGCAACTTTCGAGCATCAGCAGCACTGAGTCACATGGCTGATTTGTCACTGTCACGTCTCCGTACGAGCACCATGGATGTTTATCAGAGAGAGAGAGGTAGAAGATGTGTTGTTATGATTCAGGTCCATCTGAATCCTATTAGGCTCGGCCATCCGTCTCCTTGTGCCTCTAGTTCTGCTCTCACCAACTTCATCCCTCATCTTTGCCTGGCTTTGAGGTCACACCACCAGATAAATGTTAAAATTCAACTGAATAACTTCCCTCATGCTCAGCTCTTATTTTCTTTTCATCTCAAAAGGACATGTCCTCAATTGCAGCAATTGGAGTGTATTGATTATATTTATTGTGTGCTCCAAATTTAGACCCTGAGTGACATAAAAAAGCCTCCCATAGTAAATGCTTTATCTCCCACTCAGCATGAACACAACCAAAAGGTGAGGCTGTGACTGAAGCATGGATCCAGATTTCATGAAAGAACACCTGGGCAGCCTGTGTGCTGGGTCAGCTGGAGGGATGTGAAGGGTCACTTACTGACCGGGTGGGTTGTGGCTTTTTGGACACTCAGTCTCTGATGTCACAGGTGCAAAAAAGTGACCCCGTACCTTAGAAGTGAAGAGACTGCTGACTAGCTCCTCTTCTAGAGCTCGCTGATCCTGGTCGACATCTGTCAGTTAGAGGAGAAACAGGAATATAACCTTCAACCAAATCTAATCAAGAGTTAAATGAATCCTGAGCGATTGCTGCAAGAATTGTCAATGACATATGAAAGTATAGAATGCTCTTTATCAATTTGTCTAATGTATCAACTGGCATTTAGACTGTTTCATCTCGTTTGTGAGTGAATGTGTTTCCCCGAAGGGAAACTCTGTAACAAAGAGTTTCCCTGCGGGGATCAATAAAGTATTTCTGATTCCGATAGTTAAGAAGTTTGAAACATTTACATCTCAAGCACTATGTGAAGACAACCTACTGTAAGCTGAGCCAAAATTCAGCCCACATTCTTATTTGTTGGTAGACACCTTTAAGAATTTAACAGGTGAAACACGTATTGATTTACGTAACTCCCAGTGTGGACTGCAAGTGAAACGAAACACAAATTGCCCAGTAAAGCTTTGTTAGTCCAACACCCGTTATTTAATTTTTAGTTATTTTTTTTTCTTCTTGAAGGCTACAAAAAAAGGATTCAAATGAGATAGGTCCAGATTTTTCCAACTTACAGACTGGCTACTCATTGGCTCACTGGACCAAAAGTGACTTTGTAGTCTAATTCTGCATGGATTTAGACTCTTAAGCAGTTTAGAGTAGAATGTATTTAATGCAAATTACATTAATGAAAATGAATTTACTTAATTTGGAATCAGATTTAAAAAATCTAAATAGTAAATATGGTTTATTTGCTGGTTAATTCAGAGTGATGAAGAGTAAAATGATGCACCTGTTGCATACAGTAAGTAAATGGCTAGACTTCTTCCATACTTTACTTGAGTGTCATGGCT
Organism: Siniperca chuatsi; assembly: GCF_020085105.1. Classification (NCBI taxonomy): domain Eukaryota; kingdom Metazoa; phylum Chordata; class Actinopteri; order Centrarchiformes; family Sinipercidae; genus Siniperca; species Siniperca chuatsi. The sequence continues at coordinate 27,860,154 of NC_058045.1, read as the reverse complement.
TTTTCCCTATTTTGTTATTTTGTTATTATGAATGAAGTCAATGATAAATCATAACATGAAACATAAATGCAAAAGCTGTTGAAAGAGCCCCAGTGCTTACCTGTGCAAAGTCCACCACATGTAAAACAGAGGAGAAGCATACACGCTAACTGTGCCTGCATCTTGATATGAAAACAAACAAAAACCAAAAAAGGATCCCACACTGAAGAATTCACCTGAGGAGGAATCTAGTCCATAAGGTTAAGGGTCAGACACAAACAGCTAAAGAGGCTGGAGAGGAAATTTATAGATGATGCTGCTGCTTCCTCTTCTTCTTCTCTTCCAGCTCCAAACACACTTTCCCTTCCTTGCAGTTTTCTGGTTGGTTGTGAAGTACAGTGGGCTCCATTCCCGCAGTTTATAAGAGCCAATGTGATGTCAGAGGATCGGTCCCCCCACCCCCTCCTCTCCTCATCTCCACCCCCACCTTCCCACCCACTGACGGAGCCCCCTTCATCCATCCATCCACCCATCCCTCTCTTCACACTGTCTCTTCCCTTCTCTCACTGTGTCATCGTTTCATCAGTCGTCACTTTGGCATCACAAGGCGAAAGGTTTTTGCGTCAAGGTTTGGGAGATTTGGTTATTTCAGCTCATGAATGCACACAGTCTGAGGTTTGTTTTGCAATTGTCTCCCAGAGACGGGATGCAGGGGTGGTGTGGGAGGATGCACAACAAAGATTCGCTCTTTGTGTCACTATTTGGAGAAGCTGTGCTCCACCACATCATCTTTTTTTTTTTTTTTTTTTTTTTTTTTTTGGCAAATTATGTCTCAGATCAACAGGTGATTGTCTAGACTTACGAACCAAAAGAGTGCCTGCTGAAGACATGAATCATAGGAATAAGTAGACAGTTTGTAACATCTGGAAATGTATTTTTAGAATTAGTATTAGTATAGTATTAGTATTAGTATTTAGGAATTGTATCAATATTAAACCTTCTACATTAGAAATGATGCACTTTCTATGCCTGTCCAAAATGTGGTTTACTTTGTGACTGTTTTGTTTTTCTTCATTAAAATCCTCCTTGACATAGACTTAATCCATTATTGATACTCTTAAATGAAGTATTTCTTTTCAAATACGTCTTCACTTGAGAAACCTCACCACAAGGTCCATTTAGTAGGTATTCTGGAGCTTTTGATCATTTTGTATGATCTTCATCAGCAGATGGAGTTTGCCCAGTTGTCACAAAATAGTAGATGTTCACATTTCCATTTTTTCTGAGCAATTTAAAAGACACCTCTGCCATGTTGGCTGAAGCTGAAGTTCAAAGTGAATTCTTGACTTTGGAAACAGCACTTAAGAAAACAATCTCCATTGTTCCTTTTTAAGGTTTTTTATTCATACCGCTAGATACTGAATATGCATAATTTAAATACAGATCCACAGGTGATGATTCCTCTCTTAGCTACTGCAAAAAAAAACAAAGTAAAGAAATGTTAACAGATCCTTAACACAACAAAAATAAATAAAAGTTAAACAGTCGTCCATTCAGTTCTGATTTTTTTTATTGACTTTTGAATCTTTTACTACTTCTAACCTGGAACAGAGATATATCCGATGTGTATTTACAGTTAAACATAAAACAAACAAGGGATGAAGATTATGCAATGTCTACATACATTAATGTCACATCAGAGACTTCCCTACATATTCTGCTGTCTGTTTCGAGGTTCAGGTGTTATTTCGATGGTTTGGACTTCATATCAACAAAATTGAATCACATAAACATTATGAAATTAAATATTAGCAACATTCCTGCCAGCAGTAAACTTTGCCAGGATATAATTTAGTCATTTCCTCGTTTCACTGTTTATAAAATTACAGCTTTTTGACTTTGTAGGGCCATACATAATTAACTAAGTGGCAATTGCATTTTAGCATTTAATTGTTATAATTACAAACATTTCTAATTGTTGTTCATTACTAAACGCAAAATAAAAGTAATCTGACTGGATGTGTCTTATGAAAAACACATTACAAAGCCGCCTTAGTTTCACTTCACACTAATTGGTCTCCACAGAGAATTATATCCTTTTTAATACAGAGTAAATACCCCAGTTGGAACAGCTTCAAAACATACTGTATGTGTTCTGAAAAAGATATTTCAAGCATGAAAAACAGTCAGACTGGAGCTAGAGCAGGCTGCATTCCTCTCATGTCTGAATTTCATCTTTGTCATTTGAATCCAGCAGGGAGAGCCAGTTACCAAACCAAAAGGGGTTCTTTTTTTTCTGCATGTCCTGTGCTGCAGCTCACTGAGACTAATCACATTTTTACTTTACTTACTTTTCATTGCACTTGGATATATTTGTAGAGTATCCTAATAAACAAAACCAATGTGTTTACTGTCATGTCATGACCAATATTCTTTATATTCTGTAATATATTGTTTCTGATATGTGTGCATATGGTACTTGTTACATTTTTACTTCCACTTAGGCTATTTCGTGTGTCCAAATGTGCATGACATTCCTAATGGGATTTATGCACTTTCTGGTATCATAATCTCATATTCTCATGAGTTTTGCACTTACAGTAATAGTGATTTTAATCTGACTGTATCCTACTTTACGGCGTTTCTTTTTAATTCCCAATGTTTTACTATTTACGTTCTTCACAGAACAATGTCACTTTGTTAAAACTGCCACCAGCATTTACTTTCCTCTTATTTCTTTCCTGTGGTAGTTTCTCGGGTTGTTCCTGCAGGTGAAAGGGGGGCAGAGTTTCACCAATAAAACTCACTCTGGGAAACACCTCCCTCCGCTTTTCTTATGGGGCGGACAGAGTTGTTGTCGGGACAGTGGCACCCCTCAACTTTTCTCAAACACTGCACACGGTGTCCGACGTCCTGCCATGCTGGGACTTTAACGAATTTCGAATCGCTGGTCTATTTCCTTGCGCTCCTGAGTCATGGCTCCGTTTGGAAAAAACTTCCTGAAAGCGCGACTGAAAAACAGGTAATTTGATGAGCATGAGGTTTCTTGATTGGAATTCTGCTGAGTGTGTTTTTTTCCGAGTTCGGGTATTGGAAAGCACTCTGTGGTGAACTGTTGCGGAGGGAGAATTACGCACAACGCAGTGCGCATCGGAAAAGGGAAAAAGTAGGCTAAATTAGAAATGCAGTTTTGTTTTTACATCCTTATTGGCCAGTACTAGTAGAAGGATACTGCAGGCTACTGTCCAAATGCAATCAAAGTAAATATATAACAGCATGGTGATACCGTGGTAAATTAGAGTAACACAAATGCACCATTAAATACCATTAAGAACCACAGGGACACAATATAAACTTCCTAGGAATAATGGGTTATAGGATTTTATGTTTGGGTTTTTTTAAACCAACATCAACCATCATTAGAGCTAAAGCTAGGGTGTTGCCATTGTAGGGGTAATATATGTGGGAATATCATTGATGAAGAGGTATATCTGTCAATATTTAAGGCAGTATTGTGTGTGTGTGTATGTGTGCATCTGGAGGAGGGAGGGGGATGTAACCTTTAACACTTGAAAACCTTTTTTCTTTTCTTTTTTTTATCTATACAGCCTAGTTACATTTTGCCACATCATTTTACACTCTCACTAAATGAAACTGGTGTAAGAAGCTTTTTCTCGCCTGTATGTGTGAGTTATTATTCTCCATTCTGGAAAGTTTGAGTAAAATTTACGCTTCTTCGATAGTGGTTCTCTCACTCCTGTCAAAGTACACTGCACTGTACATCAACTTATAAGAGCTTTCACCTTCTTGTGCTCTGTAATTACTGCAAAGATATTATTAATACACGTTTCATCTGGGACACCAGAGTCAAAAAAAAAGCTTGAGAGAGATCCTGTTATCAACACTTGTATAATTTGCTTCAGCAATTTCTTTGAGTGGCTAGCTTGGCCTTTTGATGTGTACCTTGCTGCAGTTGGAATCCAGCCTCAGCTTTGAAAAGGTGGGAAAATTAGATTTGCTAAGCCAAAAGCTGTCCTCCGTCATTGGTTCAGAAATGCTATTTGGATTGTTGACTGCAGACGTTTGTTTTGCAGAGTTGGTAAACAGAGTTTCTCTTTTGGAGTATCTAGGTCATGATCCAATCCCTCACAGGGTGCAGACAGGATTCATGTTGCCAAGACCAGGATCAGGAAGGTTTAATTGTGGGTAAAGAACTACTTTCATTAGCTTTACTTATTAAGGCTCTCATTTACCACCAAACTTGGCGGAAAGGGTTTGGATTAAGTTCAGAAATAAAAGAGGCTTTTATGCTAAATTACTGTAAAAACTCTTTGACAGTGGCACCAGCAGCAGAATGGATGTATTTTCACATAACACACAGAGCTGAGATGAATTATCTTTGATCACTTCAAACAGTCTGACTGAGGCTGTCTCCAGTAGATATCTTATTTTTTTCACGTTGTGTAGTAATTACCACCGAGGCACCTATAATTACCTCAAGTGTTTAGATCTGTAGATATGTCAAACGCTTGATTTCAGAGACTCGCTTTTACTCGCGCTGAGACATTGAGCTGGATGTTTGCTGAAGAATGACAAGTTGAAGCTGATGTGGAGTTGCAGCCAGCTGAAACGTCAGAACTTTCACAAACTTCCAGAATAAAACTTAAATGCGGTGATGATTACAGTTGACAACATTTGTTTAACTACTCTTTGCCTCTTTATCAAAGAATCACATTGTGTCATCAGGGAGTCCTGTGTGTCAAACTAGTGAACAGCACATGCAGGACTCAAAAGGTTTGAAATTGAATGGTTGCCAGCCAGTGACATATCTGACCAAAGCAATGTAATGACCACTTCCACTTAATGTTGCTCTTAGCCACATTTGCAGCATGACAGCATTGTGCACAGGGCCAATTAGCTGCTGAAATTGTTTGGTTAACACAAATTAACAGGCCACAGCGAACAATAAAATCAATCAATTGTGTTGAAAGAGAATAAATAATTTATTTTCACTGAGCAAAAGCGTATTTGGTGATTCACAGACCTGCTGGGGGGAAGAAAAATTAGAAGGGTGGGTGGTTTCACAGAGGAAGGGAAGAGAAGGGAAGGGGTGTGTTATGTCTCTGCTCACAGATGCCTATCAGAGCAGGAGTCATCCCAGAGATCAACATATCCAGATAGAAAAGTGATGTTATTTCCTTGCAAATCCATCATCCTCTTTTAGATAAGAGTGAGAGGAAGCTTCTCCTGTCCTGTCCAACACAGGGTATCTGCTCTACTACAGTCTCTGTGTACCTTTCTTCTATTATACAAACCAGAAAACACTATGTATATACTTCCCATGTCTAATATATATATATATATATATATATATATATATATATATATATATGTGTGTGTGTGTGTGTGTGTGTGTTTGTGAGAAACAAAGTTCAATTCTGGTCATTTCTATGTTTTAAATTTGGTTGAATGGTATGATGGTCTAGTGGTTTCATACACTCTGACAGACAGATGAAACCTTTTCCAAACATGATGGGTAAACTCAGAGCTGTATGGTGGCCAGTCTGTGTGCCTCTATGGCAGTCGGTCAGTCCACCACTTTGATCCAGACTAAAATATCTCAACAACTATTGGATGGATGCCAGAAAACAACTTCGGAGATCCCCTGACTTTTCCTCTAGTAGTGATATTTGTGGTTTTAAGTGAAATGTATCAACAGCTATTGGATGGGTTGTCATGAAATTTAATACAAACATTCATGTTCCTCTCAGGATGAATTGTGACGATGTTGGTGATCCCTGAACTTTCCATATAGCCATCACCAGGTCAAAATTTGAATTTGTCAGCAGAAATCTCAGAGATTGATATCTTTGTTGGCAATAAAACAAAGGTTATAAAGAAAATCAAACTAAGGTAAATAAGAATGTGTTTTTGTATTTAGGTGAACCAACCCTTTAATAGAGTTACAGTTTATATCAGGTTTTACTTCACTTATAATCTGTTGATTTCAGTACTGTTTGTTTTTCTGTTGTAAGCGCAAACCTAATTTCATCACCACCAGACTAATGAGACCATAATCGAAATGTTCATTCCATAGCAAGAAAATCAGAACCTGTTGACAGCAGTAGCTACAGGATATATTTGCTGATACGCTATCACAGCTTTGTTTCTGGTGGAAATATCTGCATCACCTTATCATATCACTATTGATCTGAGAAAACACGCTGAGACACTGGAGAGCTGTCATTTGCTATGACTCGTTCAAACCACCAGCATGCAGTCCTCTGTGGTAACTTGTAGCTTGCAAATTGATGACAAAGAGGGAATTGTTAATGCAAGGTTGTCATTATGAGTATTACAATGGAAGAGAGCCATGCCACCATGGTGGAGCTGTAACACAATCAACCCACGCAGAAACTTGAAAACACTGAAAATTCATTTTAAATGCAGTTTCCTCCCACATGTCTAATGTCTCACTGTGTATCTCAACTTTTAAGTTCAAACTGAGGTCAGCGGGTCTGCTCAGGTTTCTTGGGTTCTCTCAAGTGTGAAATGTTTAAGTCTAACCCGTTGTGTGTTACTCGCTGCACAACATCCATCCTCACTTTGACAAGAACTTTCTATTTAAATATTTCTATTCATCATCATACGTCCTAATTCTATTGGCACATTTCCAATCAGAAGAGTTCATCACAATATCAGTGTTAGTTTTGTCATTTATCGCCCAAAGCTGTGACTTCTGAGGGCACCCTCATTTCTTGCGCCTGGAACCACAGCTTAATCCCAAACTATGAATATCAAATGGCACCCAAAGTGACAGCCCTTATGAACGTAGTAGCTGCGATGCAATCAGCTCAATGGTGCGTGCAGTATTTGTGTTTGTCCTGGCAGGAAGTGGACTAGAGAGGGTTAGGGGGTTTGATACTCCCAGATAGTGTTATTTTCTGATGACAAACATTTTGATGAGACTGGTGGTATCAATTTATTAATCATATTTTCCCCCTCACTGTTTTGTGAGGGTACAGTGATACAGTTTTTGTAGTCTTAAGGATCTTGACTTTCAACCTACAAGAGCTCAAAGTGAAAAATATTCCAGTATCTCTTTTAGTAACATTTTATCCAAGAGTTCTATATTTAATTTGTCTAGGTGGCAGTTATGAGAATCATTGTTCCATTGTTCTCCTGAGGCGGAGAGAAAAGTATGCAGTGGGTTGTGTTTTCTTGATTGATGTGTCAGATCACAGTCAGCTGTTGTTGTTGCCACTTGCTTCTCCTACAGGTACAACAAGGCCTAAACTTAAATTTTCCAGAAAACTCCAAGCTTCAAAAAGTCAGTAATCCAAAATCTATTAGTGACATCACAGGTGCTAGTTTACCATGTTTTTCTACACTTCATGTTATAAAAACTGAGTTAGTGCTACTCAGAAAGCATTGTCATTTGTTGACTTAAGCAGTAGTGAAACCATAAAGTATACCATATTGTAGCCAATTGAAAAAGTAAACAAGACAGAAGCAATATTATGAAGCTTAGCATTCTTGGAACCACCTCAAAACATATTTTGCCACTCACAGTTAGCCACCTGCCATACTTGTTTTTCCCATTGAAGATTAATTCATCATTGACATTATCTGTTATCTGTCTCCAAAGCACCTCAGTCTCTGAGAAATGTTTACATTTTTCAGACATTAGAAGTTTTATTCCAGTCAGTTGTAATATGGACAATGCTGCCACAGTCATAGATTTGTCAGCATTTTCTTCACATTAGAGTGGAGTTAAAAACAGACCATAGTGACCGCTATGGAATCCATTTTTCCCCTTCCTCCTTCTGTTCATTGAACTGTGGTGGCAGGATGTTGTCTGAGCGTTGGTGATTGTGTCCCAGGACAAATACAGGTGTTTCCCTGCCTTGCTGTACCCTCTTCCTGCACAGCTGAGGGCTTGGGTCAGACTCTGAAATACCCAATTGTCTGTAGAGTATGTTTATTCACCTGTATGTTTAGATATGACCATAGACACGTTTGTCACATGTTTAGGCCAGTGTTAGTGGGTTAATATCTGTACTTCAGAGGGTATTTAAAGATGTTTAGTACAGTTATGCTGTAACAATCATGTTCTTCTTTTCTTGTTGTTCTTCTCTTTTCCCTATCCTGTCTTCCCTCCTTTCCTGATCTCTTTTGCCTCTTCTATTCTTTCATCAATCTGTTGCAGTGCAGTAAAACAGTGGTTCCCGTGACACCTTAAAACAAAGCCATTTCCACCTTTGATCCCCCATCACAGCTTTCCAGTGGTGGGAGAAGTCTTCAGATCCTTTATTGTGTGTATGAACGCAGCCTTGAAATGTTGCATATTAGTCAAGGTGGTGCTAAATTTAAAGACTTTATATATCATTGGATAGTTTAATCTATAACAATTCACTATAATTTATAAAATCTTAATCTCCTGTACTGTACTGCAACTAATAACTACAGCTGTTAAATAAATGTAATTGACAAAAAAGTACAATACTGTATGTCCCTCTAAATGGAGTACAAATATAAAATAGCATAAAATGAAAATACTGGTGTACCTCAAAACTGTACTTGAGTAAATGTACTTAATTATTTTGCTAATACACCACTGCACAGTCCCACCTGATTTTAATTTATAATCGTATAATTGTTTCAATTTACACATTTTTTTGAAAAGGTAAAACTATCCAGTATTTCACATGAAACAGGCAAGTAGAGAATATTCAGGAAAGCATTTTTTTCTGACTTTATAATACATAAACTATGATTTTGCTATGATCTCTTCTTTTTTCTTCTGTCCTGTCTATCTCTCGACCCCTCAGTTTTATCTTGTGACCTCTTGAGGGGGTTAAGATTATAGTTCAATTATTTTTGAATTTCTGACACTGTCTCAACAATATTGAATATTATAAGCTGCACAAACATTATGTGTTGCAGAGCTTTTGTGTTTGATTGCATTATATTGTACAGGTGTGGCCTTTACTGTGTCCACCCAGTGTTTTCTCTCCTGTGCATCAGTAGCATTTGCGGGGTTTCCTGAGTAGGTGGTAGTTGGAAACTGAGGTCAAAGTCGGCATGGTTGTTGTCTTTGATTGCCAGAGGCGTGCTGGATTTGTTTGGCCTGCGCATAGCTCAGGTATTTGCTTTGCCCCGCTCGTCTCCAAAGGTCTCCATAACCATTAACCAGTCTCTTGCATTGTTGCATACGTATCGCATTCCTGAGACCTTATTCACCGCCAGTTTACACAATCCTCCAGTTGTGTGTTTTCATGCGGTGTGGGAACCAAAACACAGTGGTATCAGTCTGTAACATCAGCAAACTGCGAGATAATGCAGCATTTAAGTTCTCCTGTTTGAATAATTCTTAATATATCTCACTGGCTTGTGTTGGCGTGCAGGCGGGTAGTATCTGTATCATCTTCAGAGGATGTGTATTTTTGTCCACCCTCCCGCGTGACGGCTGCAGTCAACCAAGGTTATTTTCACAGATAAAGACAGCAGCTACATGATGCAAGGTTTAGATCTTAAACCATTACTACATGCTGAGGCGAAGACAAACATCTAACATTTGACAGCCAGACCGAACACCTATAGTATTTGATTTTAATCCCAAAGTTAGTTTCATTTTTTTGTAAATATACTGTAAGGCTATTGTGCGCTAATCCTTGAATGCAGCTCTCTCTTTATTTTGAACTGAAATACAAACAGAAAAAAATGCTTATCTTGTGGTTTCTGTCCACTTATGTCAGATAACATGAACAAGTCTCTTGCTGAACTACAGCTAAATCCCCTCAGTGATGTCATCAGAGTTTGGTATCTGAATTCAGTTTTATGGACTCTAGATGAAACTTCACACTAACCAGGATTACAAGCACATTGTTCTGATTTATTACTGTTAACAGTTTAATGAAGTATTGCCTGTTTGATTGTAATACCGCAGACCAACATTCCTTCGATCCCCAAAAGTCAGTCTGCAGTTCAGTGTTAGAGGAGGAGCAGTTTGTGTCTCTTGTCTTGTGATATTATATGGAAAATCTTTCTCTGGTTTCTTTGAGATTGAACTGTCTGTAATTACAGAAGTATTATATGTCACTAATTTTTTGTTTTCAGAGTTGGCTTTACTAACTTTAAATATGGGTAATTCACAGACAGAAACTTGGCAGTCAACTACAGTCCATCAGAGTTAACCTAATTAATCACAAATTGCAGAATATTCCTAACATTTTATCTTTCATACAAATGATAACATGATACATCATTCTTTATCTTGAAATCAAATTGAAATGTCTGGCAATGTTATCTACTTATTTGATTACTTGTTCATGTTGTGGATGTCTGCATTGCCGGTGCCTATCATTTAATGACCTCGATATTACCGGTGGTCCATTAAGCATGTAAAAAATGGATACCGTCAGCCCATCAGAGGTCAATTTTTGAGCAAGTTTTACGGTTCAGATGAAAAGGTAATGAGGGCCTTGGGGTTAAATAGCTCAGAACTGAACCATTAAGTGATCATCTCTGATGAGAAAGACGATGAGTAACAGTCTAATAGAATCAAGCCAGGGAGCACAAAATGAGCGAATGTAGTTTTCTGCTCATTGACCTAATGGAAAACCATCAAAGTAGGATCTATTTAAGAAAATATATTACTTAGGATAGTGGAAGGACTTAAAAGGCGTGAGTGGGAGAGTATGTGTGTGGTGTACTTCAAACTGCAGCATCTAACGTAAAAAAGCATGTGAAGCATTTTATCTTACCTTTTGTAAACATGGTTGTTTTTTTTAAACTAATCATTGACCAAGTATGTTTATGGTGAAGTCATGGTTAACTTTTTTTTTTAATTGGGGTGTCCTCGTTTCAGATACTGACCAAGAGGTTTTAAGATCTTATTGATCACTTTTAAGGCTCTTCATGGCCTGGCTCCAGATTATATTTTAGACCTTTTAATCCCTTATGAACCTTCACATAGTTTGACATCTTCAGGCAGGGGTCTTCTGTCTCCAGGATGAAAGGGTGGGACAGAGCTTTTGCCTTAAAGGTCCCGAGGCTCTGGAACAACTTGTCCGAAGAAATTAGGTCTGAGTCAGGTCTGAATCAGTGTCTTTTTTTTTTTTTTTTTTTTAAATGTTGTAACAATCCGTCTAGTAGATGTTGAGATATTTCACTGGAAAAGTGAAAACTTAGACCTGCTGGTGGCACAAGAGGGAAAGTCAGGGCATTACCAAAGTCAGTAGGCTTTATCCTCTGGGGACCTTGAGTGTCTCTACAAAATTTCATGGGAATCCATCCAGTGGTTAGATATGTCAGCTTGGACCAAAGTGGTGGACCAACTGACCAGCAACCAACATTGCCCCTTGTGGAGTCATGTCGCTAGCGTGACTAAAAATGCCCAAAGAAATATATTTTAAAAAAGCAATTAAATCATTTTTGATTGTTTGTCTGTACAAAAGTTCAATTACTTCAGTGTGTTGCGGATATCTCTGTTTCCATTGTTTTAACCTTTACCAAGCAGCGGAATCACAGTGGCCCAGTAATTACAAACTTACCAAAGATACCAAATATCTGAGTCAATTTGGGTAAAATGTGTATAAAATCATGCACAAAACATCAAAAAAAAATTTCATTTTATTAAATGGTGAAATCATTAACACCATGGAGTTTTGGGTTTGAACATTTTACTGAGTGTAAACATCATAGAGCATTAGATGATACAGAATACTGTCTGACAGTGTGGCATGAAAGGATTTTAACAACCTTAAAGCTACTTAAGGGAAAACAAAGGGGGGACCTCTATGTTAAGGGGTTATGACTTCTAAATGTTTCATTTCAAAGCCACAATTACTGTATAAGCTTTGTTTTTCTGTCTCTTTCCTAGGACAAAAGATGCCGAGCCTGTAGTAGGGAAGGAGATTCAGGTTACTGTCTGCAATGAGGAGAAAGTTGTCTGTGGAGTAACGAAGCACACAACATGTGCAGATATGATTCAGGCGTTACTGGATGATCACAAGTCAATCCCAGAGAGCAAGCGGCTCCTGCACGGGGAACCCAAAGACTTCTGTCTCGTTGAGCGGTGGAAGGGTTTTGAGAGAGCCTTGCCTCCTCTCACCAGAATCCTGAGACTCTGGTATGCCTGGGGTGACCAGAGACCCTCCATCCAGTTTATTCTAGTCAAAACCAGCGATTTTGTGCTTCAGTCCACCAAGAAGGGTGGAAAGTCCAAGGGGGCCAAGCCAAAGCGATGGGAGCACGGTCGTGCTCAATACACCCAGTCTCTGCCGGTGGAGAGGCAAAAGCGCATAGTGAAGAAAGCTTTCCGGAAGCTGGAAAAGCTTCACAAGGAGAGCAAGAGCTCCCAGGGTGCTGACGAGATTGATGGAATGGTGCAGCTTATTCTCAACCAGGACCACACCATCCGGGAGCAGATCCAAAGCATGAGAGAGCTGGATTTGGAGATCGAGCGGTTTGAGCTGCAATTGCAGAAGGAAGCTGAGTCTGAGAGTTCACTGGCTCAGGCTTGTGGTCAGAGTTTGGAGGCGCATAGTGACCAGCAGCTGCAAGAGTACCTGTACACCAGCGATGGAGTCGAACAGCTTGAGCTGCAGGTTCAGAGGCACCAGGAGCTCATCCTCCAGCTGTCCCGGGATATTGACGCTGAGCTGAGGAGGGCCAACTTCCCTCTGAGCCAATATGAGGACAGTGAACAGGAAGGAGTCGCGGCTGCTTCCTGGATCCCCTTGGAGACAGATGAATCATTCTACACTGCCGAACTTGAGAGGTTGCAGGATGAACTGAAGCACAGTCTCTTCACTGGTGTGTCTCTTCACAACCAAACTGCAGAAATAGACAAGAAGCTGAAGTACTATGGTGCTACGCTGGTCTCCAAGGATCAGGAGTGCTGGCAACTGGCTGCCCAGCTGAGCTCACTGCAAATTGGGGACGGAGAAGAGGAGGAGGAGTCCAGTCCTGTCCCTCTGAAAAGTGAGACTCAGTGCAGCGTCTCACAGAAACACAAACACAGCCTGTCTCCTCTAGACGTTACAGACACAGACTCAGACACTGGGATTAGCTCCACACACAGTCAAGACTCGCTGTCACCATGTCTCGACTTCCCTCCCCCACTGGACACAGACGTTTGAACAACCCAGTTGACCCTGCAATTTAATGTTGTGTGCACTAGCCCCAGTTTGTGCCTGCCATGTGTGATCACATTTGAGTTACAGACCTAAGCATCAGTTTTTTTCTGAAAGATCAATCTGTGGTGATCTTTTATGAAGCATTAAGGTCATTTAACTGGAGCTGAAACCATTATAATAATTATTTTGATAATAGAAAAATAGTTTCCAAAATGGTAAAAGTTCTTTGCTTTCAGCTTCTCAGGTGTATCTTTGAGTTTTAGACTGTTGCAATGTGAGGGTGTTAACTTGGAAATTATAATGAAATTTAAAAAAAAAATCATTCATCCATTAGTAATCAACAGATTGATCAATAATAATGATTGTTTTTGCACTTTAAGGTATTTTCTCAATCAAAAACAGAGCTAAAAGTGAAATACCTCCTTTCGATTTGTAGGATGTTAACCACAACTAATCATCATCTAACTCATCCGGTATATTTATCCACAATGTTATGTTCCTTTTTTTTTATTTTAATACGTAATAATGTATTTTTTTGTATATTTTTCTTGTGTCGTAAAAAAGGAGCAAGGTGATATTTCTCAATCCAAAAGTGATGTGAGTCACAACTTAGAAAACAGGTTTTAAATCATTTTTCTTCAGTGAACAAGTTTTTTTTTATTCAGACGGACAGAAAAGTCTTTGAGGATTCTGGAAATACCTTTGAAAAACACCTGCAAGTGTTGTTAAACAACCTTCTGGGTTTCTGAAAGGCAAAGGGACGCTTAAGTCTGTGACTCAAATGTAATGTAATACATGCAAGGCGCAAAACGATAATACATGGAAGGAACAAAACTGGAGCTATGTATGCACCAACTATAGTCCTCAATCACTGTTTATGACAGCTGGGTTTCTCGACTTTTAAGTGTACATTTTTACCCCCAAAGAGGCAAAGACTGTTTCCTTAGCACTAAGGTGTACCAATGTCGTTTCTTTCATTTCTTAATAATGGTGAATGTATGCATCTTTCCCTTCTGAAAAGTTCTCAAGCTATTTATGAAGCTGCACTTCTTTGTACACACGTATAAGTCTATTAACAATGTTTTATATTAAAACAAATAGCTAACTGTTTTGGATGTAGAACTTAAGATTTGTTTAGAATTTAACATTCCTCTTGACTACACTGTAAATTTAATGCTGTAACCACTGTAAATGACTGTTCTTATGACACAGGCACAATTTGTAAAGACGATTTGATAAAACAACTGAAATAAAAAAATATTTATTTATCATGTAATTGTATTTTACAGATGAGATTTTATTATGACAGTTTCCCCTCTGAGGCAATAATCTCCATCTGCCACCAATCTGATCAAACACATCATGTTCAGGGCTACAATTAACACAAATATGTGGACTACATCTGTGTAAACCATGCTTAAAAACAAAAGCTATGATGAAGTAAAATGTACATTTCAACTTCCATAATAAACACTAATACTGTAAATGTCACAAAGAGTAACCACTTGGTTGTTGAGTTTGTTTGTTGATTTAATTATTTCCTCCAAGTTGTTAAATACGGCTTAACAACAGTGCTGCTGATTTAGAAGGTGTTAATGCTCAAACCACAAGGAAAAAACAACTCAAGGTGCCAAAAACACAGAATTGACTTATAGATTCCTCAAAGCACTGAGTCACCGGGGAGAAATGAAACAGCTAGTACAGAGCAGCCTTCCAGTCACTGCAGGATATAATCAGACAAGATGGTTGCCAGGCAAGCAGAAACAACAGCGAGCACTCTCCTCTTGTCAAGGTACTGCTAACACACTAACACTTTGTACTCGGGGCAGAGCGGGGCTGGCTGATGGAAAAGCAGAGGATATCTATTTCACACACTAATTGCTTAGCGCCCCCCCTCCTCTTCACTGCTTCAAGCCACTAAGTAACTCCACCAAGCATGAAAGGCCAGAGATCTTACAATGTGAACAATCTTGCACCGGTGCCTAGCACTTGTTGATGGAAAGGGGGTTTATTAAGGTACTTAAAGCATGTTCTGTTTCACCAACAGGCACACACCAAGGTGGAATTTATATTCTAATACAAGTCAGGCCTGTCTTGAGTTGGTGGAAATTTTAAGGAAAGGAATGTTGAATAAGTCTGTTGCTCAACCAGAAGCCAGATGGCTGCAGAGGGTTCTGTCGCTTGTGTCTGAAGTTCAACAGTCATTACTCTTTATTCAAAGTTTAGGTCATCTGGGGGCATCTGGTGCAGCACGAATAAATATTATAATAATTCAACAACAATATTTTAATATTTCCTTAGGCATGCTTAGGTATACGTCAACATACAGTAGTACCAGGTGTGATCAATCTGTTTTTATTATTTCCGCCCTGTTGAAGACCCCGTGGGGTCAAAAACCAGTCAGAGCTTTAAACCATTGATATTTTACTACATAAAAAGCATTTAATATCAGCCTGAACATTTTATGTTACATTTATGTGACCATTTTTTTCATCTTCAAAAGCACCTCAAGGCCCCCTTGATTCACTGCATGTAAAACTGAGTACTAGGTTTTGCACTCTTTTTGTGTTTGCAGAACAATATTTTTAACTGGACCACAAAATGTTTAAGTATAGTATTAGTATTAGCATCTCCACCAGGATTTTTATTCTTGAATAAAATTCTTGGGGGGGGGGGTGCTTAAAAACCAGAGACAAACTCCGTTCACCTCATTTTATTGGCAGACATGTTGAGGCACCTAATGGCAGTAAATAATGAAATGAGATGATTTTGGCTCTGGTTTTTCAAGACTAAGGCCCTCCCTGTATTTTTTCTCATATTAGTTGTTGTTAAGAGAGCAGAGGCACCAAAAGAAGTTTAACAAAGCACAGGGTGTATATTTCCAATCCTTGGCAGTTTGTAAAAGCCTCAGAAAGAGTACTTACACTAAGACAGGACAATAAAATTCTCCACCATTCAGTGTTAGTCTTTGGAACTTAATCTGGCCTTTAAATTAAAACTTTTTTTAAACATACTTTGTCCCCAAATGAATATACAGTATTTGCAAAGCCAGTAAAGTCATTACTTTTTCTACACAGAAACAGAGAAGAAACTGGTGTTTCCCTGCTGCAGTGTGACTTCACTTCCTAGTTCAGAATCAGCTTTATTAGCCAAGTATGTGTACACATACAAGGAATTTGACTCCAGTTTGTCATTGCTCTCAATGTTACACACAGTTCCAACAGAAAGAGATAAAAAAAAAAATAGGCATACAGCTAAAAACAAGGACAACAAAGCTGAACAAAGATAGGTAAAAAATTAAACAATTCTATGCATACAAGTGGGTGAAAAAATAGGTGTATATATAAATATATATAAAATGACCAACAACATACAATGCCTTTATGCATGTCAAGTCTGTCTGGAAATTGTAAACAATACAAATAGTGCAAAGAAATAAATACTGAATGGGTAGTTCCTAGTTTCAGGGAGGCTGCCGGCTCAGATAATGTTTACCTCTACTCTCTGCCGCAGATCAGCAATTCAAAGACTTGCCAGCTCGCAAGTGTGTTTGCCGACAACAATAATTACACGGACCAAAATGACAATTAGGCTGACTGCAAACCTGTCTTTGTTAAGCCCTCCCAGTTACGACGACTGGCCAGCTTGAGTAAACCATAATTTGTTATCAGCTGTGGTTCCAATGCTGAAGATGAAAAGCTGACATTTTAAACAGTATATGTATTTACCCAGAGAAATATTTTAAAATATGTTACAGACTGAACACAATAGATGGAACACATATTGCTTGTCTCAAAGAGATACATTTATTTTACGCTGTGTTGTTTTCCCAGCCTTCACTGTAACTCCTATCTTTTTGCACAGACCTTTGTAGGAAGCAGTGAGATACTGTAAGTGTCAGGAAGACATGACGTGAAGGCTACTGTGTGTAATAGTGTGTTTGATCTGGTCAGGCAGCTTTCAGCATCAGCGAGGGACAAGACTTAATTGGCAATTTACACATTTCAACAGCCTTTAGTTAACACCATCTTGCATTAAAAAAAAATATATTTTGTCTGACCCTATGAATGTTAAGTCTTAGAACACACTAAACCAATCAGTTGGTTTAAAGATGTAATTAACTATAATTAGAGCTACCAATCTGTCATTTTATGTCCCTATTTATGGATACATTTATGATCAAAAGTATTGGGAGGGCAATTGAGGAGAGAAAAAGCCTAATTTTTATTTTCCCAGGTAGTCTTCTACAAGCATATTTAACACCTGAGATTAAATTTCCAACAAGTGCTGCACAGATCAATCACATTGGAAAGTTTGAAAAGCAATTTGCAAGCTCCGATAAGTGAAGAAAATTCATTATTTAATACAAACGCTACTGTTTTGAGGCGTCTTCCTTTTCACTGCAGTAACACTGTAAATGAGACACATTTAGGATACATAAAAGCTGAATGACATTTGGAAAACCACTGACTGATAAAAATGTTTATGGATGATGGTGAGACAAGACAACTATGTTGTCTGGGAGTTGTTGGGAGTCCAGTAACTAATTGTTCAAATAAACTAGTTCCAAACTGTCACCCTGTACCCAGTGGCTTGTAGTGGTTTTCGGATGGTTCTCAAGAAGCATGCAAGCGCTTTCTTTTTGTCTTCACTCATTATGTTTTTCAGGAAAAACATATCACCTTGTGCATGTGCCAAAATCCTGCATGGCATCTGTGTTTGGTGGTGTTCCCACAACACACCCAGCAGTAAACATGTGACTGTGTGATCATTCTTGTGCTGAAAGCAAAAATCTATCTTTCTACTCCTTGTTGCATCAATTCACATAATCTCCATCCCCCTACATTTGCTAAACTCAGACTCGTGCGGTACTGAATTTGTTGGCAGTGAGTTAGGATGAAATGGGACAAAAAAGCGCCAAAATTATCCGTGACATTAAATGATTTCATGCAGTGGCCCTGCAATGGTCCCATCAGTCAATCTCAGTCACATTTGCGTTCAAGCTGGACGAGTCAGGACTTGTCAAAGTAGTTCAAGGGCCTTGAGCTTAATTGCCTCAATCAAAGAACATTTGAAGTGCCACCCCATCCAAGAGGCATGAATCATTTGATAAAAGAGCCCAAGGAGCAATAAACTGTCCCTGCTGCCAGGCAGCAACAAGAAAGCTAATAGGGAAAAGTGAGAGTGGGTGTGTGTAGGTGTGTGCATGTGTGTGTTGTAGATGGTGGGAAACCTACTGGCTGCTGTTTTAAAGACGGGAAATTTTAGAAATATGATCTAGGTCGTGTGGTTTCTTACATTATTGTACATAATATAATGTCTTCAATCAATTCAAATTAAATTCAGAATCAAAATTAATGCGTAAAGACAAACTTCAAATGCTCGCTCTTTAATCCTTGCACCACCACCACCTCCCTCCCTGCCAGCTTTGGTAAACACATTTTATTTTGGCATGTATGTTAATTTTCCTCTTTATTCACAGTGCTGTCCTGGATGAGGCTGTTTGCTTTTCTACAGGTGTTCTCTGATGGCCCTTGCTCTGTCACATAGCCTTTCATTACAAAAAGGTGGAGACAGCTCAGACAGACTGGAAAGATGAGGCAAAAACAAAGCAAGGGAAGCTACTTATGCGCAGACTTAAGTTTGAAGGGTTTTTTTATATACTTTTTTTTGTTTTAAATCTTTGAGACAGTGCTGAACTCGGGGCAGAAATAATCTGTATGGAGATATGAACTTTTTGCATTTGTAGCGCCCCTTGAAGTTAGTTAAGTGAAAACTCCCGAACATGTGTCAAATTTCCAGTTGATGTCTCAACGCGTTCATGAATTAGTGCAAATTTTTGAAATCTTTCTCCTGCATCCACTACGCCTCGGACTTACCTACGACTCTACGAATCACCTACTAGTATCCAGAACCGCGATCCCGGCTCCCGTCTTCTCCAGTCTTCCGTGTGTGTCGCTCCAGTTCCCGGTCCCGTGTGACCCAACTCTCCTATGTGCATCTACATTCACCCAGAGCTCCTCTACTTCCAGTTAAAAGGACGGTATCATTATTATCTTCACCTATTCATACTCCTTGTGTACAATAAACTATATCAGTATCTTCACGGTGTCTCCGGTCTGTTCTGTCCGTAACACATTGCCTCTAGCTGTGAGGTGTGTGGGAAAACATGTCTCCCCAGTGGCACAGTCAGTAAGTAATCTTCCCTGGGGATACCAAAGGTACAGGGTTTGAATCCACAGGTGGCCAAGTCACCAACAAAAAGAAGGAAGCTAAAAAGGGGAAATGACGATTCACACAGCAATCCACATTGTTTATCCTCTTATTCCCATGAAACACAAAGGTACTTTCTTCAAACCCATTCCATACACAGCAGGCTACGTCAAGATGATGGTATTTGAGCGTTGCCACTCATCTCTCTTATTGCCTGACTGTGGCACTCTGAAGTAAAGATGGAATTAATTTGTTGCTTTACCTCTTCACAAACCTGCAGCGTGACCTCTACACTTCTCTCCATCCTCATCTTCATTCTCTAGTGTAGGATTCCTGTTTTGGTCTATTTTCATGTGGTTTACGGTTTTCCAGTGTGTAATCAGCTGGTGAGTCATGCCCTTGCCATGTTGAGGTAGATATTAAATTCACTGGGGCTCACATTCCACCACCTGTAAGAGGAGGAGAAAGACAAAGTGCTACATGCATTTAGATTACACATGAAACCTACTGAATGCTTGTTGCCGGTTATTTCCATGACATAAATTCTGCAGTCTGATGGAAATTGGATTTTGTTCTAAATAGGGAGTATACAAACCAGTGTAAATGCTACAGCATCTCCAAGAGCAACATTCTCTTTTCCTCTCAAATTAATTCCTCTTATGGAAGCTGTGTTGGTTTTTTATTATAGCATCATTTGGTAAAATTGAAGAGTCTGTGCAGTCAGGTTAATCTAATTAATATCACTGAGGTAACTCTGCCCTATCTTCTGGACATACATCTACAAAGCAGATCCTCAAAAGGCAAATTCAATAACTAATCCACTTTATACAAATTATAACAAAGGGAGCTTGGGCTTCATTCATTTCTTGACTTCTTACTACAAATCATTGACTGTTTTTAATCACCTGATGTTGGACTTAAGTATTTATAGATGTATGGGTGCCATTTGTTCCACTTTTGTTGGTGTGTGACTGGGTATCAAACCTCAATACATTTTTGGTCCCAAATATGTCAATTGCATCAAATATCAAAAACTGTCAAGTGTTGAAAGATAGCATTGAATGCTTGCTCAGATTTGTAATCTTGTTTATTCTTTCATCAGATAGTTCCAGATTTTAATTGAAATTTGGCCCATTTTAAACTATTTTCTTCAGACAAAGTTCTGGTACGGCTGGTAATGGTAGACAACATTTAAATAACTTTAACTTTGTTAAATGAAAAAAGAGAGATCTGCAGAAAAATGTCGATAGTTCTCAAAGTAAGGTGTCGGAAAAAGTGTCACTGACAGTAGTTTGGAAAAATGTCAAACGGTACCCACCCCTACTTGAAAATGTATTTACTCTTAATGATTTTACTGTACTTTTCTAACCTTTTTCTACAAACCAAATTGTCCTCACGGAACAGCCAAGTCAGAAGAAAAAACATATTCAAAGTTATGTTGTTTTAGGTCTCATCTTTTAAGTTTGTCTGGACTGCAATTGGAGACATTATTCAGAACAGCCATGAATTCACCATGTTTCTTTATAATTTCAGCCCTGGTGGAATTTTACACTCTATTTACACCCAAGTTCCTACAGCAACACGTGTCTTTTCATATCTTTTCATACTGTAGGAAATACAATAGAGCAAAAAAAGAAGCAAAACATCTTAAGAGCAACTTCGCCATAAAAATGCTGCGAGCATTGCTTGTCTTGAACATAGCGACATTGAGATATTTCTCTCATAGCATCTCTCAGGAGAAAGGAGACTTTGAAGAAAAAGCTTGGCTCAGTTTGAAGTGGCAGACACCAACATGTTCTGTGTTAGATCTGCTGTGCCTTTGATGGTGGGCAAGTGGCTCTCTGGTTTCCTGTGCCATGTTGAGGCTAGATGACAGCACTAATCTAGACGCACTTCCCCTCCAGAGCTGGCACTTTGAAGACCCCGGTCTGTTTGTGAGATTAATATGATTTGGGGCTAATTTCCTGAGGCGGGTCCTGTCACAAACACACCCAACGAACCTGCACATACAGTACCGTACATAAACACGTGCACATATACTGCACACAAACAGGCAGTCCAGTACATGCACAAACAAACACAAAGACACAAACACCCCTTTTTACAACCCACTGCAGCTGTGTCTTTCACCGCTCGTTGCCATGGTAACTGAAAGCACACACAGCTCCTTGGCACTTGACCCTATTTTCTGTATTTTAAAAAGGTGCAAAAGTCCCTGTGGAAAAAGCTCAGCAACCTTGTTTCCTGTTACATTCATTGTAGCCAAAGTTTCTCCATTCACCCACTGTCAATCTTGAGTTAGAAATTAGTTTTTTTTTAATATAGTTTATCATAAAGATGCAATATTTTCTAAAGTGACCTTCTCAGAAATGAGATGTGCTGTAATTCATCTTAATTTCAAACAAACAAACAAACAGTCAAGTCCAGACAATCTACCTGTCAAGATAAAGAGAGAGAGAAGTAGAGTCTGCGAAACAGAGGCTGCATTGGATTTACAGCAGAGATTAACGTTGTGTTGATTCTGACACAAAGACAGCTGCATTCCTTTGGTTCTGGACGTACGACAGAGCAGAGCCTGGCCTGGCGGGCTGGGATCTCTTTCCAGTCACTCCTGTGCACTCATGGGTAGTGGCTTCCTGTGATGTTTCCTGTCAAAAAGGGCTTTCAGGGCAGCACTTATAGCCTCATGGGAGGAATGTGAAAGATACCAAATGAGTTGGCAACAGACCTGACATGGGCTCACAAGTATTTGAACACGTATTTTTATGGTCTGTTATTGTCTAGAGATGTGCACAATCTGTGGGAAAATGCAGTGAATGTCAGAAAGTAGTCAAGTTTTATCTATTACTTCAAACTAATTCGAACAAATAGTTTTCCCTATTTTACCCAGATAGCTTTAAACTGAAGCACTGTGCCTTTGAAAATACAGAATGACCTTCTGGGAAACATCACTTAATAGATATCCTGAGAAATCAGGAACAATTGAGAGCCTTTCATTTTTTGCCTAGTGACTGTCAGGTACAGTAGGTGCTAACTGTAGCATTATGATTCTGTAGGTGGATAATGAGCTTTCTATGTCAAACTGTATGTGTGGCAGTTTGGCACTTTGTGCTCTATTAAACAAATGTCTGCAGTAATATATGTATTAACAAATCAGTTCACATAATATTCCAACATTTTGGGAATTCATGTGAATTGTAAACTGTATAGTTCCCAATCAAAATAAGGAATAGTAGTTTTATCCCCTGTAGAAAGGATTAATTTAGTGTTCAGGCATCTTCCCCAAATTCTTGGGTATGATGGTGTTATCAATGAAAAAGACTTAAGAGTCTACAGCCACACTAGCGAATCTGTGCGTCTGAACTTAATCATAGCAGTGATTTTGAACTTTTATGGCTATCTTCATGGCGCACAATAAATGTCAGGGGATCATCAACCATTAGGGTTCATCCTCCACACACAATGGATATCCATAACACATTTTGCAGTAATCCAGTCAATAGTTGTCAAGACAATCAACTAAAAACCAAAAATGTTGATCTCATGGTGTACAAAATTCCATGGCAATCCATCAAATATTTTTTAGATATGTCTGGTCCAAAGTGACGGATTGAGTGACAGCACCATCCACAAAGCCATGCTGCTAGTGTGGCTAAAAATATATATATGTTTTACCAACATAGACAGACAAGGCGACTGCAGGGAACAAAATAATGTTTCATTTAAAAAAAACTGGTTGTATATGGTGGACAAAAGGCTTCTTATTTTTTTGTCTAAATGAGACTGAATGACTGAATGAGAAAAGCTTGAGAGCTGGATTATATTTTGTGTGAAAATTTTCATAAGAAAAATTTAAGTAAACCAAACTCTGCAAACTTTCTGTGCATATATACTGATTTTAAAAAAAAATCAGATTTGGTGGGCGCACTCCTTGAGACTGGTAGCAGGCGGCACAGGAAGTGAGGGAAGTGGTGTGTTTGTGCAGAGAAAGAGGTCAGTGCTTACAATGGAGCCTGGCTATATGTTGTCTGGAGGGGGGCATTGTGAATCACTATTTCAACAGTCAAACACACACAATCACTCACTTCAGAGTAGCCTGTACAGAGAGTCTTTTATATAGAACATTTTTCCACAGAAAATGAAAGAGAGAGAGATACAGCAATCCTGTGTTTCAGTTCAAAGCATTTTGAATACACTGTGGAACGCTCTCTCCTGCATCTTTATTCTCTCCCTCACTCACACCACACTACAAACCTTCACTGAACGGCCACAGTAGCCTCAGCTTCTCAAGGTACCCATTTCTCAGCGCATGACCCAGCCTAAACTAAACTGAGGCACAGGATGCACTAACCAGGGATAAAATTTTATTTGCAGTCTTTGTTCACTCTATTTAAAGTAAACTTAATCCCAGGTTAACTTTGTTCCCAAAATGTATTTCAAAAAGATGTTATGGGAATGTTTGGGATGAAACCTGTGAAAATCTCAATTATCTGACGTATGCTGCCAAAAAAGTTGCACTCAACAAGATGATCAACAACACAAACAGCAAGTGAAACTCCATGTTTGATTGTAATTTACAGTGTAACACATCTAACAATACACACTCCTGTATGTACCTAATGGCAATTTTTTTCAGAATGGATATATGCCACTTTGGCATACAAGTCCACACACTGCCTTTCATTTTAGCTAAACTGCTGAAAAAAAAAAGTATGTGAAAATTGAAAGCCTTTTGGAGGATTTTAACTCCATCTTTTCCTTCATCAGGGATTTAATGTAGCACAGAGTGTACTGTTGAAGCTTCATCTTTACATTTTGCTCTGCAAACTCATTTATGAAAATGGGCTTTTGCTGCAATTGTTTTACCTCGCCTGACTTGAGAAAAAACATGCTGCATATCAAAACTTTTCATTTTCTTCCTGTGGGTGTCAGGTGATTGACAGGAAGTAGAGGAAAAGAGCTTCAAACCAAAAGCATGATTCGTGTTTACTGTGAGGGATTATCTCCATCTGTGTGGTAGTGAAATGGAACAAACTAATTAAATCTCAGACTGTGTGGACACCAGCAGGAAGAATGGTTGGTTAACCTTTAAATTGGTCTTACATGACGTCATACAGGTCAGGTCATCTCGTCTCTCTCCTTCAGTCTGGCATGAATCAGATTAGTGATCATATGCTTGAGCACCATTCCACTATCTTCTTTTATCAGTGACAGTGCTGTCTTTCTCTGTGCTGTACAGTATGTTATCATTAATCTTATTTAGAAATGTCTCAAAGACAATAAGGAGATCTGGACCAAGTCCAAACTATAGTATGTATATCTAAAAAATATATGTAAAGATGTACAAGTCTAGAGCAAATGCTGATCAGAATCAGAATCAGAAATACTTTATTGATCCCCGTAGGGAAACTCTTTGTTACAGTAGCTTGCCTTTACGTCAGTGCACACAGGAGAAAGTACTAGAAAACGATATGATGCACTATGAACACTATAAAACAGGTCAGAAAATAAATTAAGTATCATGTCGGTATAAGTATAAGATTTTATTAATGTTACTGTCATATGACAAGAGCTGCTTTTCCCTTAATATGAAAGGAAAACAACGGTTTGGTTTTGTTAGTGGTGTTGGTCTGAGTTCAAAAATATTTTAACAAATCAGGGCAAATAACTAATTTCTGTAATGTAGTTGAAAAATATTATACACTTATTGTGGCATAATAAAATATTGAAGAAATGATTGCATTGATCAAAAACTCAAGGCTATGAAAAAGAAAATCTTATACTCACTGTACTACCCATGTTTTTTTTCACAGGCATTAAAATGAAGGGGGAAAAAAACATACTTTTGCTCACAGAAAGAATCAGCTTCCAGTGTAGTCAACCTCGCAACAACACAGATTTTTGCTATTTAAGACAGATACGCTATATGTAACCATTGTATGGACGGTTACATGGAAACAATTCCAATATTTTCACAGTGTTATGAGTTGAAAGTTTTTGAGACTCCAAAATGAGAGAACAGTGTCCCACTCACCAAAACTCAAAAACTACGGATGTCATGTTAACTCTTATTCTGATGAACGATTTGCTCAGATTTTCTACCTTGGTGCAAATTGCTGTTTTTAACCACCTGGTAGGCTTGCACTGGATACACATCAGCAGAAATGACAATTACAATATGTCAACAGAATGCCATTGTGCTTGAAAAAGGCCATGTAGTTATGATAATTTGCTGATGATCTTTGCCCTTTACATTCCTGATTTACATCCTCTCTCTCTAGCTGGCATGCTTTCAGCTGTGCTCACTCTCATAGTAGAAGGTGATTGTTTCAGGGGGATTTACAGAAGCTACGCATTTACTGTATTTGGTTATGGAGAAAATGGAACAGTTTAACATCCCACTTTGTGTTGACCTATTTCAGTCAGTTGCATTTCCTGCTACAGGACTGTGACATTTTTCTTTGGCACAATGGGCTGAACTGCACATTACCTAGAACAACAGGGAATTAAATTACCTCAGAAGAACAAGAAGTTCAACCTTGAAAAGCTGGAAAATTGCACATTAGAGATAAGCAGCTTAGGGTGGAGTTCAAGCTAAAAGTAGTGGAACATGAATTTAATGGCCATTTTGTGGCTGGTATACAGTTTTACAAATACATTTTTTGGGTTACTGAAGAATGTATTAATGTAATGACTTAATCGATAGCAAATTTATGATACATTTACATTAGAATCACCCTGTTCACTGAAAAGCAAGACTAAGAGTCTATAGTCTTGCTAGCGGCTCTAGGCCAGCGGTGCTTTTAGCTAAATACTAAAATTATAAAAAAAACATCAGCATGCTACCATGCTCACAAAGACAAAGCTAACATGCTGATGTTTAGCACATATAATGTTTACCTGTTCACCATCTCACCATTGGTAATTAGCACTAAACCAAAAAGTACAGCCATTAGTTTTGCAAGTATTCTTGGACAAATTTAAATTTTGATGATGGCGCTAGATGAAAAGTCAGGGGATCACCAAGGAGATTACAATTCATCCTGAGGGCAATATGAATGCCTGTACCAAATTTCATGGCAATCAATCCTATACATGTTGAGATATTTCACTCAAAACCACAAATGTCATTTTCATGGTGGCACAAGAGGGAAAAGTCAGGGAATCACAAAGTCAATAGGATACATCCCCTGGATTCCATGATTGCCTGAAGAAAATGTCATGGCAATCCATCCAAAAGTTGTTGAGATATTTCAGTCGGACCAACAGAACATCCAACCAACCGGCAGACAGGCCAACATTTCAATCCATACAGCCACAACGCTAGCGTGGCGAAAAATCCTCTGGTGCACAGAAAGCGATGCATTTTCATTCTGAGCTGGAGCATCATTACTTTGGAATATGATTTCCTTTAATTCTCAGTTCTGAATCTTTAAAAACATGATTACACTGATGTGACAGGACCACCCAGAGTTCAAATGACAGGTGATTTGAAAGAAAGAAAGCTGCTTTTGGCAGAAACACCAAAGCAATGAAAGATTTTAACATAAATGTCACAGCAAAAAAATAGACAAGACATGAGTCAAATTACCATGATGAATAAAAAGTTAGCAGGGCCATTCAGTTCAAAAATAATTTATATTCTACAAGGGACAATTGAAGGACCAAATGTAATGATTGCGTTGAAAGACTTTCATAACCCTTATGACCATGACACCAGGCAAAAATCATTAGCACCTTCCTGGAAATTCTCTGCAGGAATGTGGGTTTTTTTCCCTTTTAAATGCAGTGATGTCCTCAGTGATTCCATTAGCTCTGACCGTCATATTAGCTCTCTCCAGGGAGACGTGGTATGTCGTAAACATCAACCCCTGCCGGACCGATGACGTCGCCGTCTGTCCATCCCCTCCCTTGGACTTCAGACAAAACCTGTCATCTTAATGATCACTTTGCTGAAGCCATTTCACAGTGGAGATGAACACCCCCTGCAGACAGTAAACAAACAAGTGAGCTACTTTCATGAAGCATCATTGCAAAAGTTGATTGCTCCACAAAATTGGTCGCTGCCAACAGTAAACAGCAATTACTGCACCCATGGCTTTTTATCTCTTTCTACATATAATTCAAGAGCTCCTTTGCCACAAAAGCTTCATTTGTATTAATGTGTCTGTAAATATATGAGTCTAAAAGGCCTTTCTGAGTAGTTTATTATTGATGTGATATAATTTTAGAAACATCACGCCAGAATAGTGTCAGAGAGGGTTAGAGAAGTTGGATAAACAGATGCGGAAAAGTGAGAAAAACCATCTATGGGAGACAAAGCTAACTGTCCAGGAGACGTTAACACTTCCTCTGCCGGCCTGTACAGAACACAAAGGAGGATTTTAAACATTGGACTGACAATGCCAAACCCCCTTGACAGTAGAATAATATGAGCCAGTTGCCTGCTGGTAAACAATAGGTTTAAAACATAACCCTTTCCTGTTGCCAGAAAATCTCATAGTCCCCTGAAACCTGCTTGTCACAATGAGAGAGAGAGAAGAATTAAAACTGAAACGCAATCGCCCACCCTGATAACGTGACAAGTAAACAGATTAATCTTAAGGAACTTTCTGGCAGAGAAGCCCTTTCAAAGTTTGGGTGCACTTCTACCTCTGTGTTCGGTCTTTTGAGGGGCTAATTGAAAACTGTAGCCTACCTAATTCAGTTAAATATGTAAGAGGAGTGGGAGAAAAAAAAAATCAAAATTCAAATTAATGGAAAGGAATGTCTATCACTACGTCCCCGTATATGTGCACGTGTATCCTTTGTGTGTGTGCATGAGATACAAAATGGAAACTAAGAGTGGAAACCACTCTTAGTTAAAAACATCACTCCGTAGCGCTACTACTGTAGTGGCCAAAAATTGACCTTACGACATTTGTGAGATACATTTTTAGGATATCCTCCCAACAGACAAAAAGACAACTGAGACTTTCTTTGCTAGAGGGAAATTGTATTTCCTCACAACCCACACTGATGTAAAATCTTAACCAAAACTTTTTTATTTACTTAAATTTAACCATTTGTTAACATAAATTTGATAATACACCAGATAATGGGAAGTCCAATTCCTGCGTTTGTCAGAGAGTTCATAATAGAGTAACATGATTTCTTACCAGTGATCTAGGAAAACAGATATTGTGTTGCCTTTCTAAATGTCTTGAGACTATTGATTTTTGACAAACCGTCAAAATAAGGAGCTCATGCAGTTTAACTAACTCAAATAATGTTGGCACTCTGCCTGTGAAATCAAATTGCTAATGAGACTGTCCACCACACGTGTGTTTTCACCTCTCACTCTCACATTGTCTTTGCTCTGCTTTCTTTGGCTGGAGTGCAGCCTGATGCTGCTGCACTTTGGGATATGATGTCAGGACAGACGTAGGGAACACCTGTTGATTTACGCACAAAGGCAGGGAGCGAGCTGATAGGTTCACGACCCCTACCAGCCCTTATGTGGAAGCATCTGAACGCTGAGACGGTCTTGCTGCCTCTTATGCACATACACCCACTTTATGTAACCACTGTGGCGGTGTGAAGCACCTCTCTGCAATGTTAGGCAATATTAAATTGTGGCAACTGCAGTCCTCCTTCAGTCTATTTCACAGACACAAACACTGCAGACACACTCCCTCAGTAATCAGAGGAAGCTGGTAGCAGAGGTGCTTTGATTCCAACAGGAAACACCCTCCATTGTTCTTCACTGGTAGCTAACCCACACCCACAGACTGGCTTCACATTAAAACGTCATTTTCACACCATCCTTCATTGCTGTGACAGGCTTCTGTGTTTTAATATAGCCCTTGTTTTCCCATTTTACATTTCATTTCCATTTTAGGCATTTAGCTGACACTATAAAACACACCAGCTTTGTAGAGATGCTGCATGTATGTTTGGTGTCTCAGGACATGAATGTTAATGCAAATTTGGCTGTGGTGGGACCAAAATTTGAGGCGGTTTTTATAGGTCTCACTATTCACAAGGTCTTTGTTAAGGAATTACAATTTTTAGAATTAAAATGTTTTTTAAATAGGGTATAACCTTCTTGTTAGTCTTTTTCTTGTTAAATTATGCACTGTAATGTCCATGTTGAAGATGGCAGAGCAAAATCCATTCCCCACAAAATGGTGGTGCTGAAAGCTTGGTGACATAGTGACTTGTGGGGTTAGTTGGCAAGCTACTGTAGCCAGCAAGCAAACTGCAAACATGCCAGCTATAGCCAGCCACAACAGCCTGCCACGATAGCAAGATGGCTAACTGCCAGCTTAGCCACTTTCTCACCAAATAGCTCTTAGCCGTTAGCAACAAATCTAAAACCTTAACTCTTTTCTCTTGAAGGGAGTCGCCACCAATATTTCTTAGTGAATGTGCACTCATGTGGCTGTGGTTCTCTGGACTGACTGTGTTCAGTGAGTGGGGGAGAGCGGCAGCACGTTCAGTCGACCACACAGCAGCCAGACAGAAGTGTGAATGAGCTGAGAAACAACTAATCCCTGATTTACTAACTCATCTTCTCTCTCCCATAGTTTTGTGCTGTCTCATTTCTCTCCTCTCTCCTTCCGTCGCTTTCAGCAGGTATTTCTGCCTCCGGAGCTGCAGAGTCTGGATCTGTGGTTGTGGGCCACCTGCTGCCCCCGTGTTCCTGCTCGACACCTGCTGCTATAGTTGTTGTTATTGGCTCTGTTACTAATACTGACATTATTTTCCCTATAGCTGTCATTCCTATTAATTCATTAATATTAACACTACAATTACAATTCTACCATTTAAAAAAAAAAATTCTAGGTGGTATTTGCATTGTGCCTCCCCCCCCCCTCTCAAAACCTAACACGGCAGCGGCGGATGGCCGCCCACCATTGAGTCTGGTTCTGTCCAAGGTTTCTGCCTCTTAAAGGAAGTTTTTTCTTGCCACTGTCGCCAAATGCTTGCTCATGGTGGGATTTGTTGGGTCTATGTAAATAATATTATAGGTCTAGACCTGCTCTATAGGAAAAGTGCAATGAGATAACGTGTGTTATGAATTGGCGCTACAGTATATAAATAAAATTGAATTGAATCCCCATTGTTTGTCCAGGAACTCATCCTTTGATTTTGTTCAAAATGATTTAACTTAAATAAGTTGTTTTCTCTCAAAAAGAGTTTATTCCAGTGTCTGGATCCTCTCAATTTGTGATACTTTAGTTCCACAGCTTATACAACAGCACTCAAAAAAAGTTCTTGAAATAAGAGGTAGATTTAGATGCATATTGATGTGATGATAGCATCTTAGCTATAAATAATAATAAAGCCAGTTGGAGTCAATTAAGTTTATCTTGACCTTTTTTTTTACTTTCATTTTTTTAAATAATGACTATCTAGCAACATCTAACAACTTTTTGAGCAGGCTTTAGCTACTTTACCACTGATTGGCAGTTAGCCAGCTAGCTTGGTCACTAAATGGACAAGTTTATTCAGTTGACTCCTGTCTCACAACAGGCTGCAATGCCTGTTTTAATATGAAATGTAATCCAGCTAACCGTGTTTGTACTGGGCAGTAAGAGAAGATTTTAGACAAAAACAAACAAAACACTCAAAAGAGCTTTTAGTTTTAGTGTTGAGGTTGAAGTTGCCTCTTAGCTGACTTGGTGGAGAGAGAAAAAATAGTTGGTATGCCACAAAATTTTAGACTCTTGCTTCAGTTTGACTTTTGTCAATGCATTCAAACACGAGCAGGGGTCGTGGGTCTCTTTTATACCTCTCATCACTGATCGTCTAATCCGCCACACCTGGAGTGCCCATCAGAGTTAAGTTAAACCTCCACACAAGGTTAATTGAAGCTGCAGGAGGAGTGAATCAGCAGAAAATTAAGGGGTGGAGGCATTCTGTCGACAGATGTCTGTATTTAAATAAATGCAGGCTTCTCTTGATAGAGATTAAAGAACTGTATGTTTGTTTCTGGTGGTTGTGATCACTGCAGCACTATAAGATGGCAATAACCATAAAACACATGACGAAATGACTGTAGGACTGGAAGATTGTATCACAATTTGTCTCTGACAATACACTGTTGTTTTTATGCCTTTTGGGGTGACATATATATATATACATATATATGTATCATGTCACTTTAAATCATTAGTTGGAACAAGTACAACACAGTAATCAGTCACAAATTTCCATCCTCCTGTTTTTTTGTTTAAGATTGTAGAACATAAAATTGCAGCATACTTTTTTTTTTCTCAGACATAAAAGGAGAACTGAACTAGTACACTTCTTATTGTATTGACACAGTGGATGGACCAGTGTATGGTTGGTGAAAATGATGTTGGCCTAATTGCCACACCCAATTTTGAAACTGCATTCCACCAAACTGGTCCTATGTATCAAAAATAAATTATATTGTAAACCTGCAAAGAACAGGTGAGTACAAAGGAGCGAAAAAACCACAAGAGAAAGTTCACTAAAGGTTTCACAAACTAAAACTTGTTTATTATCATGTTTATGATGACACCATGCAGACGTAATGTAGGAAAGCTACATTTGGGAAAACTTAGCATTGAGGCCATTTAATTTTCTTTTTCCTTGAGAGAACTCTGAATTTCAAAAATTTCCAACATTGCTTGAATGCAGAGATGCTTGGCCAAATATTAACAAACCCCCCAACATGCCTGAGGCCCCTGCCTGGTGCCAAAGCAGGTCTAGTGATAGTTTTGTCTAAAGAAGTCTCTGTTCCTAATCTCAGAGAGACTGAAGAGTATCTGGTATCTGGTTCAAGGCCATGGCGTCTATAGGGGTGAAAGGGGAGGTCTTGTTTTGACACCATGGAACAGCTCGCTTTGTTCTTACTTATCTCTCTTTTCTGTAGCTAAACCCCTACACACTGTTTCCCTGTGATGTCTGGGTGTAAGATAGTGGACCATAAAAACACACTCTGCTCATCTGAGAGGGTAGCAGAGCCCTCCTTTGGGTAGTGATTTGTAAAAAAAATATGTTGCTTAGTGCTTGTACCTGTTGGTCGCCTCAAAGCGTTTTGACAGTTAATGATAAATGTGGTGCCACCAATACAGAAAAAAGAAAAGATCCAGTCCAACAGGTGGAGAAGAAAAAGGAGGAAAACATCCAAAGATACGTTCGAAGATATCATGAGTGTTTTAGATGTGCATTACTGATTGAATTAAAATGCATCACTTGTTTATAGAAGTCAAAAATGTAACACTTACCTAAACGTTGTTTAAAATGATCAAACCAGATTGAAATGTGATTCCATCTGTTTTTCTAAATTAAAAATTAAAACCCATAAATAGAACCGTCATTGGTTATATCCTCCAGCAGTTGAATTTCAATTTAAAAAAACGAAGAAAAACACATTTCTACCTGCTGTTATATGGCCAAATTTAATTTATTTGAAACATTTGAAAATCTTCAGTTTTAATGTTGTTTTGGAAACATAAAAACAGACAGACAACGTTACTGTTAGAAAGAGGAAGAGCATTTTGCTAACTCTTGTGTTTGCTAGCATGTTGAACTTGTGTTGAGTTCTGTATAGCAATATTGCCTTAAAAACTCTAAATCATTAAAAGGTAATTAGGTTGAGTACTTTGCTTATTTTTTGCAGACTGTGCCTTTTTGTTTCTATCCTTTTAGGTTTTTAGGTAGAAACAGGGCTGATGTTAATCTGTTTATAGAGATGAAAATGTATCATACTGGACTGAAACTACATACATTTTTAAGGTTTGTTGTCAGAAGGAGCTGCTTTCAGGAGCATTTGCAGAAAGCTATTAGCCTGTTTGATAATAAACAAATTCCACTTGATCCATGAGTATGCGATCCTTCCTCCCATTTCAAGGCCAAAATGACGCAGTTGATATATTGTTTCAATCCTGAAATTGTCAAAACCTTGCATGTATCCATTACAGTTCATACCATCCATTTTATCTTATGAGCATTCGCCCCTCCACCCCCTCCCTATCATACAGTACCTGGGTGTATTGTTACCCTGAGAGCCCATGTGATTTGCTGTGCAGTGCTTAAGATTATATTTCAGCCTGAGGCTTTGGAGTGGCCATACGTCTTGGGAGAGCGAGAATTTGCTGCAC
The DNA here is from genome assembly GCF_020085105.1 of Siniperca chuatsi. NCBI lineage: Eukaryota > Metazoa > Chordata > Actinopteri > Centrarchiformes > Sinipercidae > Siniperca > Siniperca chuatsi. The sequence continues at coordinate 27,826,703 of NC_058045.1, read as the reverse complement.
GGGGGGGCGACCAAACAAGTAACCACCGACCGGTTCTCCTTCTAATCCTATTGAATGGCAGTAAGAGGTGAGAAACTCTATCACACATAGAAAGACAGAGGCCTCATTTTACACAGTCTGCACCGAGGTCCCAGCTTCCCACAGCAGGTCTACAACAGGAATTAATGGGTTTGTAGCTTTCTGCAACAATGTTTGGCCAAAACAGCCTGAGATTTGCATGAGAGCCTTTAGACAGAAAGATGGAGAGCACGACTTTGTACCCATTTTCTCTTGGCTGCATTGAGCAAAGGATTAGTTCAACACCTACCTTCATAATGGTGTTTGATACAGTTTGCTAGGCTTGACTCACAACAACCACAACAATATTCCGTCTAAAGCTGTGTCCCAATTACACAATTAAGTGTAAATTTGCTTGATTTTGGAGTGTGCTGTCGATGGATACTTTTGTTCCTCTATGCAGTGCACATAGGATATGGAGAAAGGGCTCACATTGGCAACAAATGAAAACTAACAGTGGAAGACGGTGAGACGTCCCAAAAAATGTAATCTCTAGACATCTTAAGTCAAAACTGGGCCACTTTTGGTGTGTCTTTCTAATTAGTCATTTGTGCGATTTAAGTTTTCAAATGGAGTTTGCAAATGCTGTGACTCTGTGAAAGCTTCACACAGTGTGCGGAAGCCTTGTGTTGAGATTGTTTTCTTAACTGCGGTTTCCAAGGGCAGGAATGAACTTTCATCTCAACCTATAAGCCAAAATGGATGAGAAGTTCTTAAGTGCTCACAATTAAATGCAAATTTGAAAATCTACAATTCCATGACAACAAGGCAAACTCCATCTGCTGATCAAGATCATGTAGGATTATCCAAAGCTTCAGAACAGCTACAAAATAGACCTTGTGGTAAGATTGTTTTCTCAACAATTTGTCAGTGTTAGTATGGTATTAGTGCATGTGATCGTGACAGGAAAATAGTCATAGTAAGTATGTTGTTGTAGTATTTCTACATAAATCTCCCCAAAGCTGTGTCCTGTACCTTTACTGTTCATGTTCAACAGCAGTTTTGAGTGTGGACAGCCTTAAATGTCTTTATTTTCTAGACTTTTCATTGAGATTTCATCAGAAATGAACATATAATGATCATCCCACTATGGCTGAGCATCTCGAACTCCACTGAAAGATACTGAGAACTATCTTTTTCCTATGTATCTGTTCACGCTCAGAGAACAGCGCATCTTTCTTATTAGTCAACTGTGCAATAAAAAAAGTTTTAAAATTGCCTCTGCGAGGGAAGTTCTCAACTGCAGTGACTATGTTTGTGCTACTCGGGGATATGAAAGCTTGATGCAGTGTGTCTTCATAACGCACGAATGGCACACTAAAACGGTATCCAGGAGCTTATTACTTCCACCTTATTAGCAACCTGAGAAAGCGCATGCAGTTCTTGTAGGAGAAAATTGATACTAAGTGGTGGGATTAACTCAGTGTTATGGTGACAAATTAGTTTTGGCTTTGTCTTTATTCAACTCCATCCTCATGCGAATGATAAAGTCTGAGAAGCAGAAAATATGTTAGAGCTGCATGAATGTATGAATTGGGCATTGCCTATGAAGCACATGGAACACAGTGTGCTTTACCATGTGAACATGCGTTGTGTATCAGCTGTGTATCAGCTGGGAATCGGCCCAGATCACACAACTGGTGTACAGGTCCAGACATATTCGAGGATTCTGATTTGCCTTTGGGGAGTTGATCGAGCCGTTTATCACTGATGCCAGCCAAGAGAGAATTTCTTCACTCCACTCTTCCTCACAGCAGCTTTCAGGTCTCTAAAGGTTTATCTTACTTCTGACTGACGTGTGGTTTGTCAACTTTTGCCAGATACCAAATGTTCAATCACACCAAAAGGTTTCCAGTGAGCCTATAAATCACTGATTGACATTCAGTCTGCTTGCAAACAAGTGTCAAAAACTGCTCAAACCTGAAATCAGACTGCCTGTGTTTGCATCATTGTGGATATGGTGTCTGATCAATGTATTATTGTACACATATTTGCGGTCAGTGGGTGTTGGTTTCATAGACTGAAAGCCTGTAATTGGTTGCTGAGCACGACTGTGACTCAGGAGCAACACTGTGAGCACTCAGCAAAAATGGTACTGTAATAGTATATGTTTTCATCCTCTTTACATTGTCCTAGCTCGCCAAACTGCCTGCTTTCGTTTTCTGAACAAAGGCTAAAGGTTGGACCATGAAAAATGGCTCGACAGACTCACTTTCTTCCGCCTGGACAAATTACAATTCTTTTTTTCTGTTTTGGTTCTGAGCTCAACAAATTTCAGAGCACTGAGAAGCAATGTCAAGTTAAGTTTTGCTGAAATGTGACTGCCTACCAACAACAACCTCCTTGTCAAATCTAATCATAAGACTCTGTTACCTGTAAGCAATAAACCTGATTGCATTAATTGTTTGCACGCAGAGCAAACAATTAATGCAGGTGTTTATTTAAGCTTCAGTGCCCGCTTCAGGTACGCATGACTGCACATTTCTTTCAGAGGTAACCTGAAGTTATCCAAGCATTAAATCACTTCAGTCCTAACCTGCATAGTTCTATTGTGCATTATAGAAACGCTGTTGGGTGAATTTAAAAAGTTAAAGGTACTTCTCTGGTGTTGTGAGTTCTTATCTTGGTTTGTCAAATCATTATTAATCATTATAGTATTATAGTGCTGCAAGCCACTGATGTAGATGTCACATTTTACATTTACAGCAGCACTGGCTATGGTACAAGGCAACGAAATGCAGTTTAGGTCTAACCAGAAGTGCAATAAGCAAGTGCAGGATATAAAGTATGTGCATAAATGCAGGATAGAGCAGTATTATGAAAAATATTTTACAAGTGGTACTATGAAAACTGCCAGGAATGCGCAAACCAATATCCAAGAGCTCATGCCGGGTGTGCGATGTACACAGGCACAGCTGTTCTGCACGAACAGACCCGAGATGAGCAAGAAAAACAGTGTATAAATGCAGAAACTGGAGAGACACGGAGCCTCGCGATGCACACGCGCCGCCATCTTCAGTGAGACCTTTATTCTCAATTTACAGCAGGATACATGAGAGGTCTAGTTACTCCCACTGCTGCAAAGTCTTTAAAATGTTGTAGAAGTGTTTAGACCTGCTCTGAGATCTAATCCAGCTATGTGGGCTCTATTCCTCTTAAGTAGTACAGTAAAGGTATTTATTTGTGACAAAATGCCTTCAGTTTAATTGTTGGTGTTGCCTTCATGCCCTTATTTATGGAGACCCAAAGTGTTAATAAATCAGACATTGTGAAATAAATAATCAAATGAAGAAATACAGACAAAATTAATTACACAACCCTATATTGTGAAATAATCCAATCGATCAAATGTTTTCATTTCACAATTAAATTTTTTTCAATGATCGTTACTAAGGCCACTTTTTAATCACAAAGTCTTTGGCTGTGAGGCAAGACAAACAGGGCAGGGCCAGTTAAGTGATCGCCTGTTGTTTCTGTCTGAATAAGCAGAGACATTTAAAAAAAGACCTTCAATAAACACTGTAATTGTGAAAAGAAGCTAAATGAAACAGCATTTTGCAATAATGAGTTGAGACCATAGACTGTATGGCTGAGACGAATACTAAACACTGCTACACTGAAAATAATGAGAAAAGAATGAAAGAGAGTGTGATAAAATAGGGTTTTTTTCACAGGAGGGAGTCAGGAGTAATGTGATCTCATAAATGCAGATCTTTAGATCAGATTTCAGGAATCAATTTTAAAATGAAAAGTATTATCAGTCTTCTCATCACCCCATAACCTTTCCACCACAGCAGTAATTGTTCGTGACAGTTTGTCTCAGGTGAAACAACCTGGCTTCAGGCAAGTTCTCACTCTAGATACATGTGCAGCTTCATTTTACACAATGCTGACTTAAAAACAGCACTCACGTTTTACTTTAGTACTGTATTTAGACAGTATTTTATTCACAAAGAATTCTTTCTTTGTAAATCGGCTAACGTGGAAGCACTGCATGTATCTCCCATGAAGACGGTTAAGACAGTAGAAAACAATCAGCGGTGTCGTAAAACAACAAGCAAATACAGGAAATGTGCTCATTTCACCAAATTATATGAGATTAGCTGTTGAATCACTGTGAGTCAAGCTAAATGCCTGCTGGCTAGAGAAAATAGTGGGCTGTGAACAACAAAAAAGGAAAATTTCTTGTGATGCCATTATCATCAGCAGCAATTTACAAAGTCAATTGGTAGTTAATTTTTTGTGAATTTAACTACATTTGGGGGGAAATTATCATGTTTTTGGCCACAGACGGTATCTACTTCCACTGTGGTTGCCAACGAAAAGGAAATTGTCATCAAAGTCCAAATAAAGGCAACTATTTCTGTTGGTTTGAGAAATAAAAACTGAAATTGAGTTGGTGCCAGAACTCAGTGAAAGATGTGTCTCTAATCAAAGCCTAATTGTTTAGATCGATTTAAGAGGGCAACTCAAATCGAATGGAGGTTTTCCAACAAAGACCTCCTGATCTCCTCTGTTCGCAGGTTTCTGTCCGTACTCATGAAGGCTGTGAGTAAATCCAGCAATCAGGCAATGTGTTTTGACAGATATTAGATTAATTAAAGCACACAGATGTGCCTTATGCAAAGCTTTCTGCTAATTCATGTAATTGTCTGCTGAGTAGTAAAGGCAGGGGAGGAAACACTTTATGTGATTATGTTGTAATTTTCAGTGTGTGTCAAGACTGAAAGGGTGTTAATTCACAGTTTGGTTACAACCATCGTTTCATCTCCTCTACGGGAGTCTATGTGTCATACATCTGAGTCTAAACATGTCCTTTTAGAAACAGTTTAGTCTTTTACAAAAATCACATATAGTAAAGTCCCACCCAAAGAAGGTCAAAGTTTTCTCCAGTCCAAGTATGTGCAAACATGTCACTATGTCAAATCAACAGCAGAACTATCCAGCGCAAACTAAAGCTGATAAACACATCTTGACCATTGACTGTATATAACGATGGACGACGCGTCTCCACTTCCTCCCACTGTACAAAAATGAAGCCAAAATATCCCGGATACGGGATGCTGGTGACGTCATTTGGAGCCAGCCCAGTAGTGATCAGAGTTGGAGCCGCAGTATCGAGGTCCCGCCGATACACCCGGACAACTCAATCGCGGGCAGGGCTCAGCTGTCAATCCTGAGGTCAAACCCCCTTTTTATAGCATCAAATAACTAATTAGAACCAAACTTATCAGAAAACGAACACTAAAACATACATCAGCGTGATAAGAACTACCTAAAATGACAGAAACCATCTTTGGGGAAAATTTATTTGAGTTTTTAGTTTGGCCCCTATCTGCTAACATGGAGGGGCCGGGGTTTATGACCTATACTGCAGCCAGCCACCAGGGGGCGATCGAGATGTTCTGACTTCACTTTTGGGGAGCTGTCATGTTCATCTTTATATACAGTTTATGGTCTTTACATGCTAGCAGCATTACATTTTGTACAGAAATACATGAGGATGAAGTATGTATGATTACTAAACATATTGACCTGACACCCAGCATTTTATTAATAACACCATAGTCTCCCTTTTTAGTATCCGTCAGTGTTTCTAAATTAGCTTGTTTAATTCATTTGTTGCAGTTTTTCTAAATGTGATGCATGTATTGTGCAGCGGTTAAGATGTTTTTTTATTTGCTTGTTTTTTTGTCTTTTAACAAGTATTTTTTTATATTTCAGTTTCAGTGCATTGAGCTCTCTCAGTCCCCACATAATTTAATACAAATCACATAATTACATAATTTCAATGTACTTTTACACCATTCTAGGAATTCATTGATTTCATTTCTGAAGCACATAAAATCTACTGTATCTCACTTCTAGAAGCCATTTGCTTCAGTTGTGTAATTTTGGTCAAAATTGCATTATTGTTATGAGCTAACAAGGTGCAGACTTTTAAATCAGTCTGCACTTAATCTCCTTTATTGAGCAACTATAGGCTCTAATGTAACATTGACAAAAATTACTGCAGACTCGATGTTGACTGTGATTAATTACACAAAGTAAGCAAGTTTCAACATGAGCTGATTTAAATACTCTACAGAAGTGATTGGAAACCAGTGGTTGTTTGGAACAGTAGTCAGAACTGTATAGCATGCATTCAAAAATTGTCAGCAAAAACGAAATTATAGTACTGTACATCACATTTAATGAAGGCAATTAAACTTGCAAACACACATGTCCTAGTTAGGGTGCATCTGAGGATTTCAATTCTGTAATACTGGTTTAAAAAACAATCATTACCTTGAATTCACAGTGTAAAAGTGTCCTTTTCAAACTCAATTTAATTGGCATCTTTTATTTTTTTTTATTTTATTTAATTTTGTAAAAGTGTAGATGTTTTACAGTCTCTGTAAAGCACGAATTCCACTGCAGTTGGATATAGACTTCTTCTGGCTCCAGCATCCAGTCTTTAAGATGCAATTTAGATGTTGTGAAAACAGCGAGGTCAGCCAGAGGATCCTGAGATGAGATATAAACCTCTCTCTCTCTCTCTCTCTCTCTCTCTCTCTCTCTCTCTCTCGCTCTCTGCCATCAGATTTCAAAAGCTGCTCCTGAATGATTTCCAAGAGGTTTATAAAGCAGCTCCATAAATCTGTCACAGAGTGAAAGCACCGCTAAAGCAGCTGTGTAACAATGGCCACATTTATATTTTACTTTTCATTCTGGCTTTAGCCTGTCTGCTCCAGTGGGAAGGGAACCATTAAATCTAGCTTTTTTTTTTAAAGCACTATTATCTGTTCTCACAACAGCTCCTGCATAATGAGGGAGAGTCTTTTTTAACAATATATACAAAGCCAATAAAATAAAATAACTGGATAATTCTTACTGATTAAAGTAATTTGCATTTAAAGGATAAGGCTGGTATTGATGTATATTTCCCTTACTGTCAACAAATTCCATGAAAAGACCCAAACCAACAGTCCATCTCTCTCATTTTCTGACTTCCCTAGCCTGTCGAAGGTACTCAGCCCCAAAATAAATCTTTAAAATCGAGTCCTATAACAGCTAGCTGGGCACTGTAGTTATTAGCAAACATTACTCAAACAGGAGTAAATGGTGCATTTGTTTGGGACTATTTTCAACGACGGATTAACATTTGGTGCTCTATTTGCGTATTTATGGTAGCGGGACGATGTATGTGGGATTGACGCAAAATAAATTACAGTGTATGTGTTCATAGCAATGAAGGAACGTGTCATCTAGTGTGTCAGTGTGGCTTACTGATGTGTTTTTAATAGTTTGGGGACAATAATAGAGCTCTATGGTATTACTTTGTTAGTTTTATCTTTTTTGTGGCCTTTTTTGACAATAAAAATATAGAATATCAACCAAGCTTACCCTTTCAAATGAATTCTTTAATTTTCCCATTTCAGACGCTGACTGTCTTTCTGGATTTGGAGGTGGCATTATAAATCTACTGTTTGAGATGTAAACATATTCAGATATTCAACTTCAGGGCAGCTGCTATCAGCCTCTCAGGGCTCAAATGATGTTAAAATGTATATGTGGCTGTGGATGAGGAGATAGGAAATATGCTGAAAATGTACTGTATGTATCATCTCTTGGTGAAATTACATCTAAAGCCACCCTCCAGACCAGCCAGTATTCATTATAGCTGAGATTTCATCAAGAATTTGCACTGCGTCAGTGAGCTCTCAGTAAAAATCATCACCACCTGCTGTCATCAAGTGCCTCTGATGAGACCATCATGGACCACAAATAAATAGAATAACTGGGTTGTTTGACACAGAAATAGTGGAAAACTGAGCTTCATCTTATCAATAGAAATAAAAAATTTCAACAGAAAAAAACAGCATGGAAAACATGGACAAGACAAAACAAAAAATATTTTCATTTTCATGGCTGTCAGAACTGTCACGCAGTGAAAACCATTCAGTTGTGTTGATGGGCAGGCAGGATGCGTTGTGGTAAAACACTCCATGGACTTTAAACCTGCAGATGGTCTCAATGAAATCACATTGAAAGGACATTTTCTTTTCTTTTACCAAATTTTAGTAATGATAACACATACAGTACGTTACCAATGCATGCCAAACGTAGTAAAAAATAAAGATATATTTGCTTTTTTTAATATCAAACTCAAATTAAATCAATTTTGTAGCACATCAGTAGGTGTGTGATTAAAATTCCAACCAATAACACCACTGCAGCCTTTTAGAGGACTGTACCAATGTTATTATGTGTAGCTGGCTCATGAATACAGTTTGACTGGCTGTTAATACATGTTTTAACACTAAACCTTTTTTTGCCACCTGGAAGCAGTGAAACAATCTGTAAACACAACATTGACATACTTTCACCTTATAAAACTGATATGGGGAACATGTTAGCGCCTGTTAGTTGCCTATTTAATCATCCAGCAGATACAAAGCAACATTAACATTTTGAGTCATGTTTCTGGTCACCTTCAATATTCCCTCTCCTTTTAGTTTTGCTTTAATCTCCACCCACTCCTGGGGAAAATATCTGGCTATTTAGCTGGTAAATGCTCCACTAAGTTCGCCAGCTAATCGCTAACTTTGTGTGTCTGCAGTTTGGTGTTGAGCAGGTGGTGCAGAGTGTGTTCATCAAAGCTTTTTCTCTGCTGCTGGAAACGACGGTGATGAGAGCGGTGACTGTGAACCAAAACAGTAAAGTTGTGGGCAGGAAAAGCCAGAGTCGGGTGATAGTTTTCTGTGGGTTCGTCACTACAAGCAACCCCTTTCACATTTCCCATTGAATCTGTTGTTAATATGAATATTTTGATTATTGCAGTTTTAAGATGGTAAACAACTTCACTATCCCTCTAAAAGTGCAAAGTGGGTAAACTTAAAGTGTCTGTGTTTGATATAGAACTTTGGTACCTTTGGTCTGCCACTAACCATTCATTTTCCAAAGCAACAAAGCAATGTTACCAAATGTTGTTTCAAGGACCTTGAATTTGTGTGATGCAGACAAATGCCTGTGTGACTTCTCTACTCTGCTGCACTCATGACAGTGACTGCATCTGTGAATCATGTTCCCTGTGATCTTTATCTGAACAAAGTGGATCTATGAATCATCACAAATAGTGACGTCCACCAGTGACAGCAGGCAGGCACATCCCTACAATGTTAAAGGTCCCTCTCCATCCAGAACTCCGTGATTATGGCCACAAAGTATAGCCCCATCTACACCAGAAAACACGAATCAGTGTTTTATAACACATTGTCATAGTCATTATTATCATTTGTACAGTTATGCAATGGTGGAAAGTAATACTCAATTTAAGTACAACTACCTCAAAATTAGAATTTTGAGGTAAAAAGATCATCAGCTTATAAAATGTGATGCATTGTTGTAGATTAAACTACCCAACAGTATATTAAGAAGTCATAATTAGGTCCAGCCCGACCAACTGCAACACTGTAATGCTGAAGTATGAAAAACAGTCTGAAAGAGGCTATTCTTCATAATTAGTAAGTTTACTTTTGATACTTAAAGTACACTTAGTTACATTTTAGTTTTTCCCAAGATATTTTAGTGACACTTTGTTCCATATCTTCTGTGAAAATTGTTGATTTTGCCAGCTTTAGAGAACAGGTATCATGTGGCCAAGATCAGATAATAAAAAAGTGACTCAATGCTCTTAAAAAACATGACATCAGAGTCACATGTGAGGGGAAAGGTTTACAAATTGGACACATCAAGCTGCAATGTGAATAGCTGTTATCTTTGTTCAGGTAAATAATACTGGTCCTCTTTCTACGCACGCAAGACCACAAGCAACAACTCCTTTAGAGATTTATTTAATGGGCTTTTTCAGCTTGACCTGCATGATGAATAGCACAGAAGCAAATCTTAATATTCCAAAGACAAGAATCCAACGTTAATGCAACAGGTTGAGCTCCTGACTCAAAGCTTTTAGATCAGTTTTTATAAAAGTTTGTTGTGAGTAGATTCATTAAGCTTTAGCCCTACTACCTGACATGTTGATGCACATCATGTTTTTGCTTTCCGTGTTTGGCATGCAACATCCTAACTGTCTCTTCAGTTATAAATCACTTCTTCTTTATGCATATTATCTTTGAATTGAATCTTACCCCCTGAAGGTCATGGCAAGAATGTTTTTGAGGACTACTTTTGCGTTCCCTCGCAATATGTTTTGTGTTACCTAGCAATGCTTTTCTTCTTCTATTCCTTCTGAGCCATTTGTCTATTTGTAATGGAAGGTAGTGTGGAGATTCTCAAGTTAATGCATTTAACATTGTTTATGGACACCTCACCTTATATGATGTCCATTGCAAAGAAGTGACATAGAACATTATCAAACTTCTGGGTAGGAGCTGTATGTATAAGGAACATCAATTATTGCCCTACACTTACAGCAACAGGCCTTCTACAAAAACCTGCTTCATCATTGAAGGTTACTTTAATTTGTTTTGTGCAAAGAACAGAGGACCCTGAGCAAAAACACAAAAAGCTTTCCAACTTGCGTTGGTCTGCATTCCTGATGTATCTCTGCAAGTGGTTCAATGCTGGCTGCTCTTTCTGTGACAGAAACACAGACTCTGCAGCATTTCAGTCGCCTTCTTGTTTGTTGCTTTTTTTGACTCATACAAATACAGCACACTATGAGGTAGAGTCAACTGCACATCTGTAATTCCGCCTCTGGAGACGTCTCATTTTCCTCAGTGAAACCCCTCTGGGGTTCAGTACAGTACAGAGAACAGACACAGTAACTGTTCACGAATGAAACTGACAGCATCCTGCAGATCACCGTACTGCTTTCTTCTGGAGAGACCTCTTGATCTAAGAATTTGTTTAGTTTTACTTTCACTAATTACATAACCATGCATGCCTATTGAGCAGTAGTACTATATCAGCATACTTTAATGCCCAGCTCAAAGTAAAATTCAATATATACTGGGGCGTTGCACTGGTAGCAGCTGAGCGGAAATAGACATATGACTCAGATGGAATGGAAGAAGAAAAGTATTGGGAGGTAACGCAAAACATATTGCAAAGGGAATGCAAAAGTAGTCCTCAAAACAATTCTCGCCGTGACCTTTAGAGGGCTCCGTAGAATCTCAAATTGCTGTGTTTAAGAAGTATATTATTTTTTTCCCATTCAAGGGTTTCTTTCTGCTTAACAACAAACAAAATACTTTCTCTCAAGAAATCTTGACTTTTGCTTACTTTCCTTTCCTCACTTTGATTTAATTCCTATTTAGTTATTGGGTAGTTCCGCATTTGAGTTTTACTTAAACACTGTCAGAGCACTTAGATTGTCCAAATTAATATCTCAAGACAATCGTAGCACTGTGTCGTATCTCAGCTACTCTCAGTAGCACTGTTTGTATAACACATTCTGTGCATGCCTTTTAAAAGTCAATTACTGTTGTCTCCAGTGTTGACAAATGGGAACAGTGAACTCCAAAGAAGGACATCTAATCTCTCACTTCTCACTTGAGGTTTCTGGTAACACATCTAGTACCGGTTCTTGCATACTTCAGATTCCACAGACCTCAAAAGCCTCAAAGGTATTTACCTCTGACCATTTTCCTGGCTAAATATTATCTCATTTTGGTTATCTTAACTGTGCTTTTTAGTGACAAAGATTTAAAGATTTAAATAGGCACTTTTAGACACCTTTATTTGCTTCAGAAGGACCTCCTCTGTAATGGAACATTTTGTTTGACATGAAGAGAATATTTCTTGTTTTTGAGATGACATCAAGGACAGCCTGTCTCTGTATACATTGCAGACCTACACAGTACGTCTATGTGTGTGTGGGGTTTTTTCTTCCCTGTAGCGTGAGAGCATTTAGTGGGTTTTGAAGAGCTCATTCATCCCTTCCTGTGGCGACTAAGCTCATTCCTCAAACTGAAAAGAAGCAGTGAATGTGGTGGGAGAGTGTTCAAGTGTTTATACCCACACATTCCCCCAGGGCCTTCTTACAGTTGTGGCAGCTAAATCTATATCAAAAGCTTACGTAAGCCTTGCCGTGGCCACAGTGCCAAGTCCCATCAAACCCGTGGGGGTGCCCGGTGTGTGAATAAAATTTCAGAGGAGACGGTGAATATGTTTGACCTTTTGTGAGGCGCACGGTGAGAGCCTGCCTCCTGATCTCTCCAGGGCATTAACCTTATCTCAGAGTCACATAATAGCCTATTGACTGTTGCTCGTATCTATCCTGTGGCTTCAAGTTCAATGACTGTTGATGTCTTTTTCTCTGGAGAGACTTTTGGGTCCAGCATGGCATTAACACCACTGGGATTCATTTCCTACTGGTGCCACCAATGCTACCACATTTATGCATTGATGATTTGTGCAAATGGGTTCAAATGAGCAATTTTGTACTACTATTAAATGTGCATTAATTTTGAGGAATAACTGCTATTTAAACTTAGCGACTTTTGTAACTTTTCAAAGGAGAAATAACATTCTTCCTCTTACAAAAGAAAAGTTCCAAGAGCATTACTTTTCGCACATTTATTTCTACCAGTGCCTTTCCAGCATGCAGGATAAGAGAGGCATAACCACATAACATTACTGATGTTTACTTCAACATTGAGTGTGAGTGAATTGTATGTTTTTTGTCACTATTTTTGATCATACTCTATGTGCTCAGTGTTCTCTTTTCTAACTTCTTTATAATCAAGTCATCTTCTCTTCTGACATTTCCTTGGCTGCTTCTTTTGCAGACCGTCCTCCCCAAAAAAATGGACCGCATAGGCCGTCTGTGCAAGCAGCTTATTACGACCCATATTTAGGTTTATTGTTAGGCGGCAACCTCTAGTGGCTGTAGTAATTATGACAGGAGCAAAGGAATAAGTCAGGTGAGGTAGTATAGAGAGCGACAAAGTCCGTATAAAGAACAGGTCGAGGTGGATAGATGGATCAAAAACAGGACGTTCACCTAAACCTCTGCTGTTCGTGTCTTGTGTTAACTTGATTTACTAACGTGACTTAACTGACGCACTTGTTTTAACCCAAACCATGAGCTTTTCCTAAACCTAACCAAGTAGTTTCGGTGCCTAAACCTAACCAAACCGCGTCCATATTGTTCTCATGTTTTGTATGACACTGCTGCTTGTCTCAATATAAGATCCACCTTAACACCTTAATCCCAAAAGTGTTTTAATCCAAAATGCAAAAGTAAACGAAGGGCAAGCCTCGCGGCCATGAATCATGGGAAAGAAACTATTTTTCATTTTTTTCAAGATACACTCTTGATATATTAAATTGTATGTGGAAAGTGCATATTAATTTTTAGTTATTACAGGATTTTCCTTCCCTCATTTCCTACCTACATACACAAACATATAGCTGCTCTGGCCTATCAATAACTGACGTGTGTAAAGAAATATTCTCCTTGTTTTAATACATAAAAAAAACCTGTAAAGTCAAGGGAAAGTAACCCTGAGGGATGATGGCTTTCTTTGCCAAAGTCATAATGAAGAAGACGTGAATTAATCTCAAACTGACTCCATCCACGTGCTTTTCCCCCCAAACGCTTTATACTACTGCATTGCTAATCATCAATAATGTGTTGACATTACTGGAAGAGCTTACCGGCCGTTTGTGAATCTCATGTTGAATCTTAATGGGCTGCCTTCTGCTGCTGTGGGTCCATGCAGAGGAGAATCCTCTGGAGACCAGCGCTCCAGCTGAGGCCTGGCATGGATTGGGGCAAGTGAACGAGTTTCAAAAAATGATCTTTGTGGAACAGCAGCCCTTAAAATGTCCACCACAAAATGTTTATCTTAAATACATCACCAGTAGCAAGGCATCTCAAGAGAAAACAGCTGACGGCAATTTAAACAACAGTAACATTTTAAAATACATATGAAAAGAGAAGGGGGAGACACTGATAAAATTATGGTGTATATGATAAAATTATAGTAGAGCAATAAAAAAAACATTCTAACGTAACACAACAGTATTCAAACTTCTGCTCATGAAAACCGAAATTGCATTTGTTGTTTTGAACAAGCAGTGTGTCTTTCCTGGGAAATATTGTCTGGCACAGTTGCAGCCATTTGTTTGGGGTAATCATATGCTGGATTAAAGAGCATGGGATTTACCAGGGAAACAATGCAAATAAAAAAAATAAAATGGCCCTGTGCAGTGCCTATAAAAAGTATTCACTTGGATTTTGGTATGTCTTATTATTTACCAACTTTGAGTCACATTTGTTGTGATTAGACTTTTGTATTCAATGATCAACAGAAAAATACTATTTAAAGGCAAAGTGAAAATAAATCTACAGATTTTTAAAATGTAAATACTAATATTGAACGCAAATGTATTGATTGCAAGTGTTCGCCCAATTTAAGTCAATATTTAGTACAGGCACCTTTGGCACTTAGCAGATTCTGCATGTTGAATGAATGAATGTATGCTGGTAAAGTATAGGAATAGTCAACTGTTTATGGGCCTAAAATTAAAGAGAGCTTGACAGGAAAATGCAATTCAGTGGTCCATTCATTGTCTCCACTTATCTCAGTTTGCGGGTTCTATGTAATCAAAGAAGTACATAAATAAATAATCATAACAACAAGGCAAACTATCAATAAAGAACATGAAAACTGAATCAAATGTACATAAACCAAAACGCGTTTCAAATATATGAATACAAGCCAGCTGAAAAAAACGTCTTGATTCAGTCTTGCACATCTGCAAAGTGTGATTTTCCCCCCATTCTTCTTTGCACTCTTTGCCAAGTTTCACACCTAAACAGCAATTTTCAGGAGCTGACACAAATTCTGGATTGGATTAAAGTCTGGTCACTGCAGCATATTAACTTAGGCTGTTGTTTTAAAACCAATCCTGTGAGCGCTCTCACATAAGACAAAGTCAAACTAACAAGGATCCCACCCACAGTCTTACCACTTCAGCACCTATGCCACATAGAATCTTTACTGCAACAAAGTAGGCAGAGATGATTTGTGAATTTCTGACAACTTGGGATCAGTAATGAGGAGGTTTGCTAAGCTCTGAGTCATTCCTGAGGTGAACAATTGCAGCTGAAGTTTATAAAAATGGCTATGGCTATGTCATTTCTCCCCGAGTAAAAGTGGACACTAAACTTAACTCCTAACAATATACTTCCACTCCAACGTTGAAATAAGTCATAGTCCAAAATAAATGCCTGCCATCTGTAGTATTGGGATAGAAAAATAAGTTAGCAACAACGTATGTGGAAACACTGTATGTACTGTCACATGGCAAGACAAATTAATTCACCATGGCTACAAGGCACAGCTCCAACTGGGAAAACAGATCCATCTTTCTGCTCCAGCTTGAAACAGAATATGAGCGCTCAAACTTCCTTCTCACCGGACAGACTGCAGCCGTAATTAGTTATAAGAAAAAAGACACTTGTCAAGCTATAAGCCTCCAGAGGCTGCTTTAAATTTTTATTTGTGTTCATGAATCATGAAACTGCTTAACTGTCACTGTTCCTGGTGTCAGTCTGCTTTGATTAAACTGTTATTAAGTGTGTCCATTTAAGAAGCAGGCAGGTTTAGGAATAAGTTTGCGTTTCACACAACAGAAACAAGCTTCGGTATCGTGAGCTGCTTGATGTAAAGAGATCCCCATCAGCGCCGGACAAAACCTGATTCCACTGTGTGAAGCAACAGGATAGGGAGCAAATAAGCATCCCAGGTAAATGTAATAAAGAATGTAGACTATTGTTGTGTGACATAAGATACAGCCCTGAGGTGCGATCCTTTACTTCCTATTGCAAGAACACAGAGTCCATGAGCACTACAGTCATGTTAGCATCCATATGGGACTATGAGGTGACACCCTGACACCACTCTGTTGTGGACCACAATACCCACCGGGAGTGTTTCACAGATAGAGTAGTGTTGGACAATGTCCTTCAGGGTTGTTCTCCACACAGGTACTAAGTGCTGTTCGTGTCTGTCCCCCACAATGGGACAAGAAGTCGTTATATCAAAATGACAAAATAGATCATTTGTCATCTCTGTAAACTTTATGCCACCACAATGTTTTCACCCAAACATCCCCTCTGACCTACTTCCTTACTTATGCAAAGTTACACAAAGGCTCTATGACTCCAATTCATGAACATATAGAGACAAGAAAAAAAACCTAGATGGTTCACAGAGAGAGCTGGAGTTTTTGGTAAGTTTTGCAATCAATCAGAGGCTGCGCTGTCACTCCCACAGACATGTTCGACACACACACAGTTGGTGCATATGTTGCTAGCTAGCTTACGGCTAATGTATGTGCATTGGCTGTTTGAAGAGACTTAACACAGACAAACAAGTGACACAAGAGGTCACTTGTCAGGTTAACATAGTTCATTTTAAAGGTTAGAAGAAACACCAATTCTGTTGTTTTGCTGGTGAGGGCTGCTTAATCTTTTGATCTATTTATTTATTTTGTTAATTATTAATTTGGCCTAGGTAAATAATGAAAAATGCAGTTTCTGAGAGCTTAAAGGTCCAGTATGTAGGATTTAGTGCTATCTAGTGGTGAAATTGCAGTTTGCAACCATTTGAATACTGCTCGCCTCACCCTCCTGTCTACTGTGGAAGCATGGCGGCTTCCGTGGAAGTGGACCAACTCCCTCTGTAGATAAAAACAGCTTATTCTAAGGTAATGAAAACACAACGATTCTTATTTTCAGGCGATTATACACTGATGAAAACATATGTATAGATATTATATTCCATTTATGCCAATAGCTCCTCCTAAATGTTACACACTGGACCTTAAAGGAGACATCCTCACATTGCTTGTTTTGCCAAACCAACAGTCTAAAACCCAAAGATATTCAGTTAAAAAACAAAAGCAGCAAATTCTCACATTTTAAAATTGGGTTAAACTATCTATCGATTCGTCCACCATCCGTCTGTCAACTAATATCAATCAACTAACAGTTCCAGCACTGCTGCGGATTGACCCTCGTCTGTCCGTCTATCCGTCCAGCTTGCAAAATACTTTGGGGGACAACCAGTCACAGCCTTCTTTGGTTATGACATTTGTGATTATTTTTTTCAGAATCACTTTAACTGACTACTTCAGTTAAAATAAAGGAGCCAGTATCTGTTTATACAGTATGTCACCAATGTTACCACTAAAACAAAATGGAAATGCAACATTTCCCAGAGACTTTACCTTCTAACTTTTCATTTGAGTACTCATTGAGTATTTGTCTTCATCACATCATTTTGCTTCAAGTTATTTTTATTCTTCTTCGGAGCTCAGTAATGTGTTCCTCCCCCTTTGTTCATCTGGGCTGAAGATGCATTATGAAGGAGCCAATCATCCAAGAAGTGTACATCGATGATTCATCTTAACCTATTTGGCTGTACATCGCAGCTACAAGCGTGAAAACTAAATTCTTCAACAGAAGTGATATAAGAACAAATGTAATATGACAAATAACCCCCTGTACACAGCTCTATTTGTCATATTCCTAGATATTTTATCTTGTATAATCTTTTGACACTTGTACTCTTCACTGTTGGCTGCTTGCATAATGGAATTCTAGGAAAACTTTTTTGTGATCCTAGAAATTAGTCTTTCCTCCTTCACATCAGGAGATCAGATGTATCCTTGAATCAGGTATCCAGACATCCAAAATGGCTCTGACCAACAGCAGCCTGAATCTAATCATCATCTCAATTCCACACCTCCAAAACTTTTAAAAAAAATCAGCAACCAGATATGGTTAAATTCTTGAGCTCAACACAGCTGACTACCTGGACAGAGATATGGTATAACACTCAACAAGTCCTCATGCCTACATGGCAAAATGTAGGCCCTCTAGTTGCTTAAGGCTTAGTTAAGGCAACTAAAACAATAGTCATAGTCAATAGAAACAGATGTTAACTTGATAGGAGATGCGATGCAATCGTGTCTCCAGTTCGGAATTCCAACACTTGAGCTCCTCCATAACACGTAAGCATAGGTCATTTCAAGTGTTTCAAATTGTTGCTAGCTTGCTCACTGGCTAGTTTTCTTATCACAACCACTCATGTCCAACTACCAAACCACTACCACTCAAACGGACTACTAACCAGCAAACTGATTTCCGTGTGCACATCCTGCACTGCCACCATTCACCACGAGATACGAATTCGAAATACGAAATTAATTGATGGTAAATTGCTACTTTAAATAAATCAGGACAAGATAGTCTAGACTGAACTATATCCACTGCAACCTGACAGTACAAAGCTCCAGTACGTGTGTAAAATGTCAGACTGTGACTGGCTTCACGCCAGGCAAGACTTTCACACGTTTAACAAGGCAACAGGATGAGGGGTGTATGGAAGAACTGGTTTTCTCTCCTCAGAGTAATGGAAGTGTCACACCTTCTATAGAACTAATTCTCATCTCAGTAAGACTACCCAACAGTTTTGTGGCCCCTTTCTTACTTTATATTTCTGAATCATGCATCTCCTGATTTATTTAAAGAATTTTAAAGAATACAAACTTTTTGGGGTAATGACAGAATTAGTTTTACCTGATTCAACCTGATTTAATCAATTCAATCTTTATAAATCACAACTTTGGCTCAGATTTGGTTTTGAGGTAAAGAAGCTAATAAAAATGTCACTCCAGTAAGCTTCCCTCTCCTTCTGTTTTAGATTATTGATTTTATTTTTGTCTTCAGCAAGCAGTTTTCTTCAAATATCAATATTTTACTGGAGCCCCTCATCTTTTCCCTTATATAAAATATATAATTTATCTGTTTCAATATTTTTGCAGTTTTGCAAAGCTCAGTGGAAAGAGCATAACAGTGAAACTGTCAGGTTCAAATCCCCCGAACAGCTCCTCAACGGAGGACGTCTTCCCTAACCAATCAACAACCAGAACACAATATTGACATTGCGTTGGTCCAATGATGTTTCCTAATTTCATCCTTAATTTTCTACCACTGTAAGTGACGAACTGGCAGTAAAGCAATAGGTAGGTTCATACCATTGACTGTATATAAGGATGCACGACATGACAGCTCTCCAAAAGTGAAGTCAGAACATCTTGATCACACCCTGGAGGCTGGCTGCAGTATAGGTCATAAACCCCACTCCCTCCATGTTTGATTTTTTTAGTTTGACATGAGCCAAACTAAAAAATCAAATACAAGTCAAATAAATTTTTCCCAAAGATGGTTTCTGTCATTTTAGCTAGTTCTTATCACACTGATGTATGTTAAAGTGTTAATTCTTCTGATAAGTTTGGTTCTAATTAGTTATTTGATGCTATAAAAAGGCGGGGTTCACATCATGATTGACAGCTGAGGTGTATGGGCGGGACCTCAATACCACGGCTCCAACTCTGTTCACTACTGCGCAGACTCTGGCTCTAAATGACGTCACCAGCACAAGATGGCAGTTTCCGTATCCGGGATATTTTGGCTTCATTTTTGTACAGACGCATTTTTTAACTGTAAACTGTTTTACCGTTACTGTATTTTTTATTCTGTAAAGCACTTTGAATTACCTCAGTGTATGAAATGTGCTATACAAATAAAGTTGCCTTGCCATGCCTTGCCTTACATTTGCGAGTGCTTATGTTAACACCTGCTCTGCATCAAGTATTTACCAATAGTGTTGTGATAATTACTTTGCTATTTCCTTTGTAGCCAAGAAATAGAGCTGGTGTGTTCAAACTACTTTGTTTAAGGATAACTGCCAGCTGTTCACTTCTATGTATATTTAATTTATCTTAATAAAACCACACACTACTTTAAATATGCCCTGGTGAACAGGTACCTGTGATAATGCATTGTTGGCAATACAATATTGGAATTGGAAGTAAGCTTCTTTTGTCTAATTGGAAATCAGGCCAGCTCGAATTTAACCAGCAAGTGGTCATCATCAGTCACCACACTTTCCTTCATAGGTGTTAAATATTCTATTTTCTCAGTAGGCATGTATGATTAATCTGGAAACAACAGGATTGAATAAAATTCTGGTGTTTTAAAGGAATCTTGTGAGCCATTGTTTTACATTTTTCGTTAAACATAAGAAAGTAGAGATAAGTAGCAACTAGTGTAAAATAATATGACGCTGTGGGTTGGTTTTCCTCCTGTCCTCACCAGCCACCACTGTTCTACACTCATTTATATATACATCGATGAATGTTGCTGACAGTGTGACCTGAGCCTGATTTTCATGCTTACAGAAAACAAATTCAGCTGGTTGTGAGGTAATTTGGGTAAAATGAGGTACAGTGAGATTTTCCTCTGATTGTCTAAACAGATCAATTTATTACCTTGAAGGGAGAACCTCTGAAGTGTCCTTGAGCGAGACACTGAATCCCTACCAGCCCCAAGGTTCCTATCTGTAGCTAACCATGACCCGTGCAGAAAAGACTCCAACATGGATGAATAATGTATTCTCCTGAAAGCATTTATGATTTTATTTCAGGTCTGCTAGGAACTCAGTGTATCTTAAAGGCAGGGTGATATGTTCAGCACTGTTGAAGTGCATACATAAAAACACACTCTACATGGCTGATCAATGCCACCTCTGCCCTTTATACTGTACCACCACCCATCCATCACTGCCACCCTCTCTTGTCTCCAAGTGTTGTGGCTATGAAGTGCATTCATCTTTCCTTTTATGCTTTGGTTCTGCAGACTAAGTGCCCCATCATAACGCCAGCACTCTTCCATCTTCCATCTTGACTGATGAAAAAGGTGAGAGTGCAGCGCTCAGTCCCACCTGGTGTCTCCATATTGTCTTTATAAGTGGTTTTAGAGGCACTTGGGCCATGCTTTAAGAGAAATATCACTCTGACAGAAGAGAAAAGCGAGCAGCTCTGTCGTGTCCATCCTGAAACTCAACTGACGCATGTCACTTCAAAGTTACAGGGCTGCGTTTGTTGTGCTCATGTTGGGAAAACAAGGGGGAAAATCTGCATTTTAACCTGTTGAACTCTGTGATTTACTCTGAGTCTGGCTTTAAAGAAAGTAAAGCTCACTCTAAATACAACACAGAAAAAGCTTTAGTGATCAATTCACTGAAGGTTTCAGGTGCTAAATTCATACAACGATATATCCACTGCAGTGGGCAAGTTTTACCCATCACCCTCAAAAAACAAAATGACTTATCCTGTCACAGCATGCAGTCAGTGAGGATCAGTCTGGTGCAGGTTCCTTAATGTAAAAATAGTTAAACATGCAGGCTGCTGTCACTAACATAAAAGACCTGTACAGCCTGTTAATAATAATGTGTTTGTTCCCTGCAGGCTCTCGCATTGCTTAATTAAAGCTAGGGTAGGTAATGTGAAGCATTTTTTGTTATATTAATTGAAACTGTCCTTACAGCCCGACAGGAATCAATAAATCAAATGCTCTGGGGGGAAAAAATTACGGTATCTGTGGCTGTCGCAAGGCCTGCAATAAGCCTGTCTACCCACCTACCTGCCTGTCTGCGCACTCTGCCCGCACATCAAAATGTGTTTTGGGGGAATGGCTTTGGAGGGAGGCCTGCAGGGAGGGGGTTGGATACTTTCAAAATCTAGCTGCATCTTGCTAAACTTGACCTACCCTAGCTTTAATTTACATTTGTTTACCGGAACAGGCTAGACGTTAACACTAGCAAAGCCCTAACAATAAAATACATCCAACTTACACATCCATTGCAATAATGTTAGTCACAAACTACAAAAAACTTTCATTTATGACATTAGTTTGTACTTACAGTTGAAATTGTTTCTGGGGAAACACTGCGACAATGCTGCTCCATCTATTAGCTAACGTTAGCTTCTGTTAGCATTTTCTAGCAAATTAATTTTGTTTTGGGAATGCTCTTTCCTGTTTCAACGTGACAATGTCCCTGTGTACAAAGCCAGCTCCTTAAAGAAATGGTTTTCCCAGTTTGGTGTGGAAGAACTTGACTGGCCTGCACAGAGCCCTGACTTCAACCCTGTCCAACACCTTTGGGATGAACTGGAACAGCGACTGCGAGCAAGTCCTTGCAGCCAGTTCCAAAATCTTGTATAAAGCCTTCAGGAGGAGGCTGACAAATACCATGATATAGAGCGAACAACGACACAGCAAGTAATATAACTAACGTTAGCTACGTTGTGAGTTAGCAAACTGTCCCCACAGTTGCTGCAGTGAAGCTAACAGCCAGAGAGGACGAGGCGGTTACCCAGAGCCAGCACAGCAGCTCCAGACAGCGATACTCACAACTCTCCTGCTACTATAGCTAACATCACAACCACAGCATATCTTGGCGAACTAGAAAGTAAGCTGAATGTCCGCGGGCAAGTCATTTAAGGTCACCTGACACACAAATCATGGCTGGAATTGTGTTGTGTGGCTCGGTCTGAGCCACTTTGTTTGTTTCCCATTTACAGAGCCAGGGCTGTGTACAAACACTGGACTTTAAATCACATACCCCACCTTTAATTGTTAATTATTACCTTTGTTATGTATATAGGTGTCACACACACAGCATGTCAGTCAAGATCTATACCAGAGAGTGTATGAACCATACATGAGCAGGCTTTGGTAGTTTTTTTTAAAGGATTGATCGTGTGAATGTGAGAGAAGCTGTATAGAAGAAGAAGCTGAGTTGAGTTGTCTAAGTTTGGTGGAAAAGGGACTTTGCCTCAAGACTGTGTCACACTTTAACCAGCAGATGGTGTGATGATCCAAGTGTTCAGCACTTTTTCCTTCAAGATTTCCGTTCCTCTCTAGAAAGTCTTCACATACACTATATTACCAAAACTATGTGGATACCTGAATGTAACACCCATACATGATTGATGCACATTTAATCCCAAAATCATTAGCATGCTACTATAACAGTATCCACTCTTCTTTCCACCACATTTGGAAACCTGGCTGCAGGGATCTGTTCCCATTCAGCCACAAGAGCATTAGTGAGGTTGGCAACTGATGTTCGGCGATCCAGTTCATCCTAAAGGTGTTGTATGGGGATTGAGGTCAGGCCTTGATGCAGGCCAGTTCTTCTACACCAAACTGGGAAAATCATTTCTTATTCGAAGTTAGGTGCACGTTATAGTCTAAATTATAATTTTGTGCTGTAGCATTAGAGTTCCCTTAACATGGGGCGTCCACATACTTTTGACCAGATATTGCAGTTCAAGTCGTCTAATCACAAGGATTGTAAACTGGGCAAGTGGGGCTGTGTGTGTACAGCAATGTAAAAAAAAAGCTGTATCTTCATTGTTTTCTAACATGCCATGAATATGTACAGCATATGTGTGTCTGTGTATAAAGTGTATAACTGCATTTACTGATGTAACCGGTACTGATCCTGTGCTGCCATCCAGTGGCCTCGTGCAGGATTCCCTATTTTTAAATCTAAAGCCTATTAAACCATGTTTTATCATTTTACCAGATCACACTGAATTCAACTACATATTCATATTTTAGTAGCCTACAGATCCATGTCCAATCAGTGCTGATGTACACATGTGAACGATATCCTAATTTTCTTATCTTAAAGTGAGCAAATCCATGATTCACTTTTTCTTTACGAGTCAGAAATTTGATTATACTTTCATCCAAGGATCCATTTCTCCCTCGGCCAATGTCAATGTGCTCCCATGTATATTTATGGCATATATGAACTACCTGGAGGTGTAAGCCAAACACCGTCATGTCAGAATTATGGGCCACTGCGGGGCTGCCGGGGAGCCGGGCTGCAGTTTGGTTTGGCCACCGCGCAGCAGCAGCCATCTCCCTCCCTGTCAGCTTTCATGTGGAGAAGACATTCATCTCTGTGGAGGCAACAGGATTACAGCACGATGAATACTGTCTCTCTGTCGTCCGATTTCTGCTGATGAAAAATTTTGCTTTTCATATGCTGGACTGTTTTTATGAAATTGTTCTTTGATGTTTTTCTCTTGAAGTAGATGTGACATAAACAGACAAAACGGATTTCTGACACATTTCAATACAAAGCAATGTGCTATTGTCCTTTGATTTTATCTCAAATTGAATTATATGTATATTATTTCTTGCTTTTATAAACATTAATAAAATAGGGACAGATATAAACCTAACTTTTGATTATTTGAGCCAAGCTAGTTTCAATCAATATTAACCACTGATATTGAAACGGTTTCAAAATCGTAACTTTGGCCTTTATTTACTTGTTCACAAAATACTTTTGTAAATTAGAAAATTAAAACAAGGTCTTGTCACTAAAACTTTTTGAACTTGAACATCTTCCTCTTAAAGACCACTACAACAACATTAACAGCATACTATTAGTGGACTGTAATCATTATATTGCATTTCGATTAAAAAAATCTTCCAGTACAATCACTTCAAAACATAACAATGTCAAAATAGTTATTAAAGGTGATCATTTCTGGTCATTTTCTGGTGTCATTACCATGTTTGACTAGTGCAAAGTTAGCATGTATTTTCATACAATCCTTCACAATGCAATTCCAGTTACATTAAAGGATTTCCAGATAAACCTGAAATCATGCAACAAGATGGAGCTGAGAGATGGACTGTCCCAACACCAGCAGTAATGACTCATCTGTTCCCAGGCAGACTCATTACAACAGGATCAGTGATATCCCACACTCCTAATCTTCTCCCCTGCACAGCTCCACCCTGCTGGGACTCT
This sequence comes from Siniperca chuatsi, assembly GCF_020085105.1. Taxonomy (NCBI): domain Eukaryota; kingdom Metazoa; phylum Chordata; class Actinopteri; order Centrarchiformes; family Sinipercidae; genus Siniperca; species Siniperca chuatsi. The sequence continues at coordinate 27,802,002 of NC_058045.1, read as the reverse complement.
TGAGCCTGACTGCAGGCTGGGGACACCAGGCACATCCATACTGGGTCCTTTATCACCTCTGAACAGCATGAGTCCTTTAAAACTTTAAATACTTTAGGAGGAAAGGAACATGAGCTACTGGGTGGCAGTTTAGTGCTTTTCTTGTGAAAAAGTGAGTCAATACAGTCATAGCAATCCTTGCTGAGAGGTCATTTGTCCAGACGAAATTCTGACAATGGATATGGACACTGTGCAGAGGAAATGAGAAATCAATAATCCTACGCAGTATTGAGTTACCATCCAGTGAAAGTTCTAGTTTTTTAATTAAAAATGGCTGATGCTGTGCCCAGTGGATTTTCTACTGTTTTATTCTCAGTTATGTCAGTGACATATACACTTTAACAGGGAATCAAATTTTCTTTTTAACATGAAATAATTTCGTGGTCTAAAAATGTACGTATGTACTCAATTTAGATAAATATTAGAGGAAAAAATATTGTCAGTTTGAACAAATTGCAAAAACATATGGTTCTATAGATCTACAGATACACTCCCTGAGTTTGTCAAGAGTTTATTAATTACTCACTGGACTGAGGTTGTAGAGTTGAAGACATTTCACCACTCATCAAAGTTCAAACCATAAGCTAACAATCCCTTCACCTGGCGAGGTAAATGTGAAATCATTGATACTGAACAGTGAGTCTATCAAGCTGTGAAAGAATATTAGGGTAACTTTGTACTTTGAGACAAAAATCACATTATTATTATTACACCTTTAATTTGGGGTACAAAACCAATCACAGTGCTTGAGGTTCATGCTTCCTCTATTGTCTACCTAAACTCTCATCCACAGTGACTTATACTTTTCCCCTGAGCTTTCGGTGCAGAACTGCATGAAAAAAAAGAAGAGAGGAGAAGAGCTCTATATGTGGAAGTAATAAAGTGAGTACTGCACTTTAGGGAATAAGCCAGCTTTGGAGGGTGCACTGATTCGAATGGAAGTCTCCAAGTGGTTAGTTCAGTTAGTTCCCTGCACACACTAAATTCATCAAGAGGTGTCATTTTCCACATAGCTGTCTTAAAATTTAGAGGGTTTAACTCACCAAACCTGAACTCTCACTGAAGCTCTGAAACTTTGTTATACACATTTCCAAACACTTAATTATTTTTTTCTTTACTTCTGTCCTTCTTACAAACACTTTAACACTGAAATCTTCTCTTTTGCTTCAGAGATGTTGAAATAATATAGTTACTGAAAACCAAGGCGATTTACGGCCCGTAGGCAAGGTAAAACTAACCATCACATTTATTAGTGTTGTCTGATGACTGTCTTTGTTTGTTGGCTGATTCCAGCCTGTGTAAACATCATTATTCTGCAGGGGTTCTGCCTCATTTGATTATTCATGAGTGAAGCATCTGTCAGAGCCAACATGATGCTTTTCTACTGATAGATGACTCACAGTGGGAGTGTGTTTGTGTTTTCATTTTAAAAATTTGGTGTTTAAATGTAAACACGTTTTCTGTTACTATAAACTTTTAGTTTTTTTTCTGTCTGCTACAGCATACATATCCGCTCTGTAAATCACATGTCCTGTGTTCTCCTTTGAGAAAAAAAGATTTAATATTTTTTGGTGTCATTGTGTCGCTCCCTAGTTCTCTGTCTATGGAGAACTTGTTTCCATACAGCCAATCAAATTGCTTCATTTTAAACAATAGCATAAAGCCAACACGTCACCGTTCTATCATAGGCTGACGGTTACAATAACAGGCAGACAGCAACCTGCTACACAGCACAAGAGCAAAAGACTTACATTAGCTTTCCTTCTTATCTAACTTACCAACATGAATACACATCTTGTCCTGCACCTTAGCTTGTTGAACGAGCGACCAAATTCACAGGGGGAGAAGTGCACTGCTAATGTCAGTTTGCAGGCTAGTTAGATAATTAGCTGCTCAGCTAGCTGGTGTGGTCCTTACTTACAATACCACTACTAACAACACACTGTCTGACCGTGGCTTGTAAGCTGCAGCGCATGGTTGTTTGTCTCTCATTCCACCAACACGCCGCTGAAACAAAAAGGAGAATTTCACCCTCAACCTAGATAATGTTAGTTACATTACTTGCTGTGTCACTGATCACTCTATATCATGGTATTTATCATGGTATTGGATTTCTCCAGAATCACATACCCCACCTTTAAGGTCTGATTAGGTTTAGGCACAAAAACCACTTGGTTAGGCTTATGAAAAGATCATGACTTGGGTTAAAATAGCCGATTAGCCATGATTTGGGTTAAAATAAACTGAATGCACTGTGTTGGCTCATCATTTGACATACTTTCTTAGATCTTAAAACCTAGTCCGGGACAGCTATATACAGCCTCTCTCAATATCCAGTGCTGACTGCAGCACACAGAGAGAGGGTGTTTGGCTCAGATAAATTGCTCCATTAAATAGGACTGACAATGAAACCCTATTTCAAGGATCCAGACTCAGTTCATGTCACTTCAGCAGGACCTGTTTCCGTCAGTACAGCTTGATTACGAATCTACTTCAACTGCAATGGGAGAAACAGGCAAAAGGAAATAGCAAGACCTGTGCCTCAAAGTGAAATCACGAGTTGACGAGAATATCTTTTGACCACTTTTGGGAGGAGAGGAGCGGTAGGGAATGTGTTTCTGGCAATCCGGCACACATAACAATTTTGATGTTTTGGTGCCATCTGTCTTCAGCCTGTTTAGAACAGTGCACTACGCGCGTTAATTGGTCGAGGCACACCCACACAGATCACAAATAAAAACTGGAAGAAAACATGCTGACCTCCAGAGTTTCAAGATGTTCCAAGACGTGCAATAAACGTCCATCTGCCCTTGGGAGCATATTTGGGCTCCTAACACATCCCAGATGAGTTTATATTCAGGAAAAGCTCCTATGGATTCTCCACTCTTACCAAATTGTCTTAATGTACTTAATGGGGATACCACTGCTTTTAAAGGAAAAGAGAGAAGTCATTGTGATTGTTTGTTACCAGCCTCTACCATACCCATTATTAATGTCTGCTAAAAGATTTTCCCACATTCACTTCTTTGTTTGCATGTTCAACCTGGGTGCATAATGCCCCTGCAACCACAAAAATAAAAAATAAAAGTTGGCTGCTACTCCCTTACCGAACTGAGCATGGAAAAGCACACTTTACCACGCTTTGCACTCTATGACTTGATTCAAGTAATTTCCGCCCATGGCTATTAGATCTTTCTTGATAAAGAAAAATGTACTTTATGTTTCTGTTTGTTTGGTATAAACCAATGAAAAAGTGGTATAGCGTGTGCAGCGATAACCATCAGAGCGCCATCCACACAAAGTCAAACTTGGAAAATCAGAAAAGGAAAACAACACTAAAGAACCGACCACACTTTGACTGATATGTGGGAAGTACTGCTGTGAAAGCGTGGCAACAAACATTTAGTCAAAGTTTCAAAAATGAGGTTGTCACATAGTTAATAGTTTAATGATACTATAGCAGCAGTTGGTCCCTGACAACACTACTTAAGCGTGGCAGCCTCCAAGTGATGTCAGTCAAAACTCATGTACACCAGGGAGATGACATCAGTCATTAGGTAATAGTCAGTTAGATTCTCCATTGGTTACGGTGGATTGGACTACATTTACCAAGGGACCTGGCCGACAGCTTTCCCACAGTAACACTGCTAGTAAATGCCCTGTATGTGTTTGGGTATACACACACACACACAAGATGAACAATATACTGTATACACACAAACACATGAGGCACATTAATGCACCCCAAACAGAAGACACACACACACAAACCATCACCCTGACACACACACACACACACTCATAATCCACATATTCCACTCTGAATTTTCTGGTAACTGGACACCTGCTCTCCTGCTCTGACTGACAGGCAGTCGTAGAGAGTCAAGATCCAGTCCCAGCTCTTCCTAATTGGATTTGTGAGGCATCCTGCCGCAGGCCTCTAATAGCCTCGTGCCTGTTGTGGACCACTTCCTCCCCGCGCTGAGAATAAGAGACCTCCTGAAAGGCATTTTTGGCTGCACACCCTGATTCCTCAGAGATATTAGGCACTTGTAGATTTTTAGAGACTTTGACAACAATGTCAGAACCACAGGACATATGGTAGGAAAAAGGAACAAAAAGGGGTACAAGGTTGTAGCATTAGGAAGGCCGACTGATGGTGGTTTAAAATTTTGTTTGAAAGTGTTTAACTTTCAAACCCACATCAGGAAATCAAAATGTTGTGCATTCACCTTGAAATAAAGCCTTTAAGGGGGTGTTAATGGTAGGCTGGTTTAAATAATTTGGCTAACATGCTAGCTTGTTTACAACTTGTCTGATTATCTGATTTCTCATGTTTCTTGCCACATCAGACTTTGTTGTAGCTATGTTGCAGTGTTCCCAGTTCTCACATTGTAGTTTGGTGAGTATGATGTTATTATGACCTGTAGAAACAATGGCCAAAATTACAAAAACAAGACCAAAGTTGTAATAAAACGGAATTATCCTTTCAGGTGCATTACAAAACTTTTTGCATTATCTCTAGACGTATGCGACAAAATAAACATCTTTTCATATGTTCTGAGGCCTGTGGATTTTATCTGACAACAGTTAAATGACCTCTGCACATTGACTGATTTAATTTAAGTAGCATGTGTCAAGTTACCTGCACCACAGCAAACCACTAGAGGGCTGTAAAGGGAAAATAATCTACATCTTTGGATGGCTGCTGGCTTCCAGAACTGGGAATAAGACAAGAGGAGCTTGTCCCGTCCCCTGCTCTGCCATGTCACACCAATGTGTAACAGAACTGCATAAGGATCAGGAAAACAGCATTTTCAAAGTTTTCAAGAAGAGTGAAGCACGACAGTCAGCGGAGAAAGACGGTTTATATATTTCAATCAGAGTAGTTTTAAGTCTTTGGACGTAGGTCCAAGTCAAGTTTGAAGACTTCATAAGAGAGCTGCAAGTTCAGAAAAAGTCCTTTGTGTCTCTGAACACACAGCAGTAGTTTTATTGGAGTTGGACATTTTCCTTTCAAACCTCTTTTAATAGTGTTTTTTACACAGCTGAGACAAAGTCCCTTTTATGCATTTTAATATAACTTTCATAAAATACAAAAGGTCGAGCAGCTTCCTTTTTGATGTACAAATGGCATGAATAATAGTCTTCAATATTGCAAATGTTGCAAAAAGAAAAAAAAAGCAGGTCAAAACTGATCGTGTTTCAGGTCAAGTCTTACAGAAAACAACATCAAGTCCTCATTTCTGATTTGTTTTCTATTTCAGTCCATTTCATTGATGTACATTAATAAAACGCTTTACATTTAAGCCTAAGCCAACATATGTGTACAGTATTCGTAGAGACAGCATCCTTAATTCATGAAGTTTGCCTTTAACCACAGTCTGACAAGAAAGTATTATTTTAAATGACCTCCAAAGAAACACAATCAGTCTAAGAATATTACACTGAACCAGAGAGGGCTTATGAGAAATAACCTATATGAGAAATAACCTATAGAAAAAAGAAGATGGACCGGTGGTGAGCTGGTCTATCTGTTCCAGAGGAGAAGAAGAAGTAGAACATCAGTGTTGAGTGATTAGAATAACAACAGCGGGCAGACAGCAAGTGTAGATCTCTGCTGTGGAACATACGTGACCGCCAACTCCATTTTTCAGCTGCCTGCCGCCAGAACGTTTGATCTAGCTCTATTTCTTCATGTCAACAGCCGTGTGTGTGTATTTTCTCACACACACACACACAGGCCTGTCCTCCCCCACGTGAGGTAGTGCGGGAAGTAGGGAGGCAGGGGAGGGAAGCTCTTATATTAATGGCTGCGGTTAACCTGAGAGGGTCAAACCCATTGGAGCTGTTGATGGATCTGGTCTGCAGGAGCTTTCTCTCGCCCACTCTCTCTCTCTCTATATATATATATATCAAACACACACACACACTTGTACACATGTGTGCAGGCCTGGTTGCATGACCATCAGTCTCTGATTGTCAAGTCACACTGTGATGATCGCTGCCCTGCAGAGATGAAGATGGCAGGGAGGGCAGCAGGAACACAGAGATGGTGGGAAAAAGGATGATACAATAAGATACAAAAGGGCATATTGGAGTTTTAGTTACAGGCATGTTTATCGGAGACAGAGGAGAAAGAAATCCTGTTTGTAACTTTTTTTTTCCTTTTCATGGAGACCATGCTATTTGAGCTAACCTACAGTATACAACTGAAGGCTATAACTAGTGTTTGGTCAGCAAGTATAATACCATACAAATACCTTGTATGACTAGACTTCATTTTCTCAGTCATTTACAAAATCTCTAGGTTGCATAAAATTCACTTTTCCTTATTGTCACATCTTTTTCTTGGGGCTTTCGTCTAATTCAATGTTGTACTTTACACTTATTTTAGCTTTTATACTTTATATCCACTGTGTACTTAATTTATCTTACCTGTATTATAGTGTATTATATTTTGATTTGCTTAGTACTTCAATTCCTGTGTGCATTGACATGATAATGAGCAGCTGTAAGGGGAGTTTCCCCTCGGGGATCAATAAAGTCTTTCTGATTCTGATTCTGTAAAGGTCTTCGAACTCAACTGGCCCCTCACAAACATGTCTTCGTAGCTTAACAACAAAAAAGGTCGCTTGTCAATGCCTTCCAAAACGACCCATATGACTGTAATAAAAACAATTAGCCTAATATCAAAAGCTAAAACTACTTGGTTAGGGAAATGTCATGGCCATGATTAAATGAAACCAATGTTAACTGCTGGTAGGAGACATAATGCCAACTATGGTCTCAGGTGTCAAAGTCAGATCATTTCACCTTGAGATCCCACCCTTTAGGCCGTTGCTTCTCAGACACAACAGTTATTATTCTCATGGTCACAAGAGTTAGCTTGTCGGGAAAACCAAAATGTGGTTTTAAGTGTTTGAATGAACGAAAGATGCTGGTGGGTTCTGGTGAGGACAGTATCCTCAGAAACGTCAGCAAAGGTCATGAGTGACATGACATGCAGTACATACACTAACCAAGTTTTACTGATTGGTTAGGCGGCTTTAAGATTTATTGTGTGCAGAAAACCACTACACAAATTCCATTCGGTGTATCGACAGCATAAACTTTCTAATAACACAAAATACACAGCCATTCAAGTTTTTTTTGGTGAAATACATAAATGCACTGAATAAACATATTTCTGTGTGCTATGTCATTATGTGTGTAAAAATATTGTTCTTAAAGATTAGTATTTGAAGATGGAGAAGCTTTATAGATATTTCACATGTGCCATTTGTAAACTTTACAAAATTCTTTAAATAAGAAGAACAAGTGTTTTAATGCTTCAAATCAACTCCAAAGTCATGTTTGAATACTGGATTACCAACACGGCAAAAGTGGGCCCAAAACTCCCACATTCACTGCATGTCAGTGGATTCTGGTAATTTGAAATATTGCAAATTGCTAGGGACTTTGCACAAGTTCCTAGTACAATATCAGTTCAAGTGGGTCCTACATTATCAGCTAATGTTGTGTCCCTGTCTTACAGAGGGGCCCTGTGCCAAAAGTTTCAAGACCTTTATTATTTTAGTTTATATTGTGCTCACATAGTACATGTTTCTAGATAACTACCACCAAAAACTGACACACTTATACTTAGAGCCATGTAATATTATTCCAGCACATGATTAGTCACCTGTTTGCACTGTACTTAATGGGAACAATGCACAGAGGGTTGGAGGATCAACAGAGGCCCAAAAAAGAAACACCTCACTGCAACATCAGGGAACACATCCAACACTGTTTCCATGGACACTTCAGGATCAAAGCCTCTATGTTATGATGCGTGCAGATAACGTACTTGGGTTTGTACTTTTGAATGGCAGTAACCAGGAAGTAACCCAAGGAAACAAACTTGTTTCAAGACCGAAGCATCTGACACAAGTTACAGTCCTAATTGAATCAAGCCTACCGTTCCTATAGAAAGGGTTTCCCTGAGATGCTATCCACTGCTGACTGTGATCTCAGAGCAAACAAAGGGATGATGTCAGTAAGGAAACAGAAGAGAAAGAAGAAGACATGCTCCAATTACATGACATTGTGATAGATTAAAGAACAAGTACTGCATGTTTTAGGAGAAACGTGTAGTGTTGGGGCCTCATGGAAATGGCTACTATTGATGAATGAAGAGATTAACTGTGTGACTGTTTCCAAACTACAAAGGTGAGGCCCAATTTTGGATGGAGTTTAAAGGATAAGGTTGGTAATACTGTATATTTTTCTTGTTTTCAACCAAACCCATGTAAAGACCAAGTCGAACAATGTAATATTGTTCTAACAAGTATTGTCTGTGTATCTAAAGCCTGAAATATCTTATTCCTCTGTGCCATAGAGCTCCACTGTTGTCCAATAATTATTAAAAACACATCAGCGAGTCACTGTGTTGCACTGGCTGACATGTTCCTTCATTAATATGAACATGGGGACTGCAATTTATTTTGAATCGATCCCACATACACCACCTTGCCATAAATTCTCACTAAATGTGAACTAATCCGCAGCTGAAAATAGCCCCCAACAAATGCATTATTTCCTCCTAACATTTGCTAAAAAAAGACATTGACCAGCTGTTTTTGAAAATTTTTTAAATTATAATATATATATTTTAAATACATCTGCAGTAGGAACCAGTGGACTTGGGGCTGAGCACCTTTTGGTCTTTTCATGGGGTTGCTGACAGTAAGAAAATTATAAAATAACAGCCTTATCCTTTAAAGTCTCGCAGTATAGCGATTCCTTGATTAATCAGTTAGTCAACCGACAGAAGGTAAATAAAAACTATTTTGATAACTGATTGATCGTGCATGTCATTTTTTCCTTTGTTTTATATCATTGTTAATTGAAAGTTGGGGGGTTTTGGACAGTAGGTTGGACAAAGCAAGCAATTTAAAGACCTCACTTTAGATGCCAGGAACTTGTGATGGATATTTTTCAGTATATTCTGACATTTTATAGACTAAACAATAATTACCAATTCAATGAATGAAAAAAATTAGTGACCATTTAATATATAATAAATAAAAAAAGTTGTTAGTTGCAGGCGTGTAGTTATGTGCCACTGCTTGCAATGAAACTGTTGTATAATTAGACAGTTATATCTCATAAGCAACAAAATATCTGCTGAAGATCTGTTTTTAGTTAAATATATCCTTTTTCTTAAATATAACTTCAATACATTTTTAAAAGTGTATGATTATTGTCTTAAAGGATTAAGCTGGTGTTATTCTATATTTTTCTTATTGTCAACAAATTCCACTAAAAGTTCAAAACCAACAGTGCAATGGTCCACCTCTAATTACTGACCACTGTCTGTGGCACACAAGACCAAGACCATTGATTCCTACTGAAGATGTAAATCTTTAAAAACAGGTCACGAATAGAAAGTTTATTTCTGAAAAAGTCTAAGTAATTTCCTTAAACAGCTGAGCACTGCAGTTTTTAGCAAATGTTACTCAAACATAGTAACTAGTGTTTTTCTTTGGGGACTACTTTCAGCTGTGGATTAATGCACATTTGGTGCTCTAGCGAGTATTTATGGCAGGGCTGTGTGTGGGGGATCGATTCAAAATAAACTGCAGTCCCCATTTCCATGGTAATCAAAGAACATGTCACCCAGTGCAACAGTGTAGCATACTGATGTCTTTTTAATAGTTTTTGGACAATGGCGCTCTATGGCACAGAGGAATAAAATATCAGGCTTGATACACAGAAAATACTTAATGATCACAGATTAATTCATGTTGGTTTTGGTCTTTTCATGAGGTTTGCTGACAATAAGAAAAATATAGAAATTTACCAGAATTTCTTTTTTTTCAAAAAAGTGCAGTCATGCTGGAATCAAGTGACATTCATTTATTATGCTTCCATCAGATAAATTTACAACACAAACAATTTTAAAACCTGCCTCCTTTGCCTGCATTGCGTACCTGTGATACAGAACAGAGGCAGACGACAGAGATTACAGAGCTTTGCTGCAAAGCACACAGACACGTCAGTACGTCAAGTCAGTTTGTCTCCACGCTGCTCATCTTCAGTCCTGAGCTGGAACGAGGGAGGAAGATGAAAGGCGCAGGTAAAAAAAGCTTATTCACAGTGCTTAGAAATGCTATAGTGGTTTGGGACCCCTCCCCCTGGATCCACATGTACCCACACTGGGACTGAATCCCACTGGAGCCTGGAGTTTTTCTTGCTTCCCCTCCCTTTTACACTTCATTCTGTCTCGATAAAGAGGAAACACTGAGGATTTCCCGACCCCCATTAAAAAACAACAACAAAGAAAGCTTATTCATATCACAGCTCTCACCTCCACAGATCACAAGGGTTCATCAACCATCTGGTCGGACCAGAGGACAACAGTTTGTGGGCTGTAAAACAATGCACTGGACATTACCCTGAAAGTCTGAATGATATGAATGTATTGCTTTAGTTAAGCTACATGAAGGTCTAGACCACCGCCACCTTTCAAGTGTCTCTGACCACTTGATTGTCTAAGTATTTTAATGATAGTACCAGTCCACCCTACTGTAGATCTGCCTCAGACCAGAAACACAGCTAATTTTCTCTCACAAAACATTATGGCTATTTATTTTTTTTTGTTACTAGCTTGAGCTTATTGACTTGCAGCTTTTAGAAAAAGCTGAGAACCACAAATCCTCACATATTTTCCATTTACGTACTTTATCCAGACCCTTTTTTTATGACTCAGTAGATTTGTACTGATCTGTACTGTGAGTGACAAACAGCTTGTTTTGAATATGATTTCAGACTCTTTGGGCAATTCCCACACTTTGTAAAAAACTGGAAATTCTAAAAATTATTTTTCCATACATTATCCAGACTTTCCAGACATGCACAGGAACCCTGATCACATGGCCCACGAGATGTTGGCCGTGTGCTCCTTGGCCTTCATGCGCAGCACGGCGATGCTGGACGAGCGCCTCTCGAACTCGGGCTTGGTCTCGAAGGCATGGTGACCGTTGGCGGCCGGTGTGAGAAGGGAGTCTGCACTGAAGAAGTTGTTAAGGGAGACGTGGCCAAACTGGTTCTGCTGATTGGGGAAGCCCACGTAGCCGTGGTCGGTGGCACTGGCAGCCGAACGAGGGGAGTGCGAGTAGGAAGTGACGCAGGGAGGGGAGCCTCGGGGCAGCATGCAGGAGGACACCACAGAGCCACCGGGAGCAGGGCTCGGCCACAGGTTGTTAGGAATCTGTTGGGGGAAAGAAGGTTTCAGATACTGGGGAGAATGAGGATCCAGTGGAGCACATACTCCAAAACTGGTTTTAATAGATTGGTAATTTGGCATATACAAAGATTTCAACTACATGCAGTAAGTTTTGATTTTATTTGCCCAGGTTTTGATATATGTATCTGTCCATCAAAATGAAAACACGTGGCACAAGTCTTCTCCAGTACATCATGCTTTATTCACCATGTAACCAGATCTGTCTGTCCATACACATACACAGTATTCACTGGAACTACTGTCTACAGAAGAAATAACCTCTGTGAAAACTGTTGTGGACAGCGATGTGCGTGGATTAACCAGATTGACACGGACACTGTTTGTGGACAGAGATGTTGCTGTTTATTTTTCTTTAAATGTGACTCTCTTTTTTTTCTTCTTATACTTTGAGCACAGAATGTATTGGGTTGGAGGCAGAAATCTCGGAGACGGCTATCTCAAAATCTGGACAAATAAAAAACCAAACTATTAGCATGGCTAGATAAAACTAGAAGTAAGTAAGAAAATAGTTTTTTTTAAGGGTCAATGGGTCAAACGTTGTCTGAATGCACACGGATCCAAACAAAAGACACGGGACATCTTATGACTTTGGAGGAGTTCACATAATTAAAAAAATGTATTATGAAAAGGGTCGTTCAGCCTCTGTTGGCATTTTATTAGATGATCACAGAGCAGACAGGACAAAGAGGACCCCATCTGGTCAGCATACAGTAAACACCACATGACTTTGACATGACATGATTTTTTGGGGAAGGAGCTACAGTTTGCAGACCAGCATGTCCATCTTCAACGTAAAATTCAGGCTGAACTGACAGCTCAATCAGATTCAAATGACTTCATTCACTCTGAGGCAGTTCATTTAGTCTCATTTGCCAAGATTTCAATCAAACTGAGAAGACAAGCCAGTGTAAGTAAGTAGCATGTGAATAGGATGCAAATGAATTTGTTCCTTAATTGTATTTGGTCAAAATAAAGTCACTGAAATGTGCCACTATAGCTTTCTTCCCCGCAACATAAATTCCATGTGATATTTCAAGAAAAACAAAAACAAATCAATGCACCAAAACAGTTCCATACATTTCAATAAACAACTATACCTGCAGCGTCTTCAGAAAATTCAGAAAACTGCAAAAGTGTATAGATGGAACCAACTGGCTATTGCTCAGCACAGCCAGACAACTTTTGCTAAAGTATAGCTTACAGTAAAAAAATTTCAACAAATACCACAAACCGATAGTGGTTTGGTAAAGCGTAAAAGTCCACTTTGAAAGTTAGATAAACTTCTTTTGTACCACGAAAGTATGGCCGTAGCTTGAGAATCCATTTGGCCAACATGTTCTTGATAACATGTGCCATCGATAAAAAAGCAATAATATTGGCCAAAACCTCACAGTCAACAAAAGTCTTTAAAACCCACAAGAATGCAATCAATGTCCACTGTGTTTAGGGAGACAAAAACACCCACTGCCAGCACAATTACATGTAGGACGGTCCATTTAATGACAGTAATCTGGATCAGCTGTAAGAAAGGGCATGGCTGGTATCCAGGGGTATCTATCAGAAACATGTGCGAAGAAATTACGAGACAGTCCAGCAGATTTCTGACCTGGTCTCGGGCCAGGGCATAGCAGAGCTGTGACTCTGACTTTTCCTGCTTTTTTTTTTTTTTTTTTTACAATTCCACCTCTTTGAATTCAACACATAAGCTGCTTTCTGTAAGCTTAAAATGTCAACACACACCCCTCTGAGGAGCTGCCGCCTGCATATTTCCCTCTGAAAAACCAAGAAGACTTGGAGGCCTGCTCTCAGTGTCTGATAGAGAACAACTACCAAAAGGACAAACTGACATTCTGAGTCTCCTCTCACCTCATTTTGTACCTGACCTTTGTCCAAACACCAAGATGAATGTTCAGCTAACATGAAATCTGATATATGGCCATTAATTCAGCCATGACACCTAACAGAGGCTCTAATCAGTGTTCGGCTTCTTATCTTCTTATGGGTTTCATAATGATTGATTTATAGAGCAGCAATGGCTTGCACTGATTTATGCAGATAAAAGCATTCATTTGTTGTGTCTTACAAAAATGTAGTATTTTAGAAGAGAGGACTTCGGAGATCACAGGCCGCTTTGAGCATTAAGCACCACCGCTTTTGACAAATAAATTAAAATTCCCATTAGATTTTCATTTGACACTGACAATGAAAACCTCAGCTGTCAGAAAAACGCTGAACACAACTTGCCTGTGTGTAGCTGTCGGTCCTCGGTAACACTGATAAATCGTAGGTGGCTGCAAAGTGAGTTTTGGCTTGTTGGATCTGCCCGTAGCGCTCCCTTTTCCTCCACTTTGCTCTTCTGTTCTGAAACCACACCTAATAGGGAAAACAGAGAGAAAATAATAATGAAAGAATAAATTAAAATCATGTGATTTTTCGACAAGATATCACATGGCATTTGCTTAGAAAAGAAGTCCAGCCAAATTCTGGCAAAATGGCCTAAAATTAAAAATAAATGAGTCTGCACTGGTTTAGTGAAAAACGAAAAGTGTGTGTTCAGTCAAGACATTTGTTTTAATTATTAAACATATTTTTGTGGTGTATTTATATGAGCTACACTGATGAATTTGATTTTTTTTTTTTTAGCACAGCGGCATAGCTATTGCTCAACATTTGTGTTTTATCGTCTTAAAGTCCTTCTTTCTTTATTTTATGGTTTCTTTTCTCCGTACGTGAAAGTTAACAAAGTAAGAGTCTGGTGATAAACTGCAGGCTACCTGCACTCTGGCCTCTGTTAATTCCGTCCTCATGGCCAGCTGTTCCCTCACATAAACATCTGGATAGTGAGTTTTCTGAAAGACTTTCTCCAGCTCCTCCAGCTGCGCGCTGGTGAAGGTCGTCCGGTGTCTCCTCTTCTTGCTGCTGGACACGTTACTGTCGCACTTGTCTCCCATGTCGTCCAAATCCGTTTTCTCCTGTCCGGTTGTCACTGGAGACGCCCGAAGAGTGCAACAATTGTCCATCGACCTCCCGAGGTCCGAGTGCAAAGTGTCGTCGTCTGTTTTTGGCACACCGTAATTGGCTAGAATGAACAAGTGATGAATTAATAACACTACACATTTTTTTAAACTTGTCATGAAAGTGCATAAAAAATAAATCTGGACAGTACAAATTACTTCTTACTGCCGCCCAATATCAAAATTATAGGTCAACTTTGATCCTTTAAATGTTTCACACTACAGTTATTTACGTGGATTTTTTTTAAATACCAACAAAGCTTTTTTTTAAATGGCGAAAACATAAAATAATTACAAAATAAACCACATCTATGATAATAACTGAATGCCATAAATGAAAAAGAAACGTTTTGTTCGAAAAAAAAAAAAAAAAGAAAAAGAAACGATTGGATGTTAAATTTCCCTCGGGTTTTTCTATTTCACTCGCTCACGGATGCAGACCAACTCCTGCAAAACTGCAGTGTTGATGCACAAAATGTCACAAACACAAACACACGTTTTTACGCACCGTTTTGGTCTCCGCAGGGCGAGGAGCGATGTTCGCCGCTCTGAAGCCCGAAGGCCTGCACGCATTTCGGGGAAGACTTGGTGAAGTACTGCGCGCTGTCCAGGCTCTCCATGACTTGGTCCATGTAGTAATCGCTTGCCTTCATCGCTTGGCTTTTTAAGGCAAACTTATCCTCCATATACTCCATCATCTTAACCGTAATCCGCTCGCTTTAATCAAATGTCACCATAAAAAAAGAAACTAATCGCTGACGCGCACCGATGAGCGGAGCAATGCCTTGTAATGCAATAATTCGCCGATGGAGTTAATTTGCTCTGTCTTGAAGGCACAACGTCTTTATAGCCCCAAAGAGAATGAGATCCTTAAAGAGCCCCCTCTCTGAATATGAAACAACACCCAGCTCCTCCCACGACCTGAATCCAAACCAAACAGTTTGAAGTGATTCTAGATCCACAACGACTCTGAGAGGAAACAATCAAAAGTGACTTTAATTTACAACATGTTTAGACATCCAGAATGAGGCAATACTTTATCTACAGCTACAAGTTGTGACTGAAAATGGGATTTAATCTGAGTCTTTGGATCTCTGCTGGTCATTAATTTCGTTTTTGGGGGCAGTTTAACCTGTAGGGTACCGGAATAAAGTGAACAGCAAAATGCTCTAAAATTTACTTTAAAGGTGCATGGAGAAAAAAACCCCATCTATTTAATTTATCTTAATTAATATTCTATGACCTTTATGTTAGGCAAACTGATGTATAGCCTTTTACTTTTAATAATTAGGCCCGGCCAGATTTGTTCAATCGTAGGTTATATTTCAAGTCTATAAAGGCGTTATATCAATAATTTAACATTTACAAATGTATAAAAAAGCAAATACATTTTAAGTTTAATTAGGAAAATTTAGGGTTTTGTTTTTGTTAGTTCAATAAAAGCATGTGCTGCTTACAGAAAATATGTGTTTGGCGCATGTTATAGAAAATAAGGCCAAATCAAGTTAATTTGTTTTCATTTTTAAGAAATGGTTATCCTAAATTACACAATTTAATCGTTAGTGACACGTGCACGCATGCTTCAGACTTAAGTTGCAGTCCAAAAATGAAAGATTTTTTAAATTAAAGATTTTTTTTTTTTTTTGTCGTGACATTTCGACACAAGGACAAAAACATAGCCTACAACATCATATGTTCACAGGCTTCAAAGTGAGATCTATTTTTCGGTAATGTCCAACTATCAATTACATTCCCCAAATAATTAAAAAAAATAATAATTTTGCCTAATTTACCGTGAATCTGATGTCAACGATGTTCGATAGTTTGGCGTATGTCTATCCACGAATTGCAGTTAGTTATTATTCTCTATAATAACTTCTATACATTCGCGTTTTGGGTCAGATGTTTGCAAAATTATTGATATGGTTTTGTCACTTGTGAGAACAAGTAATGAGTGATAATGACAAAAGCAAAAAGCCTAACCATGCTGCCCTTTGCTCAGTGAGCAGTAACAGTGTATTTCTCTGAACTTCTGCTATTTATCCTTTGTGAAAATATTGTAGGAACAACATCAAATTAGGATTAAATATTTGACATTCAAAAGTCCTGTAAATGAAGTGTTGCCCTTTTCTTGCTTGAATTCAAGACCAAACATCGTCCTCATGCAGAAAAGTTGAGTTTCATTGAACCCAGCAGCCCTCAGGAGGAGACACACAGGGAGTTTTGCAAAAAGCACAGGAAGAGCGGTTCTTCTATTTCTTCTTATTGGAGGAATTATGTTACCACTAACCAAAGCCTATCTCCCACCTCCATGTCTCCACCCAGGGCCACACCACCTGCAACGCACACCATGCGTAGCTTTGGTCCGCTCTGGGGTCAGTGGCAGTTAACTGGAGCTTCAAGGTGCCACAGGAGAAAAAATAAAAATAAATAGAGGTGCTCGTAAGTAGCAGGGGGGTGTCTTATTGGTCTTCTAAGATGACCTCGCACACTGGCTCATGCTGAGGAGAAAATGTGAAAAGTTCACTGTGGTTTGGTGGGTCTTTGGCTGGAAATTCCTGCCACAATAGATGCTACAAGGGTTTGTAAAGTTGGAGGGTTTGGTCACCTTTAGGCCGATCAGTCAGACTAATTCTTCAAGTGCTGCAGCCAATATGTCATGCGAGCCACCTGGAAAGATCGACATCTTCGCTTTTAATTAAACATACTGCCAGTTTGTTATAATATTATGAAGTACTCATCATGGTCAAAATATGATCGAACTGAAGTAATTATCATTCATTTCAGTCTTAATGTGACTGATCACAGTCCAATACAACCAGACCAGGGCCTGCGAGTCCAAGATGTGCCACTTCAGAAGGCAGAAACATGACATCATGATGCCTAAAGCCACCCTTGGGTCTAATTCAATCTATTGAAATGTCTTCAAACTTTGGCTAGCCACGAAACACAAAAGCGACCAGAGTTTATTTTCCCCAAAAGCACAAATTTTGTGGAGCTTATGAACGTCATTTGAGCCTGCAGAACATTTGGCTCATAAAGATGAATATCAAAAAGTGAAAGCAGCGCATTCGTGCTTTAAAAGGTTGTTTTCATTTTGTTTGTTTGTCTTTTGTTTTTCCAGGAGTCAGGCATTCCTGAGCGCTGACCAACTTCAGCTCTCAGTCACTTGACTCAGTCATCTGGGTTCATGTCGACATGTTATACAAGTCACCTATGACTGAAACCAGAACTAACCCGGCAGCAAGGTCGGTCAGACTAAGTCCAGATGCTGCGATACAAAGCTAAAACAAATTTTAATAACAACACAATAATCATAAGAAAAGGATTTTTCTCATATAAACACTTTAACAGTTAAAAAGAATTAACATCAACAGAGCATACAACAACAATCAGGAGTGTGAGCCCACACATTATCACATTTTAAATGACCATCAACATTAAAATATTTTCTTAACATGTTGCATTTTAAAAAACACAACAGATTTAGGTCTAACCAAAACATAGAACAGCTCGTGGATATTTTTCATTTTAATATTCATTTCCTTTAAAAGATCAAGTTTGTCAAAATAACATTTATCAAGAGATCCACAAAAACATAAAGTACCTTTTGCGCAGGGCCGTAAACAGTTGAAGTATAAACAATTTATTGATAATAATCATTGAATCCAGTAGCGAAAAGAACATGCTTTTTATATTTTAAACACCAACTAGACAAACCTGGAGGTACTTCTGCTCCAGATACAACAGGCTGAAATAAATCATGCCACTGATCAATTCTTTTCATTAGTTTTCTCTCCATAATCTCAGTTCAGCAATACAAAAATATCATGCAATTATATCATATAATCAGACTTTATTATGAAAACACAATTGAAAGTATGGATTATCATAAAAATTTAGATATCAAAAAAATGTCATGTCATAATGTAACAATTTGTCTAAACCTCTAGGGGTAATTTTCTCAAGGCTTGTTACCTGGGATATCAGTCCTGCCCTCAGTTTTGTGAAAAGAGCGACTGCGACCTGTTTTCATCAAGTGATTTTATAAGCCAGCAGTTGTCGTTCAGGGAATGAATTAGCTTTGACTTTTACCAGGGTCCAGTGTAGTATTCCCAAATTCTTTATAAGTTGGGTTCACATTTCCAGGAGAGCTTGCACATTCCTCAGAGTTTATATCTACTTCCATTTCTTTACTTTGGTTCAAAGGAGCTGGCTAATTGTGTCAAGAGGCAGAAATAAATAAGAAAATAATGTCATATGTCATTTTTCTTTATCAGTAAGTGTTTGTGGAATTTGGAGTTGAGGTTATTTTACATTCTGAAGTATTTCCAGTGCTGAGACTTAGTAAAGCCATATATCTCTGAAAAATTATATAACTATAATTTTCTGTTTAAAGGATTTCCCTCCCATCCTAATCACTTCATTTGTCTTTTTATGACTTACTATTCACTTCACTTGAATAATAAATATAACAGCACATTACTAGACCTTCAGCTTTACTACAGCAGTTAGTATGTCATGCTGCTTGCCCACACATGCACTGTAGATTGTCTGTTGTAGACATATATGCCTCAGTATAGTGCTGTTGTTGTTGTATTTTAGAAATGTTATTATCTTTCCAGGCAGCAACTGGCTCCCATTAATTTATATATGACATAAAGATCAATCAGATAACTCTTGAAACAGTCAGTCTGCGTAAATTTCGGTCAAAGTTACATCCTTTTTATATTACGTAAAGTGCATTACCATGCAATGATAATATAACATTGACACAAAATGTATGCAGACTTCAGGTTCACAGTGATTAATTACACAACTCGAGCGAGTTTCATGAGTCTGCCTATTCACATATATACATACGGAAATTAATGGAAACCAATGGCTACCTGAAACTGTTTACCAAAAAAATGTCCAAAAATCTAAAGCTGTACAGCATGCATTCAAAAATGGTCAGCAAAAATGTCCAAGCACACTGTTACAGTGCTTTATTGCATTTGAAGAAAGTACTTGGAGGGATTTGGATACAAAACCTCTGCTAGACTCCATCTGACAACATTTGCTGACTTGAGGTCAGGCTGGCAGGGCAGTCTGGGCTTAGAGGGACATTCTCCATCTTATCTAAATGTGTAGTGGAGCACTCATTTTAACAGGCAATGGATTTTGGAAGTCTTAGGTTACATATAATTTACCCATAACCCAAAAGTAAACAAATAGACTGAAGACTGGTGGACGATGGTTTAACAGTATAATTTCAGAAGCAGTAGTTGTAGAGAAGAACTCTCTACTGAAAGCCGGGGCAAATCTGAACTTGTGTCAAACAAAACAACACTAGTGACAAGATATGCATATACAGTACTTTTATGTCACCTGTCGGTTTATGTTGTATGTGCAATAAAAATCAGAATTCTCCAGTATTACAGCTGTGTTTGTTGACGGGGAAACCCCCCATTGATGTCCCCCAGAGAGCCTAAAGAATCAGTCTCCCTCTGAAGAAGGACAGTGCTCTTGGGTTTCACAACAGCCCCCGAGTGGGCAGGACCACCACATCTCTGGCATACGCCACTCTCCAAGACAAAAATCCCCTTCAGCTTATGTACAGTCAAAACGCACCCTCCAAACATGTGTAAGTGAAAGATAGAAGGAAAATAAATAGACAGATGTGCATTTCCTGCCAGGGAGCCACTCTGCAGCTCTGACTATTTGTTTTGACATTCATTAAGTTATCATTTCCAGGCAGCGGACCAGCGAAGAACCTCCAAGCCTGAGGTTCACCGCCTCCGGTAGGGCAGTGTTTGCGGACAGACGCCTTAGCTCTCCAAATTCAAATACACAGACAAGGCCATTATAATCCACAACTGAAAATAAAGAAAACATCATTCTAATTCCATCACCAATGTTTGTGCTCGGCTCATAAAATCAGTAATTTCAAGCCTACTGTTGGTGAGCAGGAGCTAAAAATAGCCACAGAATGGGGAAATTGCACTTCTCTCTGGGCTGTATTAAACTTTAAAAGAGCACAGGAGAAGTGGAAAAAGCAAGTCTCTTCCCATGGCTACAAACTATAATTACTATATTTTTTGTCAAGAGAGCAAATCAGCACAGAAACAACAGTTCAACATCCTAAGAAACATGAATCCACTGGTATTAGGTCCTGGTTCTTATTTCTTGCCATCATTTGCATATGAACCGTGCCATTTTCTGAAGGTTTGTGATTTGGTTCCATGTGTTTTGGTGCTGGTTGGCTGAGATCACGTTCAGGCAGTGACACTTGAGCAGAATCAACACAATGGAACTGCCTGAAGATATTTGGGCTGGTCCAGGTCCTATTGGTCTTAATTAATTTTGAGTTTGAGTTTTCAGCTGAGTTTAAAAAGCTGCAGGGCGATTCTACGCAGGCGATAAAATAGCATTATAAATAAAAATAAAGAAAGTCTTCTTCATGGATGGAAAAATAGCCTTGTGAGAAAGAAATTTATTGATTTAAATTAGGTCATTACATTTGTGTTTTTTTGCATGAAAACATGTTAATACCACAACACAGGTTGTTGTTAGCATGATGCTGCATCCAAAGGAAGCATAAATATATGTTGTCCTGAACTAGATGAACATACTGTACATTTTGAAAATTCTGCATTCTTTGTAAGGATAAGTATCAGAAGAGGAAAAAAATATCAAACGTATCTTTGCTCTGGGTGTTGGGTAAGGACAGCAAAAAAAGGTGATGTGGTTGTAGAATAGTTTGTGTTTTACTTGTACACTCTGTCCCTCTTCTTGCCCCCTCCCCAGCCGCCACTCAACTGGACAGGGTTGTCTCGGAAGGAGATGCGCTCCTTTTTTGACGGAGCAGACGTGACTCGCTTAGGAGATGGAACCTCTTTGGCTGGAAACAGAGAAGGAAAATGTGTCAATATCTCATATGTAAATCGAGCAGTGTGAAATCAATCTATCATAGACTTCAAATGGTAATTCATACGATTTGATGCCAAGCACTCATTGCTGTGCGTTTTGTGTCAATCATGATTTTACTGGATTTTTGCTGACCAGGTCTGCTCTTTTTGTCTGCTCGGCCATTTTTATGGTCCTTGATGACATGGATTATTGAAAATCAATATTATAAAATGGGTTTGAAGGGCCACCTATGCCTTCTAAAACAAACTGTTGCTGCGGCTGTTGTTAAACTAATGTATCAATTCTTGTACACCTGAGGATTTTGGTTGTGGTTTCATGTTGTCTTTAATGGAATTGATGAAAATTCCAACTTTCTACTGTGAACATGGAGTACGAGTATTATCCGTACCATGTAAGTTTGATTTTGTGCAATATATGCAATCCACCAGAACACCTTTGAATGAAACATATAAATTGGAAATTTGCTCTTACAGTTGCTCTCATTATTTGCTAACCGGCCAATCAATATTGCCATTTCTTAAAGCATTAGCTGCTGAAAGCTGAAGAACATTATTTCATGTTGGGTAACTACATCTTGAAGCTCATCAAGAAAACAGCTAACACAGATATTGTTGCTTAAAGCTTACAACAAGCAGTTTGCAACTTTTGACCTTGAATGAATTAAGTATTTAAAAAAGTCACATTAGGAAATTTAAAAGCTTTAATAAATGAGGTAATGGTTGACTCTTTAAGGTTTTATATTAAATGATAATAAGTAGGCTTTTATATTTGGAACTATAGGACACACTATATTATATTTAACTTTACTTTGGTCTCAGGTCTCAGGAGACTCATATTAAATCTCACTCTAAAGACTTAAGTCTGAGCAGGTAAGTTTTGTGTTTGTGCGCCCCGTCTCTCAGGAGCACTGTGTGCTGTATCAGAGGCCCTTACATTTCACCTGGGGATCAGTACAAAGCTTTTCAAACACACAGAACAAAGGCAGTGCTTCTACAGGGCATGATGCATTCCACGTGTAGAGCCCAGGCCTGCGGTCTCCACAGCCACCCCACACAGGGAGCCAAACAGCGGGGTTGGCTCTGGAGGAGGAGGGGGGCCTGGGACGCATCGCAGGTACTGACCCAGCTCCAAATGTCTGCACAGCTGGCACACTGTATAGAATATCCATCCACTCACAAGTCATACCTAATCACACCTCTCTAGTTTTTGATTTAACTCATGTCCGTAGTGTAACGCTGTGCCTTTCCTCTCCTCATGACTTGTGTAATGTAGTTTCAAGATAAACCACCACAGTCCTTTGTGTATATTTTCCGAAATTTTAGGCCAGCTTTGGTGGCTGAACTTACTTTATTAAAGACTTTTGTCCAATTATCTGTTCTAAATCAAAAACAGACTGCAAAACGCACATGTTGCTAATTTCAACACAAGTTGTGCAGTCATGCTATTAAATGTACGGAGATAAACAAATGGCCACACATTTGACCCAACCGCTGTGACCAAACAAATTGTTTTCGATCATTTTACTCCTATTAGAGTTGAACAGCGAACAAAATTGAGGGAGCAGATATGCAACTTAAGTGGTTTCCTCTGCACACGTAATGAAAATATTTTGTGAGCCTGGAAACGCATTTTATGGCACTGTCCCAGCAAGCGGTGAGTATCGCATTGCAATAGGTTAGGTTAAAGAGTATTTATGTAGTCTTTACTGCTATGGCAAACTAAGTGAACCTTCTCACTTTAAACTTTCACTTTGATGAATGTGTGCCACTTCAGAGGTATGTACAACTTTTTGATAAATAAAGTTTGTTTTTTGTTTTTTTTAGTCTCACTCTTTCACTGACTCGTGTGGCCTGACTAAAAAAAGATTTTTGCCAAAGAAGCATTCCTATTTTCCTGATTCCATGATTTCACCCAGGTAACCCATTTCCTCTGATATGATGACTTTTTGATGATGTAGCACAGAAACCATTAGATGCCTTTTCCAAGTTTATGAAATATCTAATTGGCTTTTTGAGAAATGCTCTTGCCTTACACATACATTCATATTTCAATTTGCCCTAGACAATTTCGATAAGTGCTGTTTTCATCAGTGCAGACAAAGAGGCTTTCTTTCTCCCGGCCTTACTCCTGAGGAGAACAACAGTCTGCCTGCTTAGCGCGACGACACTCGCTCTTGCTGCTGCTGCACCTCGTGGATATCATTTTGAAATCATCATCGGAATCCAATTTGGCTTCGTTAACGGGGACAGGGCTCTCCTTCACTTGGATTCCTGGGCTTGTTTAATGTGGTCATCTGCTTCCAGCCTGTCAGTAGCATCTTTGTCACTCAAACTCCTGAGCCCCACTTCTCCTGACAGAAGGGCCAGTCATTCTTCACTGAAAGGACTGGGGGTTTTTTTTTTGCCCGTTTCCTGTCAGAGGAGAAATTCATGGCACTTTGTCCCCGGCCCGACCTTGTGGCTCCCCTCCCCTCCCGAAGCAGCCGACCGGTGGACTGGGCTGAATAAGCAGCAGCCTTTATCCCTGGCTAGGCGCACTCAGGTCTATGTGACCCAAGACCCATGGGTGCAAGTGTGCAAACACAGAAACATCTGTACACACGTGTTGAATGTACAGGTATATACACACTTGTGCACACAAAGATATGCATAAAATCACAATCTATGATTTCTTAGGTTTGAGCATTAAACTGCTGAGAAAGTTTGACTTTGGCCCATCTATTTATACAAACATACAGGAATACTGATGTATGTGTCAGTTAGCTCAATTTTGCATAAAGATGGTTG
The DNA here is from genome assembly GCF_020085105.1 of Siniperca chuatsi. Classification (NCBI taxonomy): domain Eukaryota; kingdom Metazoa; phylum Chordata; class Actinopteri; order Centrarchiformes; family Sinipercidae; genus Siniperca; species Siniperca chuatsi. The sequence goes on along the minus strand of NC_058045.1, from coordinate 27,777,961 downwards.
AGTATTTTATGTTACTGTTTAGTTTCTGTTGTCAGATTTTCTCTTATTGCAAAAACAAAGACATATGTCAGCTCGGCTTAATAATAAGTGCAATAAATAATAATAATTTGCATAATATATAGTGGATACTGTCTGTCTATCTATTTACTTTACTAAAAGTTACTTTCTGTCTATAATTCAATCATATATACGGTATGTGTGTACGTATGCATGTTTGTATGTAAAAAATCATATTCAATTTCCAGTGTTCTGAGTGAACAATCAGTAATGCATGACTAGGAAAGTTCTCTAAATAACCTTTAAATTTAGCACTGGCAATAAATGTCTCAATTTATCGGGATTACCAGTTATTGTGGTTAGAGTCAGTGACACAAATAATTTACTTTAGGGGGATAGTTAAGTCTTTCTGTTTTCCAGAAAATTAATGTTGTTTCGGATTCTGTTTAAAGTTCAGTTAAAAATGTCCAGTAACAGAGTGATTTTGGGTAGAAAAATGGCTGTGAAGTTCACAAGACTCACTTGCATGACCCAAAGAGTTTCTGCGAGGATAATTGTCCTCTTTGCAAGGCTGGATAGCTAAACTGTTGTTGGCCCGCAATCCACTGGCGTGATGTAGACGTTCTGTGTATCCTGGGTCTGCCTGCACGCACCACACACAGAAACACACACATAAATGAGGTCCAACATGACACGTCTCACGCAAGCAGTCCAGCATTTTGAAAAACATTCAACAACTAGCGGCTCTGCAGTCTGAACATATCTAAGAAACAGGAGGAAGGGGGCGGCTCCTCTTGCCAGTGATCATAACTCAAACTGCTCTATAACGGCACAGGCAGACCTGCAGTTTCTGACTTCAAAGATCTCATGAGCATCAGTATCGTTCTCAGGTCCAGGCAAACTGCTCCAAAGTGACACTGGGATTTCTGCAAGTAAAATGAAGAAATTGCAGCCAGTTGATCCAATTGAAAGTGTCACTGTGGAGCTAAACCTCAGATTCACCTCCCCCCTGCCTCCTTTAAATCAAAGCTGATGAGACAGGCTCCAGGGGAGGGAACCTACAGCACGGGACATGACTCTGACTGGTGAATGTAAATACTGCATACTTTCACATACATGCAACTGCCCCCCAGAAAAGATTCAAATCAAGATTCACTGTCATTCTATCAAGTGAATGAACTGCAGGGGAAAGTGGACTGTACTCACCACGAGCTGCACTCTGCCTCCATTCAGAATGTCTGAGCTGATCTCCGGTAAGAAATGCATGCTAAGGATAAGATAACAAAAAAAAAGCGCAAAAAATTGGGCTGTTAGCGCTCTGCGTATTTCGAGTCAATTCAGCAGTTTCCCCTCTTCCGTTCTATGCAATTACCTCTGACATATCATAAAATAAACACAGATACCATGAATGATAAGCTTAATGTCTATTTCTTAGGTAAGGGGTAGCACAGGCCTACATGCCCACTGCCTCTATTACAGACACTCTGTTGGTATGTGTTTCAATATACAGTGGTTATGCTGAAGTGTCAGCTCTTTCTTTTTTTGGCATTTTAGTGATACTTTGCCCCTCAGCATTAAATCAGTACTGCACAAATAATTCTATTTTACCGCATTGAAAATTACCAGCTAATTAAGTTGAGAGAAATAAACATGGGCAATTATAATAAAAAGTTAGAGTTTGTCTCTAGAAGTCTGTCTTCAAATTAATCTGCTGAAGGGGGAGTGTTAACCTTAAATCTGAGTTTAAGACGTGTATGTATGAGCATGGTTTTGTGACATCACAACTAGTTTGGAAGCCAATCATGATCCAATATGCAACTTACACAAGTGTGATGTGGAAACTTGAAGCCTCGATACCATCTCGATACACAAACACTAAGAACAGACTTTTTAATGAAGTAGGCGATATCTTGTGTCCAGTAGTTAAAATTTTGAAATTAAAAATATTTGCATATTCATAGATTTTGGGTTGTTCAGTGAGGGAGAAGGAGTAGATTAGATGTAATTTTAAGAATTTTTAAAGAGGTAATTGAACTTTTTTGTGAAAAAAATCATATACAAATTATTATACCAAGCAGAATATTTGTATGTCTTGTATGCCAACAATAAAAGCAGCTCATTAATGGATCAGTTTACCCAAATTACAAAAAACATATTACCTCTAGCGGCATCTAGCCATGCAAATAGTTTTGGCTTTATTTGCCAAGGTTTTGAGATATCCGTCTCTGAGATTTCTGCCACCTCCCCAATACAATAGAAGTGAATTTGTGGTGCTAATAGCATTGAAATGTTTGATTTTAATAAAATTCAAAGTGCCTTTCCAGAAACGATGCCCAAGTTACGCTGGATAATCCAAATACTTCGCTGTGAAATCACAGAGACAGATACTTCAAATGCTGAACAGATAATAGCAAAACTATGTGCATGGCTAGATATTTCCAGGGGTAAATCAGAAAATAGATTTTTTTACCCCTTTAAAACAATTTTAGCTACACAACACACCACCTACACCACCTTATGGCCCACATTAAGTGCCTCACCTCTCTGAGTCCCTGTCAGAGTGAGCAGCCTGGGTGTGCAGCCACTGCTGAGCTCGTTCCTGCTTCTCTCGCTCTGTCTTCTCTGCCTGCTGAAGGCCCAGCTCGGCCTCGCGAACTACACTCGACAGGAAACATTAAATAAATGTCACAGGCGATTGTTTTTTTCTCCAACTCCTCTAGTCAGCTTAGTAACATTCTTGATGACAATGGTAGCAAAGAATGAGTGCACTGCCTAATCAGCGAAAGTTGGGGTGAAGGTGGCATGTTTCTAAATGACAAGAGGCGTAATCAACACTGCAGTGAAGGAGTTGTGTTAACAGATGCTCACCAAAGTACAAGCTTAACAAATAAACAGCTCATGGGCCTGATCTGTAGCAACGTTTGACAAGTTTCACTGTAATTACAGACGGCCAGGGTTCCCAGCACTGGGAGAGATCAGTGGTCAAAGCTCCCAGCATTTATGTTAGGGCTTAAGTTGGTGTATTTGTTTGGAGGAGTCAGGGGCATTACTGTAATACATTTAAAGTTGCTAAAAGACGCAACAGGAGAGGATCTGCTTTTTTCCAACAATTGTTGGGGCTTGTGGTTCTTTGTAAAATTTAATCCAAGCAATATTAGCAATTTGTTAAAGAAAGCAATCTGAAAGGCTGCTGATTTACAAGTTATGTTGAAATCCCATAATAAGGTCGTAATTCAAACTAAACATTTATGTTGCGCTGACAGTAATGCTGCTGGAGATGGGTGTAAACTGATAATGAATTTTGACAGCCCAATGCTGGAACTAATGATGCATTTATTTAAGCCATTTACTTGCTTTTGCTGAGCTGTAAAAAGGAGAAAAAAGCTTTACAGTTTTCACGGGTTAATTGAGAAGCCCCACTAAAAATGTCAAGTGATAGATGCTTCCCCCCGGGGCAGCAAAGGCCAGGAAATGGCTATTCGGATTTCCCAAAGCTGAAAATACACAGAGAGACAGGGCACAGGCAGTCCAGAAAAACCCTCAGATAAATTTGTCATATACTGTACTCAATATAGCACTGTATGACCCAAACAAGGGTTCTGTACTGCCTGTTCAGAGTTTTTATAAATGTCATTCATATCATAGGATCCTGTGTGGAAAGATCAAAAGTTGCTAAGAAGACTGACAATAAATTTGAAATCCCTGGAGGTGAATACATAGTATACCAAACACATGTTTAGTGTGTACACAGTGATACAAGATGAGCATCATGAAAAAAGTTCACATTTATGTTGCACTCCAGTAGCATGGAGATACTCTTCTCTCCCTTTTCCCCTCTAAACCCTCCACTAAAGCCCCCTCCTGACCCCCTCCAACCTCCTGAATCCCCCTCCAGTACTCCTCCAGGACATCAGGAGGGGGCCTGTAGGAGTCACGCCTGTTAAGAGGGGCTCTTAAGCGCATTAAGCGATCTCGTCTCTACTGAGGAGGGGAAAACTCTTACTTAATATCAGAGAGTTGGGGAGGTAGAGGGTGGAGGCGTTTGCCCGCAGCAAACCAGAGCTGAAGGAGAGAAATAATGCTGGCACTTTAGAGCCTCCTCTCCTCCAACCTTGTTAAGAAACAACCAACACAGGGTCAGGCAGTGGATCAGGACCAGTGTAGATCCTGATAAGAAATGGTGCCATGAAATGAGTTGATAACATTGTCTTGTTGTGATATGACTAAGTTGTAATACACTGAAATGATCCTTTAATCATTAGACCTAGGCATTTTAACAACCTTTTGTCAACTATGTAAAAACGCTAACACAGCTTTGAAAAGAAAATGTTCTAATGCTGTATCATGTCAATGGCTAGCATTCAGAGACTTGACAGACTTGCACCTTGGCTTGCTATTTGCTTACAAAGACTTGTTCTAGACCTGAACTAAAGAATGTGAAACCTGACTTTAGACCTACTCTAACAGACTTGAAACATGCCATAGACTTAAAAACAGCTACACTAAGGCTAACCTTCACCTTGTTTTAGGTTGTTCTGGGAATCCTGTTTTCATGGCATTTGCAGAGAGGAAGAAGAATCAGAGCGTGTCTGAAATTTGAGGATCCTAACTCAGATGTTTTTAGCTGGGTGTCTGTCTCAGTGAGTGACTCAGACTGCTGCCCCACTGTACATTGGCTTTACAAGTGTGCCAGTGAATCTCAAACATATACTATGAAGAGGGAGCTCCACTGCTTGACATAAATAGAATCTCTGAGATTACAGGGGAGAAATTGAATGCATATGAATGGTGGTAAATATTCTGACATTAAGTTATTTTGGATGATGGATGATAAACAAGATGATTGCGTTTCAGTTGGACTTTGTAGATGACTTGAAGTGTGAAATTGAGTTAAGTGCTCAGGAGGTAGGGGTTCCAGGCTGAAATAAAAATATATACCCTTGTGTCCCTCTGACATGAGGACGGATGTTTGGTGGGGTTGGATCTCAGTTTGGATGGAAGAAGGAGGTTGGAAGAGTGTGTGTGCTGGGGAGGGGGCTTGGGGGGGTTGAGTGCAAGGCGTTTGTGGAAAGTAAGAGGAGAAACAAGGAGAAACACTTGGAGGCATACAACATCTTTAACATCTGCAGCACACAGACACTTGACTATACAAACCATCGCAAAAAAAGGGAAGTGTATTTCTATATTTTTTGCCCTTAAAATAAAATGTCTTGCGGCTCTGCTCCATTCTCTCCCTCTCTATCTCCCTCTCTGGGTATGTAAGCCGATACCCATTTCAAGTGGGTTACTCATGTCCAGCACATCCACACAAAGAGCCCGGATAAAATAAACACGGCGCGTCGGATATCTTGGAAAGAATCTGTCATGGGTTTGGGGCTAATCACCTCCAGAAGGGGCTTGACTCAAAGCCTGAAACGTTAGCCCCTGTCGGGGAGCACTGGCTGGGCTGGGCTGGCTAGGCCCCGGGCACTGGGGATGGATCCGGAGGAGGGGGTGCCTTCCACAGGTCAGGACCAGGGGAGCAAGAGGAGAGGCTGGCTTGGGCCCATTTACAGAGATCTAGGATCACAGCACCATGAGCCAGTTCCCAACACACCACCTCTGACACAGCCACCGCCACTGCCTCATGGTCACCCAGTAAAAAGTCAGCAGGAGTTGTCTCCTCCAGAACCGAGCTGGTTAGGGTTACGCATTTTACAGGATCCTTCTCCGTCGGATCAGAAAACCAACTGACGGCAGGGTATTAAGCAGAGAGGGAAGGGTGATGTCTAAACCAGTGACCCCCATTACTTTACCGCTGATGTAGCTGCTTCACTTCATTACTCAAGAACACCAGTCCTGTTTGATGAATTTTCAAGACAAGGGTGGAGAGGAGAGATAAGGATACTGGAAAAAAATAGAACTGGAAATAATGTTGTAACGTAATAGGTCATTTGGATGGAACCGGATCGTGACTGCCAGTTGGCTGAGAGCTTATCCACAACTATATTGTACTCAGACACGATTCCAGTGTCAGTAATCACAGTGTTGGAAAGTTGACATAATACACCTGCAGTTCAAAATAAACACCTGAAAACATAATGATGCTGTCATACTCAAACTCAGTTTTTCATGTTACAAATACATTATCAGATAAAAAAAAAGTGTTAGTGGGAAAAAATCAACTGCCATTGGCCAAATGCTAAGGATAGGTTTGTCTATCATTGTCTGATGAAAGTGCCTAAGTAAGTTTGACAATTCACTGGCTGCTGACAAAAATAAAAAAAAATCTTCTGAATCTTTGAAAACATTGAAATAGGTTGTTGCTTGATCTTTGGCTGCACAACAATTAATCCGTTTTAAGGGAAACAAGGGTACTCCTTCACAACTATTCTACAAACAAATTACTAAAGCGATCCACCCAAAAGAGATAAAGTGGAACGAAAAACATCCCAAAACTGTAACATGAAATGACAAGCAAACATATTGTATTTCTCCACAGCTAATTAAGGGATATTCCATGCTTATGGCAGCATTGGACTTGGACCAGAGAGAGACCAGTGCTCTATGGATGTGAGGCCTTGACCCTGGTGGGTGGTGTGGGGGTGGGGTGCAGAGGAAAGCTGGAGACAGGCCTTCATGATAAAAGCTGACTTCCCCTGTTCTCCCTCCCTCCAGCTCTTCCCTCCCTTTTAAGTCTGGCTGTGGACGTCGCAATGTCAAATCATCTCTCCACCTCAGGGCAGGGCAGGAGGCCACAGCAGGAACGGTGCAGGGAGAAATTTGCCTTATCTCAGACTATCAAACTACTTTACATTACAGTCAACCTGTGAACTATTTTGAAGATTGTTTTACTATCCATAACTTAACATAATATAAGAATTAAGTGTTAAGAAAGACTGAATTTCATCTGTGAAAAGGTAAAATCTGTTTGGCTATGTGAAACCATGTAAACAGATGACTTGAGAAATGTACAGGTATGTGGTCAGGTTTTTTTTAACTTTTGTGACCAGCGAAGTAGCTTATACCTGAGAGTGCACTAAAGTTTAAAGAGAAATTCTGTTTTCATACAACCTGGGTGTTAATTTTGTATGTGCTGTTTTGGCAATAATTTCTCTTGATGATAAAAAAAAAAAATTGCATTCACCATATCTGATCACTCCAGAATGACAGACTTTCAGACCTCAGTGTGGTGATGTCACTGTGTTGCCAGATATCAGCAATCTTTTCGTGAGTCCATGTTATCCTAACTGATAAAAACTATTGCCAAAACTAATAAATAAGTATTTTCCGTAAAGTTTGAATTGAGTTGAACTCTCCAGTCTCAAGTCCACAGGTCTATAGGGATGTTCATGTCAGACCAAGAAAGACTAAAAGTAGTATTTACCGTATAGGTGTTAGTACAGGGTTACCAAATGTGTAGCATGTCTCACGTCCTACCTTTTATATAATTTCTGTTCTGTTGTCCTTGCCTGTTCTGTACCTCCACTGGACCCAGCTGGTAACTGCAGTTTCTGAACAAGGCAAGACGGACAGAGGGATCTAGGAGAGTAAGACAAAGAGAGGGTCAAAGAAGGACAAGGCAGGTCTAAAACCAGAAGCAGAAAACCAGGACCATTCGGAAAATATTAGAACAGCGTTCTGCTTCCACTGAGGCAGATGCCATTGGGAGTTAGTGCAGACATAGACCTGTGTGTTGGTGGAGCAAGATGACAAGAGCCCTGCTATTGGAATCATGCATTTGCAATTGATCAAAGAGCAGCCTCCCTCTACATGACCGTGGCATGATAACCGTGGCAGGACTACTGTTTCTTGGAGCAGAGCAGAGTTGAGGTCACCTTTCACTGCAGCCGCACTCAACCACTACAATGAATCGTAATGAAAATCATCACGGGATGACTTGTCAAGAGGATTTTGGCAATCGTTATTTCCTTTGCAGGCACTCCAATAAGGCCCAATAAGAGGCGACAGGCCCTGGCTTCTGCTGTCTGTTATGGCTCATTAACGTACGCGGGGTGGAAAGGTTCGCCGTTGACGCACGGTTGAAGAAACAAAGACAAGAATGAAAAGAAGCGAAAATTAGAGTGGGTTTTTTCCCTTTTAGAAAGTGAATTTATGTCCTCACAGCAGTTCCTTCTGTGCTGTGAAGCTTAAATATATATTTTTACCTATACAATTCTACACACTCTCACCCCTATGTTTCTTCTGCTGTTGCTTCTTTGATTTCATCTTCTGGGCTCTCTTAAGCATTTGAAGAGCTGTGTGGCTGTGAGTGAAGCCCCTAGAGACAACAAGGACAAAAGTGTCTCACAGAAAATCTCATATAATAACATAACAAAACACACACACACACAGATGGGGACAAAAATAGTCAAAACCTCATCATGAAGATATATATGATAACATAATGATTTACCATTCTTCCAGAATCTTTTCTGATCTTTCGGAGAGACCACTGACCACTGAGGTTGAGGCAGGAGATTTGCTTCTGAAATGAAAATAAATAGATTATTGTCCCCAAAAGATGAGATGCAGGAAAGTATACATTCACATTTTATTATTTTACCACACATATTAATGTCAGTATGTCAAAGTCACAAATGTTGAGTATGTTCAAAGTAAGAATATCGGGAACCCAGTTATGATGCCTAGCTTTCACCAACTGTAAATTCAGTGGCTTAAGGCCGGGGTGTGCTCGAAACAAACTAGTTGACGTGTTTTCCACATTGGCCACATTCAAATACGGAGTGAAAAGCCTGCCGCCAAAGAGAGAGGCGATACACGATGAATCGCACAAACGGGGATAACAGCGCACACTTTCAGACAGTCTCTCCTAAAAGGCATTCATTGCGTTGCACTTACATACTTTCTCACCTCTGCCAATTAGCCAATCGCTGCATCAAAAACTCACATGGCATTATCGTGATGTAAACAAAACAAACACACCAATATACATTGTTTACTATAAATGTAGTCAAATGTTTATGTAAACAGTGTGAAACAGAAATTAAGTGGATTATGACCAACAGCTTTAGTCCCTATATGTAAAAGACAGCAATTAGGCTGTGGGTTGTCCTACCTGAGGGAGCTCAGTGGAGAAGCAGAGTCCACCTGTTCTCCAGCCACCCAGGCCTGTTTTGACCTCCATTCAAGCGGCGGTGGGAGTATGTACTGGGAGGGTTCAGGAAAGGGCCCAGGAGGCTGTAATACATAACTGAATCAGTGGCAGCAATAATTTACAGCTCTTATCACTTTATTTGAGTAGATTTTTAATATCTTGCTTTTTAGACAAAAGTTTATACAGCAGCCATTCTTTATATTAGCTTCAAAAGTTTTCATTTAGTGGGGTGGTTCTTTTGATTTAGATTTTCAATTTTAACTTAGGAAACTTCTATGATGCTAGAGCTCTAAATGGAAAAATAAAGGAGTTCAAGCTGTGTCTAGACAGCATATAGTTCTCAGTATACCTTAAGGCAAAAGAACTATAATGTACACAATAATGTCAGTCACATTTAACTCAAGTGCATGTTTTATTTTGAGGTATTTGGCTGACACTTTTAAACAGAGTGAGTTTTCACACTAGAGGAATGCTCATATGTAAGTCAAACTAACAGCTTAATTACTCTCCAGATCCCAGTTTCTCTTTGTGGAAGTGCTAAATTGTTCATCCCCGCCTTTGATGTGTACCTCAGTGTCAACACATTGAGGCCGGCCACGACAGCAGCTGCACCACATCAGCTGGCCTAAACCGGCTACCATGATGTACAGCGCTGAGCACGCTCCAAAGAAAAGATCCAACAAGGGGTAAATGAAGGAAAAAAAACGACGACAGTCCACCAGCGTGAAAAATGACATCTGCTGGTGCAGAGCAACCTTCAGCCCTCCAGGAAATAATCTTGTTTTTCAAGAGAATAAATTCAAAGATCAATCAGGGAGAGTAAGGCAAATCCTGGAGGGGGCAATAACCAAGATGAGAAAGGGACAGGGCAAGAAAATAACTCTTCCATTGACATCACACAGGGGCTGGTAATCCCCAAAATTCTCTGGCCACTTTCACTATAATACCAGCACACCAGGTTTTAAGAATATTACAGAATGTCCCAGGACAGTTGCTTTACCTTCAGAGAAAGTGGCTGCTCTGACTCAGGGTAACTTCTGGGTGGTAAGTATTCAGAAAGCGGCAATGTCCAGTGTTTCTCCAGCGCTGCCTTTTTGAAAAAAAAAACCCAAAACATTATATATATATTTCTGGACAGCAACAGGTGAGGAACAACAACAAAAAGTGTCTTCAGAACCAAACATATAATATTGTATATGATATATAATATTATAGTGTATATAATATATAATAGTACAGGGAGCTCTTCAGTGTCATGATGTGTGTGTGTGTATGGGTGTACGTACAACGTACAAACGTTAGTGTCTGCGCATTATTGGGTGTCTTTGTATGTTTATGTATGTTTTCGTGTCTTTTTCAAGGCACGTGCACAGGTTTTTGTGCACGTGTGTACACGTTTCTGTGTCTATCTATGTATCTTTGAAGATTTGCATGTGTGCAGGACTGTGTGTGTATGGAGAGAATTTGGGGAAAGTATATTTATGCATTTATGCATTTTTATATTGTCCTCTGTGCAGGTTTGTGTACGTGGGGAAAGAGGAATTACTGAACCATCAAACTGAAGAACACATGAACTTGTGTGCATACCTCATCAAAGACAAATTCATCCATGTCCACCTCCTCAAAGGTGTCGTCCTCTCCGGTGTCCAGGCATGTGACAGCAGCCAGAGCAGATGCAAGCCTCCTCCTCAGAGTGAAGCCCCTCCAAAACGCCTGGAGGTACCCAAAGAAGAAATGGTAGAAAACCTTCCATGAATCACGAGGCAAACGTAAATATTGTGTGTTATCCCATTAGGGAGATAAAACATGTTAACCTCTCTTTTAATTGCTGAGTGTTCTGCTGTCTGAACTCTGCGTGACTCCAGGCTGTTCCGAGACAAATGGAGCTCCAGTGTGCCTCTAAATCCTCCAATTCCCAATGGGCTGGGGGGGGACACTTCACTTCAAGTTGAGCCGAGCAGGAATTCTACAACTCTTACTACCGCATTTCTTTGGAATCTGATTAATCACGCTGTACCCCCCTCCACCCCCCCACCCACCGACAACATGCACACACACTATTCTACTACACCACCACCCCCCACTTCTACCGTAGAGACTCATCAAACACTTTTTGTGTTGAAAAGGGATTTGGGCAAATTGTTGAGTAGCATGTTTTTCAGAACAGCAGCTTACACCTATATGCAGAGGATTAGCCGAATAAGCCTCCATAGCACGTATATGGCCTGAAGATGGATGTTCAAGGGTCAATATGGACATTTTGAGATATCCACTGTGTGAAAGCGACTCCAGCCTTCAGCCACATTACTGGAAAATTCTAGATGTAGCAGTAGGGTCCTAAATTACAGGTTCAGGTTCAGTCTCTTATCTATGCTAAACTAGGTTGCGAAATATTGAAGGTTTTGAAACTAGCAGGCACATTGACAAACAGGTTTTATGCAGATAGGGTGCTGAAACAATTAATTGATGAGTCGACTTGATGATTAATCAATAAACCAAATATATAATTTACGAATTATTTGATATTGACAATACTTGTTAGTTGCTGCCCAAATGCAAATTCTTCTCATGCTCTGTGGGTATGTTGCGTGAGCACATAATTTACATACTCTACTCCAGCTGGATAGTTGTTTTCTGATGTAGCTGCCGTAGTGCACACAAGGAAATTCTTCATTTCTTGCAGCACAGGTAACATAACGGTGTCCTTTCAAAATAGCATCAGAGGGAAACTGGTTTGGTGGAGGATGTTGCAAAAAGGGGCAAATGACAAAGGCAACAAACGCAGTTTGAAAATTGACTCCACTCACTGGACTTAACCTCCTGTACAGTAAGTCAAACAAAAAGGTCAGAATGTCTGACAAAATTCCAACAGTTTTACCTGAATGACAGTTGCTGCATAATCTTGGCTCCCGTTAATATAGGAAGGTCCTGACTCTGGCTTTCCTCCATCTCCTCCTCTTCCTCCTCCCTTCTCAGCTGTGAAAGGGCTGCTGATGTTCCCACATTTCTGTCTGCATTTCCTCCACAGCTGCTGAATCACGACTGCTGCTGTGCTGCTCCAGAAAGGACACACACAGACAAATATACACACGCACAAAGTAAGGGATATACATGATGTCATAGCACCTTCATCTTTCAAAACATGAATTTATTTCTGAGCAGACATCTGGAGAGAAGGACTCTGGAGAGTTTAAGCCTGTCCAGAGCCACCCTTCATATGAAAGATCTACTGTCCTCCCAAAGATAGCACAGTGTTAATGATGAAGCTGCGTGTTAAAATGAATAAGATGTTCAACATCTTCTGCTATAAATCACATAAAGGAGGCTCCAATGATGACAAATGCTCTGCAACAGAAACTAATAAAATGCTGAGCTTCTATAAAAAGACTTTTTTTTAAAGGGTGTTTGTTTTAAGCAAGCAGTGTACACCTTTGTACAGTACTTGTGTAGGTTTTCATTACAAACACTACATCAGCTGATCTCACTGATCTGTTGTCATCAGCGTAGAGTTGGATGGAGTGGATGCACACAAGTCAACACTATTGACTCAGAACATTTGGTGAATTACTTTTGGAGGTCCAGGTCTTGATGGTTGGATATAGGTTCCATTTCAAGATTGGAGGAAATAGTTTTTCCCTTTGTTGCCAAGGAGTGAACACTGCCAGAGTACACTTTGCTCACTGCTGGCCCTGTCTTTGGACCTGTTGTAACAGTGTCATGCCGACTCTCTGCAACTGACTTCTTCTCAAAAGTCCAGTAGTTGCATCTGATATCTGGTGGAACTTTTCCAGTGGACTCCATTTCTGGGTGCTCAGTACGCTTCTCAACATTGGTACTGTCCATGTCAAGTGTTTCCTCAGGTGTTGTTTGGCCTACAGCCCTGTGTTTGTCAGTCACAGTGGTCTCACTATATTCATGGGCAAATCTCTGGTCCTTAGCCAGCTGCAGAGCCTCAGTGAAGTGTCGGCAGGAGGTCTTTACAGCATCCAGGGAAGATGAGGCACTACTGTGAACATACGCACACAAAAACACACTGCGTTAGGTAGGGATGCTCACTCTTTTTAGAAAGTCTGCATGCACTGTAGGTGAGCGATGGGTCCAGTAAGACTGAAGAGCCTGTGACAAACACCCACTCATCCACATATTTCAGAAAGTTACATCCTATCCTCTCCAGTCCCCACAAATAAAAAACAGACCTACTCAGTGGCCCTAGGACTGGACGCACCCTCCTTTTTAGTCAGGAAAGCTGACAACTAAATGGTAGCACTGATTAAATGCTGCATAAATGTAACAGTAGGTATATATTAGGAGCAGCAGTTTTCCAGTTTTAAAGCTTTTATTAAATGTAAGGATGAGCATGTTAGTTTTAATTAGATTTTGATGTGATTTCTGTAGGGGTATGATTGGTTTGACACTGGCAAATTCATGCCTGTATGAGATGGATTCTGTACAGTTCAGATTTAATCACCCTACTTACAGTATGAAAAGTAAGAACATTTTTTTGTTTCTAAAACAGATTCCCACTTTTTAAAGTCATAGCAATAATCAATAAACCACACCAGATTATTATCTGTGGTGTGTTGTGAAATGTAATGATTCAAATAAACTTAACTAAAGCAGTTGCATTTCTAACGAAATGCTTAAAGGTCTGCAATTCACATGAGGTTCAGAGTAATTTAGTTTAGAGCATACTGTTACGAAATAGTAGGAGAGATGCTTAATTCAGCATGCTTAATTTCTTGAGAAATTCAGTCCATTCTGCTGCAACACAGAATGGCAGTTCTTACTCTTGACCAGTTCATCTGAGGTGAGGTGAATGAACTGAGTGTGTGCTTATGTGTGTGTGTGAGTTGCCTGCCTGCTCTGTGTGCCCTAATATCATATAATGTCTCTTTCATTGAGGGGATAAACTGACTACAAAGCCACCTCAATGGACACTTAATGAATCTATTAGCAATGCTTGGCTCTGCTCCCCTCCCTGTCTTCAACCCTTAGGGGGCAGAGACGCTTCAGTACCCAGTCAGTCTGGAGGGCCAGTAGCCTTAGGTAGTACAGCTTCTTCTCTACAAAGACACAGCTCTTCATTCTCAGTGGGACAAGAGAGAGAGGAGTCGGGAGGTCCAAAAGGATTGTGACCCCAGTGACCCCCGCCCCCCGTACCTGCTGGTTCACTCCAGGGTCACCATCAACATACCACTGATATAAGAGAGCAGGAATAAGCAGGAAAAAAACTTTTTACACTGTTAAAGCTGTAGTATAACATTTTTTGACAGGGAAAGCCTGCATTTGTCTGCTTGTCTTTTCAATCATATTTTAGGACATTTGGGTACTCCCAGCTAAAGTCATAATGGCAATAACTGGTGGAAAGCAGTAAAAAACTGGAGACCAGCTAAGGTCAAGACAAAGCCTGTACCAAAGTATAATGAATTTAGTGTGTTTTTTATTGCAAATTGGATATGCTTCTACAGCACTGGCTATACTGATGCAGTTTACCTCAACCTCAGAATAGATGCCAGCTCACCAAGATGAATAAAAAGTGGTGGCATATGAAGTAATAGGCTTTCGAAACCAAAAGCAAAAAGATGCAAGATTGTAGCTTATGCCCATAAAAACATTGAAAAAGTTATTGGTTGCTGCAATTTTTTCTCCTGTCCATACTGGCCATGAAACACGACTCCAATGTAAGAGATGGGGGACAGTCCACATTCTGTGCATTCTAAAGGTCAGCCGATGCTAATATCAGGCTTCCGCAGAGTTAGACAAATCAAAGTGGGTATCTTCAATAATTGTATCTTCAATAATTGTGGTCTAGTGAGAAATTCCCTCTCTGTGTTTCCCTGGACAGTGTTTCCTTGCTGAGCTGTGGGATAGTATCACACACAGGGAATTTTGTACTAAAAAGACTGTAACTTTGGAAGATACTTGATTTGTCTAAGTCAGACTGCTGAAGCAACACATTCGTCTTAGCTGAACTTTGAAATGCATCTTTACACAGAACAAGGACTGTGAATTTTGATCCCCATCTGTTTCATTAGGAAGAAATCACTTGGACAGGACAAAAAAAACGAGCAATGCCTCTTTTAATGTACATATGGGCATGTGGGTATTGTTTTTAGATAGACTTGAAAAAAATGTGAAAGCCCAGAATCCCATAGGAAGTACATTCATATTGAATGATTGCAGCACACAAATTACATGCAGTGTCAATGTTCAGCGCCAGTGCAGGAAGTAGGGTGCCCTTTTTTTAGTGAGGTGGAAAGTTAAGGGCCGGGAGGTTGGTTGGGGTTTTTTTTTATGACAAACATCCACAAAATGTTTAGGTTAAATGGCATTATTCTTGTGTCTCTAAACCATGTCTGGGATGTATTTTATGTATGTATGTATGTATGTATGTATGTATGTATGTATGTATGTATGTATGTATGTATGTATAGCAGTGTCTTGTTGTATATTGACTGCAAAGTCAGTTGCCCGAAGAGAACATTAAAGTTTCCTTCTATTTTACTGCAATAACCCTCCAGCTTGTCTTTAAGAGGCTGTTGCACTGTTCGGTAACATGCATGCAAGGAGAATACGGAACATAGCTAGGAGAAGAAAAAGTAAGAAACTTTTTTCCACAAAAACAACTCTTTTGTGGATTTGTTTATGGGTATCATACATAATCACTCTAGGACACCGAAATATTTGTTTTATCTGTTGTGATTCTGACTTTTGTTTTTCTTTGTATTAAGAGAAAGAGATTTTAGTTGCTCAGCCAAATTCATAAAAAGTAAATTAGAAGTATAAAATAGAGGCATTTTGTAAGGAACAGAGGATTCAGCATCCACCCTTTGGAGAAAAGTTGTGAAACCATACCCCTGTTAAACCCCATGGTTTCCCACCTTACAGTCACCAGTGGACTGGCGTGTGGCACTCTTCTCACCTCCTCTGAACCTCAGTCAGACACAAGGTCAGGCCAGGGGTTAAATGGCTGTGTTGGTCCTTGCAAAGCCCCCGAGAATGGCTCATTGTCCGGGGGCCAGGGGGGTAGAGGGCACACAGTGAGGGGTGAAGCAAAGGGAGTGCCATGCTACCCCCCAAGCCATAGGAGTCCTCTGTATGACCCGTACGGGTAGCCGCAGCCACGTTTCATCTTTTGTGCTGCATAATTTGGAAGGGTCATGAAGATAAGCAGAAAGTTGACCACTGTTTTAAGTGTTGGTGGTCTGTCTCGCATAGGCGTGTCAATGTGTGCGGAGGCCTGTGACATTGAAGGACTTGCGAAAATAGATGGACGTTGTCTTTAGGCTCACTACGCCCTATGAATCAGACATAACAAGAGGATAGCTAACATTCCTCACTGCTTCGTGTCTGACAGGCTGCTCAGCACAAGATAAAACGTGTAATACGACCTCTTGTAAACAGGTTTGCAGTCATTTATATTGTCTTATCCTGTTAAATTTTACTCTGGTTTGCAAATTGGTTTCCATTTTTCTTTTCAAGTGCGTCCCTTTAGGGTTTTACCTCTCGCCTGCATGTTTCATTACTTTTTCTTCTTACTACTTTATGAGTGCTATCGATCAAACATGCAGTACTGATTGACCAAACTTTTTATTGAGGAAGACTTTTAAAAAAGAAAAGAGAAATTGTGATTTTCTTCACTTCCTAGCAGAAAGAGATATTTTTAGGAAATTTGTAGAGGAATTAATAATTACTTGACACAGAGGATAGTGACACAGAGGTTAGATAAAAGGGAGAGAGAACATGCTATCTGCAGCATTGGAACTAAAGTACATGGTGCATTAATTGCCCTTTTTTCTATTAGGACACCTCAAAGCCAAATTTCAATGATATAATCTGAGCTGAGAATTTCCCTCCTTCCTTCCCATGAGCTTCTCCCAAGCTGCTTCAGAAATCAGTCCTCTAGACACAGTGTGTTATCTAACTAAGCGGAAAATCAGCGGTACATATAGTTGATTCCTGATGTCAGTATTAGAGAAAATTATCATGATGACTTTTCCTTGAGTCAGTCATTTGTCTCCTACCTGAGCTCCCTGCTGTGCTGCTGCTGTAAATCATGAGTCTGCTGAAGCTGAGCCTGACAGAACATTAGGAAGCTGCCTACGGCCAAGCTGACCTGTTGAACAGCAGGGGGCGATAGAAAAGAGTCTGTCTGCTGGTCATCAATGACCCTCAGGCCAGGCACTGCTTTCTGCAGAGTGGATCTGAAAAAGAGAGCAAACTGTATAAAATATCAGTGGCCACGTTTTAATGGCCTTCATTTTTTTGTTACTATAATATCAACAAAATGTCTTATAGTAGAAGTAGCCTTCTTAAATGGAAAACATAATTTTCAGCCAAATTTAATGTTTTTGTATATTTCTTTAAAAAAATGTAACCAACACCCAAGACCAATGTGGTTCATATTATTAATACATTTAGTTTAAAAAAATAAAACCATAATATCAGCTATCATATTGGCAGCAGCAATGAACAAAAATGTAGGCAAATAAGCTCCTAATATATTTAAATCTATCATCTACTAAGACCTTTTCAGCTGACACACACATTTCTTTTTTAATAACTATACTATTGCTGCATTCTGTACAGTACAGCATTCTGAATGCACTCTTCACTTTGTGAATACAAACAACTTGGTGAGTCCTACAGTTTGTATAAACAGTATATTCAAAGACGATGAAGGCCATTGAGAGCGACATGAACAGAACTAAAAAAAGAGGCTGAAATTTTAGATACAGCAGAGAAATTTTCAAAATGAGACTGAAATTATAGAGGCTCTGTCACGGCTAAGGACTAAGAGATGGAGCTTTTACCAAGGGGTATCCATTGTCTCATTGCAAACCCATATTCATAGCTGTATAGCTCAGTGGGTGGACAGTTTCTCTAATACTGAAGGGTTAGAACAGCCATTCTCCGTTTAGCTTGACAGGTAGAGTTTGAGAAGACGGTTTTCAAGTCACACTGAGGCCACTCATTATACATGCTGTTCTGTATGCTGAATACACTGTACATTTTGCCCTCTGGACTAACTAGACTAATCTATTTACAGTGATTTGATGGATCCGCTATACTTCCACTATCCACTGGTATAAATGATGCACACTGTGATCTGGCATTGCAATCTGAATACATTTTGAGACAGTTAACATGTTTGTTACCTTTATATTGTTTTCTAAAACTATAGTTATGCAGCCACTTTGGATAAAAGCTCTACCAAATGGCGTACGTTAGGTTGTATCAGCCTTCAGACTGGAGGAGAGCTTTGAATGGCTGTGAGTCTGGGGGAGAGGTAACCGCTGCCTGAGGCTAAGGATGTACAAGCAGAGGAATCCCAACTATCTGCCAGAGAAACAGACTCAGAGCATCCACCAATGGAGGCCAAATGTGGTCTGTGTTCAGTGGGAAAATGTGGAGCTGGAAACTCTACAGGACACTAGGGAACAGCAACAATAAAATCCGTAAAAATACAAGCCTTCAGGCTACGAAGTAGATTTTTTAAAACATTTTGAACAACTGGGTTTTTCAAAATTGATTCCCAGAGTACCACATGCTCTTAAATCTGGTCTACTATGTCCCCAGACGAGGATTAAACATGTGTTGGGGGCGAACCTCTCATTTCACCATCTTATAATGTGTGTTTTTGTGAATATTTGAGCATTACTTATTTCATACTGTATCTCTTTACATGTATATTTCAAGATGTTTTACGAATCCATGGCTATAATAGATTTTCAAGGGTAGATCTTGCTGGATTATTTAAAACACTGCTCCATTTTAAAGTAATAAACAATTGTTCCCTACAGTCTATGTACCATAACCACTGACTGTACAACTAATAAAGATGAAGCAGAGAGCAAAGTATTAAATCCAGTGAAAAAAATAAACAAGCAAAACTGACAGTGGAGTAATCGTGGTGCTTCAGGTGGTTTATTTTGATTCAGGTATGGATTGTGAACCCGTTTCTTCAGACCTTTGTAGAGGATTTAAACCCATATAAATGGTTCATACTATATTCTGATAGCATGCAGAGTTTTCCCGACCTACCGCCACCCTAAGACAAAGACATGACCGCAAAGGACGGGATCTGTGTACTGTCAGAGGGATACGGTTTTGATGTGGCCCACTTGGTCTTGCCGACACAGATCAGGATTGGGTTCCAACCCTTCAGGCATGTTGTCTGGCTGGCTGTCTTTAAATGAAGCTCCAAACCCAAATAGGACCTTTTGATCGTTACATGAGCTCATTGAGGTGGGGTGTAATTCAATTCAGGAATGGACGCCACTTAGACACACTTGGGAGAACGCAGAGTAGACCTATGTACAAAATAATTAGATACCATCAGTTTACAATTGACAATTCTCATTAAAGAATTGTGGGCAACTGAGTTTTGCTGGTTTCAGAAAGAAGACTCTCTGTACTGTGATAACCTCTGCACTACACTCAAGAGTTTTTATTATCGTTTTGAAGCATAAAGCAATTTTTCTGTTGGAGTAAACTGTGTATTTGTCTAAGACTGGTTAAATTTAGCCAAATAAATGAAACTCATTATTTTTCAATAATTTAGATACTATGAATCTCTTTCTCTCCTTACAGCTATATCTACATTGACTATACTTGGACTTCAACCTGAACCTTTCCTAAATTGATATAAATTTCATCCTCCTTTCTGAGGGAAACACTGTTCTTGGCTCACATTCCTTCATCCTCCTTCTCCAGCCTGTATGAGCACAAGTCCGTATTTCATTTAGTGAAGACTTCCTCCAAAACACATGCTCTTAAAGTGGCCCTGATTAATCAGGCCCAGTGTTTTCTTCTTCCACGTCTCCTGGATCACGGGCTGCCTACAGGGAGTGTAATTCTTAGAGCTTGCCTTTTGGTGCTTTAATTTAGCCAGTGTTATCACTGGCTCGGGATGAAAGGGCCAGGGCATGAGTGTGGAAATACAGACGGTTAATTCCTCTGTTGGCATTCGAGGTTAGGTAAAGTTCAATGAAATATTAAGGTAATGTTTCAGTTATGGCTTAAGGCGGGTAAATTGTCCACAAGTAACCCATGTTTTTAGGGGGGTTTTGAACAGATAATAAAAACAAGAAAATCTACAAATCAAAAATAGAAATCATTTTTTCAGTCTGTCAGCATTATTGAGCCAAATGGCCAGTTGTAAGGCAGGAATGTTTTATGTGTGCAACTGACATTCAACTCTTCTCAGTTATGATGATTAGTAGTGATGATTTAAAGGTGCAAACGTGAAGTCCAAAAAAGACAGATGAAATCCTCTCAATACAAATAGCTAAACAACCCATAAAAGCATGGGACTGAAAAATTCAGAACTATTTGGAGGGGCAAGCGAAGTATAGTTTTTCATATTTTGGACATTTTGCTATTACTAATGTTACTGGGTGTGAGTAGCTCTGAGGAGCCTTTGCGGAACAGCTGACATCATTGCTCATGACAGGCCAATAGAAGCATGAAGAATATAAGTGGTCATTGCATATTTTTCATATAAACTCACTGCAACCGTCTTAACATCGGTAAAATATTTAGGCACGATAAGTGAATGAGCAAATTGACACTGAAAAGATAATTGATTTTTCTGTTGTATCAATATTTTGGGAATTACGAACACTTAGTGCAACGTACGTACACACAGATGTCGGTGGCACGTCGCAGTAATCTAATAGCGAACGCAAATCACAGTGCTAATCCTGGGAAGTGGACAGGAAGGCCTGTGTTCTGCTGGAATGTTTAGACTACCTAAGCCAACAGACCGAATTTGCGATAGAGAAATACTGGCTTTTCATTGGTATGTTCCTTTGAACATCCATCACAGCGAGTGATATTTCAGAGCGAAGGAAGCTGAGACTGAAACTTTTGTCCAAAGAATTTCCAGAAAGAACTACGGAAATTTCTAATTACACTATCTTGATTTGAAACAGTGTAGCAGGTACTGCAGAGGAGAAGGTGCTAAAGTCAGAGGTGAACAGCCATCCATAAAATTAGAGAGTACTCGGCGCATATAGGACAAATCAACCAGTGCTTTTGTATTAAGCTGATTTGTCCTACAAGCAGATGCATGCAGATCAGAAAACAATGTATTTAGATCCTGCTGTGGAAAACAGTAGCACATGTAATTTACTTTAACTCCTCCATCTAGCCCTCGCCTTACCTCCAGCCACTCTCCTGCTGAAAAGGATTCCCTATCAGGTGGACCTCTCGCAGGAATTGACATCCCTCCAGACTCTCACACACGTTTTGGAGCTCTGAGAGAGAAGTGGAAAAACAACTTGGCCTTGTCAATGTCTATTTTTCAGTCTATTCCTCATTTTCACCAGTGTCTCATCTAATTATGCAGAGCCATGTCAACTGGATGAAATAAATAAAGATGTGTTCCAGAGACTTGTGAACTTACTGTATACATCTCATTTCCATGGAGTCATAGCCTATGCTTGTACAGTTGGCATAGAGCCAATATGAATGCAGCAGCATCATATAAAATAGATGGAATCAGAAGTGTTTAGGCCTAAAGGTTTGGTGCATGTAAATGTATAGCTTTTGTAACTTCTTTTGGTAAGTGAAATCTGAGTGGGAGTAAGAGAATGGAAAAGAAGAAGGCCTGTGCATACAGATAGAATGAGATGAGTACTGAAAATGGCTGAATTTTCAGTATGCGAGTGTCATATAATAATAGTAGTAAGAGCATTTTTAGAGCAAGTTACAAAGTGCTTTACACAAGGTAGCAAATTAAAATCAACAAAATATAAACTGATTAGATAAAGTAAAGTCAGAAAAAAAAGAAGATGAAACAACACAGGTTTTGAATTTGTCCACATTGCATGCACAGTAGAAGTTGGTATGCTTTATGATGAGGAAATGGGATCTATATAGTCTGTTCAATCAAGACAACCTGTTACCTGACATGCAGTTGAATCGAAGATCCAGATATGCAAGGGACACAGAATCAGACATTGAGGGCAGCTGGGTAATTCTAGGAAACACAGAGACAAAATATAACCCTTTTGAAAGCTACACTACATCGCTGTTAAACACAAAAACATGAAATTATGTGACTGGTTTTTAAGTTGTCATGAGTCACCTAAAAAAAAGAGTTTTTAGAGTTTTAATTTTTGATAGCAAATTTATGAGAAAACCAAAAATTGCAGTATGTGTTATTTTCTCCTCTGTGTTTTTATCACATAACAGGCCTTGTGCAAAGACAGACATCAAGTAGGACTGCAGGAATATACCTGTTTTGGGCCACAGAGAGATGTTGCATGAGGGGAAGCCAGCAAGCATTAAGGGCCGTCAGAGAGGAGATGCTGTTGTCGTCTAGATGCAGCTCTCTGAGGAGGACCTGGTTGTTCAGACTGGGGGGCTGATGGACAAACGGGGTGAAGTTGTCAGTTAACACTGGTCACACTGTGGGGTTAAACTAACTTTATGCTGCTGCTGCTGCTGGTCCAGCAACGCCTAAATGACCCCGTCCATCAATGTCAGTTGTTTTAGCCTTGCTGTGTTTACGGTCATCAGTGTCTGCCACAAGTTAAGCTCTGCTGCGATCAAGGAGTGCTTTAGGAAGTACTAAAGTTGTATACATTATCACACTGATTACTATTGTTTGTATGTACTTTTATTTTGCATGCATTCTTTTTCTTTTTCTTGACTTTGCCTCATCAAGCAATTACCAGTGAGTTATTCTCCCAAAAAAAAGAAAGATAAGCTTCAGTAATTGGACATTCTCTCCAACTATTGCTAACAGAGCATTCTCATGGAGGACATTTTGACTATTGTAACTGTAATGTAACTAATAGCATCAATTAGTGCCTTTCATTAAGGTGTCCCAGTGACAGGGCCCTGACATTGTGCATGCTGACTCTCTCTCAAATGAAGCCTGAGGGAAAGAATGCACTTCATGGTTCAGTTTGATTTACCTCATACTTGTCAAAGTTCACCTTTGTTCAACTTGCAAATTTTCAAATTTTGTCTGCAAATAGAAACAGTGTTCTGTTGGTGTATCTTATGTAGGAAAATGGAGTGTGTCGTTTTGTACAATGTTATGCTAAGTATCATCATTCTGAGATCACCTACATTGAACTTGTTACATCATATCCTTTTTTGGTCCAAAAGGGAAATTTTGTTGGACTGATGGAGCATGTGATGTTCCTTTAGTTCATCCATCCATTTAAACCCACTATTCTGTTCAGGGTTGCAGAGAGCTAGTCAAATCATGTTGCGTGAAAGATTTTCAATAGTTTTTTGAATTACAGATTTTGTTTTTGTTATTTTTCCACAGGTAGAGTACACTTTGAAAATGTTCCTTAAGAGGCCATGTCATTCATGTGTACTGCCAAACTGCAGCCTGTGGTTTTGTCAAGATAATCTGTTCAGGCATGATGAGATTCTGATGTTTTGATGTCATCATGGCTGTGATTATAAAATCAATAAAGGGAATGTTATATCTTTGTTTCTGCATCTTGATAAGAAAATGGAAAAAAAACATCTAGTTATATGCAAACAAGAAGAAAACAAGAGCTTTCCATCTTTGTTTTCTGCATATACAGTAACTAGATGTTAAACAGATTGTTTTTCAAAATTAGATTTTTTTGCTGATTTTCCATGGCAAATCCCTACATCCCTACAAGATGAAAACAGAATGATGTGGGCCTAATTTAATAAAAACCTGTTGAGTAACAAGACATCATCCAACATCCAAATCAGTTTCTATACAGATGTCACAAAATTGCAACACTGAACAGTGCTTTCAGCGATCAACCGTAGCTGTTTTTTACCTCAGTAAGGCTGTTGGCTCTCAGGTCCAGTGTGTTGAGCAGAGCACTGTTCTCCAGACCCTCCACGCTTGCCAGGTGGTTGTGTGAGCAGCTCAGGTGGAGGAGAGTGTATACATCCCTCAGTCCTTTGGTGCTGATCAGCTGGTTGTGATCCACTGACAACCTCTGCAGTCTCTTCATAGACTCCAGACCAGCTAGGGATGAGACAGAGATGAGAAGCCACTTATTCAGATTGGAAAACAGCACAGGGTGAGTCTGCATATATGCAGTAAACAAACCATAAGTATGTCTAAAAACCTATTTTGAAATGAGACAGTCCAAAAGCCCCCTCCGATATACATAATATGAGTTTATGATTCAGTTTTAAAGGTGAGTCACAACAAAACGTTACAGTGGCTGAATGTACAATTCAATGTGTTTAACCTCCTGCCTGGCCAATATCTTTTTATGACTTCAGCCTCAGGGCTCAAATTGACTTAAGTAAATAAATCACTTTTCAATGCACATTGCAGTAAAGTGAATGAAGTCCAGGGCTGAAAAGAAGAGAGATGCTGCCCTCTTGTGGAGTATTGCAGGCTTGCCAGGAGTTCATCACAAAACATCTCAAGCTGCTACAAACACACTCCAAGGACAATAATCAATCAAATTACAAACAGTTCAAGACCTCAGATGTGACACAATCACACATCATAATGACAACAATCTGTTATTTCATTTTTTGAGACAAATATTCTAGACATCAAAATGAATGTTTCATAAGGTATGTAATGAATTTTCCAGTTCTCACCAATGCGGGTGATGGAGTTGTGTGAGAGGTCTAGAACGTCCAAATTTTCAGCACCAGTTAAACCATGGATGGACGTCAGTTTGTTGTGGCCGAGTTGAAGAACTCGTAAATTAGTCATATTTTCACAGTCGACAAATGAGATGTCATTTTCCTGTGACCAAACAAATGAAGATCTTAGGACACAACAAAATCTGGCGGTATTGACTGTATTTTCTTACAGTAAAAAAGAAAATGAGAGTAACAATATTTAACTGACAATAACCAACATCTGCACTATCCAACAGCACAGAAGTAAAGATCTTGGATTACTTACTGTAATGTCCCTTGAAAAAAGTGGCATTAAGACAATAAACTCATTATATATTGACCTGTACATCGATGTAGCAGAGCTGTGGTAACTGGTTGATGCCTTCCAGGGATTTGAGGCCACAGCGTCTGAGGGTGAGGGACCGAAGTTGAATACACTGAGCAAGAGTGGATAAGCTACAGCCAGGCAAGTCCTGCAGGGTCACTGTGGTCACCTGAAAGAGAGGCAAAGATGCTTCAGGGCTCAGGAGTATTCCTGGATTTTGAAAGGTTAAGTTGGCATGTGTGACATGGTACAGGGTATATCATTATTAAATCAAATATCATATTTGGACTAGTCAAGTCATTTAACATATCTCACGATTTGCATGCTATTAGATAGCTCTGGTGGGTGAATGTCTACTACCCCACCTAAAAGGATTTCTGTTGCCTTTGCACAAAGGTTACCTCTTGCAGGGATTTCCAGCCTGTGGACTGAAGCAGAGAGTCTGGGCAGAGAGGTGGCAGACTGCTGGCCTCGGCAGGCCTCCTCGGCCCTCTCCGACTCTGGACAGATCCTTTCTGTTTCCTCCTGTTCTGGAGGGAGAGTTTGGACCATGGGATGCAGTCCTTCATCCATGACAGCCTCTTCTGCTCCGTGTGCTCTGGGAGGCACACAGTGGAAGGCCTTGCTGCTTGATTTTGGCAGTCCACAGTTTTATCTATGGAAGCCTGAGTGATGTTCTTGTCTGGGTCATGTTGTTGTGGCATGGTTTCAGTACTGCTGGGACAGATTGTAGATTCACTGTGTAAAGAACCAGGGTTTGAGGAAGTCCAGGTGGGGCTGTCTTCTAGCTGTGAGGCCAGGGATCTTTGTGCTTTATCTATATTCTTTTTCTCATTTTGATCAATCATGCTGTTATGTTCTCTTTTCTTTATTTTCTCTTGCAGCTCATTTGCTCTTACAACACTTACCTTCTTTTCCCTATCCTCTCTCTTTTTGCTCTCCTCCTTTTCATTGAGTCTTATTTCTTCTTCTGTTTTTTTGTTAACCTCTTTCTTGTTTTCTCCCACCTCTTCTCCATTCTGCTCCTTCTCTGCCTCTACATTAATTATCTCCTCCTCCTTTTTTCTCTTCTCCTCCTGCTTCTTCTCTTTATCTTTTGTTTTGCGCTCATGTTCCATCTTTCTGTTGTCCACATCATACCCTTTATACCCCTCCTTATCTTCCTTGAGCCTTATTTCTTCTTCTGATTTTCTGCAATCCTCTTTGTCCCTCTGTCTCCTCATCTCTTCCTTTTGCCTCCTCCTCCGTTCTTCCTCTTTTGTTTTCCTTTCATCTTCCCTTTTCCTCTTCTCATCCTCTTCGATGGGTCTTAGTTCTTCATTCATTTTTCTATTTTCCCCTTCCTTTTTTCTTGCCACTTCCTTCACCTCCCTTTTCTCCTCCATCTTTTTTCTTTCCTTCTCCCACTTCCTGGCATCCTCCTTCTCCTCCTCCTCCTCCCTCTTTTTCCTCTCCTCAAGTTTTATTTCTTCATCTACATTTCCATGTTCTCTTTTATCCCTCTTCCTCATCTCTTCATACATCTTTTTTCTATCATCAGCCTCTGCCTCCTCTTTCTTTTTCCTCATCTCCACCTGCTTCTTCCTCTCCTCAATCTCCTTAGTTATTCTCCCCTCTTCCTCTATTCTCATATTTTCCTCTTCCCTCTTTCTTCTCTCCTCCTCCTTCTTCAGGCTCATTTCTTCTTCCATTTTTCTCTTCTCTTTCTCCATCTTCTTCCTTGCCTCTTCTATCTTTTTTCTTTCCTCCTCCCTTTTCCCCTCCCCTTCCTTCTTTATCCTCTTTACCTCTTCTTCCTCCTTCATCATTCTCATCTCATCTTCCAGCTTCTTCTTCTCCAAATCTATCTTATTTCTTTCCTCTTCTCTCTTCCTCTTTTCCTCCCTCTCCATTCTCCTCTTTTCCTCTTCCTCCTTTTTCCTCTCCTCTTCCTCCTTTTTCCTCTCCTCTTCCTCCTTTTTCCTCTCCTCTTCTTTTTTAAGTTTCATGTCTTCTATTTGTCTCTCTTCCTCTTTCTTCCTCCTTGTCTCTTCCTCCATTCTGTTCCTCTCTGCCTCTATCTTCATTTTCTCCTCTTCCCTTTTCCTCTTGGCCTCCTCATCCATCATTCTCTTCTGCTCTTCTTCCCTCATCCTCCTCTCTTCCTCCACTCGTCTCTTTAAGTTGCTGATCAGTTCCTAATTGGTAAAGATGGTCACTAGAGTTACAACAAAGCAAGTTGTCCCATTTCATTAGAAACATTTCATTGCAAGTACATCAAACAACCCACCTATAAACTGCAAACACCTCAAAGCCTAAACACCTAAAGAGGAATATGGAACTATGACCACTAAGTGTAGATGATAATTATATGGTATTTGAGGTCATTCCTCTGACTTGAGAAGTCAAACATCCCCAAAAGGGCATGTGTTTTTCTACATACTCTCACGGTTCTCATTCCAAATTGTTAAAATAATGATGAATTCACATTATTAACTTTGCTTAGAAGTTCCAATACTTAATTATTAACCAGGAAGAGTGCCTACACCCAGTGGTAGCCTCTGCGGGTTGAACATCTGGTGAAACATCTAACAAGAGGATTCAGGCCTACCTGCTGAAGCAGCAACTCCTGTTCAAGTTTTTCCTGAGCTCTCTTCTGCATCAACTCAAGTTCCTTCTGATGGAGCTGGATACAGAGAGAAATAATTAAAACGTAATGATAATCGTATAAATTACATTTTACACTACACAAATTCTGGATTTTCTCTTTTATATTTGTCTTCACACAGCATACGTGTCTCACTGGCTGACAACTTCCTATCTATCTATCTATCTATCTACCAACCAACTGTCCATCTTGTTGTCTTTACTTAAATTCCAGAGGATAAATTTGTTCTTTTGGATGCCAAAACTACAGCATATTTCTTGAAAAGGCAAGGAGGCAGTATCCTTCTCAAGAGCATTTGCGCAAGGCAGCAGTTTCCTCACATTGTCTGTTTCCTTAATTATTACATATATTATTAGACATATTTGAAGCACCAGGTTCTATTTTACCTTTTTCAGTAAGACGTATATGAGACAAATCCCTACACATTACTTATTTGCTCACCTGAAATTTTAAAAAAAGTCCAGTGACTCACCTTTTCTGCCTCCATTATCTTCTTTAGCTCCTTCTGGAAATCTCTTTCTATTTGTCTCTTTTGCTCCTTCTTCTTCATCTCCTCACAGTGCCGTTTCTCCTGCTCTGCCTCGTATTCACTGCGTTTCTTTCTCTCCTCTTCATTCAGTGAGCTCTCAAGGGTCTTCACTTCCAATGCCAAATGCTTCTCACTCTCCATATATTCATCTGTTCCAGCTTCATCTATGACGAATGCAAAAAATTAATGGATGGATTAAGGATGGAGGAAAATCATGCACTTGTGCCACTGTTGGTTCAAATCTGGCTCCCATTGAGCATGTCATCCCCTTTTTCTGCCTTCACTGTTATTCTCTATTGCACATTATGCAGTGAAAACAAACATAATGCATAAAGAAGTATACATATCATCTTACATGAATGATTTGGGCAGCACTTGGGCAGGTCAGTAGGAATATACTGTATGTTATTCTTCCAAATTGTGTCAAACTAGACTGGTGGTGTAGCAGTTATGGTCTTTCAAACTGTAAAAATTATTGTTTTAATTAGAGCATTTCAGCTCAAACCATATATTTGTATGTCAAACATGTTGCCAAAAAGCGTTATCACCATCACAGTTTTAACCATTGACAGTATTTAAGGAAATGATAAACGTAAGGCCTGGCATTATGTACATCATTACTGTACACCACTACAGTTATTAATGAGAACAAAAAATAGGACAACAGTGACCTCTTGTGGGCAACTGTTCTATCACCAAAGAAGTTGCAGTGCATTATCAGACCTTCAGCAAGGCCTCAACGGTGCAATGGAAAAGGAACAGAGGAAAGAGTAATTTAGCATCAACTTCCATCACACGTGTGCAGTTAACTACTATATTTAACATGTCATGCCATGTTTGTTCACTTTGAATTTTCATAGTGCTGTCACTCAGACATAAGTGCATACTGTACAAGATCTTATTAAGTACAAAAACAATAATGTTGTTCAGGAATCATACTTTTTATTCACAAGTGAATTCACAAGTGTTGCCCAAAATGTGATGCTTTTACCTGGAAAATTTGCACATGAAAAAGATAATTTAAAGGTGACATTTATCACCCTTAAATAAAGCCAGGCTTCTCCATGTGTACAAAATTTCAGTAGATGTACTTTTGAATTTGAGACCTGTGTCACCCTGTGGGGTTAACACAGCACTGCCTCAAGCATTTTCACTTCATTTTTCTAGACTTGTACTGTACCTTTATTGTTGGGACACAGTGACACATTGTGAATGAAAAGTGCTTGTGTCTCTGTGGGTGCAGGAAGAAGGCAGGTGTCAGTGGAAGTGTTCTTCTCCTCATTTTGTGTGTCACAAGTGGCCTGTATCAGGCAAAACATAAATTTAGAGTAGTTTGCCAGAACTGGTGGACCGATTGTATTTTGGATGTGTCATACAGTAAGAGACTTGAGACTAGATTGCAAAGACAAACATTTACCTGCTCATTCAGTTTCATCATGTCCTTATCAAGGTCAATAGGCAATTTCATCATGTCCTCAGTGTGATGTGATGCAGAGAAGTCTGAGATGCAGTTGAAAGAAAACAGATATTATCCATCATCATAGGAACAATCTCAGCCATGGCATCATTTGGAGGTCTTTTTATTGTAAATATCTAGAAATACAGAATAGTTAACTGATAGCATCATGAATGTGACAGGTTAGGTTGGTAATTTAGCAGCCATTTTTGAAACACAAGAGCTAATTCCATGCCCTTGTTCACCACAAAGAAGCAGTGACTCTAGAAGCTAAATGTATTTGCTATTTAGCAAGTTGTCACACCTTCAAGTTCCTCAAGGATGAGCTTCTCACAAACTGCTGCTCTGCTTCTTGAGGTTTCAAAGTAGCTGAGCAGAGATGGTGGAATATCATTGAAGTCCTGTTGTGACAAAGTTGGTTTATGTTAGTTTGGTCACATCACAAAAGGTTAAGGTTAGTGTTGAACATCCAAGCGTGTTTTACTAAGCTCGTGGAGACAAAGTGGAGCAATGA
The DNA here is from genome assembly GCF_020085105.1 of Siniperca chuatsi. Classification (NCBI taxonomy): domain Eukaryota; kingdom Metazoa; phylum Chordata; class Actinopteri; order Centrarchiformes; family Sinipercidae; genus Siniperca; species Siniperca chuatsi. The sequence continues at coordinate 27,747,796 of NC_058045.1, read as the reverse complement.
CTAATAGCCTACAGTATATAGTTAGTGTGATAAAAACAGTAATCAGACTTGAGGTAGGTCAGCTGATGGGCACAGAAAGTTCATCCAGCCATATCTATGCTGCTTATCCTGTTTAGCGTCCCACGGGATTACTCCTCAGTTGTGTGTGTTTTAATATATGGCTTCCAAATTAATATTCTTGATCGTTTTGCGATGCATTTATAGAAATACATACTAAAATTGTATAATAGGAATGGACGCGCCAGCCATGACCGATGGCTGACGCATGAAGAAATTAACTTTCAACTGTCACCTTTGACTTTACTGTCCACATGGCAAATTTGACTTGGAGCCAGGTGAAACACAGAACATGAAACATGAACATAAAACATGATGAAATACTTCAAACATACGATAGAAATATGCAAAACATATGCTAAACCCACCGCTCAGGCTGACATAAAATAGTTGATAGCAAGTAACAGCTGCTACTAGCTACGTTTAGCTTGCTGTCAATATCACCTGTCCAGTTAACGTTAACAAATGTTAATTTAACTTTAACCTACTTATTTCAGTGTTCTGGCCTCAACAGGAGACTACTTACCGCCCCCTCATCAAGTGAAAGACTCTCCTGCTCTTCTTTAGTTTCATCAGTATCAGAGATGACTAGGTTATTTAGCTCCCGCATGATTGTGTCATACATCTCATTATCATCCGTCATTATTTTCAAACGTCAGCTACTCGTTTTCTCACTAAACGTTTACACTCAATTACCACCATCTGTCTTCAGAAAGTTATCTTAAGTTGCTGTTATTATCGGCAATACCAATAATTGCTGTTTAGCACGTCAAAGCTTATTTAACATTTGCTAGCATGCAACAAGTCGAAAAGATCCTTTCGCGTCTAGGAGACACTTCAGTCTCCATGGAAACAGCGCTGTGAACTATACAGCCTCGCTAGGGACAAACCGTGCAAAAGGCAAAGGGAAAATGTAAGATTCTTCTTGTATTCTTGCAACTCACATTTAGCAAAATGTTATTATTTCTTTCAATATCATCTTTACTTATACTTATCACCATTAATATTTTCATATATTTTATTAGTTTTTGCATTTGTATTTTTAATTATTTGAATTAAAATAGCCCCTGGTATAATGACGTTTTACAGTTATATTACATTCTACAGTCAGTTCATTGTTGTTTTAACAAAAAAGGCAGGTTTTAGATAACATTCTTTATTGATTAATTAATTGAGCACAATAATATTAAAATCTTTCTAAGTAAGACTAAGCGCCATTACTCTCCTACAAACATTTTAAAACTTTCCACACTTGCCAACTAGTGTTACACTTTGGAGCAATAAGCAATCTGAGAACAGCAAAACTGTTTGGTTGCAACACTGCTTAGTGAAAATAAAATGTAGTGTCATGGACTTGTGTGGGCATTTTGGGCAGCCAGCTAGAAGAGGTCAGTGAGCCTAAGACCTTGTAGGTGAATCACAGGACCAGAAGAACAAAAAATGTGTTGCTGTGAACAATGCACACTTTTTCCATGGCATTTCTGATCACAAAGACCAGTTCCTCTCTCCCGTGGTGAAGTCTCTGCACTCGGGCTGTACTCCTTCTCTTTGAGGAGATTCCAGTGGCCCACACAGGTTTTCTCATACACATTCCCGAGGGCTTTCTAAAAAGAACCCAGTCTCCTTCCTCAAAGTTTCAAAGAAGAACAGCGTGTCCTCCATCCCAAATTGTTTGCTCCGGAGACACACCAAGGCCTGTTCTCCTTTCTCGTGACAAAAACAAAACAACAGAATGGCGCCAGATCAGTCTAATTTTTCCTTCAAAGCCCAAAACTGAATTCCACAATGACAATGAAAGGCACCACCACATCTACAACACTTATGTGGCTCACAAGGTCAACACCATCAGAATCTTCACAGGTCTGGCACAGACGTGCTTTCATAAAGGTCATTATGGGTCAAAGCACAACTTCAGTCCTGAGGCTGACGGGCAGAAACAGGACACTTTGGTGCTGCCCCCGTTGTTAGAGTCAAACTGCCTGTCCCTTATTTTTCATTAGGTCCTCTAACATGCATTGACCAAAATCAATTGCTCAAAAAGGCTCCATCAGCAAGCCTTGTCCACTCCGATTAGGGCCAGGCCCTTTGTCAGTGGGCAAGGTGTCCGTCGCTTTTGTCCAAGTGCACGGAACCCAGACAGCAGCCAGACAGGGCCAAGCTCCAGATTTATACAGCAGATTATGCCAGTCAATGGTGGCTCCAGCCCAAAACGCGGCAGCAGTTTGGATAGCATCCGTGTGTTTACACTGTCAAGGGTTTTCTGTTACTCGTCTGTTGCCATTATCTTGGCAGCCATTGGGCATATCAAGCCTATCATTTCCATCTGGGGGGCTTTGACGAAGGAAGGGATTGGAGGAAAAAATTACCACCACCCCTAATTACCCTTTAACTTTTTCTCACTGCCCATTTGAATGCACAGGGTGTAAGTAACAGATTTATTAATTAGGAGACATTAACAATGCATGATGTGATTTACTAAACTGTGCTTTTGTGCTGTTGTGTAGACCCTGTTTAATCCATTTACCATATTTAGTCATCATGGATTAAATCAAATAGGGAAACCTAAAATGAAAATACTATCCAGAAAAAAAATATTTTCCATGCATGAACTCAAGTTGACATTTCAAACCCCAGTGCTGGAAAATGGATGATTCTTCTCAATGCACTGAGCCAGATTATAGGCTTCTGAGAGTAAGGCGACTTGTATGTAGACCTGATGATAGTTTAAACATATTAGGTGCATGTGAGGGGGGAAATGTTTAAGCGAGCTAATCCTGTACGTATGCCATGGTAAGCCTAATCACTCTTATGTTGCATTCTTGTAGTTATCTGCTGTCAAATCAAATTCTTGCTTCTGCAACCAATATCTTATGTTGGTTCTTCACAAATTTCCAAAGCTATACATGGACAACAAGTTCAACCAGTTCATCTTCATCACCCTCCTAACTGAGATTATCTGTCCGTCAGTGGGATGACAACAGCAGTGAATCGGTTGGACTTTGACACAGATTTGGATTGCCTTTCATAGTTATCATTTGTTGCCAGTGTGACCTTAGTACACCTAAATCTGCTTCAAATGACTGTGGGATTACTATAATCAAGTTTCCCCCTAACAAGGTGGAGGCTGGTAGTAGTACTGGCTTTTATTCACCATTTAGACACTTCTTCCCAGTTATTTGTGTTGTAAACTCTGTGAAAAATGTGGTATTACAAGTTCAAATCCAAACATTTGCACACATCTTCTTTGCAAATATCTAACAGTCACATGCTGAAACAGACAGCCCCGCAGGGCTATCTATGGTAACACTGACAACCGGGGGCAAAATTAATTGTTTAATTCACCAATGGGGTGGAATACTGTACATGTATTGAGAATATCTCAAGCTTAACTTAAGTATTGTGTGCTTACACACAGTCTATGTAAAGACATCCACTGTGTAGACACAGAATGGCTCTCAGTGAACAGAGACAAACTGTAGAGGACAGTCACTGCTGGTCGTCTCAGAATATTTAATGAAACATTTGCTTTTAAACAAAACATGCAGTTTAATAGAGAAAAAAATACATGAAATTATATTTTTTCCTTTCTAGATGAAGTTGATCACTGTGTGTATGTAGTAATATGTAGTATGTAGAAAGCTAATCTTCGTAAAGGCAGAGGAACTATTGAATTTGGAACAATGCAGCCATTCATAAGAGTGCAGGGCAGAATCTGCTTACTTTTTCACATAAAGTTACATGGTGTGGATTAAAACGTCAAAGAAATGTACCAGTAATAAGTCTGACAGTGTGCAGTATTTGTTTTTTTCACTTTTATTCAATTACATTAATATGACATCAGAGTTGATAGTTCCTGAAAAGTTGCCAACAACCACCTAACAGCTTTGTTTTTAGTTTAATAGCCAGCAATTTATTAGTTTATCATATTGGTTCTGGAAAGTTTTCATATACTGTACTGGAGGGTTTATCAATCCCCAGTGGTGAATGTAAGTCTTGAATGCTGTCTTGAGGTTAAAGTATGACTATAACAAAAGTTGGAGTGGGTTTCACCTGCTTACAAGTCTCTTAAGTACCAAATGGAGGGAATTTACAACATTCAAATCACTGACATTGCTGTCACATACTGACATCTAATAATTCATTGTGATGTTCTGACATTCATTGCACTGTTGCACCCACATGGTGCCAAAGAGGGCTAAAACAAACCATAAAGAGAGCACTTGTCCCAGATCTGGTGTTAGTGCTGTGATGCTCTCTGTTGGGTCCCATGACTTGTTCTTGGCCTTGTGTCACAGGACAGTTACTAGTGAGAGGGGAGAGGAGGCTTTGCTGCAGTTAATCCTCTTTTTGAAAAAGCATCTCCACCTCCAAACCAGCGAGACTGAGCTACATTACTGCTATTTATGTTGTTGAAAATGAGCCCCTTGTGTGTGTGTGTGTGTGTGTGTGTGTGTGTGTGTGTGTGTGTGTGTGTGTGTGTGTGTGTGTGTGTGTGTGTGTGTGTGTGTGTGTGTGTGATGAATGTCCTAGTGGACTTGGGTGTCACTAACTGTCATTTTGTGTGTGAGTCCCTGTAGGGCTGGGCAATGACTCATTATTATTGTTTATCGTTCCTCTATATAATTATGCTGTTACAAATTTCTCATGTCGAGATACTGTGGCTCACACTTCTTATGGCTAAATGATTGATATAAATAGAATTTTACCCAAATTTGTCAGAGCATGGGAACTGAAATATCTAAGAAAATATACTTTTTGAAAATTACAGAATCTTGTCATGAAAAACACTGACTTGAAAATGAGTTAAATCTCAGGATCATTAACATATGCATCCACCCATTATCTTTACCAGTTTATCTTGGTAGGGGACTGGAGCCCACACCAGCCAACACTGGGCATGAGGCAGGGTAAATCTTGGACAGGTCCCCAGTCTATCACAGGACTAACACACACAGCCAGACAACTATTCAAACTCACAGTACCATCTATGGGCAATTTAAAATCTCCACTTAGGTACCATGGTATTTCAATGTAGGCATGGTAATGCTAGTACCATGTTTTTTTTTTGCAATCATGGTAGTTACTAAACTACCATGCAATTGTACTTCCTCTGCTACCAACAGGATCATAGGATTTGGGTCATTTCATACTGGAATCAACAGAGCAAGTGTGGTGTTCAAACTTTCTACAGAGTCCTACAGTTTGACAGCGTAGCATTATAGAGAAATTGGCTCTGCATCAGACAATACCATGAATCAAATGAAAACAACCATTTATATCCATTACCATCAAAGTACCATTATACTTTTTTTGGTCTGGGTGTGGGGGCAAAGACCTTTTCATTAATATTATTCTAACTAACAGTTGGTATGATGAAATATTGAAAATATTCAATATTCAACCTATAAACAGAAACCTTCATGTGCTACTGTTTTACATTCAAATTATGTGTTTTATGTGTCTTTTTTTTTTTTAATTAAATGAAGGAAATATTCAAGAGCAGCAGTAACCACTACAGAAAAACAGACAAATAAAAGAGCAACATGCAGAAAGTCAAACTTTGTTAACAAAAACGCAAGATAACACCACCACTTTACTGGTCAGTGTGCTTAAATGATTGGCAGTTCCAGCATTGTTGGTTCTTGGACCAGTAATAATAATCTTGCACTGGTGCAGAGATAATGACAGCTCACATAATAACATAATAGCACAGGGACACACAAGCAGTAATAGAGCTGTAACAAAAGTTGAGAGCACCAGAACACAACCTGTACCAGGACTAGTATCAACAGCTGCTCCTACTGTAAATCCGGTAAATCGGCAAATCCACTTTGTACTTTACACTTATTTTAATTTTATACTTATATCCACTTTGTACTTAATTTATCTTGCCTGTATTATAGTGTATTATATTTGATTTGCTTAGAACTTCTATTCCTGTGTGCACTGACGTGATAGTGAGCAGCTGTAACAAAAGAGTTTCCCCTCGGGGATCAATAAAGTATTTCTGATTCTGATTCTGATGGTACGTGAGGTGGCAGGACGTTGCCTACGACTCTGTGGTCAGTTATTCTACAAAAGAAAAGGAACAGCATGGAAACAAAGGCCACAAAAAATCCTTTGGGCGAGAGAAAAAGCATCCTCGAGTAACCTACAGTTAAAGACCTGGAAACTCAGACAAGACACAACATGGTGGGAGCAGATAGCATTAATCACCATCTAGTGTTTCCATTCTTATTTCACCCATCCAAACTCGAGCCATCAGCAATTCTCATGGCCTTGCCGTCTCATTTTAACTCGTCTTCACTAGAAAAAACAAAGCTGTCGGGTGAACGTCATTGTTGCCTCACCACTGACTGTTTTCTTTTGTTTTATCAGAGCAGGTTTGAGCTGCACTTCGCCTTTCACAGCCCACAGGCTTTTCTGTTTTTCAAAGCAGCTCCCAGACAGCACATGAAATACACTTTGTTTCACCTGGGTGAAAATGGAGCTTTTCAAGACAATAGCGCACACACACAGGGTTTGTGAGTGAAAGAGTTCAGTGTGTAACCATGATGTTATAAATAGTTAATCTAAATATAAATACATCATAGGATTGGATAACAGTTGCAGGATGTTACCGCTTTATTTGGGAGTAAATGCTGTCTGTGATGCACAAACTCAAAAGGTTTTTGGTTGCCAGTCCTGAAAGTTAAAACTTCATCTTCCGCTGTTTTACTGACTTGATTTTACTTCCATGCATGCCACTCTTTACTTAATACTGCTATTAAAATACCCTTATCAAACCCTCTCTATCACTTGTTATTTATAGGGATAGTTGTATAGGTAGTTGGCCCATGGTAACCTTTGACAATATAGGCAAAATCTTAGAGGATGTAGTTTGCGGTGTTGTTGAACTGTATTGCATTATAAGAAGAGGTGTTTCTGATGTTTAGCCTACCTTCATTGATATAAATGTGGTGGACAAAATAATAGAAACACCTGTCGTTTTAACATTATGCAGTTCAACAGAACCACCAACTCCAAAATGACCACAGTTGAATCAACACCTTTCAAACAGTTTCACGAAAATTGTAACATTACAACCTTCATGAAGGGAGGATTTATTGCAGGACTATTAGTTTTAGCTAGGTGTACCTAATAAACTGGCAGTTGAGTGTATGACTTTTCCATCTTAATACAATAACAATTTATTCCATTATAAGGACAATATTTGGATGACATGAGAGTATTCTCACTGTTTGCCAGATTTCTTGCCTTAGCATTTCTTTCTGAGGAGTTGACTGTGAAGAATCAGGAGCAGCATAAAATCATTGAGTCGCTCATTCGTGCCAGCTCTGGGTGATTCCCATTGGCTGAGAACTTGCGTCTTTGTGACACGGTGAAAACCAATATGCCTTAACTTTCCATCAGAGGTCTGGGAGGGGTAAACTCGTGACGGCCGGATGGCATCATGTTACCAAAGTCCGGGTCAGTTCATGAAGAATTCAACAGGTAGCCAAGGTAAGCCGCCATCTGTGACCAACTCTGTGTTTACCGTCACAAAATCAAAACAGAAACACAGAATGGACAACACCAAGTACCTGGTGTTCAGTAGTCCATATAAATTAATCACTTGTTTTATTCCTATTTCAAAACAAGGGACAAAGCTCCACCTAAAACAGTTATTTTTCAAAATAAACACATTTCACAAGCCAGGTTTGTTCCACAAAATAAGGACATGAGAAAAAAAAAAAGAATTTCTACTTCTCATCACCAGCCAGTCTCTTTATTAATGTGTAACACTATATTGGGTTATAATGCCACAGTACACACATCCACTGAGCTCACCCAGATGACCTACTGATGCACAAGCTCCAGCTGAGACAGCTGTGTTATATATGGTTTAACCAGCTGGAAAATTACTGAAAATAGATTTTAATATAGAACATGACGAGGCAGACGACTGTACTGAGATGAGTCGGAGAAAGGGTCACAGCATGGGGCATGATATAAAAACAGTTGATGACAAAGGAAAAACTATAATAAAGTGTGTTAGTTGTCCAAGTCTCTGAAATCCACAGAAGGATGAACATCATTTATCCAAAAGATATTCCCTCATCTGATGTTTTGATGATGGTGGTAGAAAGCGTTGCCTAACACATTGCTTTGTCTTTGTAATTAGTCACCCTTAGATCTTTTCCGCTTGCCATTTTGTTCCAAAAACTGTCATCAACTAAGCCTGCTCAAAGTTTTTTTTCATGTCACAGGTGATAGGATTATAGGATGTTAAAGCTGTATGTGATAATATAATGATGAAAATTCAAGAGAGGCAAGATTATAAAGAAGTTTATACATAAACACATAGTTTAAAAACATAATGAAAGTGTTACGATGTTGGCAAACAGGGAACAGGAAAGGACCCAAAGGCAGACAGAGGAGGCAGCACAATGATTTAAATAATTTGATAGAGCTTACTGGCAGGTACCAAACAGGTAACAGGCCCAATAAGTCCAAACATCAGAGAAACCAAAACCAACATAACAACTGGGACAAACCGACAAAGGAAGGACACAGACTTAAATACACTTAGGTGAGGGAGACAACGAGACACGGGTGAAACCAATGACACAGGTGAACACACTTGAAGCAATCAACGACAGGAAGCAAAACTAAGACACAAGAGGGAGGGAGAGTATTACAAAATAAAACAGGAAATAACAGGACAAAACCTCTAAACCGTGACAGAATGAATGAAACTATCACAATGACCTTAAGGGTTAGGAGGTTGTTATCATCCTCATTTTGGCACTTTAGGCAAAGTGATCTTTTTAGACTTAACACATGACTGACATGCAGCATGCGGCAGTCTCATGAGCGAAATCAGCATGCGCATCATCATACTCCATAAAGAAGGAGGCATTCTTCCAGCCAGACAGTGACATCATTGATTTCTGGACCAATGAGTTGATTCCTATACCGTTATCTATTAATACAAAGATACATACAGAGTACACACACATATAGACACAGAAACACACACATCATTATACTATCTACCAGGAACATCTCTGGCATAGTTATGATAATGGCTCTTATCAAATCTGTAAGAGTGTGACCTTCAGCAAACTAAAAGACCTTTTAGCTCACCGATTTAAAATATTACATCAGTGAATGTATCACTTGTTTGGTCTACAGATGACAGAAACAGTAATGTGCTGCTACTATCCCACAGATGTTTTAGGCGCAGTATTATAGTGTTCTTGTGCTGTCATCTGTCATTCAACTTCAGTGTTACTTCAGTTAACACACCAGATTTTCATAAGAAATGTAGTAATGGAAATAAACTTCTGGAGTAGGCTACTCTAGTACTGGTGAGCTTCATTGTATGCATAGTGTAAAGAGAACACCTTCTAGAAATAAGCGGTGCAACTCGGGTGAATGAACTACTGCTCAAACATTTTCTCTCCTTTATGCTTTTTAAAAACCATAAACTGTAACATTGAATCAGGCTCCAAACGCTCAAAATGGCTCAACAAGAGTTTTCACTTCAGTAGAACCTTTTCTCTTCCTAACACCTTTCTTATCAGTGACACTTATTAGCCACTTTGTTCGCAGTACATTGAGCCCCATCTGCCACTGTTTACTGCATGCAGATTAGACTAATAGAGTTTTTGGAATAAAATAATATGTTCTTCTATGCTGCCTCTTTATGACCCTGTATGACTCCATAATACATAATGCCATAAATACACTGCATCCAATTCCCAGTGGGTTAACCTAAGCTTGTCAGCTTTGTTGTTCAGCCTCAGCTGCTAGTTCTGTGTGTTCTGTTTGACTTGTCGGGTGCATCTTCAGAAAGAGGACGGCCTGCTGGGTGTTGAACCAGAGCAGAGGTACCAGTTTCCTCGCCTCATGATATCATGGTGGTTTGTTTTCACTGAAATGTGTTTTTTTTTTTTTTCTTCTGTCATATGAAGTGTAATTTGGTGAACCGAGTCCTCATGTTTTAAACAGTTTTAGCCTTTAAACAGTTTTGAAGTAATTTTTTCATAAATGTGGTGATTAAGAAGCAAGCTTGGTGATATGTTTAGCCATCCTAGCTGCATTGCTCTAGGGATGGCACTGTTGGTCAGTCCACCTCTTTTGTCCAGACTGAAATAGCTCAATAACTATTGGACTGCCTTGAAATTTTGTACAGACATTCATGGTTCCCAGAGGATGAATCCAACTGACTTTGATGATAACTTTTAGTTCAGAGTGACATATCTTGACAACTGTCAGATGGATTGTCATGAAATTTGGTTCACACATTCATGCCCCCCTCAGGATGACTTTTCATCTAGTGCCATTGTCTGGTCAATTTGTCTAGCATTTCAATTTATGATCAAATAATTGCAAGACTAATGACATTCCCTCAGTTGTACTTTATGTTGAGTGCTATTTAGCAAATGTTAGCGTGCTAAAAAAAACTAAACTAAGATGGTGAAATAGTAGACATTATACCTGCTAAACATCAGCATGTTAGCATTGTCACTGTTAACATGCAGCGTCACAGAGTTGTGTGGCTTTACACTCTCAGTCTTGTTATCTCTTATTTATCTCATACAGGTCTAAACACATCTTTCACCACTGAACACACACACACACACACACACACACACTATACTGACACATATTCCAAACCTGGGAGCTGACCACAGGAGGTGATATGCTCAAACACACTTCGAAAGGGGCTAAGGACGACGTTTTTACAGCTTTTCTAGTGTTCAGCCCCAATCCACTCTCTGAACAGATAGTGACTATGCAATGATGATACCTCTCTTGGTATTTGAATGGGTGGTGGCAGGTACCTAGATAATTTATAAGTGAACTACAGTGTCATCAGCCAAACAAAATATATGCGCACTAATAGAATTAACATGAGCATTGGTTTTCTTTCACTCCTCTCAGGGTTTCTGCGCTGCCCTGCTGATGAGATGGAGGCTATTAGCAGCAATCGATAAGTCTGCGACTTAGGCTGCTCTCACTGAGCTCCTGCAGAGAGCGAAAACTGCAGCGAGCAGGCAATATCCTGGACACTTTGTACAATGAGTACGACGGGCTGCGTTCATGTCAGGAGCACAGAGATATATGACGCAATGTCTGAGATACCCTTCATCCTTCAACAGATGAGAGTTGTAAAGATAAGTGATAAGGGCAATGAACTGGAAGTAATAGGATAGGCGCGAGCATCAAATACACACTCTCACACACTCGTTTTGCGACGATGTCCTTGATGCACCTGAAACACTGTGGGTGTTTCATTCTACCAGGCACTGGGGCAACTCAGGACAGAGACATGGGTGGGTTCGGTATCTCCTTTCCAACATACACGTGCATGAATTCCATCTCAGTGAATTAGCCAGAAAAACCAAGCACAGCTTTCCAGAGGAAAAAGAGGGCAGGACTGTTAGTCACCTCTTCTATGGAAAAATGATTGATCAAAACAAGGCAACAGTAAACATATCATCTCTCAGATAATTTATGAAATTCAGGTTATGCCACCTCACATGTCATTCATCTTGGACAGAGTCATTTTCCCTACATTTTGTCAAGTTAGGACTTGACCAAAAAAAAAAAAAAAATTATTGTGGATCAATCAAGATCATTTTGACAACGAAGGGGTGAGATTTATCATCCCCTAATTTCCAATAAATTTCCTTTTTTGTTGTTTTATACCAGTTTTTAGTTATTGCCTTTTTGCTGGCAATCACTAAAACTTGACAGATACAGGTTGCTTCTTATTACTACTTCTTCTGTCATGTTACCAAAGCAAGATACAATAAGCTGCTGCCCTTAAGGATTTCAAAACCAAGTTTCAGCAAATTTCAATAAATAAACAAACCCCTTAAGCCAAACAGTGTAATTTAAAAAATGCCAGAAAGGAACAATCATGTTGGTCAGCAGGAAGTTTCTCCTTAGATTTTGATGAAATGGATACAGAATGATAGCACATGGCCTACATGTGCACAAAAGTGAAATTAAGACAGTTTTCCATTACAGAAGGATTATGTGAAGGTGGCACAATAGAAGTCTGACCCTGAAACTGTGGTGTGATGGGGAGGCGGATGAGTGCACTTATGCAGTTTCACTATTACTACTACTATTCCAGTTTCAGTTTTTTTTAATCATACGATTTCACTGTAAGGATTTGTCTCAAGTTTTCTCACTGACCAAATACTCTCTCAAATACTTATCACATAGCTGTGTCTTGGCCTCTAACCATAACCAAAGCTGTTCTGTGCACAACTTAACAGTTAGCAAACACTTCACACTCCAAAGAAAAGAAAACTGATGGTCCAGTTTGCAGTACTTTCACATAACTTCACATAGCTGGGGGAACTTATACCTTAGTGATCACACGAAAACAGGTCATCTGCATATCTGAGTTGTATTCATTTTAACAGAGAGAAGGGGGATCCATAGTCCCTCCATTGATTGTATCATGGGGGGATTCCAATTTCAGTCATCTTTTCAAGATGAAATATTTTCATGGAATCAATGAAATAATCCAAAAAGCCCCGACACTGTGTCTTTGGTACTCAACAGTAACTTGTATTTTATACTACTTTTCGTGCTGCAATATTCCAACATTGTTCCAGCTGCAGTGGTGAAAGAAGCATTCAGATCCTTTACATAACTGAAAGTAACAACAACAAAGCAAGGTAGTATTAGCCACCAAAGGAAGTGTGTATTTCCCTCAGAAAAGTAGGCTAGAAGTACAAAGCAGTAAAAGTACACAAGTAAAGTATAAGTACCTCAAATACAATAGGGGAGAGTAGACCTATGTTTCCATAGCCTGAGGCAAAGGTAAATACAACTGGACAGTTTAGATGCAAAACTTTATTGTTCATTATTCAAATTTGATCAAGTAACATGTGGTCTTGTCTCTTTTACAGCCCATGGCCATTTAGTAGACCTACATGTAACTTCTAACCTAATATGTATTATATAGGCTAGTTTAATAATGCCAGTCTGATGTTGCACATTAGAGAGAGATGTGTCTCCTAAGTCCAACATGATTTTATTTTATAAAAACACTTAGTCTGTTTGAGCAGGGGCAAGTGGCCACTAGCTTACTGTGCGCTTTGTTTTATCTATTCATACATAACTATTAGGCCTATTAGTTATTTTAGTAATGCATCAACAATGCTTTTTAAAATTGTATATTGTTTTACATGCTTCTCTATATTTATAGTAGCAATGTGTGTTACTATTATGTGTGTGCTGTATTGTACAGAGACCACAATATTTTCATCGTCTGACATTGCTCTGGTGGCATTTTAACGCACAATACATTTCTTGAATTAAATAGAATATTTATAATAAATTATCACTGACATAATGGTAGATAATTGTATTATCTAAATGTGTTTGAAATAAACTTTATGGCCCATGTAGTTATAAAGGAATATTTCTACGTTTTATTCCTGATTTAGAAAACTGATTTATAGCTTGTCTATGCCATATGTTAATTTTTTATTTTTTTTTGTTTGCAATAGCCTCTAAGGGTTGCGCAGGTGGATGACGCGCAAAATGCCGACCGTGACCAAAACCTCGCTTTTTTTACGGGTTAAAATCCTAAATAGCCTACAGTCTGTATTCCGACCTGAAGAAACAATATGAAAATAAATCGGTATAACGTCCAAATTTGACAAAACAATAAATATCCAGAGAGGGAAACGAGCGTTTATAAACAGAGGCACATTGCTTTCATCCTTGAGCCAACCCCTTTCCTTGTTGTAGTGGAGCGTACCAAGTGGAACAACAGGGAGGTTACAGAAAACAAAGACGCTAATTTTTCTTTAAATCTTAATAATGCTAACACGTATAATATGCGGTGTCTTATAGTAGAGATTTATAACGTGTATGCGGCGAGATATAGCACGGATAAAGAGTGGCAAAATAATCTGTCATGGGCCGGCGGAAGTTGGAACGCCCCTCTCAGCGTGCCGTGTATCTGGCTGAGCGCTAGAGATATCACGGCACCGAGTCTGAAGCAGCACACCGGCCGGACTGGTTCACATAGAAACAAGTGATAATGTCTGCTCCGTGCATGTGCTCTCACAATTTCATTCCTTGAGACGCATCATTTCAAAAAAAGGACCACTGTTTTCCACACTGGTGAGTAGCCTACCTACCAACCTCAGCATCCTCTCTGGAATGTAATAGGCTAATGATAATGGCATGGCATGGCGTGTGTGTGTGTGTGTGTGTGTGTGTGTGTGTGTGTGTGAGAGAGAGAGAGGCTGACTGAGGTACCAGTGCGCAGGATGTGGCTGGCCAGTGAATGATGAAACACTTCACATGGATGTCATTTAGACTGGGCGGGAGGGAGGACATTAATTTATGCGCGTTCCTCAGAGAACACATTGTGCCCGGGTTTAACGAGCCACATGGCACCGGTGTGACTTGTTTTTTTAATTAAAATTTTTTTAATACCTTGCTCTAAACGCATTTTCTCATTGTAAACCGTCGGCCCGTTTTTTTTGTTTTTTTTTGACTCATCATTTCACTGCACGAGTCAAGTGCAGACAGACAAAAAAATAAATAAATAAAGGAAAAGCCTTTTTGTCGTTGCGCGTTCAGTCATCCTCACCTTAAACACAGTCATACAATAATTCCCATGCAATAGCCTAATTGTGATGCCATTTCCTATAACTGCAGTGAAGGCTACCGAGCATCAGCGGTCCTTCTGGCTGCTATGTTGCGTTCACTGGATTATGAAAAGGACGGCCTTTGCCTCATACAAACCAGGCTAATCTGGAAGCGGTAAAGGAAATCTATTAATCACTTAATCCTCTGGGTGGTGAAAGGCTCGGGGGCATGTTGTATTTCTGAAACATGTTCGCATCGGAATATTTCCGGGATGTTGATGCGTTTTTATGAAAATATTTAAGGTAAAAAAAAAATTGTAACAATGCATAACCAAGACGCCCTAGGATGCTGAAATGTAAAACAGGGATGCTGCGCACCTTAACCCGCCTTTTGGTGGATGGAGTGTCCACACCCTTGAATGCTATTTATAGTAAACATCATAGTAAGTGGTATAATAAAATGTGAACAAACGATAATTGCGTCTTTTACAGGGGGAAAAAAAGGAGACTAAAACCATAGCCTAAGCCTTCCTCCACGCTTTTAGTTAGGGAACCGGCGCATGTCTGCTCATATTCATATTTTGAAAGTTGATATCCTTTCATATTTGAGGGCTTTCCCCATCCCAGAGAGCTGCGGAGAGTGTTTGGGTTTATATGCAAATGGCCACCTCCCTTCAATTATTCAGGAGGCTGGAAACGTGATAGTCTCCATACCTCGACCTGTCACTGTCCCAGACACAGTCCACAACCAGGCTAATGTTCCCCGGCCTTTTTTTTCCCAGAACAATGACTTACAATAAAATGATCCCCATTTGTAGATTCTGCCAGCCATGTGATTTCCATGTGAGAAATAACTGCATCCCCAGGATAAAGCAATATTTCTCTGTCCAGTTTTTCCCAGTCAGTGTGGAATGAGTAGGGAGTGTACACTTATGAATTACTTTCTATAAAACAAGAGTATGATTAAAATCAGACTGAAACACTTTACTGTTTGGGGTGTTTAGTTAAGTTCCTGTTTAATTTCTTCATGACACTTGTTTTTCATTTGTCTTGTGTAAAAGGTTAGAGTTTTAATTTCCAATTCAAATCTTTTTTTTTTAAAAAAGGTTTTCTTGTCTTCATTTGCCAAAGTTAACAGGTTTTGGTTATGCAAAGTTAATTCAGGAGAAAACCAGTCAGTTTGCAATTTATGAGAGGAAATTAGAGGCTGGCAGTAGAGACACAAAACTCCAACTAAACTGATGAATCTTAGCAGTAGCTCATCGGTTGTGTTTTCTCAATGACAAAGCAGTGACACAACCTCTTTCAGAATTTTCACTTTTATTGGCTGTTTACTCACTGCAATATTTCCTCTGCCCCACAGACATTTGGTGATAATGAAGAAATAAACCACTTCCTGATCACTCAACCTCCACAAACTGCCTCAAGCCCCACGGGCCCTTGAACCCAAACAACTTCAAACTTGCAGCTTTGCACAGTCAAAGTTCAAAAGGTGACTTTTCACAGACGCCGGCCCTGCCCTTCCAGCCTGCCAACCAAAAAGACGTTCCACCCTTCGCCCTTGTTTGCTTTATCAAATGCCCAAAAACAGCAAGGCCGTCAAGAGAGAGCTTGACGACGATGTCACAGAGTCTGTCAAAGACCTGCTTTCCAACGAGGACCCCTGCGACGATTCCTTCAAGAAGAGCTCGCTGATCGTCAACAACCATGAAGGGGAAGGGAAAGAGTGCGATGTGGAAGAAGGGGGCTCAGACGGCGAGGAGGAGGAACGCCCGGCCTGGAACAGCAAGCTCCAGTACATCCTGGCCCAGGTTGGCTTCTCTGTAGGCCTGGGCAACGTCTGGAGGTTCCCCTACCTGTGTCAGAAGAACGGAGGGGGTGAGTTACCATCAGGGCAGACGTAGCACATTCAGTGCTCTAGGCATTTCAGCTGACAACCATATACACCGTGGGAGTGGGCAATATGGAAAAACATTACAGGTTGTAAATAAAACATATGCCAAATTTTATTTGGAGGTAAAACCAAAAGTGAGCGCACCCAAAATGTAAGAAATATTTCCTTATTGCAGGAAAACTACCCGTACAACTACTGCAAGAAGAGGTCAAAGCTGCACTAGGAAGTTTGTAAACTGAAATCAATAATTAGAACGAACAGTTTGGGTAATAATTTTACTGTTCGCCTTTGTCTTCTCATCCAAATAAGTTTGACTAACCTGGAGATTTGTCTAAAACTTGTCTGACCATCTGACTTCTCGGGTTTGTTGCCTTCTCAGCACTTAACTTGATGAGTGCAATGTTATTACCGATAGAAATGATGGCCAAAACTATGAAAATAAGATTCAAGTTGTAACTAAGAGGAAGTACCCTTTAAAGTGAGTACAGCAGTAGGATAGATTTCAGTTACTAAAGCAACAACATTAGAATGAACCCGCAGCAAGCCTTTCACATGTGCAGACAGTTGTCAAACTAAGCACAAAATGTCTTATGTGACACTAGGGCATCAGGATTTCACGGGTGGGAGCTGGGATGAAACACTGAAAAAAGTGCAAAGAAGACGACTATACTTCTAGCTTCTGAGAGTACAGAGATCCAAGTCTGGGCACATCTGTGTGTTGTATATGTTATTACAGAGGACAAATGAGGACAAAAAAATGATTGATGTGATTCACTTCTATGGCCTTGTGGAGGAATAGAGCCGGATTGCATCACAGTTTTTGTTTAAAATGTATATTAACAACACAGAAATGTGCCTGGAGTTGGATTTCTATAATCTCAGATACCAGAAATATAGTCTTCCTCTTTTTACTTTTTTCAGTTTTGAAAACAGCTTGTACGTGGGTCCCAGTTTCACAAAATGATAATGTAGTTTTTATCATAACACTGTATTTATACTGTGTGCGGGCGCAGGGTCCTGTATCAACATCTATTCAATGTTAAGGTGAATGTGTATGTCTAAAAAGTGCTATGTTAAGCAATACTATTGTGAGAAAGATCAGCCAAACTCCTCCAAAAAGTCCAGATTTATCATCAGGCTACAACTCTTGGAGACTAAAAAGACTCCTCATGATTAGTCCTGAAATGCATATCTAGACTCAACATGCACCAAACAGATGCAGGTGTTGTATAATGTGCATTGTATTCAGTAGTATTGCCTGTGTGATTTTGAGTGTGTGTAAGAAAGATGGAGAAACAGAGTCCTTCCTATTTTGTACTCGTCTATCAAAACCAGACCTTCAGGTCATGTGCCCACCCTTGTCTCTGTCTGTGTGCAGTCTGACACCTTTCACAAACAAACAACAGCTAAACCAAATATATAACCTCATGACACCGCTGACAACATGCAGGAAATAATTCTGTGAGCAGCTCTGGTGCCCACAACTGTAGTCTCATAACAACATTCAACTCTGCTGCAGTCAAAACCACATTTCCCACAATGCCCTGAAATGAGTGTATGCGCTACTTGACTCTCTCCCCAATGAGGATTTATACTCTAATGTGTGTGTGTGTGTGTGTGTGTGTCGGGAAGGTGATAAGGTGTTGCACTTTCCACCTGGAGATTATGTAAAGCCGTTGACTGCCTCAAGAAAGCTGATTAAATGAAACCGTCTCAGACAGGTTGTCCTGACAGGATATAAACCAATCCAAGTCAAGTTTATTTGAGTAGCCTACTATCATTTACTTATGTAGGCTTTAGTGAACCACAACAGCAATGGGTCCTGTTATAGTCCAACTCGGTAAATTCTCTTGACTTTTCCTTATTACATATCATAATATTATCATAGTATAATCACAAGTTCAGGAACATGCATAGTATGTGGTGTGCAGTAGGGCTGGACTATAATAATGTTATCATTTATTGACTTTCAGTGGTATACCGTGATCATATGATTATATTGTGATACATATTTGAAGAGTTGTGTCTGTTGTAAAGCGTAACAGTGGAACGCAGTTCATTGTAATGAACATCAGTTTGATTATTTTATATGTGAATTTGCATAGATTTGAATGTGGAGGAAACAGCCTTTGTTTATACACAATGTGTTATTATTGTGTGTTTTGCAACCTCATGTGGGACCGGCCATTTCAATGGTATGACGCACACACAAAAAACAAGTTAAAAAAACATCATATTCTGCCTTGGGAAAATTGCCAGTGAACAGAAATGTGTGTTAATCGGTATAAATGAAAAACACAACAGGATTGTAATCTAATAATTAAATACTAATGTAGAAAATTCAGTATACGGTAAGAAATCTCGGGGAAAAAGTCTAAGAAATTGGTCCATTGAAAGGAAAAGTTCAATATCAACTCAGTGTAGGTGAGGTAGTGATGAGGGGGGAGGTCAGTGGACGGGGGATCTTTGGTGGATGTGAGGTGTGATGGATGAAGTCAGGGTGGGCAGCTTGGCAGTAGAGTTTGATAGATTGAGGAGGCCCAGCTCTGTGTGTGTGTACCCATACAGTGAATCATGTTCTTATGAGTGTCTACATCATTTGCGTAAGATCCATCTGTTAGTGTGTGTGTGTGTGTGTGTGTGTGTGCGTGTGTGTGCAGGCGGGAGGTTCAGCTCAAATCACGACCTCTCTAGATCCTGTCATGTTTTTAGGTCTGTTTTCAACAGCTCTGCTCACCCTACTGAGTTCGACTGTAATTAGCTAAAAATGGCGCAGCTCTGTGTGTGTGTGTGTGTGTGTGAAAACTATGTGTATGGTGTGCCATGTTCATACATGTGTATGTACATCATTGCCTTTCATGTACTTACTATATATTTTCTTTGGTTGTGTGGCGAGTACAGAGGGGCCTTTTGTGCTCTGAGTGCTGCAGTGAATCCAACAATTATTTTCATTATCGATTAATCCGTCAGTTATTTTCTCCATTAGTCATTCTGTCTATGAAATTTAGAAAAGTAGAAAAAATTTTATTTAAATCTCCCAAAGTGCTTGTTTTATCCGACCAACAGTGCAAAACTCAATGATATTCAGATTACTTTCATACTGCATATGACAAAGAAAAACATCAAATCTTCACATTTGTGAAGTTGGAACCGCCAATAATCGGCACTTCTGGTTAAAAAAAACAATGAATCAATCATAAATATAATACTTGACGATACATTTTCTGTTAATCAAGTAATTGATCAATAAAAAAAAAGGTTTATTTAATTAGGATTACGGCTGGGTTTCGAAGCTCAATGCTTTTTCAGTACTGACCGAAATGTATCTGTCTAGTGCTAATTAGCAAACATCAGTTAATTTCTCCTCTATTCAATGATAAATTAACTCAAATAATAATTAAGGTTGTGTTATGATGAATCATTCCTTGTTGCTCATATGCAAATTATCCACGCCCTTGTCGCTGTATGTGTGGTGCTGCCAAAAACACTGAAATTTCACTCATCTGGACAGTGACTCGACTGGTTAAACCAGCTATTTCACCTTCATGTACTGTAAGTTAAGAGAAATGGGAAGCTATTTTTAGAAAAGATAAAATGCACTCGTATCAGGCTGTTTGCTTTCTCAAAGTGCCATCAAAGTGTTCGAATGTCCAAGGGAGACTGTTGAGGGCTTTAAAAGACAATGGAAACCAGAGGGGTTTTTGATGCTGACTGATGTCAAAGCCAGAATTAGATGTTTTAATATTAGAAACCAGTTAGTATACTGTACATACACAAACACACATCCTTAAAACAACAGATAAACACACACACACACATTTACTTCCTGTCTGTGACCACTCCCATCTAAGCCAAACCTGGGAGGGACAGCAGGAATCAGGAAAGGATGTGAATGAACCTCCTGCCAGATGAAACAATAAACGCTGTTGAAACAGGGATGAAACTCATCTTAAAAACAATACACCCGTGACGGAAGTTTTGACGCTGTCATCAATGAGTCATAGCAAACATTACAGTACGTCGACCCTGTTGCTGGACCAAAAGCAAGACTACCAAGAAGTGTTTTCATGAAAGGGTCGGCTGGATTTTCCATCAGTGGCCACGCAGTTTTGAAATGATGCAATGGACAGATGTCCGTGGTTGGTGGTCCAAAAACAGCACACATACAGGAACTTTCATTTCACGTGAGGTAAAGAAAAACCTCCCCACTGCATCGTGCATTCCTTTGCATTGCCCCATATGTAACAGGAAATTAAAAGGCACATTATTAAAAAACCTGCTGCCACTGAACACATCTAACCAACGGCCATTTCTTCTAAACAAAGAGTTTTAGGTTCTCTCGTTCTCTTCCAACCATCATGTGCCCGGCAGTCTTACCACTCATGAGTATTCTGACTGTCACAAGAGATGTACCCCCCTGTATTTTAGTGCACCGCACTATTATAGCATGTCTTAATGTTAGTCACTCACCCTGAAACCTTAATTCTAGAGAGGAATGCCGTTTTTGCAATGTGCCTCAAAGTAATCCCACCGTAATTTAGGTAATTTCAGACTTCAGCATCTTTCCTGGTTTCCAGAATTATTGGACTGCACCACACACCATAGGGGGTGTATTAGGTGGAGACAGCTCAGCAGATGTGTGTATAGTAATTTGTGGGTGTGTTAGGGAGATAATGAGACAGACACTGTTAAAGAGGCTGCTGTGTGTTTTTATGTGCTTTTAGGCAAATGTGTCACCATCAAGGGGACATTATGTAGAAGTGTAGTTAAAGTTTAGGATGCCGCTGTGTTTTTGTGTGTGAGTTTGTATATAACATGTAGCACATAGAGAGATACTGTAGAAAAACTGGTGTGTGTCCATGTGTGGTGCCCATGTGCTTGTGGGCTGCTTTCAGGAAGTGAAATGTCACCTCACAGTTAGTTTCTCTTGCTTGTGTGTCCATCTAACTTGCGGTCTGTATTGTTTTTGACTGGCAGGTGCGTACCTGGTGCCCTATCTCATCCTGCTGATATTGATTGGCATCCCGCTGTTCTTCCTGGAGCTCGCCGTGGGACAGCGGATCCGCAGGGGCAGCATCGGGGTGTGGAACTACATTAGCCCTCGTCTGGGGGGCATCGGCTTCGCCAGCTGTGTGGTGAGTGTGACACTGGGGCCTACATCAACTCTTTTATGACACATACACTAAAGTAAAAGTGTAGCACAAGTATGAATATTTGGCAGTAGCTGAAACAAGAATACCAGTAGTAAATAATCATTATGCTACTGTAATGAATGAAATATAAGTAACGGCAAGATTTTCAAATAAAATGTTTCAATACATGTTTTGAGAATATATCTATCATTTATCACATTTGAGACTTTGCAGGAGGGAAAAAAAGAAGAAAAATGAAACATATACTGTATGTTAAAAATAATACATAATTAATCTTTTTGTGATTTGAAACCTACGGAGCCTCGTAGCCCCAGAGTCGAGAATTTTTTTGCATTCCCTCGCAATATGTTTTGCGTTCTCTCACAATACTTTTCTTCTTCCATTCCATCTGAGCCATATGTCTATTTCCGCTCAGCTGCTACCAGTGCAACGCCCCAGTATATATTGAATTTTACTTTGAGCTGGGCATTAAAGTATGCTGATATAGTACTACTGCTCAATAGGCATGCATGGTTATGTAATTAGTGAAAGTAAAACTAAACAGATTCTTAGATCAAGAGGTCTCTCCAGAAGAAAGCAGTACGGTGATCTGCAGGATGCTGTCGGTTTCATTCGTGAACAGTTACTGTGTCTGTTCTCTGTACTGTACTGAACCCCAGAGGGGTTTCACTGAGGAAAATGAGACGTCTCCAGAGGCGGAATTACAGATGTGCAGTTGAATCTACCTCATAAAGTGTGCTGTATTTGTATGAGTCAAAAAAAGCAACAAACAAGAAGGCGACTGAAATGCTGCAGAGTGTGTGTTTCTGTCACAGAAAGAGCAGCCAGCATTGAACCACTTGCAGAGATACATCAGGAATGCAGACCAACGCAAGTTGGAAAGCTTTTTGCATTTTTGCACAGGGTCCTCAGTTCTTTGCACAAAACAACCTTCAATGCTGAAACAGGTTTTGGTAGAATCCTGTTGCTATTAAGTGTGGAGCAATAATTGATTTTCCTTACAGCATACATACATACAGCTCCTACCCAGAAGATGTTCTATCTGATAACTTCTTTGCAATGGACATCATATAAGGTGAGGTGTCCATAAACAAAGCTAAATGCATTAACTTGAGAATCTCCACACTACCTTCCATTACAAATAGACATATGGCTCAGAAGGAATGGAAGAAGAAAAGTATTGTGAGGTAATGCAAAACATATTGCAAGGGAACGCAAAGTAGTTCTGAAAAAAATTCTCGCCGTGACCTTTAGGGGGCTCCATAGAAACCACTTTATGGCATCTCTGGTGTCTCATAAATCTTTCTTGAGAAAAATTATCTTGAATACAGGAACTGATGTAGTTTATGTTTCCAGCAGCAGCACTAGCTGTTTGTTAAATAAATAACTCACAAAAAAAAAACTGCACAGGTACCACTTAGTGCAAAAAGGGAAGAGATAGTTCTTTAGTATTCAAGGGAAAATAAAGTGTATTCTAACAAGAAAGAGAAAAATCAAGGTACTGAATATAAAGTATGTAGATCAATGTCATGTGTGGTACCGTATATGATAAGAGTTGTTTTTGTTAACTCACCTCTCTTGCCTGTAGGTGTGTTTCTTCGTGGCTCTCTACTACAATGTCATCATCAGCTGGAGTCTCTTCTATTTCTCCCAGTCCTTCCAGCAACCTCTGCCGTGGCACGAGTGTCCACTCGTCAAGAACAAGACCAATACATGTAAGACACAATCGGACATATTAAGACCAGATTCACTGACCAAATCATTGGTACAGTCTAACTTTGAAGTCCCTTTAGAAGGCTTCTTAACTACAGTTGATTTTCAGAAAGAGGTACACAACAAGGCTGAGCTGTAACTGCTACCGTTTTGTCCATAGATGTGGTGCCGGAGTGTGAGAAGAGCTCGGCCACCACCTACTACTGGTACCGCGAGGCCCTGGACATCTCTAACAGCATCTCTGAGGGTGGAGGACTCAACTGGAAGATGACCGTGTGCCTGCTGATCTCCTGGTCTATGGTTTGCCTTGCCATGATCAAGGGAATCCAGTCTTCTGGGAAGGTAAGGAGGATTTGGTTCTTGGTTAGCATTTTTAGTTTTCTTGGTAGTCTCTGCAGCTCTTGTTCTTGTACCACTTTAGGTTTCCACTATCTGAAATAGTTGGGGAAAAAAAGATATTTTAACAAGTAGGGAATGAGGCAGAGGAGGAGACAGTCCGTGAGAGCAAGAGAGGAAGAGAACAGAGGAAATGGCATACTACAACTGCCCGGCAATCCCGGCAGCTTGGCCTAGATAACTACTCAAATATAACTCTTGTCCCTTGGAAACTGGGGAACAGTGACAGCCAGAAACAAAAGGTCATTTCTTGCTAGTGTTTTGGAAAATCCTCTCACACATAATTAGCTGACTTTAAGGCTTGTAGAGTGCAAACTGCATTGATGCCTGGTCTAAAGACACTGCTAAGTGACTACTGTAGTGTGACATGACAAATTTTTCTAATGATACAGTCTCAGATATGACCCTCATGTGATCTTGTGTGGGATCTCTGGCCCAGCTTACTTTAGCTTAGTTTAGCAAAGCTGACAATAGCATGACTAGCATCCGGAAGGATTAGCCCACTGACTAAAGGTTGGCGTTTGCTTGCAAACTCACCCAGATCCTCCACTCTTTTTACAGGTGATCTTTATTCATATTTTTTCCACACTTTCTAATATCATATGACAAGCATTAGCCGGTGTACTTCCAAGGTCACAGTCAAGCTTGCATTAATTGGGAAAATGGTTGCACTTTTTAATCTTCCCAGAATAAGCTTTGATGGGGAAGTCATTTAATTCTGGTATTATCTGCACTTCTTATGTCAGGCCTGGGCTGGGTTACAACAAAGTGGGGTCAAAGTTAATACAGTATATTTCAGTGATCACAGTGAAGTAAGGTCTTGCAGAATTTAAATGAACTTAACTCAATGAAATGAGTCTTTGTAATAATGCCAAAATCGTGGAAAATTAACACCCGGCTCAGTAGGTCGTTTTAGCCTCTTTTAGCTCATTATTTTGGTTTTACAGCACATTTACTGTATGGTTCAATCTCAGCTGCATTCATGAACAGTTTCCAACTCAAAAGCTCTGACAAACCCACTGTATGCAACCTGCCCAGCACCAAATAGTAGAGACACAAAGTTAGCGACTAGGTGGTGTAGGGTTGCAACGGTGTAGATTTTCACGGTACGATAACCATCTCAGAAAATATCACAGTTCCAAGGTATACGGTAATGCACAGTTATTATTATTATTATTATTATTATGATTATTATCAGTTGCAATGACCCTTAAAGGAATGAAAACAGAAGGGTTTTTTTGGTTAAACAAATGATTTTTTTAATAACACTAATACAGTAGAATTCAATACCATAGATAAGCAAATGTACATGGTATGATAACCTTCGATTTTCATACCATGGTATACTGTTAAACCGGTAACGTAACGTTATACACAATAACTGCTTTTTAAGCCAGTGAACTGTGGTGGCTCTGCCAACTTGGTTTTTATGTTTTCTTGCCCCCTACTGTCCCAAAAAATATGCTGCTTTAAAGGTCAAGTGTGTAGGATTTAGTGGCATCTAGCGGTGAAATTGCAGTTTGCAACAATTTGAATACCGCTTGCATTACCCTCCCCCTCCAAGCGTGTAGGAGAAACTACGGTGGCCATGAAAAACGCCAACGGCCCTATCTAGAGCCAGTGTTTGGTTTGTCCATTCGGGGCTACTGTAGAAACATGGTGGTGCAACATGGCGACCTCCGTGGAGGGGGACCCGCACCCTCTGTATATATAAAAAGCTTAATCTAAGGTAATGAAAACACAACGATTCTTATTTTCAGGTAATTATACACTAATGAAAACATACTTATAAATATAATATTCCATTTCTGCCAATGGCTCCTCCTACACACTGGACATTTAAGGATATAGTCCTCAGGTTATCAAACATTGGGTGAAACAATATTTTAGGAGGAAAATGTAGAGATTCGCCTTTGCAGAAAGTAACAGGAGGCTAGTGTGTACAGCCCTAATATTAACTATAGTTTTCATAATGGTGTGGGAAACATGGTTGCCGCCAGCTAAATGAGTTTTTCCCACCTTTGATCCAGACATTGTCCTTAGCTCAGGTCTTATCCTAACAGCTGTCCGCTGTTTGGCTTGGCTCCACTGAGCTCTCGTCTTTTGCGACCACAGCTGCAGACAAAACACGTTGGATGCCTACAACAACAGAAGTGTTTTAATCTCGGCCTGTGCCAGGGTGGTTTTGCAGCGCTAGACAGTCTCATTTCCCCTGTCTGCCACAGCCTGCTGTCTGGAAAGAAATGTCACTGATAATCATTGTTCCCAATCGCTATCACGACTTCAGCTCTATGAGAGGGGTTGTATTAGCATAAATGATGTTCAAGTCATTCCACTGCTATCATGAAAATAAAATGAATTGCTAAAACAAATATATAGATATTGGGTTGTTAATGAAAAAGAAATAACCCCTACATTCTGTAAACAGCCAAACAGAACCACCCAAGCTACTGCTTAGTTGTACAGTTTGAGCCAGATGGTCATCCTCCAACTACCTGGTGTGTCTGAATGGCCTTTTGAGTTGGCCAGAGTAGAAATGGGCATGAACTTTCCCTCGAAGGGGCCAGCTCGAAGTGTCTTTGAAGTTTAATCAGCGCTGTGTGGTACAAAAGAATATTAATGCCCTCTCCACCCATGCTCACAAAAGCCTTTTCCAAGGAATACCCCTACTGCGATCTGCATTTCTCTTCCATTTGTGTGTGTGGGTGGGCGTGAAAGAGATCAGACCGTTTTGGTTACCATGGTTATACGCGCTCTTTTGGCTTGGCTTGATTGTCAAGAGTGTGGCCAAAAAAAGGGGGGGGGCAATATTGGCTTACTGTGGGGCAGAGAGGGGGCTTGTCATTGATTTAGTAAAATAATGGTGAAATTGATCAAAAGTATTTGAAAGTTGCTGAACACCACTTAAAGTAACCAGTTGTATGCCAAATAATAAAATATGTAATCTTTTAGAAGTAAAATGGCCTTTAGATTACTGACAGATTAAGTATGAGGAATCTAAACAATTACATGTCTGTCTGTCTGTTATGGGAAAACCTAACTTTTTGAATCAGTTTATTAAGATAACAGTGCAGTTGACCTTTGCAAGAAGCACATGCTATCTGTGATGACACATAATCTTTCATAATAAAAGTCCCTTTTTTGATAGAACATAAGACTGAGGTTGCAAAGGAGCAGATATCTGCTTATCACACAAAATAGCAGCCTATTTGGCTTTGTGCTGACCAAGGCCACGACTTAAACAAGAGCTCAATGCTTAATCAGAAAACGGCTGACAAGAGCTGCAGCTGAGAAAAGTAAAAAACTAAGCCAATACATTTATTCCGATTATGTCATTTGACTTTATATTTAGGGATATATGTTGGTTTTAAGTTATATATTTTGTCCAGTTGCTTGAAAAAATGTATTTCAAAGCTGTGATGTACAATTTCACAATTAACATGAAACCAACTTTGTATTTGTGCTGTTGTCTAGAAACCAAACTTTAAAACTTTTTGTTTTATAATGAAAGGAAGAACAACTTTGTGGTCACTATACAACAGGATGATTTCCTGTGGAGGTAGAGCCTGGTTAGTTTTCAAAAACTGTACATTACCAGAAAACAAAGCTAGGGGACAAACATCTCAGACAAAATACCTAATGTTTAGGAGAATCACAGATTAGAAGCTAGTCTTTTTCCGCCTCTAAGCATTGGGAGAAAATCTTTAAACTTTAATCCTTGACTGAGCTTTCAAATATATGAATGACTCCTGCTTTAGGATGAGATATCCCCTTCCCCTCTAAGACAAACATTACACTGTCTCCTTCAGAGCTACATATGGACCACCATGTAGGCTCAATGGCTCTGAATCACTAACTGTGCTTATGACTCAACCCCAAACCATCTCCCAGTGCCTGCATCCACACCCCACTGCCGGTCCTGTAAACCGACGTGTCGTGTCACAGTGTGGCGGCTGAGTCAGGCCTCTCAGTCTTTAAGCATCACCTAGTCTACACAGAGAAGCAGAAAAAAAGACAAGAGGCCCACTGTCTAATCAGCACGATAATTGGACAAAGGGTCTTGCAAAGGCTCAGCAGCTACCAGTTCTGAGCCTGCTGATATTGGT
Source organism: Siniperca chuatsi (assembly GCF_020085105.1). Taxonomy (NCBI): domain Eukaryota; kingdom Metazoa; phylum Chordata; class Actinopteri; order Centrarchiformes; family Sinipercidae; genus Siniperca; species Siniperca chuatsi. Next base: position 27,719,859 of record NC_058045.1, on the reverse strand, counting down.
TACACAACATTAAGTCATCACTACTGGAAAATGTATTGTCAATTGTCAAAGATACACAAAAGAAAAGTTTAAAAATGTGTCCCACACTCTTCTCTCAGCTGCAAACCGAGATCAGACAGAACTGCTCAGGTTTCACTCTCTTTTCTGCACAATTTGATGTTCCTGTCAAATTAACATGAATAACACTGCATAGATAGTCCGGCAGTAAGATCACACTACATTTATTTTTACATTTTTTTAAAGACACACACACACCCATAGCCAAGATTTTTTTTAATGCTACTCAGTAAACTAGAAACCCACAATAGGTAGCACTGAGCGAGACATAATGTACACCAAAAGTGGTCTACTAAAGTCTGTACTAGACTGGGTAAAACGTAATCTGACTTATCTTTAAACTAAGTCATTTGCATCAAAAAATAATGAATTGAAATGCAGCTTAGTTTGATTTTTAGCATCTTGTGGTCGTTAAACACATTTTGTCCTTATTTCTTAAAGTTCCACCTCTAATTACTGTTAATTATGCATTATTTGCTCCTGACAGGTTCATGTCAGACTTAGAGGAGGGATAAGAGATTTTAAAATATGCAGAGTGACTTTGTTGACGTACAGGCTGACTGCAAAGGTTTGGTGCTGTTTAACAGGATGTTTTGTTTGCTTGCAGGTGATGTACTTCAGCTCCCTGTTCCCGTACGTGGTGTTGATTTGCTTCCTGGTTCGGGCTCTGCTCCTGAAGGGCTCCGTGGACGGGATTCGACACATGTTCACACCCAAGGTAATGTGCATTTCAAGCCATTATTCTCTGAACTGATTAATTAGAAATTCAGAGCAAGGATGCTGTTTGGAGTCAAATGAAGCCACCAAGGGGAAAAATTATGAGGTATTTAGACCTAGGAGAGATATTTATTCGCAGGGCTTCAACTAACAATTGTTTTCACTATCGATTAATCTGCCAATTGTTTTGTCAATAAAATGTCAGAAAATTTTATTTTGCCGGAGCCCAAGGTGATGTCTTCAAATATCTTGTTTTGTTCGACCAACAGTCCAAAACCTAAAGATATTAAGTTTACTACCATAGTTTGTCATTTTTGCTTGAGAAATAACTAAAATGATAAATTGATTATCAAAATAGTTGCCAATTCATTTTCTGTCGATCGATTAATCGTCTCAGCTCTACTTGACTGAGTACCATTTGTTGGAAATGTAGAAATACTGCTGTCATTTTCTATTCTTATTGCCCCCTACTGAACGTTTGGAGAGTACATCAAGGTTCTTTTGTATAATCAACCAGCCACTGTTAAATTAAATCCACTCACTGTTTTTAAAAAAAAAAAAAAAAAGTGTGTGTACTCAAAAATTAAATCTGCTCTCTAATAGGCCAGCTCCTCAGCAGCAACAGGCCAATAGCACTTCAGGCTGTGGAATCATGTCACCATGGAAACAGGAGTTACTAAGGCTTTATGTAACCAACCAGCCGAAGACGCGCATTCACAGCAGAGTCTTGTCTGTCTCGTGTGTCTGCTCAGTCTTGTTGGCTGACATCTTACGACTTCAAACGACTCGTTCTGCCACCATCTTCCGTGTACCTGCGGACATCAAAGTCCTGCTGTGTGTGTGTTCTGCTTGTTTTTTGAGACCCTTGTAATAGAAAACTACCACGTGGAAACTGTCAAGATGCCAGCTGTCATTTGGCAAGATGGTACATTGAGAGTCTGCAAAATACAAACAGAAATAAATGTTTATATGTTAATTATTTAAAAAAAAAAGTGGAGATTATGGATTGTTAATCGATATTCCTCTTTAAAGCAACTTAGTAGACATATACTCATGAAGATTACTGGATCAAAACCTCAACTATTAACTTTTAAACTTTCAGCTTTAACTTTATTGTCCTCGAAGCAAGTTTTTTCTTGCAGCCAGGTAAAGCAGAGACAACACACAGACTTGACAATAACTAAAATACATAAAGCATATAACAGAAATATGTAAAACATATGCTAAAACAACCCACACTAGCTCAAATAAAACATCAGTGACAGCATAGCATCCAGCAATTATTGAACGTATTTACAACTATATATTTATGTGTAGGGCTGCAAATATGAATTATTTTCATCGTCAACTTTTTAAAATATAAAATGTCGGAAAATAGCGTCACGATGTCCCACAGCTCAGGATGTCATCTTCCTTGTTTTGTCCGACCAAGAGTCTAAAACCTAAAAATATTCTATTTACAATGAAATAAAACAGGAAAAACTCATGTATGGCAAAAATAATTTCAAATCAAGGTCCACTTACGTGCTTTTTCTACACTTTCAACCACATCTCACTGTCCATCAGCGGTTGGAACTGGCACACGTGTGTCACATCACTTGACGTGTCAAGTGATGCAAACAAGCAGCAAATCCTCCCACTTGAGAAGCTGGAACAAGCACATGTTTGGCATTTTAGCTTGATAAATACTTACTTGACAGATACATTTTTTTTAATTGTTGTCAATGTGGGCAGCTGATTTTTGTTGATTAACTTTCTGTTGATTGAGTCAACTAATTGATTATTCAACTAAGCATTTATCTATACATACATGCATTTTATTTTCCCTGTAAAGCACTTTGTAACCTTGTTCAGAAAAGTGCTTCACAAATAAAGTTTATAACATATAACACTAACATCCATTTTTTGTAATAACCTCTGCTTTTCACTGCTTAGACATTTAATAATTTTGCTTTCCTCAGATATAAATAGATACCAAGCCCCCAAAGTCCTTTTATGTTTGTAATTATCTTGTGCATAGAAGATAAAAAAATGTCATCCATTGGGACTTTGGGCCAACTTAAACTAAGGATTTCTTGTTCTTGTTCATCATATTTGGTCATGTGGTATAGTTTTTACAGTATTTAGTAAGTGTGGTAAAGCATTTGTGATCTTACTTTCAAGAAATCACTGACTATGTTACCAAACTAAGCCAAATCTGCCTGTGTTGTGTTTTCAGTTGGAGATCATGTTAGAGGCCAAGGTGTGGCGAGAGGCGGCCACGCAGGTCTTCTTCGCCCTGGGCCTCGGCTTCGGCGGCGTCATTGCCTTCTCCAGCTACAACAAGCGGGACAACAACTGCCACTTCGATGCCGTCTTGGTGTCTTTTATCAATTTCTTCACCTCTGTGCTGGCTACCCTGGTGGTGTTTGCAGTGCTGGGCTTCAAAGCTAACATAATGAACAGCAAATGCGTCGCACTGTGAGTACAAGCCTCCTCTTACATTTAGATATTTATAGACTGCAACTGCGTTTCCTGTAGACCATAAAAGAGCTCATATAGAAGTTCAGGTGTGAATGTAACTCACAGTCAAGTGGTGATTGAGGCTTTTTGAAAAGCAAAGTGGCTCTGTAGTATTTTTATTCTTTAGACGTTGAACAAGCAGAGAAGAGACAGTTTGGGGAAACAGTTGAGAAAAAAATTCTTGCAGAATATGGTTTAGACAACTTTACAGTCTCTGAACATGTTGTCTCTGAAGGATTTTGAAGTACAAAGTTCAGTTGACCATTTGCTAAACCCTGCCCCCCAAACAGCGATCGCCCAATCATAGTGTAGCGAGCTTTGGATTTCTCCACATGCTGAACAACAGTGTAAGTAATGTGTTAAATGGTGTGTTTATCTGCTCTACCATAAGCTACAATTGTAAGCATGTTATGTTAACTAGCTTTCTAGCTATAATAGTAAGGAGCACATCATTAATTAACACGGTTACATATAATTTGATGTGTTACGTTAAAACAGATTTTCTTTTTAAAATTAGTCAGCTGGAAACATTTAAAAGTCAGCCGGAGTGTCAGCCAAGTGGTAAATCTGCCACCCTTATGGATGGACTTTTATGGAAAGCTTGACATGGGTAGCAACAGTAACAAAGGGGGGCAGGGTTTACATCTTGTGATAATTTAACTATCAATAATTTCTGCCTGCTTATTAGGAACACCAACAAGATTGTGGCGTTGTTGGGGAATGGCATTGAAGAAAGCCTGATCCCCCACCACATCAACCTCACTCAGGTTAGTCAGGTCAGTGCTGAGGACTACCATCAGATGATAGAGATCATCAAAGGGGTGAAGGAGGACGAGTACAAGGGACTGGGACTGGAATTCTGCAGCATTGAAGACGAGCTCAATAAGGTACATGAAAACAAAGTAATGGGGTCAAACGGCAAGTCTTAACACATGTCCAAATAATCATTTAAACAGTTTGGTTACTTCTTTGCTCACATGAATATGGTAAAACGTTAACAACCAGAAAAAAAAGAGCCCAACCAAAACATTGGCATGGCCACTATTATTTGCCGATTTTAGCTTAGGTTAGACTCTTAATATGAAAATGATGGAATGATAATCCAAATAACATACAGTACAAAAATCACACTAGCCAGGGCCCTAAAGAGAAACATTTTGAGCATTTAACATTTTATTATAACCTAATTCTGTCAATTCCCAAAGAAGTTACAGCAAACAAAATTCTTGGTAATTAAAATGGCTGATGTGGTAAATTCACTATAATGTGCTTTTCCATAGCATGAAAGGAATAGTTTAACATTTTTAGAAATATACTTATTCGCTTTCTTGCCGAGAGTTAGATGAGAAGATTGATACCACTCTCATATCTTTCTGTACCTGTAAATATGAAGCCACCGCTAGCAGCCGGTTAGCTTAGCTTACTGTAGCATAGCACAAAGACCGGGAACTGGGGGAAACAGCTAACCTGGCTCTGCCCTAAGGTAACAAAATCTGCCTACCAGCACCTCAAAATCTCACTAATGAACACATTATATCTCATTTGTTTTACTAAAGTGTAAAAATTACACGTTGTGGTTATACAGGGGGGGTTTTGTGCCAGACTATTTCTTGGCTGGGTGCAATGACTTCCTGGAGTTTTGTCGCCACCATAAGCTAAGCTAATCAATTATGTTATGTTGTTGAATAAGTGAATAATCTTTATCAAAATGTGAACTATTCCTTTTACTCCATCAGTACAATAACATACTCCTGTCACAAATGAGTGTTAAGTTTTCATTACACTTACAGAACAGAGGAATTAGAAATAAAGGCTCATTAGGTCCCTAAAAGCCTCTTCTTCTTCTCTCCCCCTAACAGGCGGTCCAAGGCACAGGCTTGGCCTTCATTGCCTTCACAGAGGCCATGACCCACTTCCCAGCCTCGCCCTTCTGGTCCGTCATGTTCTTCCTCATGCTGGTTAACCTTGGCCTGGGCAGCATGTTCGGCACCATCGAAGGCATCCTCACTCCACTAATAGACACTTTCAAAGTCCGCAAGGAATTTCTTACAGGTTAGAGAGATCTCTAACTAACTCTCCTATAACTCATACAAGGATCAGATGAATAATCAAATATTCACTGGTGCAGGTCCCAACAAATGTTGTGGTTGCAGGATATATGGAGGCGGTAATGGTAGGAAATCTTGCAAAGTGGGCGGATGCAGGATTGCAAAAGTCCCCTGCTTATTCCTTTTATGTTGAATGTTGAGGTTAGCTTAATTTAGCTTAATCCCTGGATGTCTATGGAATCTGATGCAACTCCAATAGAAATTAAAGACTCTTCAACTTCTCAGAAGATGGATGAGTTGTCTAATATTCATATTCATTTCATTTATATTTCATATTTATAAATTTTCTAATTAACAAAGAAGAATTAAGAAATTAAATAGTACATACAACTTCCAATCCATTTCTAGCACTGCCATGGCAGATGAATACCAAAAGGAGTCACAACTATAAGCATAATGTTGTTGTTTTTTTAAAGCGAAATGTGTATATTATAATGTTATGCCACTACAAAGTCTTAAACCCGTAGCAATGTGGATTGAGTATTTTTCTATTTTTGCGAGCGGCTGCTACTTGATTACATAGACATCCATGAACTAAAACTAAGGCCGTCTAACCTACCATTCAACATACTTTCACACTTTCAGAGACCAAAAAAGGAAATATAAAAGTACCCAAAATTGAGCTATTCCCGCATAGAGAGGAGTGGATTGAAAGAAACATTTCAGGAAATGATTACAGAAAAGCTCCACCAGAAGCAACAACATAACAGGTTTGATTAATGATACTCGTGGCTCAGTGGCTCCTACACACTACAGTGAACAGATGTGGGCCATCCTGCTGGTCGTTTGACTCCAGCAGCTTTAAATGGGTCCCGCTCTACTTAAACATACTCCATTTTAGCTCAACTTATCTCTACTCCTCTTATTTGAGTTTGGCTGTTAGTGTGGGGATAATGACAATAATTCTTTTAAAGCCTTTCTTATACAAAGTTGGAACAATGACAGTCTCTCCTTCCTTATCTAACACTGAATGTGAACCTTTAGAGTGACCTATCAGCATGTACACCAACTAACCATTTGCTCCTCTCCTGCAGTGGGATGCTGCGTGTTGGCCTTCTCCATTGGTCTCTTGTTTGTTCAGCGCTCAGGGAATTACTTTGTGGCCATGTTTGACGACTACTCTGCGACTTTGCCTCTGCTCATAGTGGTCGTACTGGAGAACGTGGCAATTGCTTGGTTCTACGGGATTGATAAGTAAGATCACAACATCATCATCTGCATATTGTCTAAACTTTTTATGTATTACTCATCACTTACTGTATAACATGTAAAAATTAGTAATTATATGTCACACGTGCAGAATCTAAACTTTTAATGGCCCATTTAAGTCTTTAAACGAGTTAGAAAAAACATCAATATTTATAAATGAAAAAAAATACTTTTATAGTTTGAGATATATTTTGATTATTTGGAAAAAGAAAAAAAAAACTGTAGCCACAACAATTACATTTTAAATTTTTGGCAGGTGTGTTTCAAATATTTTTGTCAAACATTAAAACCTAAACATCTATATTTATATATGTATATTTTTACACAAAGTTCACAGTATATTTTATATATATATATATACACACTGTATATATAGCTGTGTTTATACCTGGTATAAAGACTTGCATAGCCTCCATGCTGTAAGTAACTCCTATAAGAACAAGCTGTTACTGAAAGTTTGACTTTAGGTGGTTAACAAAAATCTTTTGGCTGCCAAAAAACACTTTTTCTGAAACCCACTATTTTTGGAACCACTGAATGGGGATATTGTCTGAATGAAACAATTTAAAAGGAGCCATAAAAGCACCATATAAACAGCATATGAAGGCCATCAGGTTTATAAATCAGAAATATAAAACTATTGTGAATTCTTTACCACAAACATCTGATCTCACCTCATGCTGCGTCGCTCTATTTTTTCCCCTATCTCAGATTCTTTGAAGACCTGAAGGACATGCTGGGCTTTACGCCGTACCGTTTCTACTACTACATGTGGAAGTACATCACGCCCATCCTGCTCCTGGTCGTCCTGTGCTCCAGCTTCATCCAGCTGATCATGACGCCGCCCAGCTACAGTGCCTGGATACAGGAAGAGGTGAGTCAATGTCTCCAGCTCGCCTCTCCTGGGACCAGGGATCAATGGGGGTGGAAGTGCTTCCACTTGTTAAAAACCTGGAACAAGTAAAAAGCAAATTAAAGGGTTCAAAGTAAATGAGGCGGTAGCTAAAAACGGAGGGGGGGGGGCAAAGTTTTCACTGATAAACACATGTTCAGGCATCCTTTAACGCTCTGACAATCAACAGGATGTGCAGCCTGCCACATAGACATTCAAGCACCTGTTTGATCACATCAAGAGAAAACTAGTCATTTTAAAAGCTTCAGTAAGTAGAGCAAAGGCCGAATGGGAGTGTCCCTGCATGTACTCCTTAATTTGTCCAGTGAGGCTAACACTTCTCAGCTCACCAAAGCAGCTAATTAGGTTCAACTGCAGCCAAACTAAGCCTCACTTTGAGATGGATTTACCTTACCTGAGTGAACAGAATGATTGGTCATCATTTTTCTTTTAGACTCTTAATGCCTTCAGGTAAACACCTGAAATGAAATGGTGAGAGCAGGGCTGCAACTAACAAAAATGTGAATAATAGATTAATCAATCTATAAAAATGCCCTTTGCTATTTCCCAGAGCCCAAGGTGACAATTTTCATATTGCTTGTTTTGTCCAATTAACAGTTACCTACAGTAACCCAGAGATATTCAATTTACAGATACCAATACAGAGAAAAGCAGCAAATCCTCTCATTTAAGAAGCGGAGACATTTTTCCTCAATAAATTAATTCTCTGTGGATTGACTATTCAATAACAATTAATCATATCAGAATTTGGTGAGCACAATTGTTTCTCATTTTTATAGCGCTGTATTTTATAACCGAGGCCTGATATAGAGTCTCCTTCTACCACTAAAATCATTTTTTTAAAAATTATAGACTTATAAAATAAAACATTAGCCTTCAGGGAAGAGAGCAAAGGTGCCATTTTACACAGTAAATTCCATATATTTAATGAATGTGGCTGTTGTTTAGGGCATCAACTACTGATCAGGAGATGAGGTGTTTCACAACCTGGGTAGCTTACTACCTCTGCTAAACAGTTTCTTCAGGGAAACACTGTTATTTGTGTTCCTGTAATTTAAACACTAAATTATCAGCACTAGGAAATTCAAACATGACATTTCATGCATGCATGCATTTCATTTCAAACATGACACCATTTACCGACTTCCTGTTTTTCTCGTTTCTGTCCTTCTCAGGCCAAAGAGCAGACCATGCACTTCCCTCCATGGGGCATCGTAGTCTGCATCTCCCTGGTGGTGATGGCCATCATGCCTGTACCCGTGGTCTTTGCCCTGCGCTACTTCAACATCATCGACGAAAACACCAGCAGCCTTTCCACCGTCTCCTACAAAAAGGGCCGCATCATCAAGGAGAGCGCCCGGCCGGGAGAGGATGACGACACCAGCCTGATCCAAGGCAAGTCGCCCAGCGAGGCACCCTCGCCGATGCCCGGCAACAGCATCTACCGCAAGCAGAGCGGCAGTGGCGGCCCTGATGCGGACACCGCACCCAATGGCCGTTATGGTATTGGTTACTTGATGGCTGATATGCCGGACATGCCCGAGTCGGACTTATAGACTGACTGTTTAGTAAGCCCTGCCCGGCCATACCGGCTGGCCACTCCTCCCCTCTGCGTGCGTTTAGTTGGCCATATCATCAGTGTATATTTCACTTGTACTGTATATTCTTTGTAGATATGTAGCTGCTCTCTTATTTGTCGTCTCTGAACCTTATATGACTGTCTACCTTTAAAAAAAATAAATAAAAAAAAAGAAAGGTGTGGGAATAAACGTCAACCTTGTCCAACCCTTCACCCATTTGTTTGGCTGCGTCCCAAACTCATCTCTAACTCCTGCTCCCTCCGGCCTTTGCTCCCTCCTCCTTGTAGATGCTACAGGAGAGGATAGGTGTAAGCAATAAGGTGGACGCTCCACCAGGCCTACTTGAACAAGAATCTGCAAAGGAGCGGGTTAGGGGGTCAAGAGGTCATCTTGGGACTGCACCTGTGTCTGTGGGCAATGTAAATCAAGCCAGCTTCAAGTCCTGTGTACATTATGACCCCTAACTGCTGGCCAACATGTACTGAGATTAGTAGCAGAGTAGCCGTTCTGGATGGCGTAACAATGCAAGACTCAACAGATTTTTCTTGAAAATTCAGGTCAACCTCGTTCAAACAGCGAGAGGATGGCCTTTGAAAACCACTCCCATGATTGTTTGAGACAAAAGTGTGCCTAAGTAATTTATATTTGTTTATAGAATACATGATGAACGTTGTATATTTAAGGTATTCTGTAAATATAATATAAATATTATAAATATATTTATCTTGATAGTTTGGATATCAGAACACCATGTTTTTAAGGTTCAGAAGTACTTCACTCTTAACTCTTTGTGTTTTTGTTTTATACTAATGTGCAGTCAATGTTTGACTGAGTCCTCCTTGTAAATAATTTTTCCATGAAATGGCTTCAAATGCAATGTCTTTTTTTCCCTGTCAAGATTAAAGTATCAAGTATGGTCCATACCCTGAAACTGATGTTTAAGATTTTTTTGTCTGTCTTTTGTCCCATTGAATGGCAGTTTCTCAGGCCTAATTTCAGGTTGTTCCCAATACATATGTCATTATTCCTCTGAAATATGAGACATATCTTAATGTAAATACCACAATATCAAACATACAATATCCAACCACAAATATAAAATACTTAATGCAAAAAAATGTACTCTGGAAAGAATGAAGAAGCAGGGGGAAAAAAAATCAGTAATTTGCATTTAAAAAATGTAAAAAGTAAATTAAATAATTAAACATTTAATTAAAGGACTTTTACTTTTAATAACCATTACATATCTTCCACCCCCGTCTCTTGTCCCAGTGTTCTTTTTGTATATAATACTCTGACGTAGAAAAGGTTTCAGTCGTAGTCATCTGGACACTGTTTTCAGAATCAAGACGTTTCAGCTCCCATCCGGAAGTCATTTGAGAATGACTTCCGGATGGGAGCTGAAACGTCTTGATTCTGAAAACAGTGTCCAGATGACTACGACTGAAACCTTTTCTACGATAGAACACTCCTGGACGAATGAGGGACTACACCACCATAATACTCTGACATAAACATAAACAGAGCCATCTCAGTACATAAAATAGTATTTACTGACGTGTTCAGTTGACACCATCACAAACAGTGACTTTAGGTAACATGACATAAAAAATGTGTACAAAGCAGGCAGCATTTGAGAAGTCCCGTGTCCTGTTTACTGATGTGGAGTGAACAAGCTCACAGGTAAACACACACAGACACAGACGTGAGAATAAATAATCAAATATACACTTTTAGATGCTTTTTTCCTTTGGCTTTCTTTCCAGTTTCTTTTAAATCATACTACAGGTAAACAAACATCTCTATTCATTAGGACCAGGAGGTCTTCCTGAACATCTGCACTGCTCTCAGCCCTGAGAACACAAATTTGACCATCTGTGTCCCTTATAGAAAAATGTCTCTTCACAAATTACAAAGATTGTCTTCATCTAATAAAACATGGCACATTACTTCATAAATGCGTCTTCAAAACAAGAAAAAAAAAAAAAACATTTCTTGAATCAAATTCTTTAGATTGATTCCCTGCAATGTGCTCCCCTCATTAGTTCTTAGTCTTCCAGCGTCACTGCACTGGTACGTATGGCTGTCAGAAAATGAGGTAAAACATCCCCTTCAATGTGTACTGCTGACATCGATGGTGTACATCGATCCACTGGAGAGTTGATCCCTTTTCGACGAACATTCTGTAAAAAAAATTTATGAATTAAAACAAAATGGTATTATTATTACTGCCACCACTACTAACTACTACTACCACTACTGGTTAGGGCTGGGCAATATGGTTGAAATCATTATCAGTGTAATATTATGGATATTTCTGGATATTGATATGTACCACAATGTGGAAAATGTGTGCAAAGTCACATAAAATAAACAAAATGATGTTCAGAGCTATCAACTACGTTCCACTTTTCTGCATTACATAAGTACAAACTCTTTATTTGTGCCAAAAAACTATTTTAATAACTACTTTTGTAAGTTTTTATTTATACCTTGCTCAGAATCATTAATTTGGACAACAGGCATTTGTAGAATGAAAACATGATTAGATCATATTACAATATGACTTCATTAAAATAAACAATAATATTGATCTACAAAGCGCAGAATGCAAGAAAATGCAGTGTGATTGCTGGCTGCTAAATCGCATTGCTTGAATAGCTGGGAGATGAACTGAACTGCTGTTAAAGCTGCAAATGAAAGAGCAGCAGAAGGAGAGTAGGAACAGTAGGAGAGAGCTGAAGAATGAAAGAAACGAACGCACATAAATGGGGTGACGTGTAAGCAGTGAAAGGAACTGAAATGAGCTGAAGTGTCCAAAAAAGGAGTTGTGGTGTCCCTTGATGCGTATTAGCTGCAACGAGGGTGAAATATCAGTTCATGTCTAAGTCCTGAAGATAAATAAGCACTGAAATGAGCTGAAGAGTAACAGGAGCTGAGGTACGACTTGTTTATGAGCTGAAAGGAGCTGAAAGGTCAGGTGGTTCTTGACCGGTTTTTAGGCTAGTAACAGATGGTTGCTATGGTGTTCAAGATGGATGGTGGCACTAAGTGGTTTCTAGAGGGTTATTATAGTGTTCATAGCTGTTATATTGCTGTCACGATATACATTTACATATACCATGATAGAAGATTTTATCCATACCACCCACCCCTACAACAAGTAGTACTGTTGAAACTTCAACAACTATTGCAGCTGCTTCTAGTAATGCTTCCGTTATTATGACAACTGCAGCTACTACTACTTCTGCCTGTATTTCTCGTGATATAACAACTACTGCTGCTCCCTAAAGCCCCTGAAAACTTCTATATATAAAAATCTAAATATTTTTCTGTAACATTGCAGCCATTAACAAATAAGCAAAAGGCTAATTTAAAGTTAGAAAAAAACTTTATGTGTTATTTATTAACAGTTTAACACTCAAAAACTGTTAATCTGCTACATCAGGTCTGTTTGGGTGTGGTTTGATCAGATTTCATTGACAGTGACCAAACAACCCATCAACTGTCATCACATTTTGGCCTTGTTCACACTGGCAGCCCAAATCCGTTTTTTGGCATGTCCAGATTGATTTTAGAGAATCTGAACAGCAAAAAACATATGAAATGCGATTTTTGCTAATCAGATTCAGGCCACATTTGGAGTTGTTTTAAAATGCGATTCCAATCGGATTTCTACAGATGCGTCTCAGTCTGGACGCTCTGGACGCTCAAATCGGATTTCAAAGTGTCTTTAGCGTTACTCGCAACGCAACACACAACAATGACGTAAAATCCAGCGCATCAGAGCGGCTGAGCAGAATCCACGCTGCTACTAGCAGAGCGGTATTGAGGACAACAGAGAGAACAACAGTCCGTAGTTACTGCAGCAACCCATGCAGATAGGTTGGTGATGTCTGGACACACAAATCTGATCTGATCACTTGCAAATAACAGTGCGGACAGTCTGTCTTAAAGATCTGATTTGAGAAACAAATCGGATTTGCCTGTAGTCTGAACAAAGCCTTTGATTAAAATATTACTGAATCTATTTCCAACTGAGCCCCTCTCATTTCAGACTATTGAGTAGAGCACTGAGAAAAAGCATATGTACAGAAATCTGAACTAAAGCTGTGAAAGTGAAATCGTTCTTTAAACAATAGGGCTATATTGTGCAGCATTATTAAAGGCATAATGAGTAGGATTTGTCGGTTGCTGTTTGTAAACACACGATTCAAAGTTGACCCCTCCTCCCCGGCTCAAGGAGCACGAGAAAGAGAGAGAGAGAACAGCGGTGGTCGAGCAAGCTAGACAGTGAATGAAGAGAGGGAGCGGCGTTAGCGAGGAGAAAGCAGTGAATCAGAGAAATAAAACGTTATTTTCTGATTGTTTCATGGCGGTTACGTTCTAAAGCACAAATAAATACGCCCACACTTCCACACAACCCTACGGGAAGGAGTCACATTGCCAGATTTTGTGTGAATGCAGCCGAAGCCACGCTTCATCACGCTCACAGACCTGCAGCTCTTTATACATCCATGACACAGAGCGCAGAGAAAAGAGACGGAGACAGTGATGTAACCTGCTCGCTACGTTTTTATAGAGTCCCGACCTTGCACCCTGCCCAAAGGTTGACGCCTAGAAATGTCCCGAACACAGCAAACTAATAAGAAACTAAGAAAATACAGGCAGAGGACAGCATCTCTGCAGATACAGACACCGCCAAACACTAGTGGGTCATAAGTGATGATTGAGCGGGATAATTTTAGTATGAGTCTATACATTGTTTTTTAGAAAAATCCTACTCATTCTGCCGTTAAATAAATACCAATAACATTGAATAAAACAAAAAACAGACACGAATTAATAAATAGGTTGTAAAGGGAATAAAATATATACATACAAACGTGTGGCCTCAGTCATGATGGAGCTGCAATCTCATTTTGGCTGCGATCTGCTCTCTTTTTTCACAGTGTTTGTTCAGGTCTTTGGCCTCCATCGGCAGCGTGCTGTTCCACACCATCAGCACTGACTCCTCGTCTGAGAGGAGAGACAAAGTCAGACTTTAGACCAATGTAGAGAAACTCACACAGCGAGACAACCGGTTTCATAAAGTGTGGGTCAAACAATGAACCATCAGACTCACCAAACTGATTCTTGTCTTGTGGGAGTCTTCTGCCCAAAACCAGCACCACATTCTTCCAGTTTAGTGTTTCTATTCATGAAAAAAATATCTGTAATTAATACTGATGAGACACAGAGGCTTGACAGAAAGGCTTGTTTAGATGCAGAATTTAAAACAGGAAAATTGTTGTATTGTTGATGTAGAAAAAGAATCTGAATGATTCAATTTGCAGGCAAACTGTGGGCAGCATGCTGGGTGGTTTCACACATTTCTTCACACAACAGCCTTGACAGACCATGAATAACTGTGAAAGAAACACAGCTGTAGTATTATGTTGTTGTCTTTTTACTGATTCAGCTTCCTTCTTTTCGTATTTATTCATTTTCTTATAGTCTTTATTCATTCACTAAGTGTTTGCACTGCTGCATTATGAATGTCTTTAATATACTCTAGGGTCAAAGATGTAAAGAAAAGTGATGCTGTTTCTTTGTAAACCCAGTAGAAAAAAAAAAAAAAAAAAAAAAGAACAAAACCAAAAAATATATTTTTTCTGATTCTTTGGGCAAAATGTTGCAGCATTCTTTTGAACAAAATGTGTGCAGGAAACATCTTTTCTCCAGAGTCTGAAGTTATCAAGAGGCACCTGAGCTGCCTAATGTCCTGTTATTATCACCAGCACATATGAAACATGAACACTTATGCTAATTAAGTCAATCGTAAGGGTTAGGATTTCATTAGGTAGCAAAATCCCTCTATATTAATATATATTATATAATATAATATATTTTATTTATTTATTTTATTAGTATATATGGGGTGCCTGTGGTGTACTGTAAGAATGAGGTTTCTGTCACAATAAATGGACGCCAGTTTGTGTTCTCATGACAAGAACTCGTCCACACACAGACACCATGACAACATATCCTAATGACTTGTATATGTGGCACCATGCTGGCATGACATAAAAATAAAAATAAAAAAATGAATGTTTAAATAAATAAGTTAAAGTTAAGCACCCACCGATGAGTGCAGAGGTGATGCAGCGGATGGAAACGCAGCGGGGGCCAATGACCTGCAGTGTCTGGTGTTTGGAGAGCTCCAGCAGTAGCAGGTGGCCCCCTCTTGTGCCGATCCAGAGAGCTGCAGCACTCTGCACCAGCAGGGCCTTAACTCTGGCCCAGGAGGGAGCTGCCTCAGTGGTCAGCTCCACCTCGCTGCCCTGCCTGCCTCTGCAGCCAGAGTCATGTCTGCAGGGAGAGGAGTCATTAACATACAGCTGCACTCATATAAGAAACACCTGAATCTCCAAAATGTCAGAATCTGGAATGCTGTAAGATTGTAACAGCAGACAATATTAGACTATATTAGAAAAGAAAACATGTAAATAGACTGTTATTGTCTATTCAAGGCACAAAAATATGTTGTTAGGCACCAAGTTCCTGTTTGATTTTTGGAGACATTTCAGTGCTCACTGATGTGTTTGTGTTGTTTTTGCACTATTCAAAGATGACTTATTTGCAACATCTTTCACCTCTGTGTACATGGTGTTCATTGTCTATTGTCTCTATTCAGCCACATTGGCTATTTCTATAATGTTAACTACCTGAATCCTGTTTATTCACAGCGGGAAAAAACTCTTTCTGTTTCTCACTTCCTGTGTGTTATGATATGTATGCCTGTTTTGTTTATAAGAAAAATGTTTGGACATTCTTGCTCCAAAAACAACAAAACACAATTAAATACAGTGACATGAAAGATACTGGTCAATGTGACCTGAAGTTCAACTGTGGAACAAGCTTTGATTTACAAGCAGGTAATCATCAGCAGTGCACAGGTCAGAGCCACTGAGCCCTGATAAAAAATATATAACAAATATTTCTGTGTGTGTGTGTGTGTGTGTGTGTGTACCTGATGATCTGAGCACAGTCGATGTAGTCCACCATCCTCTCGCTCCTCTTATCCCAAACCTCCACGGTTGGTGTCCCAGCTTTGCTCAGGTAAATGTATTTATCCACAACCATTCGAGACACACACGCTTCACCACCAAACGAACGCTGCTGTCTGAAGGGCACACACACGGGCACACACACACACACACAGACATATCACTGTACTGCTATAATAATAATAAAACTTTATTTATAGAGCACTTATCAAAACAAAGTACAAAGTGCTTCACAACAAGAGAAATAAAATACCACAGTGAATGATGAAATATAAAGAAATAAAATACATAAAATATACCACACCAATGACAATGACATAATGACTGATTTTAACTTTAAACTCAGGCTTCACTTTAATCTAATTCTAATTCTATTCTCATCTTGTTAGGAAAACCCACATTTATGATGGACACATTTTTTAATCTCCTCTCCAAACAGCAAAACTTTCATTTCGTACTAAAACCCATTTATAACCTTTTTACGCAGGAAACAGTTTTGATAAGTATTAAAGTACAAATGCTCATTCTTCAGTCCCGCCATGCTCAACTCATATCAACAGTATGAGCTGATCTGAAGCAAAAACCTTCTTTCTAAACCTGTTTACCTAAACTGTCAACAACAAGTTGCCTCTGATTTCCCTACATGACATGGACTCACTGGAAGATGAGGTTTGGTCTTGTGTCAATGGTCTTGCAGACGTCGTAGTCGGCCGTGAAGGAGAGGATCTTGGTCGCGCAGCTGGCCCACACAGACCTGCTGTCCAGCAAATGCACCGACTGGCCCAGACACATGACAGGCGTGTTGACGTTTCCCACAGTGAGAGTTTTAACCGGCTGCCCGTTCTCCTGCTGGAAGGAGGAGAACAAGAAGGAAATGAAAGTCCAAACTGCTGCTGGATACAGTATTGTACATTTACAGCATAGGAGGATAAGATAACATCTGAGCAAAATTTCAGAATATTAAACAGTGATTTAACAAAAATAAAAGTCATCTTTTGAGAACAAAGACACTGGATCTTTTATTTAATATATAATATTTACCTTGAGTACAGAGTCCTCATAAACAGTGAGAATTCCATTGGCTGTCCCAACCAGCAAGTAATTCTTTCTTTGGCTGAAAAGTGATGAAAAACATCAAAAAGCACTATTTCAAAAAGCTTGTAGATTCAGCATAATGATCTGTTTTACACTTGCAGATCTTCTAGAAGATTTATACAAAATGTAAACTGTGGTTACAAAGAAATTAAATGACCAAAACTGGAATATGAAAATGCTAGATTATTAGTTATATTTCGCAAGAAGCCATAATCACTCTCTGGACATCATCATCATCAATAGGGAGAGGTTTGGTGATGGGTTATTTTTACCTCAGGATGCCACAAATTGTAGCCCGACTTAGCCAGGCCAAAATTTCCATTTGTTGCACAAGAAATATCGAAATCTTACAGGCAGATTACCATGAACTTCACTAAGCACTTCAGCTGAAGCAGCAGGAGGTTAAATTCTCCACGAGTGTAGCGTCAGTTTGTAGTGTTTTTACAGACACTTACGTGCGACGAGCGTGTACATGGAAGTACAGTGAGGTGACAGCGTCGGTGACACTCTGCAGGTGGTGCCAAGTTGACGTGTCCTGAGTGCTAATGACCACTAAGCAGCCAGACTGGGTGCCTGCCACGAGCCAATCACATGCCTCGTTCGGGATTTGGACGGTCACAAGACACAAAACAGGACTGGTATCAATCTCCTGTAGGAGTAAGAGAACCCACCTTGTGAACATAAAGTATGCTGATAAAAAAAGGCAAACATGTCGCAGTAAAAACGCACTCAAAGAGTTTGAACAGTTAGTAAGAATAAATTGTGAAGGCAGGTTGGACTGCAAAAAACAAAACAAACATTGTGTGTTGGAATTCATGTCATTGTGTCTGTATGGTAGAAAGCCTGATAAAAGCTTCTCCAGTAACTCTGTGGCAGGTGGTTTCCCACAAACACCATGACTACACAAAACCTTAGCATGAGTGATCCTACTGGGAGTCAAATACTCAGCATCTACCAACCATGCTTATTCACTCACAACATTTGAGTGTATTGCACATTTATTGCAAAATACATTGTGACAATAAGTCTGTGATGAAACAGGTTTGACTAGTCATGAATATAATGCCAAATGTATAAGCAAAGGGAGACAATGCACTGCTTTGTGTGACATGATGACTCTATTGTAAATTCAAAAGGCTGTTTGTACTTAACATGCATAGATGGCACCTTATACCTGGTCACCGTCTATATATATTCACATGGCTGCTATGCTCACAGAATAAATGGTTATGGGCACACAGAGACGTGCAAAAATTTACATCTTGGTCCTCCTCCAAAGAACTGAAATATGTTTAATTGGAAGAGGAACGAGAAGATAATCCAACCAGATGTCACCTGATACTTCCTCATACATAGTGGGCCAAGCATAACAAAATGAAACTCTGACAAGTTGCAGTCTGGACTGATGCTAATATTAAGATATGATTTTAACTATGAACCCCAGATAAGGTGAATTACAGCATTAAAAACGTCCGTCCCTGTTTCGCTTTTTAGTTGAAAATAAAACCAAACCAAACGTGAAATCAAGATAATATTCAGCCCTGAGTGATGTTGGTACCTGTGTAGTGACTGTGTTGGTGTCCAGGTCCACTGCTGTGATGGAGCCAAGTCTGTGGGTGCTGCTGCCTCCACCCAGCCAGGCTCTGTGGCTGTTCGATGAGCCGTCACTGCTGCCACAGCTCACTGTGAAGCACTCAGCGTTGAACGCCCGGGGAACCACCAGCTCCCTCATCAGGCACAACATCTCCCCTGAATTCAGCCTGTCAAACACCTGCAAACATTACAGAAGACACAAATACTTGTTAATTGTGTGTTAAATGTGCTCTGAAATCATGAAACATACTCTAATTAAAGCCACTATTTGTATTGCTGCATTGATGTCTGCCACAGTGTCTTTTTTTTTTTTTTTTTTAAAATAGTACCACTGGGGGGTGCTTGTCTCTACACTGCTCTGCCTTCTCTAACTTTCTCAGTAAAAATTAAAGCACCAGCACCCTCTAAACACAGTTACACAGTCTTCAGGTCCTAACCTGAGCAGAAGTAGGCCGAGCCTGAGGGCTTTCTCTCAAACAGTCCTTCATCAGTGCCTGGAAGCCCAGCCAAGGTGAGCAACCATAGTGTTTTACTGGATCTGTGTACAAGACAGTGAACACATCAGTAAATGTTGTCTGACTTAACCTTTCATATCTGTGAAGAAATGTATTTAAAACGACGACAGTAAAACAAGAGATCATATGACCATTTTTCTAAGATAAAACCAGAAAATGTTATTACAGATATGATAAATACAAAACTACAGATAGAAATTCATTATAACCAAAATCATCAAACGCCTTCTCAGGAAAGAATTTGTGTATTTTGTACTTTATTTAAGGAGATTTAAATAGCTAGCGAGCTGTTTAACATAAAAATGGACATCATAAAATCATGGTGTCATTTCAATTATAAGCAGTTAACAATTTAATGTAATTAATATGGTTTTGTCCTCTTACATTTATCATTTGTCCTCTAATGATGCCATCTAGGGGCTGAACAGTTTCAGAATGGATAAATCCAGAATTCAGTTTATTTGTTAAATGTGATGATGTATTCAAGTGCATAAAAAATAAAAACATTTGTTTAAAATATGAATAAATTATTACGTTTTTTCTCATGATGTCTCCAAAAAGAATCAGCACACCTTAGCACAATAGCACTTAAAAGGATAGTGGTTAACATCAGTTCAGACTTATATCAACACATGTAACAACAATGTACAACAGAGTTGATTTCAGTTTACAGAGATTTTCTTCAACTCGTGTTTACGTTTTGGGGAAAAACTCTTTAATTATTACCTGGCAGTTTTCCCTGCACTGCAACCTCATCAAACTCACTGGGGAACTTCATGCCGTCAGAGATGCGCTCACCACAGGTCAGGAGGTCGTAGAGCAGCAGGCCGAATGAGAACACATCAGCCTGCTGGTTATAGATCACATTACCTCGGGCAACCTCTGGTGCTCGGAAACCTGACAGATATACAGTAATCAATTTTAAAAGATATACAAACAAACTTGGAAATTATGTATATTTGACCAGACTTTGCTGATATATTGTTAACATACAGTAGGACTTAAAAAGTTGTCCAATTTAGTGGAAAAAAATTCTACTGACAATTTGTAAGAATAACCAAATCAACAGAATGACACTGACCTACAGTTTAACTGCAGCTCTTCAGATATTCAGCTCAGATGTTTAATAAGCAGGATGACCTTAAATGTAATGAGGATGTATACTGTTTGAGGAGGCGTCTAACCTGGAGTGCCCTCTGAGCTCCTCACTCCCATGCTGCAGCAGTACTGAGCGATGCCGTAGTCTGTAATCTTGGCGATGATCTCAGAGTCGGTCTTCAGGTTGAACAGAAGGACGTTGTGGGGCTTAAGATCCCGATAGATGATCATGGCTGAGTGAAGGTATCTGATCACACAGATTATATAATGAGTGAAGGATTTTCTTTTCAAATGTTAAAAATTTTCACATTGTAGTTTAATCTAATTTTGAAGATCTGTTTGGTGTTGAATAAGAGTCACGATCCTAATCCTAATTTTTGTTAATGATTATGTCAATATTTTTTTTTTTTTTTTACATGAAATGACAGTAGCTCTGAACTTAGCTTACATCAAAATTACACTGTATTGTATCATATTATAATTTGGATTACACAAGACTTTTATCACAAAACTTGTGTGCAATCCCTTGAGGAAATGATCAATTAACTTTCCAATAATTCCATTTATTCTAAAGAAAAATAAAACTGGACAGGCTAAACAAGACAAGGAATGTAATGCAATCATCCCTAACTCTCTACCTGAGTCCGTCGGCCACCTGCAGGGCGATTCTGTGCTGGAGCTTTCGGTTGAGGCTGCCGTTCTCATGTTCAAATAGGGAGTCCAGTGAGCCTCGCAGAGCCAGCTCCATCACCAGGACCTGAGGAACTGTGCCGGCTGCCAGCAGACCTACCAGGCTGGGGTGACAGAGGCGACCCAACACCGCCAACTCCTGGAGAAAAACAGACAATGAAAAGAAGTAGAGTGAGTGAAAGATTGTAGCCGTAAACTATAGGTTAGAAAAGGCTGGTGTCCTGAAAAATCACCAGTTTGATTTCTCCAACAATATTTAAAGTAAAATAATATTTCAGTGACTGCTGAGGTTGTCTTGAGCAGGGCACTTTGTCAATGCGCTGTCCAGGACACAGCAACCATAGGTAACTTTTAGTTTCTTATTATACATTTTCAGTGGTACCTGTCTGAGGAGTCTGTAGATGTAAAGCTCAGATGCATGCTTGTTGAATATTTTCACAGCTACTTCTTCATTTTTGTAGACACCTCGATAGACAGTCCCAAAGCCGCCGTCCCCTGTAAACAAAATATATAATATATTTATGTGTCCCATTTCACTTTTTTAAGGCATTATAAAAAATAGAAATTGCTAAGTTTTGTGAACAAGACAAGCATAGAGCAATAACAGAAAGGCAAAAACAGGAGAGGAAACAATGGAGATCCTTGACTCAAAAACAACCCAGGAATTATGATGTGTGGAAATGAGATAGGCGTACCCAGTCGGTTCTCTTTAGACATGTCTATGGCCAACTCTTCACTGTCCAGTACTGTTCCTGCAGGCTGGTCACTCAGTACCAAGTCAGGAGCGATCTGAGAGATGGGAAGTGTGCAGCGGGGGTCCTCCGGGTTCACCAGCAGAAAATCTATGATCAATAACGTAATCATCAATATAATAGATGTTAGATAATCGGAACCATGCACCAAACATGCATGTGGAATGATTAAAGTGAGGTGCTTCTGAACACTTTTAGAAACCACAATGTGTTTTGTACCAAATTTTTATGTATTTACTGACAAAACGTGTTGTTTTTTTAGTGTGATTTAAGTACCATTGTTAAAACAGGTAAAGAGGTCCTCAAGCAGAATCTTGCTCCACTCCTGCCCGTCCTCAAAGCTGTAGAGAGCCCACTTCTTCAGCAGCGCCTCACCACTGCCATGCATGTCAGTGTTCAGCAGGCCAGGAAACCATTCCTCCAGCAGGGAGTCGATGTGATCCACCACCTGACCCAGCAGCACCCGGCCTGGGGGGAGAGAGACAAAACGTTTAACAATACAGACATGTTCACCATTATCAACAGTATAGCAACTTCTTCTGTGACAGTGCACTGGTACTAGCTTTGTGATACATTCTCTTGCAATATTGTCAATACACTTGCATGACATAATGCTATTTATAGTAAATTATTTATTTGGGTTTACCTATTCTCTGTTAACCTTAATCTGTGCTCATTGAAAATATGTAAAACAGTTTAAGCAGTGTTATCATTCATTTACTACATACAGTGTAACATTTGCATATATACTATTATATTTGAATGGTGCCACAAGTAACATGTTGCATTGTCTTAAAAAGGCGAAGACTGTATTCATTTGCAAATTGTTTCACCTCAGTTATCTATAATATGATTAAAACTGAAAGAGCTTCATAGTACATTGTTCCCTACAGAAAACTCTTTTCATGTCATTTAAACAGAATCATTTCAGTCCAGCAAGACTTGTATTTTGTAAAAGAATGGCACCTTTGCGTGAAGAGGGCACAGTTATCCTGACGAAGCTGGAGGGGTTCTCCTCCACCAGACAGTAGGCCTCTGGAGACCAGCTCAGGTACACGCCTCTCCTCCAGTAGATCCGGTTGGGTCGCACCACTTTTTCTGGATACCACACAGTAAGATAATTCATTTTATAAATCACCGGGTTCTTTTTTGAATTTGAACCTGCAAAGCAGCACCCACTGATGAAACAGTGACTGTGTCTACTGTACGTTCAATTTACCTCTTCCACACAGCAAGTAAGAAGAAAACTCCAGTAAGCGGCTGATCTGACGAGACCAGTAATCCATGGGGAAGTACGGCATCTCGTACAGACGCACAATCACCTCTGAGTTCTCACAGTGAGGCAGGTCTATCACCGGTCTGTGTTTGGACAAACTTTAAAGGAAGAGTTGAGTGGTTAGAGACCATGAAATATTTTGATATGTTAATGTATTTGGTCTCTCTACAGTGGCACAATCCAAAAACACAGACATCTGTAGCTGCAAATTTAAAACACACCTGCTGGGTACGAGTAGCTGGTTCTCGCTGAAGGGTAGAGCGATCTGAAACTTCTCCAGCAGTTTGAAGAACTGTGTCAGGTGGCTCTTGGGGAAACATTTGGTCTCAAACAGAAACTTTTCCACCACTGAGCGCTGAACAACTCCTTTAGGCTGCTCCCAGACGCCACAGCTCTTTAAGGTCAGTTTCTAAACAGAGAACAGACACCTGCATCTGTGCACCTGACAGATCTGACACATTCTTGAACAAACATGTAGAAGGAGTGTGAATAGCGGGCTTTTATGTGGCCACCATTTTGGAGGTCATCAGTTCTTAGCGACATGGCTGACTGCATCTCCGGATTTAGAAAAATGAGATATCTCAAAAAGGTAATCAATTGTCCACTAAAGTAAAAGTGAGAATATATTTGATGCTGTCTTATTTTCATCAGCCTCAAGCCTTCATCAGTTTGTTTTCAAGCAGAATCAGCTCAGTTAGCCTGAACAAAGACACATGTGTGATTGTCTCTGTGTGTTCAGGTGAGGCTACCTGAGAGATGATGTTGCACAGCCACTGTGGGTCGATGAAGTAGAGGTCTTGGAGCTGAAGTGCAGGATCATCAAAGTGCAGTAAAACCCCTTCAGTGACAGAGGAAGAAACAAAAAAAAAACAACCAGGCTTGGTCAGATATATTGTTGATCCTTGAGACAATATTTGAAACATTAAAGTAATCATTGAAATGTGAGTTGTAGAATACCCGTTTCTGAGAAATGGACTACACAACCTTACAATAGGGAAGGCACAGTAAGATTTAAATTCATACAATCACACATCTCAGAGTCATCCTGTTGTCTGCCTGCTACATGTACCACTGCATAATTCAATTAAGTGGGTACAGCTGTGACTGTCACGATGGTGCAGTAAGTGCTGATGCTAAGATGAAGGAGCGTTGAGAGATATTGATAAATTAGGACACTATATTCAATTAAAAGGTATATCAAGGTCATCCTTCTTTTTTTTCAGAAAAGTTTTAAGGCTTGTTTGATGTTGAATGTAGCAGGTTTTCTTTAAAGCGGCCCTGATCCCGACTGACCGGCTTCGCTGAGGAAGTGGACAGCGTGGGGCAGCTCAGCTTCCTCCAGCTGCAGCTGACTCTCCTGGATGAGCTGCAGCAGCTCCCTGTGCCTGAGAACGGGGAACTCTGGGGGAACCCTGGTTCTCTCCTGCAGAACCCGGCGCTCCAGCTCCACGTAGCTGTCTGGAACCAGCTGGCCCATCACAGGCTGGCCCTGGATCTGTGAAACGGAGCGGAGATGAGAAGGTGAGGACAGAGAGGAGAGCTAAAGAAAGGAAAGGAAAGGTTTAATCTGCTGTTTGTGTCATTTTACCTTGAAGCTGGTGACTTCCCTGGCAATGGCCTTGCGGAGCTTGGTCATGGTGTCCGAGTCCTCGCAGACGGAGACCATGTGGTAGTCCCTGATGGCAGGGAAGCCCTGATGGTTCAGCAGCTCCTCTCTGATCTTGGTCAGGCAGGCCTGAAGTTGCAGGTCCTCGCTCACATCTGTGTGGGTTCCCACCAGGATTACCGGGGACAGAGGAGCTACAGCCTGAAGCAAAGAGGTGTAAGGATTTTTTAAAAGATGGGAAAAAAATATTTACACATACATATTTTTACATTTCAAAGTTAGCTGTGATTTCCAAAACAGCCTTATTTTTAAGATTTTAAGCATTTTTCTCTTAACACAAGTGAAATAAGTCTGCCAGTGATTTCCATTATGAGATGCTTAAAAAATTATGTGATAATATTTTCAAATGATGCAGACTATTATGCTGATTCAGGAAAATTGTTGAATTAAGTCATTTTCAACTGAAACATAATTAATATTACCACTAAGTGATTTTTACTTATTTTTTAAAAAAAGGGAAAATTTAAATTAAATTTGTAAGGTGGATACTTTTCCAGTGTGTTCAGTATTTAGTGTAACATATGTTAATAGCAAACAACAAAGCTGACTTAAAACTACATACAACCTGTATACTGTCACATACATACCAAGAATGAACATCATTTTTTCATGCTCTTTCACATATAACATTTTTGTATCCTATATAACAGTTATCAGCAACTTACAGTATATCTTAAAACAATTGCTTAAGAAATAATTACATTTTAGCTTCTACCAATAGAATTTAAAACTTGATATTGTTGAACCCTTTAGTCACTTGATTGTGATGCTTTACAAATTGCTCAAAAGGATTAATCAACAAATTGTGGTGTCCAACTCAACTCAATTCCACTCTGATCTCAACAGTTATTCATCAGGACTATGTGAATCTTTGGGTTATGACTCACTTTGATGTTGAAGAGCCAGGGTTTGAGGGCGTCCACCTGACTGGCTCCTTTGCTGAGGTTGTATACCACCAGGTAGAGAGCTCTGGAAGTCAGGAAGTGAGGGTGAGAGCCGCTGAACTCCTCTCCACCTGTGGGGTAAAGAAGCAGAGAGTGAAACTACGTCACACCAGCTGAATAATATACCCACATACCTCTCTCAAATGCGTGATATATTTCAATCAGTGTCTTACATACATGACTTAAGACACAGGACTTATGTACCTACTCTGTAATAATAATAATCTTGCTTCATTGCTTCTAAGAATAACTACCTACTGTTGGTGACTTCTGAGCTAACTTGTACTGGGAATATATAATAGCTTGGACTTAACTTCGCTTCAGTTCATACAGCTTCTCAGTGCACTGACATTCTCCATTGTAATCTGGTTGGTTAAGAAATCAGACCAACATTTAGAGAAAATGAATCTTACAGCAGCTGACAAGATGATGTAATGTAACTTATCTGTGAACATGGACAAGATGGAAAAGTGACGTGTATGGTCTATATCGAAAAAAACAAATGGGACTACATGTCAATCTGTGGCGTGCATATCATCACTAAGGCTATGACATAGCCAAGAAACGCCAAATCTCCATTCATGGATTTTAACCAAAAGTCTAACATTTTTTTCCTGGCCCGGTGAACAACTGTTTCACAAAGTTTAATGCAAATCCATTTATTACTGTCACTTTTTCACTAGGAACTTGCTGTGAATGTGAAAAAAGTACATTTGCAATTCTATGATCTAGTACACTGTTTAACATACATCTCTGCAGCTGCAACCTGCTGTAAGGACTGATAACAGGTCCTGCTGCCCCTGTACCATGCGTGACTTCATGTTTTTGAGTTGCTGTGTTACTTGGCAATTTGTCCCAAAAGCAATGTCAAAAAGACATGTGTACTTTAAACAGCATTAAATGTGGGCCAACCTGAGAAGTCCCAGACGTTCAGCACCATTTTCTTCTTGTCCCGCTCCCTGATGGTCCAGTCCCGGACATCAATGCCAACAGCGGTCCGCTTTGAGTTCAACTGGGAGCGCTTCAGCTTCATCAGCTGCTGGATCAGGGTGGTCTTCCCGCTGCCTGCATTCCCCACCACGATGAGCTTCATCCGGTAGTACGGCACTGCCTTCTTCAGCCGCTGCTGCAGGAACCTGGGAGAGAGGGTGGAGGAAAGTTATAGCTTGTTTATTATGAGACTTATTTCATTTTATTTTTTCTTCTACAAATTCAAGACTGAGCGATCGTAAAAATGTGGTGAAAATATCTTTTGCAAATGATGGGGTGGTATTCAAAGAGCATTTAATATTAATATCTTCACAAAAAACACCTCAGGTTTGTAAAGCCCCTGACCTGACAATGTCTTTGGTCTTGCTGCCAATGAGTTTGAGGTCCAGCTGGAGTCGAAGGCCGTCCAGTGGCAGGTCCCACAGTCTGCTCAGTTTCCCCATTTCATCAGGGAAGGACCGCAGGTTAGCGTTACGACTCACATCCAGGGAGGTCAGGCCTTCCAACAAGCCGATCTGTGGAGGGATCTGAATAGAGACGATACAGAATCAGAATCAGAAATACTTTATTGATCCCCGAGGGGAAACTCTTTCATTACAGCTGCTCACTGTCACGTCAATGCCCACAGAAATAGAAGTACTAAGCAAATCAAAATATAATACACTATAATACAACCATCAAAGGTATATATTTGCTTTGCTCTGTCATTTACACCAGGATATACTGTACTTTCAAAACATTCATTAGTTTAACACTGACTAGTAATAGTAACAATGAAATGAGGGCCCATGTTAGCTAAGAAAATCATGTAAACTTTTTTGGAAGGTAAATCATTCTTTACCTCGGTGAGCTTATTGTCACTCAGGTGGAGTTTCTCCAGTCTGGCCCATTTGTAGCTCGGTCCACTCAGATCCAGAGCTTTGATACAGTTCTGACTGAACATCAGCTCTCTGAGGTTGCTGGACTCCCAGAATCCTGGGCCAGGCAGAGCAGAAATGTTGTTGGTTCTCATGTCGACTGACCGCAAGCTGGACAAATAGAAGTATGAGAATTAAGTGTTTGTACTATTAGAGGGATGCATGAAATCTTTATCATACAGCCAAAAATCTAGCTTTGAGGCGTTAGCATCAATAGTTCACAAAATTGTATACATTAGAAATATGGAAATGTGAAAACTAGCTCAGTATCTGACTTACTTTGGGAGATTAAGTATAGCCTCAGGAATGTAAGTGAAGTTGTTGTTTGCTAGTTTCAGTGTCGTGATCTTGAACGGGAGGTGTGACAGGGAACCTGGAGAGGACAGTAAAAATCTTTTTGCGTTTCCACGTCACAAAATATAAATGTAGAACAACTGTTCATCGTACATTTTGGAGGAAAAAAATCCTTTCCTGAAATTCAACACTAAATAACTCAAGATTATATGGATCCATTCCACTCTCTGATATCTCTGACTGTCAATTTTGATAAAAGCTGAAGGCATGCTGCCTCTTTTTTCAGCGTGTTCTCATAGTTAAAATATTACCTGGACTGATCTGATGGGGGTGTTTTAATTAAAGGATAATAATGCCATTACAGATATGCGAACAGTCTGATTCTAATGTGTTTTGCTTAAATATTCTCAAATATTTTGTATGCTGTTTTGAAATGAAACCTGTGCATCTGTGTCTGTCCACATAATCTTATTCAGGGTCACGTGATGCTTGAGTGTATTCCAGAGTACACAGTAGGTAGATGAAGAAGGCACAGTACTTTTCAATTGCGGATTTTGAATCTCATAATCAGCAGATAGTACTCACAGATTTTGTTCATGGAAACATTGAAAGTTTCCAGTTTGGGGCAGCCGGTCAGGAAGTCTAGAGAAATATTCTCCACGCTGTTCTTGCTCACGTCAAGCAGCTTCACCTCCGGCAGATACAGAGGCACACAAAGCTCAGTTATACTGTTACTGAAAAGAGAAAGAAGAAAAACATTCTGCAACTAGACATATGGATGCATGATACTGTCATAAAATAACATAGTAATGTTTTTGCTGAGGAACCTGATTTGACATGAAAATTACAAAAGGGCAAAATTTGTCCAGCACATTAAAATGCCAAGCATGACTGTGTGGAGTGGAATTAGATGCTAATTATTATGTTTTAAATCCTGTTTGTTAGTCTGTTTGTTTAGGGAGCAGAATATCTCAAAAACATGTTGACTGTCTTCAACAAAATTTGTTCAAAAGTCAGACCACAGGCCATCATTAAATCAAACACTTTCTACATTAAAATAACAAAGAGGATTGTGCAGCATTGGTGGAGGTGTGTGCTCTTTGAGTGCCTTCTAGTAATCACTCTGGTCACTTGTACAGCACAGCAGTGATTTGTTTAGAAAGGTATCTGAGAAATCTGACCCATTAAGAAAATTAAATAGTGTTTACTATGATTTGGATTTACAGCAGCCAACAATCTAATCATATTTTTGTACTGATATGGTAGTTCAGGTCAGAGGCCACAACTTCAAAACCCTTATCAATAGATGTCATTATATAACCCATTAATGTCGCCCATTTCAGGAAATACCCCATAATCACTGGAGACGTGCCCGGCTATCTGCTATGCAATAAATTGTTGAAATCAAATTTCAAAATTTTCCACATTTCCTTCTTTCTGAAATGCAGAAGTCCAGAAAAATGGTATTATGTGGTTTTGGTTTGATAGCAATCAACACATCAAAACAATGAAAGTGACATAAATGTGAGTGCATTCACTTCCTAACTGCCAAAATGAAAACAGTTTCTTCATAGAACTTCATATCTACAAGTGCCCAAAAAGAATAAAACACTATAAAACTACACTTGAGTGGTATACAGTCACACTTTCCCTGCTCATCTGAGTATTCAAACCAGCAGCCTACCCTTCCATAACCAGCTCCTCCAGTTGATCCGTGGCGCGGCCCAGCTCGTGAGGGAATGTTGTGATTTTGTTGAAAGACAGATTTAGCTGCCGCAGTGATGGGCAGGTGACAGAGGGGTCAAAGGTCAGTAGGGGACCCACACAGTTACGAGAGACATTCAGCATGCTCAGTGAAAGCAGAGACAGCAGCTCCACTGGCAGCGACTGGAGCTGGTTTCCTTGCAGGTCCAGGCGAGTCAGACTCTTCAAACTCTGTGCCAAGTCAAAAACAAAAAAAAAAGCTTCAGCTTACATTTCCTTTAATCGTTTGATATCTTGGTGATTGTGCACAGATAAGATGCATTACCTGGCAAAGAGCTGAGGGAAACTCCAACAGACTGTTGTGGCTCAGATCCAGGCGGAGGAGATGCCCCAGCTGCTGCTGGACGAAGCTATCATCCATCAGACAGGACAGAGAGTCCAACTCGTTACCTGACAGGTCCAGCAGGTGGATCCTCTCCCTCTCTTTTGGCAGAGCAGCAGAGTTCTCACCAGATCCAAGTACTGAGGAGGCGACAAATCATTAACTAAGATCTGATGGAAAGAGTGTCGTAAGTCAAGAGCTTTCACATTTACAAAATTACTTAAGATGTTTGGAGCCTCTGTTGAAAGATGTACAATAACAAGACACTGCTGCTCTGATGAAGCTTTTAAAAAACAAAAAAGGAGCTTTTTGCATTTTCCAACTGATTTGCTACTGCAAAAACAGTAGCGTGTTTTGAAACTTACACCTAACTTTAGCCTCAGTTTTTTGTCTTTTAGTTAACAGAATAAGTATCCTGTTAAACTTTAGACATATATTTTTTTTAAAGGCTGTGAAGTTAAACCAAGGACCAAAGAAGATGTGATTTGTTTTCAGTGCGAATCTTCTTTCAAGGATTTTGTCAATCTTGTAAGAGGGCATTGAAACTTTTTGCTATTTTCTAATGAACTATTTTACTTAACTTGAATGAAAATAACCTGGCGCATGTATGCTATGTTTGTCTGTTACTATGTTTATTTGAAGAAGATCCAGGTCCAGATACAGTTAAGTAATGTCTGAACGTTTTCTATCTTTAACACATCCCACAACTGTTTTAACTTGAAGAGTATTTCATAACTATATAAAATTATATAATCCCTACTGATATTATTATTTAGCAGTGTATATCATGACATAAAATCAGTAGCAGTGTAGATCAGTATATAAGATCAGTTTTGGATATTGTTTGAATGACAGGCAGCAAGCTTCATCAGTTAACGAACTGTCACTGATCAAATATATATGCTCCCTTTTTAACATATGACAATGAAAGTTACATAACCATCAACATTTGTAGGTCACGTCAAACAGAAAAGCAAACAAAGTTTTGTTTTTGTGCAGCTGTGTTTGACAGAATGGGAATAAAGTTAAAGTGAATTGAATCTGATACCTTTTTGGCTCGAGCCAGTCCTTCCATATCGCCTGTGTATATGCTCACTGTGTTCATTCTCAGTTTGACCACTCTGGAAAAGGACAAAAAACACAGACAACAGAGAGAAGAACTGACAGTGAGGAAACAGGCGTACATTTGGGTGGGATTTAATTTACTACTATTATTAAGAAAGGGACTGCAAGGCATAAATGTCATTATGCAGTCCAATTAAACAATATTCTGTACTAAACATCACAAACCTCTTCATTAACAATTCTAAATGTTAATGAAGAGGTTTTACCTCTGCACTGGCATGTCTGCGACGCCCCTGCTTCCCTTTGAAGGACCCCCCCCACAACTCTTCTGTCGAATTATTATGCGGCTTTGGAGACAGAACCCCTGACAGTGAATCACTCCCTACAAAAGGAAAAGCACACAATGAGAGGTGAGGACATTATCATCAGAAGGTAAACAACATTTAATTATCAGAAATGTCATGTTTTTCCAATATGGGGTGCACTTTAGTTCAGGTATGTTAGAACAATATTTGTTACAGCTCCCTATTTCATGTAATCTAATTTTCAAAGCGTGCCGATTATCACTTGTAAAATGTAAATAAATGTATAAAGTATGTGTGCTGCCTGTGTTGGAACTCCACAGTGGATTATATTAATTTATATAGGTCAAACAGCTACTTTCAACTAAATTTAACCCCTGCTTGTGCTCTCTGTGTGGCATAAATGTCTGATGAACACACTGCGGGGTTAGCTATAGCCAACATCTTTACCATCACTCTCCATGTCGTCGTTGAAAAATAGGCTGTCGTCCATGGAGACAAAGCTGAAGCTGGAGTCGTCGCTCTCTTCAGAAATGTACCCAGAGGTCAGACAGGGGTCGGCCAGAGATCTCAGAGGACCACCGCTACTCTTGGACCTCTGGAAGGACTGAATGTACCTCGCCAAACTCATACCTTTACCTTAAAGACAGAAAACGGTACAAAGAAATTAAGATTAGGCTGCAACTAAATGTTAATTCCATTTGTCAATATTTTTTTTTCAAATATAACTGATAAACTGTTTAGTCTAGAAAATGTCAGAAAATTATGAAATCACAACTTTGTCTTCAAATTACTTGTTTTGTCCAAAACCAAAAGACAATCAATTTCCAGAGTTATGAAAAAAAAAAAAGCATCAACTCTTCCTCACTGCTGTTGTAATGGAGACTGTGTGTTCTGCCTCTTTCAGCCAGCAGGGGGCTGAGCCAGGCAGCGTCTAGGCGACCCAGCCTGAAGCCCCCAAGGCAGAGGGAACTGTTGTTGAGGTCCAGACCCAGGCGGCCCAGCAGCTGAATGACTGTGGGTCCGTCGTCCCGCTTCACGCTCACAGCCAGAGCCCTGCGGAGGTGCTGATCGTGGGCGCCTCGGCTGAGCAGAAGCTCCACCAGTTCAAGGGGTCCGCCTCTCTCACACACCTGAAAAAGACAGCACAGAGGCCATGATTGAGACTGAACTGATGATTATTCTAATTATTGATTAATCTATCTATTAGTAGGGCTGAGTATTGAAACTGAATTTGTTTTTGGTACAGTTTGAAATGTATCATCAGCACCAAGTATCGACAACTGTCAAGTACCAAAAGCTGACATCAAATGTCTGGCCTCATTCATAGTTTCGTTTACTTATACTTTGATTAAATATTTCCTCATTCAAATCTGAATTTTGACAATTTTAAACTATTTTATTTAGGAAAAGTTGTTATAATGGGTTTTGTAAAAAAACAAAACAAAAAAAAAAAAATTGTCAAAGTAAGGTGACAGGTATGGTTATCTGTACTGAAACTCAAGTATTGTATTCCCAGCATTATCTATTAGTCTATAAAATATCTACAAATATTGGCAAATGTCCATTACAAGTTACCATTGCTTTAATTAATGTTTTCTAAATTTCGAAAATCTAAATTGCCTATTTTGTCTCACCAACAGTAGAAAAAAAAACAACTCATTATTAAATTTACTATTATTAATTTATAATCAAATGAAATGCAGCAAATCCTCACAGTGGAGAAGCAGGAACCAGGAAATGTTTAGTGTTTCTACTTAATAAATGACAAACAACCTAATTCTGCTGATCGACTGATTAATTGGTCTTTTAATTTCAGCATTACCCTGAGTTTCTAAGTATGTTGTGCAGTATGTAATAAGAATTTTTTCTAGGTTTGTAGTCCAAAAATTGTCCAAACAAGAAGTGTCTACAATCATGCTCTGTGAGGCTGTACTTAGGCACCAATAGTTTCAGACATTTCAGTCTGGACCAAAGGACAAACCAACACTGCCATTCCTAGAGAGCCACGCCAATAGCGTGGCTAAAAATGTCCACATTCCAGATCAAGATCAGATTTTGGCCAATTCTGTTCTGGACTTTTCTGAGATAAAATGCTAAATGAACAAAGACTGGCATGAGTGAAAACATAACTTCCCTTTGCTGGTAAAAGGCAACAAATTAAACATGAGCAACTGAATATTTTCCCTAATCCTGGCCTGTGAGGTTTTGTGGCCTCTGACCTGGTAGATGAGAGATTCTGTTTTGGTCTTCTTATTGATGTCGGCGCCAAGCTCGATCAGACACTCTGCCAATGTCGTGTCTCCGTCCTCGCAGGCCTTTTCCAGCATGCTGTAGTGTAGCTCTGAGTCGCACCACATCTTAGACAGAGCTAGGCACACCGACTTACGCAGCTGACAGCAGACAGAGAGGGAGAAGAGAAAGTTAAAGAAGGCAAAAGTGTTCCTGTACAAATCTGTTTTATTTACTTATGGTGAAGGTTTCCACTCTTTCTAGCAAGGCATTTTCTAAGAACTTTCCAAGAAGTAGACAAGTAGTAGACAAGTGGCCTACATGCCTAATCTGAACAGTATTCAAACATGTCTGGTATGTCCTGCATGGTCCTTTTGTATTGTATGTTCCCTTGTGTGTACAGTACGGCCTGTGGTTCAACATGCCTGCTGATACACAGAATGTGAAGACCGAAACTAAGACTGAAACACTTGATATTTCCATGTACATGTAGTTACATCATTTTTTTTAATTAAAGTGCATTTTATGACAGCAGATCAAACTGGAAAAGTCAAGAATCTGGGAAAATGCTGCCTTGGTTCTTTTGGAAAAGAATAATTAAGAGATAAATACTCTTCAAAAGGTTTTTTTTTTATAGAATTACCTTTTCTGATTTTATTTGCTTGTCTGGAACTTGATCTGTGAATTGAGTTTTCAAGGGTGCAGAGGACTAACCAAAAAAACTGAAAAAAAGAGGAGTAAATTGTGGTTCGTCGTGTCCAGCTCACCGGGTTGTTGCTCTGGTCACGAGTCTCCTCTCTGAGGTGTTGGAAGATCTGCCTGTCAAAGTCTTCTCTCTGCAGTACAGCAGCTGCTCCTGAACAGGCGTCCAGCATCCTCAAAGCCACCTGAAAACACTGCGGGACACACGACCAGAGACAGATCACAAGTTTATAAGCACAAAACTATCATCAGTAACAGAAGTCAAGTGAATTTTACTTACAGTATATAACCCAAAATAACAATATACAAATTTGCCTCAAAGTGCTTTACATCAGATAGCAGATAGCTGCTAGTTGGACTACCACTGTAAATGTGAAAAGTAGCGAGCAAATGTATGTAAACAGAAGTTATTGGCTGGTTTTTAATTCTGAGAAACAATGTAAAATTGTAAGGTAAGAACTCAAGTTTAAAGCAGGGCTGCAGGATGAGGCAGTGACGATATTCATAACATAATTTGTGATGATTCTCAGCAGTCAAAATGTTGGAGTTGGTCACTGCTTCAAAGAGCTGTTAACTCTAAAATAACTTAATTTCTATGAGTTTCAGTGGAGAGTTGTGGTGTCGA
This sequence comes from Siniperca chuatsi, assembly GCF_020085105.1. Lineage (NCBI taxonomy): Eukaryota > Metazoa > Chordata > Actinopteri > Centrarchiformes > Sinipercidae > Siniperca > Siniperca chuatsi. The sequence continues at coordinate 27,684,882 of NC_058045.1, read as the reverse complement.
ATCATCTACCTGCTAAATCTTGACAAGCTGTCAAGAATGAAATTTCAGTGTAAGCACTTGATGATAAAAGATGAGAAACGAATATTTATCTTGTATCGTGTTTAAAAACAGAATGAAAAAGTCACTGCAACACTTTTCCTGATAAAAAACAAAATGCACATCTATGGACCCGATTTAGCACATTTTATCAAAGCAAAACACTCAGGTCACCTTCAGGAGCATCTCAGAGTCTTCTTTGTACTGGATGAGAGAGGCGACCACAACGGAGGCCAGAACAGGTACGATCATCCTCGACAGCTTCTTCTTGGATACGAGGTAGCTGAGCAGGGTAAGACCCCAGTAGTGTATCTCTGGAAGAAGTTGGGAAGTTAGTGAAAGCACGGCTAGTCATTTTTAATACTGAAATCATAATATTTAAAATGTTCAGATGAGTGAGTTTTTTTAACTCCACTATCCAACCACTGTACTGTAACCACTGCTGCTTTTACTTTTCTTCTGGAACTAATTATCGTTCACTACAACTAAAGTACCTCCAAAGGTTCCTAGACCGAACCTCAAGAGGGGGACAGATAGGAGCAATGACTAATGAAAGACATATTACTGTTGTGTCAGTTAAATAATTTATTAGCCATAGGTGCCCTGACTATCAGTGTAGAGGTAACACAATGCTGTGAATTCTGTTTAAGACATGATTTCCAAATCAATGTTATGACAAGGTTTAGCTGGTTTTTCCTCTCTCCAATGCAATGATGAAACTAACAATAATCTAATTTGGGTTCATTTAGGCTATGGGCTATTAAAGACAATAGTATACTGTTAGTATACCTCGTTCCTGTGGGAACATCTGTAGTGTATGCAGCACTGTGTCTATCGCCCCCTGTTGGCAGAGCAAGTCCACTGCTCCGGAGCAGTCAGCCAGAACAGAGAGCACCTTCAGTCCACACTTCTGTATGATCGAGCTGCTAATGAACTGCACACAGATACAAACAGCACTGAATATCATGCTGGTTGAAGCTATTTATACTGTGTCTGCATAAATAACAAATATCGTTGTAAAAAAAAAAAAGCAATGTTCTAGTACTGTGGGTTATTACAGGGCAACAAAAAAAACAGCAGTTAAAGAAATACAGTGCACAACACGCATGCTTCAACATCTTGATAAATATCACCATTTTACCACAATCTATCTTAGTATAATGCATGACCATAAGATTACAACAAAAACATTACAGCTTTCATGAAGGTAGGATTTATTGCAAGGCTGATGTATTGGACTGCATTCGTATTTGCTGGGTGTTCATAATAAATTTATATAAATTGTTAAGCACTATACAGCGTTTGAAAAACAACCTGAAGTTTAAGATTTAGGGTTCACTCTGTCAACCAAGCACAAACTGTAAATCACTTGCTATCTTAAAAAGAATTGTTTTGACTCACCTAAAGCAGATAATTGACTTGTAATCATTAAAAGAGATTAATGAGATGGGAAGACTCTTCTACTAAGTCTGAGATTTACACATTGCAAGACAGATAAAATGGATAATATTTTTGTTGGAATAATGAAAATAGCAGATAGATAGCCCCTCTCACCTTTAATCATTCTTTTAACTTCATGCTTTACCATTCATGAATAACAATGCGCAAATTATATAGAGCTACGTAAAGACTTAAAGACTTTTCTTGTTTTTGACAAAAAGATTGTCAAATAAAACATTTTTTTTCTGTCAGTCATTGAGTAAATGTAGATGTCACATCTGTCAACATTGGCACTGACACTGTTTTTGTCCGTGTTTACCATCCCACTCTCAGGCAGAGTGGTACCAAACATGAATAACATGAGGGGAAAAACCACTCACCATTCATTCATACCAGTAATTGGAAAATACTTCTTAGAAATGTAATCACATAAGACTGAAAGAAAATGGAGAGAATTAGAGAGATTTTCTGGGGTTAGTCAGTGTGTTCATACCCTGTTGAGAACCTCCAGGTAGAGGGTGTGAGCTCCTTCCACCACACACTGGTTTTTCAGGACCTTCAGCGACACGTCGGCCATGTCAGGATCTGCGACCGAGACGCCGTGCTCCCTTAAACTCCTGTCTGGGAATTCACACACACAAAGGGAACAAGTGAAGACAAAGAGGCAAGCAAACATACAGACACAACTGCTCTGTTATCAATCACTAATCTAATTAGGAGTGTTACAAGTACAGTGCTGGGAGCAGCGGAAGAGTACTCCTCCTGACCTTTCTGAAAAGTAGCTAGAGTTATCTTGTTTTAGCTCTCTTTTGGGCTCCACCAAATTCAGAGAAAAATATCTGTTTATTTAGCTGCTAGATGTTCCACTTTCTTCACCAGCTAGTCGCTAACTTTGTTGTGTCTGATGTTGCTGGGCAGGCAGTGTACAGTGCGTTTATCAGAGCTTGTTGTCTGAAAACGAGGTGAGACTGAACCAGACAGTACATGTGGTGGTGATAAGTCGCTGTGTGTTCATCACTACAAGCAGAGCGTGAGCAGAAATGGACACATGAAATGGAGTAATAGAAAAATATATGGCTGTCACCAAAATAACTTCACCAACAAGAAATCTAACCAAAAAGATCAGCTTACACACAACATTTGATTGGCAGGTCACCTCTGGGCTGAGCATATACACCACAGAAAGAGCACTTATATGTTGGCAAAATGAGATAAGAAAATACAGTTGAGTGTACCTGGGCAGAGGAAGACCAGGCTGGCCTGCAGAGCCTCCAGCTGGACCTCTGGCTGGAAGTTGTGGACCTTCATGGTGCTGAGGATCTGACTCATGGCCATGTTCAACTCATCTAGACTGGCTGTCCTACAGACATAAGAGACAGGTTTCACTCCCAAAATAAATATGAATGTCATTGATTTTGAACATTTTGAGAAAATATTGTGGATGGAAACTGTGTTTGTGCCCACCTTCCCTGGAAGAGCAGGCTGAGCAGTTTGCAGGCGCTGATGGAAACTTCAGCTGAGGTTGAATGTCTCTTCATCATCTCCACTAGGTTGACGTGGAGGCCACTGGACAGCAGCAGAGAACGCATTTTACCTGCAAAAAAAGCAGACATTCACTGTATGAGCCAAAAAACTGTATTTATAAACAGTTGAACCTGTACAGATTAGATAAGTAGGGTTTTACTACATCAGTGTTTTTCAGAAAGCTCTACTGAAACTTTGAATCTGAAACGTACAGTATATGCAATCACTTTTAGAATTAACTTTCTAGTACTCTGTACTGTCTGTTTTATTGATGATGACGGGATCATCCATACTGCACGCTAGATTTCATCATATTACACAGCAATTACTCTGAAATTATTTCTGTACCAGTTTTACTAATAATTTTTCAGCCAAACAGCCTAACATGTTGAAGATAACATAACACTTTATCAAATATACAAAGTAGATGTTGAAACATAATTCTACATAAGCACTAAGTGTTAGCATGCATGTGTGTGTTTTTCCACTTAGTCCCATCTGTGCACATTGGATATTAAACCTGCAATAACTATTTTTTTTGCCATTTGGGGACAGTGGAAAGTGGTGAACACAAAATTGACATATTTTCACCCTATCAACCTTTCAAGCTGATAGGGTGAACTTGTTAGCAAACAGTTGCTTATTTATAGAGCAACATGATCATTAATTTGGAGTTGTGTTTCTGGCCACCTGATGAATGTAAGTCCACTAGTCACTCTCTCTTAGCTCTGTTATCTGGCTTTTCACCTTTCATACATTGTTTTCACATTGTCATTTGATACACTGTTATGACAAAAATATAAAGTATAGCCACTTCATTCTATACTGGTGAAGACTCACCGTTGTGTGTGATGAGCGTGGCAATGGCACTGGTAGCAGCTTCAAACACACTGGGAGAGGAGGAGTGGAGCAGCATGGCCGCCATTAACTGTCTGTGAACAGGAGTCCTGAAAACAACCACTGTCATCACATTCTCTCATCATACATTTTTATACATTTCTTAAGCATCCCTCGTGACGTGCATAGCAAGACTTGCACAACACTAAATTATTTTCTTGATTCTAATAGAGGTCACAGATAATTTACCATTATTTTCTGTTCGGCTTTTTCTTTTCTGCTAAGAAAGTCTCCATATGTGACAACTACAGACATTTTAACCTTTCACAATCTGGCATATGTGCTTACAGGGTGAATAATGCCGCAAACAAGTGCCAAACAGTGTTAAACATCTGTAGAAGATGTGTTGGTGGTATTTCATTGTTTCAGGGTGTACCTCTCGTTCTGCTCCTCTTCTGAATGGTTCACTCCAGCTCCGTGCAGTAACAGATTGTGAATGGCCCAGCTTGCAGCTTCCTGAGGCAGCGGAAGTGATTCACACAAGTTAGAGTCTTTGATTTTTAAAAATGATTCTATGTTAATTATTTTCTGTAGCTCGGGGGCCAGAAGAAGTTGGACTGACCTGAACAGCTGGCTCAGCAGCGTGGAGCTCCAGTGCCATACAGCAGGCCTCCATCCAGCCCAGGCCCATGTCCTCCACCTCCTCCCTACCCCTGTTCTCCTCCTCCTCTCCTTCCTCCAGACCCTGCTCGGCCACCGCTTTGTTCTTCACGATGGTTGCAGCTGACAGAGGGAGACAGTATGGTGTAATTACTGGTCCGTACAAGATCTAATCTAACCATTAAATTATATTCATTGGCTATATGAGGTCTTCTGTTCTTACCAACAGTGACTGATTCTCTTTTTATTTGAATATAACAAGGGAATAAGGTTACAGTACTGTAGTTAAAGCAAAGTATAAAAGTCCTGAATGCCCTCACTTTAATAAACAATGTACACATAAAAACAGCAGTATCAAAAGTGACACTATGTGAAAGATTTTATGATCACATTAAAAATGTTACACGAGGGTTTAAACAAGGAGAAGAGATAAGTGTGTTTTGATGGTGAGCTGCTACTTTTGATTTAAACCTGGAGGAAGACTTCCTAATTAATTTTTAATTTTTGGCTTCTATTCAGGGATTCTGCACTGTTCACCCAAATTAAATCTAAAGCTTTTTTAATACCACATAGAAAGCAATATAATACCTTTTTCATGTCATACTGGTCAAAGAATGACGGAAAACCAGTAGGGACAGCAGGGCCTACAATGATTAATTTTGTGCATGTTTCTATTGACATTTATATTACATTTTGTCAGTACTTTCAAGCTGTATATAGCAATAATTCCTAGCAATATAAGTAATCAATAAACGCGACCTGGACCCAGATAAGTGGCAGAAAATTGATGGATAAATTAACAAATAAAAAATGATTAATTGATTTAAGGTAATTTAAGTTTTTGTTCAAATTGACACTTATGAGTCGATCAGCTTCCTAGCTACTTTGACTAGCAGTACCAACGGTGTTTGCTACAGGTCTGATGATGCTGACTTGAAACGCCACAAAAAAGGATTACAGCCTCCTGCCAATCCAATGTCGCACCAGTCTCACTTGTACCCTGTCTACTGCACAGCCTGGAAACAGCTGTCAGCTATTCATGTTCATATTTAGCACCCTGGAAAATATGAGCTGGTGGTACATGGCTGACGACTTGAGGAAATCAGTCTGCATAGTCACAATATATAGAGAATGTGCGGTTTTTGTACCCTCATATAATTGATCTTCTCTTGTATAACACTGCTATGTGACGATGTTGAAGTCAAGCAATTGTTCTGATGTCTCCATCACTAATCCATCTGTGTGTGGACATAAATAAACGAGTTAAATATAGTATGTATGAGTGTGCGTCCTCACTGAGGTCAGCCAGGCAGGAGAGAGCGGCCGCTTGCAGGGTGGCGTTGTTGGGGAAAGCTTGACAGGCTCTCACAGCGACCCTCTGGACACCGTTCAGTACCAGGATGTTGTAGTAACTCTCTACAAGAGAGACACAAAACGAGCGCACCCTGGATTAAACCAATGCCTCTAATGACCTCTTTAATCTTAATCTGTCAACTAGCAAACACATTATCTTATCAGGATGAATAAAATCCAAACTGCACTGTATTAATAGTAATGATTCATTGATTTCACAAACAGTGTTATCATTACAGACTGTCAACAAATGAGATACTCCAAGTTACAAGTTATTCATTTACAGTGCATCTGAGAGTTTGTTTGTTTTTTAAAAACATGGTGCGCACGCTCTACCAGGTGAGCTACCAGGGCGCCCTGCATCTGAGAATGTTTAAGTGTTGGTTCCAGTGAAGTAAACTACGGAAATATGCAACCAAAACACATTTTTTATCCCCCAAAGAAGTAAGTATTCAGCTAATTATGTATGTACTAGCTTATTTCTAACATTTTGAAATAAGAAGCTGTTATATATACAACTTGTTCTAAAACAACAGGGAGTGGCCAGGGAGTTAAACTGGCCACCAAACCATACTATCCTACCCAAACTGTTGCTTACAAAAAGATTTTAGCACAACATACAGTATTTATGAAATAAAAAGATAACTATAATAAGTTAGAAGGAAGTTTCTTATACTAATACCCAATACCTTTGGATCTATTTAACTTGGACAAATGGACAAAAGTGGTGGGAGAAACACTCAACTTATCCACAAATTAAACCAACTGAAAAACTCTACTGGAGGTGGGAGGGGGAATATTAAAATGAGACATATACATTAATATACGTTGTTAATATCTGGCTCAGTCTGTGGAAATTTTGTACATTTGACCCCTGGGTCTGACCTGATGTAAACCTCCTGAACAGGCAGCAGGCAGTCTCCTGCAGCTCCTCCACCTCAGGGAAGGCGTCCATGGCGGCGATGATCACGCTGTAGCAGCGAGCGCCTCCCGACATCAACATCTCCACGTTACTGCCTGGAAGAGAAAAGCTAATGAACTCAAAACAAATGTTGACGCTATCTCTGCTTTTTGCTTTTCAAGTTACAACCTTCATGTTTTGGCTGGATTTGATGATTTTGACCCACAATCAAAATATAAAGTGATCTTTCAGGATTATACTATACAGCATGATGCAATACACATCACAATATGTAAAATGTGAGTCAGTCTATAGTTGTATAAAAAGAACAGTGTGAATAGCATGGTAGGTACTGATTTGCAGTCACAACTGTACCATTTTAGATTCCTAAACCAAAAAAGAATTGATGTTAGCAAATTCACGATGGACAACACAAGAAAAGAAAAATAGCAAATAAAAGGAAAGACAAGAAGGAGATCAGAAATGTCCTTTACAATTAAAAGAGAGTGGTATCTCCAAATAGCCTGGAATCCCCCAATGACTATGATAAATGGTACATCTGTGAAAAACATACTGTAGATTAAAGTGGAAACAATGTTCATGAATTAACAATGTCAACTTTTCCACTTTTTGTTTAGGTCAAGCTCCACTTTTCATGCAGAAATCATCCAGCTAAATAGAATTTCAGTGTAGAGCAATTCTCAGTTTGTTCTTAGTCATGTTTTACGTTAATCTTGCTTTTACTGAAATAAAAGTAATAAGTCATCCGCTAGATTTGGCCTGTTTTTCAGAGAATATTTATAATATGATGTCTGTTGTGTGACAAGCTTTTAATACAGACGGAGAACCAACTGTACATATATATATATACACACACACACACTGTATATACAGTATATACAATAAGACTGTATTCAAAGAACGCTTCATTTTTACCAGAATACATAAGCTACTGCAGTCACAAACATAACATAAGTAACATAAGTGATCAAGCTTCTTTATGCAAGACAAGGAGCACTGCGAAAGCAAAACAACTTTTAGAAAATAGCCTGGCCATAACATCTGCATGGCCGATATTTTTTAGGTTATCACAGATATATCTGTATCAGCGAATATGATAGCCGACAAGTAAAAAGATACTGCAGTGCAGAAATGAAAATGTATGTTTGAGGTCATTTAGAAACAGCGTCGTCTTTACATACTTTGTCTTCTAAAGAGCACTGACGAGTTTATTTTACAACCATATAAAAACTCATATTTTGATCAAATGGAAGTGATCCTTTATTTTGATCTTTAATAACCAAATGGAAGTGATCCTTAGCAAATATGCTTGGTAATATTATGTATTTAAGTTAAAAAACTAATAAAGGGTAAAATAGCATTATTTGATCAATCTCAAATGCTGAAATATTGATATTGTGATCAGCCTTAAAATCCAGTGGTTTATGTTAACAGAAGCCCCATATGTTATTTTTCTTTTATGTTCCATATTTAGGTTATTTGTATTCATCTTTATTTTTTCTATATTGTTGCCATATGTTTCTACTTTTTTTAATACTGTAAGATTAACTGAATGACAAATGTTTCATGTTGTTGTGCTTTTCTTACATGGAAAATGTTTTTGCATGTGATTGAAACTTGAAAAAAAAAAAACAACATGATCCAAGAAAAAATTAAATCCTTGTAATACAAGGATTTAAGGCCTCCCTGCATTCTAATAATTGCATTTGCTGTTCCAAAAATTAAAATTTTCATGGAAATGTTGAAAGACTCCCAATTATCTATTATATTACTATCAAGGAGTTGCTGTGTTCCTCACCATGAGGGAATTTCCACGAAGATTTGACTATTTTCAACAAACACCGCTCTCCTGTGCCACAAACAGCTGTTCTGACGCTGCAGCTCAACGTCACAACATGTTTACTGGTGTTTGTGGTATAATCTGATTTACATCAAGACTGTTTAATAAGCGTTACAATGATATCATGGGCTGGTGGTGAGGCTAGAAATAGACCACGTGAAATAAAGAAAGAAAAGGGCTGATGTTTGACTTGCGTCCTCCATGATCAACATGTGGTGTAACACATCAGTAATTAGTTGAGAGAAAGCACATTGCTAAACCTCGCCACATAAAGACAACTACTCTGAATCTATCCATTTAGCCTCACCAGACTGAGGTTCAAACCAAACCTTTACTCTTTAATATGACAATATGTCTCTGGACTATGTTGAGAGATCAATCAGTCGATCTGGGATCATTGTATAGTAGGATTCAAAAATCAGGTTTGAAGAGCGCTTACATATCAGCCCTCTTTACTAATCGAGTAGTAAAGTCCAGTTCTTTTCTTTCCCTCTTAAACCTCATAAGCATAACTGGGGTGTAACGAGGTCTTACCAGGACGAGCAAGTGGGAGCAGCACCTTCATGGCCTGCAGGAGCAGCTCGGGGCTGTCCGGGAACCTCTGCAGCGCCGCCAGAACCACAACATGATCCTGGTTCTCCACAAACTCCACGAGGTGGTCATCACTTACTGGAAACACAGACACGAGAAAGACATTCAGCTACTGTACGCAAGCATATAGCAAAAACAGCTAGCTAAAATACTAACTTTTACATACAGGAATAAATATTAGCTAGCTGACATGCTAAAAGTTACATGCTAAATGTGAGCCTGTTAACCCTTAATAGTTGTTGCATGTTAACCCATGTTAACCTGTTATGTTAGCATATTAGTAGGTAAGTATGCTAACCTTACCTGTGCTCTGAGATGGATGCTTAGTTAGCATTAGGCTGAGCCTAAGTGCAGCTGAGGCTGATGAGGCACAGCTTAGCCAAATTAAAGTTGAGTCTGAATATGTGGAGCTGAACCTGACAAAATGTCCTAAAATGGCCAACTTACAGATGATAAACCACCAGATAAACTCTTTTTATTTAGGTAACAATAACATGGTAAGTGGTAAGAAACAAATAATAGCAAAGTTTTGCTCCATGTGATGAGTATTACAGTCTCACAGGACTCCAAGCATAGCTAAAGACTGTTAGCATAGTAGCTAGTATAATATATTTACTAGAATAAAAGTCAGACAAGTGTCACTGTTGTTTCCAGTACATGATACAGATCCAGAAACATCTAAAATACTCTGCTATAGGGCAGGGTAGCCTATACTTGCCAGAGAATATTAAGACAAAGAAAAAATATATTACTCTACATGCAAGTATACATAGGAGGTTAGAGTGTGTGTCTGCTCACCTCTTTGCAGAAGGGACTGCAGGGCTCCACAGCCTTGGAGCTGCACTTCTTCACTGGTAGGAAACTTCTTCATCGCCTGCACCACCAGGCCAAACACATCCTCCTCCTCCTCCTCCAGCATCAGCAGAGGAATCATGTCTACATAACCATGAATTAAACAAAGCATAAAAACAAGTCCGGCGCCTTAATGAGGTTGAATTCTAAACATTACAAATAACAGTTTGAATTGCAATACCTATTCAGTGATGTTGCTAGGTACGCCTCCCGCTTCTCTGACGCGTTAAAATCCGAAAGGACGCAGTAAACTCGCTGTTGATGCCATATTTTTTTCCCTGAATGCTACAGTGTGAACAACAAATACGTGTTATGAGTCGGTGTTTAATTCGGCGTGTATCCGATCCACCAACCAGCACGTATTTTAGTGAGAAATCTTAATTTTTGAAACGTTCGCCTCTCATTCCCACGGTCTTCTCCCACTAAAATAGCACAGCTAAACAACGGAGGCTGGTAGCGAGTTGAGGCGACATAATCCAAAATGTGAAGCACGGAAAGTATGTAAGTACGGAAATACAGTTTATCTTTACGGATTACATTGATGCCAAATTGACAAGAAGACTGTCGACATATAACGCCTTGTATCTTGTGTTTCTAGAGTTATGTGTTTTTGCGGACACGTAAAGGAATTGTTAATATGTCATATTTCTTAAAGGGAGTTTGGCGTAATATTTTCCCCGGAGCGCACAGGGAGCTTCAGTTTAATTCAAACGGCTAATACTATATGTATTTTTTAATGTTTTGTCAGCACTACAGAAACGCTAGATAACTGCTAAAGTATGATACGGTTGTCTGACGTTGACTGTGGTTAGTTATTGGTTTGATTAATGGGTTACAGTCTAATAATGTGTGTTTGTATTGATTACTGACGGTGGCTGATCAGGCTAATTATCAGTTTCTAACGGCAGTATGCAGTAAATGGTCTGTGTGCGTGTTTTTAAACTACTTTAGTTACTAATTAAACATGATGTGCTTGATGGTGTTACGACTCCTGATTAAACTTGAAACTTGAAACCTGATGAAAAAGCTAATATTTCTCTGTATAGTATGACCTCCTCTTTCTGTCAGCTGCATTGTATTTACAGATTTTGGAATTTTATTTGTTTAATTTTCAACACACAGAAACAGGAAGTCTTTGGGTTGCTTAATTATTGTCCTTGGCAGTGCAGCCAAGCATGGAGAAATATAGTCCACTGCAAACTAGATTAGAAATGACCATAACTAAAGAGATTATTTAAGGAAATAGATTCAAATGTTGCTCTAAAAATAAACTACAAAAAGACAATGAGTTTTATTGAAGTAGCCTTTGAAAGGGGAACCCCTACATACCACAGTTGGAAAATACTGTTATACACAGATTTATAGCCAGATACTTACATGTGGACTGTGTTTTTTTTATGTTTAAATAAAAACATAAACCTTTCTGTTGTTGCTTTGCGTTCCTGATCAAATATTCCAATGAGATGTAGAATCGCCGTTCACAAACTATGAGCACAGAAAAGACTATTAAACTGACTTTCAGTCTTTTAGCGTTCGTGCTGGCGTCATATGTAGCAAGAGTGACGCCCTGATGTGTTGTGGCATATCTCCTGTGTAGTCGTGTACCTGATCTGAGCAGAAGAGTCAGGGCTCTGAGTCCAACCATGTTCACCCTGCAGTCTGTTCTGTACTGCGATAGTACCTTCAGGATCTCACTGGAGAACACATGAGTACAGGCAAAACATTAACCAGGGCTGCAGCCAAGACAAAGGGATTCAAGACTGAGACTTAAGTCAATTAAATAATTTTACTGTCTGCATGAAAGGGCCTAACTTTTGCAAACTTAAAGAAAATAAGTTAAGATACTGCATATTTTTAAATAGTTTTAAACTAGATGCTGATTTACAGACCTGCATATCATTAGGTCAAAAACTATTTCCTATAACCTCTTAACGTCTGAGCACCCTTGTGTACTCAGAACAAAAAAAATAATCAAACAGCTTGGTGGAAGTGATTTGGAGGAAGACAGCAAACACAAAAGGAACTGAAAACGTCACTTGGGGAAAAAATGGTAGGTACAACTGAAATATGACCACAACGGGAACTGAAAACTGAAAATAACCTCAGTATTATTTGCACCAGGAACATCTGACAGCTACAATATATTAACGTAAGTAAAAAATGGATGTAGATGAGGTGAAGTGGCTTAAATTCATTCACACTTTGTCAGAGGGCCCAGCTCAGATGTGGAATGATGCTTTTACATTTGGACACTCATGATGGTGGTATTGATGAACAAGTAGTTAAACTGGATTATATCAGTGCTCTCACACATATTCTGAGAAATCTTCAAATCCATGAAACTCAACAGAAGCAACCAACAAAAAAATCAAAAAACAAACAACAAAAATCAACATTACGCTTATGATTAATGTAACTGCAATATTAGGTAATAATGTTAGGTAACTCTCAAAACTGTTGAGGTTTTTACTTTTTACTTCTTTTTGGGACATTTACCTTGTACATCAGGATGTGATTCATGTTTGAAAGGGGTTTACAGCCATGCTTGTGGCAGTACAGCGCTGCTTTGAGCGAATTGCTAACATCAGTTTTCTAGCATGCCCACAATGACAATGCTAACATGCTGATATTTAGCAGGAGTAATGTTTACTATAATCACCATCTTACTTTAACGTGCACTAAACACAAAGTACAGCTGAGGCATGTCATTAGTTTTGCAGATATTTAAGTAAGTATTTGGCAAATTACTTTTTTTTTTTTTTTTTTTTTTTTTTTTTTTTTTAAATCGGATGGTGGTGCTACTGTAAGTGAAAAATGAACGGATCACCAAAGTTATTACATCTGATCCTGAAGGGGACATGAATGTCTGTACTAAAACCTCATTGCAATCCATCAAATAGTTGTTGAGACATTTCGTTCAAAATCATGAATGTCAACCTCGTGGTGGCGCTAGAGGAAAAGTCAGGGGATCGCCAAAGTCAGTAGGAGACATCGTCTGTACAAAATGATGTGCCAGTCTATTATGTGGATGTTGACATATTTGACTGGATACGTGAAGTCTTTGATCTGAGCTTGACGAAAAGTCAAGGCATCGCCATTGTCATTAGAATTAATCCTCTCTGGATCTTGAATGTCTGTAGACAGACTGACATTGCCATCCCTAGAGCCATGCCACTAACATGGCTGAAAATTACAAATGAAAATACTGACATTGCTTTGCCCTAGTTGGGGGCAAAATGTGTATCACAACTTTTTTTAAAGATACAGTATGTAGTAGAGGTTCGACCGAATTCATGGCTTCCTTTGAACATGAATGCTATGTAATCTGATCGACTGTGTTGGCGGGATATTGTCATGTACCTTCATGTGACACAAGCCGTTAGGGCGGTAGGATAAGAAAATATGAACTAACTTCTGCACAACTAACAGTAGCAGCTACAGCATCCAATAAGTACGTCTTTACTTACTGGTGCACTCCCAGTACCTCCCAGTCCTTGGATACCTGCAGAGGTCTGGTCAGCTGGTCCAGAGTAGCGGGGCATATTTCAATCAGCCGACAAAGCAATGACCAACCCACCTGTAGCATGAAGATCACACCGTCACAGTTAGGCTGAAGTGAATAGGGCAGTCAAACAACCAACATAAAACCAAAGAAAAATAATCATTCCTAGATAGATGAAGGAAAACAACTTTGAATTTCTAACTGAAATCCAAATCAGCCACTTGTGTTTTGGCAATGACAGGAGCCAATGTCTATTTTACATGTATGATGCTCGAGCAATTTTCCAGCTGAGGACTTTTTTTAAAAAAATCAAAAATTGTTTGACTCCACTGTAGCAGAGCCAGAAGCAATAACCTTCCACAACCAATATAGAGTCTCTATCTTAAGCGTTATATGCTTGAGACATAATCCAACGTGTATGGGCTTTAAATGATGTACAGTACCTGACAACAACTGCCTACAGCTCTTAAAGAGAAACCTCAGAATACTTCAAATCTGATTTTGTTTTATCCTTCAAATGAGTCTGTTATGACTGAGCGTCTCACAATCTGGCTTTTGGTTTGTGCCAATGCTGCAGTCTCACCTCTGATAAACTCAGAGACACAATAAACATGCTAAATCAGGCATAGGCATGTCAGCAGTGGATGACTTTTAAGCTACAGTCCACAGAGCAGAAACCGTCTTAGCAGGTGACGCTGTTGTACACACTCCAACACCTGTGTGTCTAGTTTAAGATGGCACACTATTCTGTTTCCTTTCAGCACTTTAAAGACTGACGCTCGGACCTTTGTCATTAAAATAAGCTGTGTTCAAAGCCACCACATGAAGTTTGTTCTCTCTGTTTAGGCAGACAGCGTTCAAGATGGCCCATTTTGTTGTGAAGGAATAACACACTGCTGATGCAAAAAGGAAAAATAAACTACACAATCAAAGGTTTGTGAGGTTTCTAATGTCTTGCAGTACCTGCTGGACTCTTCGGCTGCTGATGTAGGATGACAGCACCAGCATGAGGGGGGCATGGACATCTTTGTCTTCAAACAGCTCAGCTGCTGCATCAAAGCGCAGCAGATGAGAAGACATGATGTGACAAGTTAGCTACGCAGTCTTTAACACTCATTTCTATTTTTGAATGCATATAGGACGGCTTGGAGAATAGTCTGGCAATAACAAGGATTCCATTATAAGAGAGTAGTTGTTTTTTGTTGATTTGGTTGTTAAGCTGAGCAATGCTCAATCACAGCAATGATGGAAACACACTGATAAGAATACATAGAAGAGATGAAATCATGGAAAATTGAACTGACAAGTCTGTGCAGCAGAGAAAAGGATAAGTTAAGGTGTACCATTTTAATACCACCCATACCAAACTTAACTACAGCAATGCATCCATGTTCCTATGTGTCATATCTGCAAACTACAATTATTTGGTGAATTCAGTGCAGTAAAAGTACCGGGTATAAAATTGTGCAAAATCCCCCCCAAAACATTCCATAAATATACTAAAACTCCTAATCTGCGGATAAGGAAACCAAACCAACGGGTTAAACGATTTTAAGACCAAACAAAACAGTAATTAAGTAAAACCAGGTCACTCTAAAGAAGTGGTGGAAAGTACAACAACAAAGTACATTTAATAAAGTGTTTTTGAGGTACTTGTACTTTCCTTTGAGTATTTCCATTCTCTGCAACTTTTTGCTTCTTCTCCCTTTCATCTAAGAAGAAAATATTGTACTTTGTCCCCCTTCACATTTATCGCACAGCTATAGTTACTGGTTACTTTGGAGATTAAGATCTCAAATATATGATCAGTTTATAAAATATGATGCACTGTTACAGATTAAAACTACTGTACCCTCCTACAGTATATAAAGATAATAAAATAAGATCCACCAACTGCAACATTAAAATGATGCTTTGCATGTTAATGCATCATAAATAATGATACAATAATACAATATAAAATTAACGGGGGGCATTTTTCTGCATAATTACTACTTTTTAGATTTTTAGTAGCTACATTTTGCTGATAAGAATTCTGTCCTTTTAAGTAAGATTTTGAATGCAGGGCTTGTAATGGGGTATTTTTACACCGTGGTATTACTACTTATCTGAATCGGAATCAGAAATACTTTATTGATCCCCGAGGGGAAACTCTTTCGTTACAGCTGCTCACTGTCACGTCAGTGCACACAGGAACAGAAGTGTTAAGCAAATCAAAATATAATACAGGTCAGATAAATTAAGTACAAAGTGGATATAAAGTATAAAAGCTAAACAAATAAGTGCAAGTACCAAAGTGGATTTAGAGGTTGATAAGTATAGTACGGTATGCTGAAGTTAAACTGCTGAGTACTTCTCCCACCACTGCTCCTAAGTCAAACAAAAAGGCCAAAGGAAATCGTGCCAGTTTATGAACAGCAGCATGATGCGCACGCAGGGACAATGTGTTTCCTACCAATGTCGGTGTGCGCCAGGAAAAGCAGATCCTGGATGATTTGAATCAGCGTGCACAGTTGTCTGTCCTCTTGCGGGGTTTTCAGCCTCACCAGGAGTTTCTTCAGCCTTTCTTCTAATTCCTCCTTGTTAACCATGGTCTTTGAAATACTGTTTTCCAGCTGACGACTTGACGTGCATTTAGGTCCGACAGTGCAGCCCGTACAAGGGCTCTGTAGCGGGCGGCCACACTGCTGCAGCAGCACGGGAGGAAACGAGTACAGTGCCACTGTAGCCACTCATATCATTACATCACATTACATTACTAAATATGAGCTATGTTACATCATATTGCACTAGCTGCAATCCAGCTAAGTGGCTGCCACGACCGGAGAAGCTGTCAAGTGTCGCGGGGTTTCGGTTCCTACGTTGTCATCGCCGTCCTCGGCTAACTTTCCTCTGGCAGAGAAACATGTTCCTCTTTTATGGATTTGGGCACTTTCTGTTGTGTCCGTGGGAAGAAATTCAGCGGGTCCTCTCTCTCTCTGACAGTGTTCCTCCTTCCTTACAGTCTCATCATATGACTCCGGCCAGAAAAAAAAAAACTTCCCGTTTGTTAAAGAGGAAACTGGAAACAGACACTGCGCAGCACACGGGGCTGACAGACGGCGTTTCAGTCAAACTGTCGGTAAAGTGATTGATAATTAGTGATTACATCGTTGTTAACCCACATTAGATTTAGTATAGGGGCTGTCGGGTGGCATCTGTGCACTTAAACTGCCTCGCACCCTGATGCCAGTTATTGATTTACCGATTTATAAATCAGTGAGATAGACTTGGCACTGATTTGCGCCGTATTTCATTCAAAAATTCCCCCCATTGTAATGTTTGTTTGCGAATTGGCAGGTATACTTAGCCCGTAGAGCAAATATTAAAACTTTTTACAACTTTTTGTGCGATATATCTAAATTCGGCTTCACGCAAATCTGCGATTATTTCAATTAAATCTAAACTTTTCGATTCTTCCACCCCCTCCTTTTCTTTTCCCACTGCGCATCTAGCAGTGTAATTACGGTATTTACATTGTCAGCATGGAGGGTCGTTTTGCCATTATGTTGCCACACCTCTTTCCTCATTCAGTAATAATAGTAATATTACCATGTGTCCAACTTAGTAACTGAGTCACATTTAGACTAAAAAAAACCTTTCATTTGCTGTTGCTTAATATTATTTCTGGAATGAAGGCCAGCTGCATTTGTCAAAAATGGAAATTGCGATTTTTGGCTAAAAAATGCAAACGTAGCAAAATAATCCTCATTTGCCTGTGACAAAATAAGCAAGTAAAAAAAAAACAGCTCACCCGATCTCCTGATGAAAATAAAAAAAAGGTGATTTATGACCTTAACTTGATAAATAATGACATTGTTTAGTCTTCAAAGGCGAATGAGGAACAGCTGATGTGAAAATATGTTGTGATAGTTTGCTCATACTGTACAGCCTTAACATCTGTTTCGAGCAATGCAGATTATTGCTGTTTGACAAGTCTTGCAGGGACATATGACAAAGGCACAGTTAGGTAAGCTATTCATTACACTGTAAATGGGCGTGTTCCTCCTTTCCTGCGGTAATAGGCTATCATATGATCCGGGGCCAGCAGCCAAACTTCCCGTCTGTTGAAGAAGACACCAGCTGCAGCACTGAATAAGAATCCAGAATAAGCTTTTCAGAGGTATAGTTTGAGTTATTTTTCACAGATAACATCTGTTTAGTTAAAACGGGGTTTAACTAAACATGTTGACGTTTAATATTTCATCTGCCGTGAGTGATATCTTATGTGCCAGCGTGTAGCTTTAGTCTACCTGTCAGATGTTCAGTGAAAAAACGATTCTGATTGGCTTATCTCGCACATTGCTTGTGGGAAATTTTTTTTATGGGCAGCTATTTGAATAGTGGTTTGAGCTTGTATGACACTGCCAACTTTGTTTGTTTTTTAACCTTTAATGTTCAGCATGTAGTTTATAGATGCATTTTGAGTCTATATCAATAAATACCTACTTCTCCAGTAAATTCTCAAATATTAGAGTTGGCTTTTGAGATGTTCTCACCACCCGCCCAAACTGGCAACCTGCTGTGGACAATAATGTGAACCAATCATATCCTGCATGCCTAGCATAGCCCATATTGGAATTCAGCAGTTATTGGTATTTTCTATATATGCCGAATTGATTGAGAAGACTTAATTCATGTCTGTTGTTTTATTTTAATATACATATATCGCGTAGGCTACCGAAAGTCGAGGATTCACTAAATTTTGAACGGAGTTCGGCGCTGAGTTACAAGAAAAGGTGTTCCTATTTACAGTTTTGCTTGGGCTCTTCGAAATTTCCAGCAATATCGTGAATGCTTGCTGGGTCAGCAGTGAAAGTGATTGAATACTGGAAATAGATTTACCTGTGTTAATAGCTAGGTAAATTACTGATCGTGTAAATTGCGTAAATAAAAACATAATGAATGATTTATAGGCAAAATGAAAAACAAACGATTGGGATTTAAAAAAAAAGGTCGGCCACATGTATGCCGAATTGACGAGAAGACCAATAAATGGTCTGAACTTCTGTTTTAACATGTATAACGTTTGCCAAATAAACAAGAAATCACTAAAATGAAAGATTTTGAATGGAGTTTGGCGCTGCGTTTTAGCGAAATTGTCAGTTTCTTCCTTAAATAAATAAGTAATAAGTTGGATGCTCAAAAGAGATATTTCTCCTTTAGTAATAAATTATTTGGAGGACACATCTTATTTGTAAATACGCCTAGATGTGGTATGTTGTTTTACATTAAAAGTCGCGGAACAACTTTTTTGTTATTTTGCTAAAATAACCTTTCCGGCTGGGCAGTCAGGTGACGTCACGTAAACATGGCGGCACGCAGAGCGGAGCAGAGCTGTAGCCGGCTGGAGACTGTCGGTTGGTAAACAGTCGCATGAAGTCAGTTTGAAGCCATTAAAGTGCACCGCTCAGGCACATTTCTCACATCACATGACCCTAAAATCTGCTGTCCTAACAGAACCGAGCGAACAGTTAACCACAGGGGCTTATCGTTATCGTTAGCTAAGTTAGCAATAAAGTCTCGACGTGGTTTCTTCTTTCGAGCTGGACCGCAAAACACGCTGAGGTCAGAGATCATTTTTGATGTCTGCTGTTGTAAAGAATGCAGCATTATTATCTCCTTTTGTTTGGGCCCACTGTTTGTTTTCCCAAACGACAAATGACTACACCTAATTAGCAAAGGAGTAACCGACGGAGCTGCATCACCCCCCCTGGTGTGGTGAGCTTAATTCCTGGTTTCCCATATGTCCAGCAGCAACGATGAATACAGCCTGAAGCACATGAGCAACCTTATGGGCAGCAGGAGGCAGAAAGCAGCGGATGATGGAGAGCAGAGTCTCATTGGGCCTCCATCTGTGGTCTCCGCCGCTGGTGGGGATCTCCTGGACCAAGATGCCTCCACGTCTGGGTTCGTGTATGTGTTGGCGTTTTTCTCTGCCCTGGGAGGATTCCTCTTCGGGTATGACACTGGGGTGGTCTCCGGGGCTATGCTGCTCCTGAAGAAGGAGATGAACCTGACCACTTTGTGGCAGGAGCTGCTGGTCTCCAGTACTGTTGGGGCTGCGGCTGTCTCTGCCCTGAGCGGAGGCTACTTGAACGGGTGGCTGGGGCGCAGGATCTGCATCCTCTTGGCCAGTTTCATCTTCAGCATCGGTGGCATCATCTTGAGTTTTGCCCCGGACAAGGTGGTCCTTCTTGTGGGCAGAATCACAATTGGATTGGGCATAGGTGAGTTGGTGTTTGGAAATGATTTTAATACATAAAGTCATTATCTATCCAGGTAAAGAGAAGTGATGGCATAGATTATCAAAAAGTGTGAAAGTTGGCATCAGCTATTTGGTCGGATACTGAATCTTGTTTACGCATTCTTTGATCAAATATTTCCTTTAGTTTAGGGTTATTTAACACTGATCCACAGAGCAGTTTTTCATATTTTGATAGATGAGAAAAAAAGAGGGTCAGATATGTTTAAATTCCCCATTCTAAGGCATCAAAAAAGTATTGATTTGGTATCATTCAGAAACAATGCTGAAAATTACTCAGCCTTAAGAGCACCCTCTCAGTTCCCCCTGTTCACTTTTTTACCCAGGAATTCAGACCAGCAGCCACATGCTATAGATTTTCACCTGTATGTAAGATCAGATACAAAATCCACTTCCAAGCAGCTTCTCACCTCACACCACCTGACCTGCTTTTCCAGTACTACCATTGTGGATCCTGTAACAGAAGGTACAGAAGTGTGTGGAACATTTTTCTGTGTACGTCAAAATGAAACCCTTTTATTTTTTCCCCCCTATCAGGCATTGCCTCTATGACAGTTCCTGTATACCTCGCAGAAGTTTCCCCCCCTCACCAGAGAGGTCAGCTGGTCACTGTCAACGCCCTCTTCATCACCGGTGGCCAGTTCATTGCCAGTGTGGTCGATGGAGCTTTCAGCTACCTGAGCCACGATGGTTGGAGGTATGCGTTGGTTCTACACTACACTGGTATTCTCTGTCAGTAACTTTCCATGACATGGGTTTGCTTTAGTTTTGTTCACCCTACAGCGTCTCTTTCTCCGTTTTCCCTTAGAATGAAACCAACAGAGGATGTTGCTCACTCACTCAGTAAACAAACTGCAGCATTTAGCTGTGAAAGTCCTCCATAAATGCTTTGTATTGATCATATCCAATGTTGTAGCAGCAGCTTCAGTCCTCTGTCTGTTTGAAAGTGTTTGCTACTGTGTGTTGTTTTGTGAAGAGCCTGACTGATAAATCTGCATTGCCAATATTAGCTTATCCCAAATATATTGCAGTTGGCAAGTAGTGACAAGAAACTGCAGTGCAGAAATGCCAAAGGTTTGTTTGAGTTAGGTTAGTATCCGTGTCACAGTTACATAGTTTGTCCACCAGAGAGCACTCAAGTTTATTTTTCAACCATGAGACATGTTGGTCACAAACTCTTTTAATCCCAAAAAACTCATTACTAATACTAATTATTAAACTAATAACTGTTATCTAACTTATTAGACTCTCAAATGTCAATATTGTTGCCTGCTTTAAAACCCCCCAGCTCTAGTTTAGTGCAGGCTGGTGTTCGCTCGCTCACAGCACCGTATGGTTTGAGTGTTTCAGGGGAAATTCCGACAGCTGGAGTAACCAGGCGAAGCAACCAAATGATCACGAACGGATTGGGCTTTAAAAAGGCAATATGGATCCTCAAAAAAGCTTGAAGCTTAAAATACTGGCTTAGATTTTAATCCTGTGGATCAGCTCTGGACATCCTCTGTCTTTGCTGCTCCAATTCATGATTTAGTTTTAGCTTGAAATGGACTCCCTGTAAGACCCCAGCTTGAGAATCAGCGGTGGCAGATGTCTCTTTCAGCATTTCTTCTCCCCTTCACTCCTCCTCTTTCTCTCCATACCGTAGGTACATGCTGGGTTTGTCCGTTCTCCCAGCAGTGCTGCAGTTCGCCGGCTTCTTATTCCTGCCGGAGAGCCCCCGTTGGCTTCTCCAAAAGGGCCGCAGCCAAGAGGCCCGTCAAGTCCTCAGCCAGATCAGAAGAGGCCAGAGCGTTGACGAGGAGTACGACATGATCAGAGCCGGCATCGAGGAAGAAGAGAAAGAGACGAGTGAAGGTGAAATATTTCTGTGAAAAAAGATAAGCCGTGACAAAATGAGTTTTGTCTATGTGTGACATAAACACCTTTTGTACAAAGTGACACTGAAAGCCAAACATTAAAAAGAAATGAAGGTACATGAGTTGAAATTGTAATATTTCTTAAAGATTTTGGTTGTTTGTTCTTTAGGAGGCCTTGTTATTTTGCGGATCCTTCGCCATGGTCCAACTCGCAGAGCTCTCATCGTTGGCTGCGGCCTCCAGATGTTTCAGCAGCTGTCGGGGATAAACACCGTCATGTAGGTCATCTATTTATCTTGTAATAGCTCCCACATAATTATCTCCCTACTGTCTGATAACATCACCCAGTGTTGTAAAAGCTCAAATGATAAATCAGAGCCTGACCTGTCTAACTGGAAAAACTTGTCGTGTCAGAATTGCTGAGATTTGTTTGGGGGTTGGAATGTATATTGATTTGGCTTTTCAGTGAACCTCTTCGCCAATATCTAGGTACTACAGTGCAACCATTCTGCAGATGTCGGGGGTGCGGGATGATAAACAGGCAATCTGGTTGGCTGCTGCAACTTCTGCTACCAACTTTGTGTTCACCTTAGTTGGAGTCTGGCTTGTGGAGAGAGTGGGCCGCAGGAAGCTGACCCTGGGCAGTCTTTTAGGTCTGTAATGTGCATAGTGCTACAGTAATTACTTGATTGATTGATTGATTGACTAATTTTAAGCATTTTTTTCAAAACAACTTTTTATTAAATTTAATTTAATTTTATTAAAGATTTTTACTACCCCAGTGATTAGTTGCTAAACACAATTAGTATATAAATCCATAAAAAAAATATAATAGATCTTGCTTGCAGTAATTTTATATTTTAATGAGACAGTGATGTTTTTATTATTGTTTTGAGCCATGTTAAGATGGCATTCAGTTATTGATTGTATTCAGAGGGAAATACAATCGACAGGGAAGGTTTGCAGGATACAATGTCTTTCTCTAGATTTTAGTTGTAGTCTTATGCAGAGGCCTGTGCAGGACTTATTTATTCCCATTTTTTCTTCTTTCTCAGAGCTTTACTTAGTGTCTTTCTTTTCTCTAATGCAGGTACTGCATTGAGTCTGACTTTGTTGGCAGTCGGGTTCTTGCTATCTGCCCAGAATTCTCCGCCCATCACCCTCCACCCGGTCGACTCTCAAAACTCAACCTGCAGACTATATGGGTAAGAGAACACACCGCAGCTACATTGCAGTCATTTTAATCCTTACCACCAACTATTCATTTTCATTTTGAGACATTAGTTTAAAGTTTTTCTTATTCATCCAGATAACTGGCATATGTAGGCAATGTGACTTTATGTAAAGATATTGCTGGTCCATTCTTCTTTTGGTTTGATTGTTAAATATTTTTCAGTATGTTAAACATCAACAACAATGTCAGGTTTTGTTGTTCAGTCCCAAAGAGTGTCACTTTCTTTTTTAGTCTCACAATTTTGAATCATAAAGGGAGAAACTCATCATAGAAGAGTCAGAAAGAAAGCTGTCTACACTGACAGAATCCACAGTCATGTTACTTTTTAATTATTGAACACGACTCACTTTTTCTCCACAAGAAAATTTCTCACCATCACTCTCTTCGCCTACACATAACCCAGAGCTGAATACAGAAAGGCCAGTTGCTCAGTAAATAGTGTGACAGCCCTGTGTGGGCATGGATGTATTAGTATGTGAGAGGTTTTACATTCACCTCTGTCCTCCAGGTTCTGTGAATCCTGCATGCTGGATCCGGGTTGTGGATTTTGTTATCGTGAAAACGGCACCAGAGTGTGGGACTCGTCCTGTGTTCCTGTCAATCAAGCGTCCACAGATCACGCCGCCTGGGGAAGGTCAAACACGGATTTTCTGTGTGGTTTTGTGACAGAGTAAATGAGAGGTTTACAAATAGTTGACATAGATACATGAGTGTCACAGCACAAACTCTTTAAAATCTACCTACTGTAAAATCACCTGTAATCTGCACGGCAGTTAGATTGCTTTGCACATGAAATAGCATCACAAATATCAGTTATTGAAGGCAATGGCAGACAAATGCACTCACTCTCAGCATCCTTAAAGCTGAAGCTAAAGGAGTCTCTTTTGAAAAGAGGATGTTACTGTATTTTTAAAATACAGATACAAAATACAACACAGAGAATCGCCTGCAAACCACATTTCTTTTGCTGGATCATCAAGATTGAATTGAGGCTAAACCTATGGAGAAATGTTGGTTTAAATTTGGTTTCTTTCATCCAGGTGCTCCAACCAGACGGAGACAGCCGGCAGCCCAATGTGGGCTTACAACTACTGTCCAACATCCTACTCCTGGATCGTCCTGATGGGCCTCATCCTCTACCTTGCATTCTTTGCTCCAGGTCTGAAACGACTTCCTCATTGTTTTTCAAACATCTCATATCTAACAGTCTTCCTGTGAATTACAGATGAGTCATTTTTACGTTATTATGACACGTACCATGTCTGATTGTTCTGAGTTTCCACATTTCATAAAAAGATGCGAGTGGCTTGAAAGAAATCATATTTACACAATACATTTACAACTCAGAAAACCACAAAAATATCACTACCCTTTCACATACTGTGATGCAAACTATTGGCTGATACAGGAAACAGTTGCCAGATAAAGGGGTTGCTCGTCTATACTGTACCTTACACATGGCAAACAGTCTTCCTGCTAACAGATGCCTAAACCAACAATTATTATGTGTATGATCATGAGGAATAACAAATACATAATGTATTGCTACGTACCTGATATCAGGAAATGATACGTGCCATGCATATTATCCTTGTGAATATTAAAGAATGCCTCTGTGTGTTAGGTATGGGCCCCATGCCTTGGACAGTGAACTCAGAGATCTACCCACTGTGGGCCCGCAGCACCGGCAACGCCTGGTCAGCTGGGGTCAACTGGATGTTCAACGTCCTGGTGTCTCTGACCTTCCTTCATGTCGCTGAGTTTCTCACCTATTACGGTACGGCTCTATCAGGAGGTCAGGTGATGTTAAATACATTGTCACACCACGAACTGCTTTTACATGTGAGGTGAGACCTTTTTAATCAGAAAAGTGTGTGTTGTCCGTGATCATTGGCTTGCTCTAGTTTTTAAAATGTTTAGTTGTTTTAACCCTTAATGTATTGTTCCCATTTCAAACTCAGCTATAAATCATTCTGTGTTGCTCACAGTTCTGTTTGTGAGTAGTGTACAGATTTCCTGAGTTAATCAGTTCACTTGGTATAGCTTTTCCCAGTTCTGTTATCTGATATATCTCTATTTTTTTTAGAATAGAAATTTAAGAATATGTTGTCAGTGAAAGCATTTCCTGCGTCTTCAATCTTTTGAGTCTTTTGCTCTAGCCTGATCCTAAAATGTTGTTGTTGTTTTTTTTTACTCCTTTATATAACCAGGCGTGGTCACTATAAACACAACATCTTATTTAGCATCAGGACAGTGGTGAGGGAGATGAGATGAACTTCCACAGAGTTTTGTTTACAAGTCCTGGTTTGCATGTAATAGAGCTGTGTGAAACTAAATCAAACCACATACTGTACATACAGTATAAAAAACACAATAGTTTTTAAAATTACAATTCAGTTATTTAACACAAACTGCACTATCATGCTGCCAAGCTACAAGCTAAAGTCCGACAAATGTTTGTCCATTAACTATCATTCATTCGCCCAAAGAAGGCACAGACAGGTCAGAACCAAGCTCAAACTGCAATAAGAAGGGGCTCTCCAAATGTATCAATAAACAATATTATATGATATTATGAGAGTTCACAACAAGCTTGGGTGAATGCTGCCCTTTCCATTTCATTTTCATCTAATATGAGATTGTGTCACAAACTGAAATGCCAAAGCCCAGTTTGCATTTTCATTTTCAAGTTAAGGTAGCACATTGTCAGCTGTTTTGAAAATTAAAATGTGAAGTTATTTCACCTTCAATGTCATTATAATTGGCAGGATTTATATATATATATATATATATATATATATATATATATATATATATATATATATATATATATGAATTAAATGTATGTACATCAATCGAGATTTATCAAAATCGAATAATGGCAGCCATAGCTCAGAACCTAACAGTGAAAATGTACATGTGAATCTCTCTTCCAGGGGCGTTCTTCATGTACACGGGCCTGGTGGTGTTGAGTCTCCTCTTCGTCCAGGGCTGCCTGCCAGAGACGCAGGGCCTGCAGCTGGAGGAAATCGAGAACCTGTTCACCGGTCAGCTCTGCTCCTGTGGAGCCTCCTCACTCAGTGACAATCGCCACGTCCACTACATTCGGGTAAAAGGCAGCAACTACCTCCTCTCTGACAACGATGCCTCAGATGTAGAGTAGACTGGGAAGATTTTCTCTTTCCACTCTGTCCTTTGGTTTTCTGATGCAGGGAGGAAGGGAAATCATGTTGCCCTCTGGTGGCTGTGGTCAAACATGAGCAAAAAAGGCTTGAGCTCTCCAGTGATTGACTGTAACTTTCCCCTCACTCAGGTGACTGTTTCGTCAATCATTTCTGTTTTTTCCGTCTGCCTTTGTTTCACCTGGGAGTTGGTCTGCTTTTCATTTTTTTGTTTTGTGCATTCTTCTTGTTTCCCATCATTACCTCTGGTATCATAAAAGGGAACGCTAGAGCAAGACTTTCCAGGATTAGGGTGAGCAGGGTGCATTAGAACAGTGTTGATGGGATAATTAATATCCCTGGAAAGTTATAGTCTGTCATAAAAATAATGTCACAAATCAGAAACTAAAACAGATTATCAAAGAACGTCCTTGTTTTACAGATCATCTGTATTTTAAAGATTTTAAAGATGAACTTTGGGGAATGATCTTTGTTTTTCCAGTGAATAACATTTTAGAAACAAGTCTTTGTTTGTTTTGTCAGTGAGTTCAGAAACCAAGTGACCCGGTTGCTGACTCACCATTTCCTCAGCCTTGCTGTAGCCTTGTCTGTCAAGATAATTTTATTTCCAGACAGTGAAAAGAACCCTTTGTATGATTTCAGTCTGAGCATCTATCTTTTGTAGGAACGCTCATACTTCAAAATTGATATACCAGCGAAGTTTGTATGCTAGCCCTAATGATCTGTATTTTTAAATTCATGAAGATTTCAGATACACGATGTGTAGAAGAGACCGATTTTTGGCTTATTTGGACATTTGCATACATTCTGTAGAACTCTTTCAAAACACATACCTGCTGAAATCACTAACATGGGTTTAATCTTTTAATCTGTGCTGGTGTTAAACAAAATAGTTGATTGTGGGTTTGCTGCTATTGTCTGCACATTGGGAGAGATTGCACTTTAAAAACCAAAAAGATGTCTTATTCTGAAAAAAAAAAAAGTTTTTTATATGTCAGATTGCTAGAACGAGTTGCTCAAATCTTCAATTTTCTAGCAAGGTTCGGAAGTCAGCCCAGCAAACTATGGAGCGGTGGGGTCAGACAATGCCATAGCCTATATAACTGTAAGTACGCTAACAACTTTTCTGCTATGCGACAACAGTGCTGAATTTGCCTTTTTAATGTTCAATTTCATGTCCTTGTTTTCGCAGCTCAGATAACGGTGACCAAGTAGCCCAGCACAACTTTATATAGAGAACCTTTGTACAGAGTGTCCCGGTTGCACTGGTGCTCTCTGATATATGCCAATTTGCTTTTTAGTGGCCTACTGAAAACTGCACAAGATTTCTTAAACGTTTTCTGATGCTGTCTTGTTTTTATTACAGTGCAAGCTATAAATTGCCATTTCTGTGCAACTGATAAGTGTTTCTTTTAAATGTTTTATTTAAGAACAATCTCAATTTTGTTTCTTGTAATGTGGGATCCTACAAACATCTGGGAACGTCTAAACTGAATAGTTTTCTGATGAGTGAAATGTTTGGAAATTGCACAAAAACCTACATATTTATGGGAACAAAGAAAATGTTAAATATTTCTAACTACATATTTTGTGGTTGCAGATCCATAATAATAATCCTTTCTCATAATGTCATATTTGTTGTGAAAACTCATAAGGAATATGACAGCAGTGATATCAGCCAGCCACTATTCTTGTAAATCCTATTGATTACCAGCCTGTATGAGAAATTAAAAAAGGAAGTATTGTACTTTATATTGGTTAAATGTACCGATATTCTAAATGATGACACTGCCATTTTGTACAACAGACTTCATTTATCCTCAAGTGGGCAATAATGATGAGTGCATTGAGAAGGATGTTTGAAAAAACCAACAGTTTAAAGGCCATAGATAAGTTTAATGAAAATGCTCATGCAGTATATACAGATACTTTCCATGTCTCCCATGTTCTGTTCATCACTATGATCTTTGGGAAATAAACATACACACAGTGAAACAATTTGGCTCAGTGTGACATTGTGCCTGTCAGTATTTATTATGCAAAACTTCAAGGCTGTGTTTGATGCAGTGTTTACATTTAGGTAGTCAGTATTTGTGCTGTATATTAGTATGTGTACTGACTCTTAATTCAATTTCAGAGTAATGTAAGAACAAAAAGCAATGAAACAAATAAAGCTCCTGTGTTAGCTGTGTTGTACGGCAAGCTTTAGCAGGGTTTAAAGGGTCAGTTCACCCAAATTACAAAAAACTTTAGGGCTGAAACAAATTTTTTTTTATGCTCAATTAATTTGCAATTAATCTTGATTAACTGATTTCTAATTGTGTCTATGAAATGTCAGAAAGTAGTAGGAAATGCCCATTAAAATTTTCCAGAGCCGATGGTGATGGTTTTATCCAACAAATATAGTGGGATATTCAGTCTACTCAGTTTACTATCATACATTATCATACATGAGTATGAATCTGCACATTTGAGAAGCTGGGACTAGCAAATGTATGATATTTTTCCTTGAAAAATGACTAATTGATTATCAAACAGTCAATTTTCTGTGAATCAATTAAGCATTTATTCATCTTAATAGTTTAAGCTGTAAAAAAAGACAAAATTTCCTTCCTACCTCCAGGGTTTTTGCCATGCCATGCCATGCCATCCCCGGTTTTAAGATATCCATCTTTGAGATTTCTGCCGCCACCACAATGCAACATGGTGAATGTATTTTTTTTTTGTAATGCTCACAGCGTTGAAAATTTGCTTTTAAACTTTTCAGCAGCAACGTCTTTTTCCGGAATCAGTGTCTCCGTTAATCATGATAATCCATAAACCTTGTTGTGAATAGTGTTCATCGTTCTAGAGAAATTGTCCCAAAGAAAGCTTTTGACAAAAAAGTTATTTTTCAATTCTCCACAAATTAAATTCTCCCTAAAACTATCTGCATGGCTGGATACCAACAGAGTTGAATGATGTTTATATATAATTTGGGTGAACCAGCCCTTTAAATGTTGTTTTGAAGTTCAAGCCAATTTGTCCAACCATTGTGTAACCTGCGTGTTCAAAGAGAGCTTTAGCTAAGGACAGTCTACATGATTTGGAGTGTAAACATCACAGTTGTTGGTTTAGACACTTTCAACACGTTAGTCTCTCTAAAGGTTTGTCATACTTTCAGTCTCTGTAGAGCAGCCAGCATGCAGTCTTTGGCTTGGCTTCACTATAATATGCGCTGGCATGTGTCTAGTCATTAGTCAGCCTGTGGTTTGCCATGCCTTGTACCCTGTAACTTGATAGGTTTGTAATGGGACTCCTGTATTTATGGTATTATTGCCCAGCAGGAAGTGGTAGGGTGGAGTGCTGGAGGCTTTGGTTGGCCTTGGTTTGCTTTGCTCCATTGCCTCTTGCTGTGGCTTATAGTTCTTGGTTTTTGTTTTGTTTGTTTTTTTAACAATATTTTTATTATTGCTTTTTAAAACACATACACACAAACAGCTCCAACAATACAAACAATACACAGTGGCCACAAAAACTAAACATCTGACTTAGATCCAAGATATATGATGTACATATCCCATGACTTCCTCGAAGAGAAAATTGCACACTCACATAAATATGTTGTGGATATATATATATATATATATATATATATATATATATATATATATATATATATATATGGAAACACGGAGTCCCATTACAGTCAACAGTAATGCAACAAATAAACGTCTGGAGAGAAATAAGGGAAAATAAATAATAATAAATTATAATTTTGAAAATAAATATCGCACCTTATAACCCAAAAATGTTTTGTCAGTTTTCATTATTACAATCTATAATTTATTTTAATACAATATTTGTAAGTCCTTGACCAGTATATTTAAAGAAGGACGTCAAAGTCTGAAAAAAAATCATCCAATTGATATTGTTGCTTACAGATTTGTTGATGAGTCATGTCCGGCAGTTTTGTCCTGGTAGATGTAGGTAGAATATGTTCAGGTTAGATTGAGTTTAAAATACACCAGCTGATTTCAGCTAAATCAAGGTATTTCTGTGTAATCAGAGCAACGAGATACTTATACTCGTGCTGACAATT
This sequence comes from Siniperca chuatsi, assembly GCF_020085105.1. Classification (NCBI taxonomy): domain Eukaryota; kingdom Metazoa; phylum Chordata; class Actinopteri; order Centrarchiformes; family Sinipercidae; genus Siniperca; species Siniperca chuatsi. The sequence goes on along the minus strand of NC_058045.1, from coordinate 27,654,668 downwards.
AACAATACACGGTAGAATGTGGCAAAAGTTTGGTAAGCAATTCCTATGGAAGCCCAGTATTCACGTTAAATGATGTTACTTTCATGTTTCATGACCTATCATTAGGCTACTGGGCCCTCTGACGGGCAACACCATTCTCTAACCTTTAAACTGCCTTTAAATTCCCAAGCAAAGAGCAGATACTCTGTGGCTTGACCCGGCCTTATATCTATATTGTATCTGCTTAGGATAAACTACATTAGTCGGCCCCCACTGGCTTAATTAGGCAGTTTCATCTGAATGCCATGGTACGCTCAGTAGTCCAGCTGTCATCCCTAGCTCTTCTTACAAATAGCTACTAGTTATATCAGAAAACTCTCTGACCTAAGGCACCTTTAAAGTGTCCTTGAATTTCTGTATGTAGTCATAAAGACATTCAGTGTCAGCACCTAAGAAACTTTAGTTATGTTCCCTGTTCTTGATGTGGTACACCCACTGTCCCATCACTAAATCTGCAGAGCTCTTCAGTGCTCTCGCACAGTATCATGATGATTCAGAGCCACAGGGTGGCACTAAAAGTTCACTTAAGTGAGTAACTAGTGAACTAGCATCATTTACACAGGTCATTACTTCATCGCTAACCTGCAGGTATGTATTTCACAAGCTTTGATTCCACTTTTTAATGTTTCACATGGACATATACAAAAACTTTTTTCTAATTTTAATGTGTCCTTAGCAATATTTCTATATAACTTATAAATTGATTGTAATATGAATATTATCTTGACCCCTTTGCCTTGAACTACACTAAACTACAACAGGCTTTAATGTACTTTGTCATAAAGGACACAAATACTTAATACTGTGTACAGAGCAAAACATAAACGCTGGAAACAATTCTACATTAGTTTTTTGCGTTGAACAATCACCATAAAATAAATCACTAAGATAGTTACTTTCAGAAAAAAATAGGCAGATACCACAAGAAATGAGTAATCTACTAACTTAGAAGGAAGAAATGCTCCCTAGTGTTGAAAGCATTAACATAATGTTTGAATAAAATGTTAATGGATAAAATTACCCCCCAAAAAAAAAGCTTGGATCTGACTTAATAAATGTAAATGTGTGTATGTAGTTTGAAGTTTTGCTTTTCATGATAACAAATATACATTTCGGTAATATGTTATCTTACTCTACTTTGTCCGTTCAGTGCCAGTAGGCCTAAATTAAACCACTTTAGATCCATGTTAATGTTTGCGAGATACAACTTATATCTCTATAAATTATGAAAGTATTATACAAATGTCACGATGTGTTTGTGTGCCTTTATGACATGTTACAAAATAAATCAAACGAATGAATCTAGACTGATTAATAACACCCCAAACATCAATTATGTTTGACTAGTTGACGACAATGCATGTAAAATATTAAGTTAAAAACATGAAGTTAGTGAGCGGACCTTTAGTGAAGATTTGATTGCTAAATTTCCTCATGTACTTTTGTTCAGTTACAGTTAGAAAAACGATCTGACACAGCTTGAACAAAAGGGGAATTACATATCAATACTAAACTGCCAAAAATTATAATACTAAAGTAATAATAAATCATACAAAATAATGAATATCTAAACAAATAAATAAAATAGAACAGAAAAAGTGCCACAAAGATTTCATGTTACATTTAGCAGTACAATTTCCATGTGTTTTAGACACTCTTGACCTTTTTTACTTGTTACTGCTGGGAAGAATTTGAACATTTTGATTTATGTGTGTGGAATTTACCTGATAATTTAATTAAATTAATCTTTTGAGGTGGGAAGCAACAATGTCTTTGTCGCTCAATCGTATAGAGTAACCTAAATCACGTAATTATTCCTTCAAATCTTTATCAAAATTAAAGAGTATTTCCGACTTTTACGCAAAAATGTGCATGACACCCTTGTTATGACGTCAGCCGTTTTCCCCGGAGAGGGCGTGGCTTGCTGACGCATTGCGGCTCCCTCCCCGGTGCGTAAACAGAGCACGGCGGCGCGTGTATGTATTCTTACGTGTGAGTGTGCGCGCGCCCAGCAATGGCTCACCTAGCAGCAGCGGCAGCGGCAGTCTGCATGTGGGCTCGAGCCGGAGTTGAAGCATCTGGGCCGAATTGCGCAGAGATGCGGCGCACGTAGACGCCACATGCGGACACGCCGCCTCAGCTCCTCCCTGATATCATGATTAAAACACCGTTAAGATAATTTTTGTGTTTGTTTTGAAATGGCGGCGCTGAAGTAGAGGTGAGCAGCTCCGTTGCTCGGTCCGCTCGCCTGTCAGGGCAGTGCGCACTTTTTTCTCGCTCTTTTGCCGGCGCAAGCCGCTAACACAGATAAATCCGATTTTTTTTGTTCTTTTTCTATCGATTACTGTACGATGACGACGGGGCAGGATGACAGCTCAGTCCGTGTGGCACTGAGGTAAGTTACTAAAACGTTTTTTTTTTTATTTAATCACCGGGTAAATGCGTAGCTGTCTTAATTGCCCGGTGCCACCTGTCAGTCAGTGCCGCGGGCCTAACAAACACCTGCAGGTCAACAGCAGCATCTGCTGATACACACACACACACACTGTATCTATAAATTATCAGCCTCATTTCATTTCAAGCACGGGTGACCCAGTTCCAGCCGGGTACCTCGTGATGTTGCTACCGGCTTTACAAAGACAGATTGTCGGTGTGTTTGTGGTTCACCTCCGCTGGGATTTGCAGTTTTCCCATAGTGTGATGCACAGTATGTTTTTCTGTCTGTGGACGTCGAAAAACATAAAGCATCACACCCATTTCACAGGTGCGCACACACACGGGCAGTCTTCAGCACACTGGCATGCACGAGGAGGGATGATATCATCTATTGTAACGGCTGAGCTACCCGAGAAAGACAGACAGACAGAGACAGACAGACAGGGTGGGAGAGAGAGAGAGAGAGACAATCAGCCTGCGTGTCTCCAGAAGCCTGGCCTCTCCTCAAAGCCTCCTGCAGAAAGGCAGTTAATCGATGAAAGAAGAGCTTCACTGACAGCCAGGTTTCAAGGAAAGGACAGTAGACCGTTCAGTGCAGCTCCTGTAACACTGTCGAGTCTGCTCTTTGTTTGTAGACATTCAGTGCACGGACCCAGTCGTGGCTCTAGTGATTCAGTCTATTCAGACCTGGTTTTTCAGAAAAGACACAGAATCAGGCTTCTTTTTCCTTTAAGTACATACACTTAATGTGCTATTGTGCTGAAGTAGGCCGCTCCCACCCAGCTGGTGAGGTGGCACAGTGCCTCCCTGTATCCATTCAAGGCCATTCAGAGACCTTTTATCATTATGAAATGACAGATAATGGCTGTATTGTTGCATAAGTCTTGTCCCTTTCCTCTGTGTCCATGTTATTTTCCCGTCATGTCAGTGCTTGCATTTGCTCATTTGTGCCTAATACTCACCCTCATGTGCACTTGTTCACAAAAGTGCATCATCATCATTGTATGTATGTGTGTGTGGAGCATGTTTGCGCAGAGCTTCCTGGTTCCATTTCCACTTTAGAAGGGGAAAATCAACATTTTAATGTTCAAAAACACATACTGGGCTGCTTTTGATGTTTTTTTTCCCCTCTGGGTTTGTTTTATTCTCAGATATGTTGCCTCTAAACATAGTTAATGTGACGTCATGCTAAGACATTCTCTAGCTGAGGTTTGTTTTAGCAGAAAATGTTTAAGTGGGGAAAAGTATCATGAGCAAATGCCATGTTTTGATGTCGGACAGCAAGGGCTTCTTTCTACAGATGCCATTTTGTCATACAGGGAGAAATCCAACGTAAAAGAATCAGAAACACCAATTTCAACACTTAGAATGTCAATAGATGTCAATTTATGTTGAAGGTGCAAAAGGTATCGAGGGAGTTGTATGAAACCACCAGGCTGCCTAACTGAAGCAGAGTAGAACATGCAGGTCGAGGGAAACTGTGTAAACCAAAGCGAACACTGAATTACAAAACAGTTCCAGGAGCGATCTGCAAATCACAAATCAATGTTACTCTGTTATACTGGTAATAGGCATCTGAGTGTGCCACGTCCTCCTCCGGAGACTGTAATGCAGTCAGGTGACTCTACCGACGTAGAATCCATCAGGTGATCTGCTTGTGCCTTTCTGTTTGTCCCTCTGAAGCTGCAAAGCACACCTGTACTAATGTAATTCTATACAATACAATTGCCCTGCAATGAATACTGCCTTGCTGTGAAAGTTCAGTTTATGTTGAGACTACTGTGGTGTTTTAACTCAATGCTGTGGGACAATTTGAGGCTGTAACTTGTAGTGTTGTTTTACTGGACTGGATCTTGGAATATATTGCAATGCAATACAACAAGGCAACAGATTATTTCCTCAAAACTGAAACCACAGAGCTGAATTAACACTTTCCTAATACACAGTCTCAAATGTCATAACACAAATGATTGCGTGGAGCAACATAAAGGACATATAAGCCAGTTTCCTACCCTAATTCTGATACAGGATGTTTGCTGTGAATTGTAAACCAAATTATGGCCACTAACTAAAAACAAAAATACATATAAGTGTGTGTTCAAAATGACTGGCACCTTCTAAAAGAGTCTTAAGAACATGAAAACTGCAGTAAAAGTGTGGACAGCATTCATCCAGTAAGAGGTGAATGTTTTGTGTTCTGGTTCCAGGAACTAAAATTACAGCCCTGATTTTAGCATGCTACATTTCACCAGTTCTTTTTCTAAAACATATAAAACCATAATACCCATAATCTGCAATTTAGAAACATTCAGGATATAATGATGCCTGTAAAACCAGTGTTGTAATTAGTTCGGTGGCGTTTACACATCCGCTTTTTTTTCCCCCTCTGACACCCAGCCCTAGTGATGGGTTTGCAGTGACATGTTGTAACTGCTACCAACTGGCAAAATAGTTTGTCGGGACTGTTGACAAGTCTCACTGTGCACGTGCTCAACCAGTTCAAATTAGGTGTGACAGTTCATTCTCCCAGCTGCTTAAAATCCAAACAAACCCAACTAGTTCCAATATATTTGGGTATGCTTACACCTCACTACACAGGAGTAGGTGTGTGTCAACAAAATGTCTGAAATGTAAATGCAGTGGAAAAAGTGTAGAGCTTATCTTGGAGACCAGTGACTTAATTTAGCAGTTTAAGACATACTGCTTGATCCCAGATTGCATACTACCTTAAACAGGGTTGCTTAAGCACTAAGGGGTCCACTTGAGGTTGTTTAATCGGTTTAAGCTTATCTCAACAGAGGCCGTCCTGTTTTTTCAAACATCCACAAAGGAACGCAAAGCTCAAAACATTTGCTATCAGCTTGCATTAGCGTCCATAGTATGTGTTTACCCATGCACAGGAAGGGGGAGCATTAATGGGGCATTGAGAAAGAGTTACACAATACACCTCCCTGGCTACAGTGTATAGATTGTACAGTAGACGGCTTATTTGCACAAAGCAAGACATCACAATAGTTTGTCTTAACTGGTAGGTGCACATTCAGGGGAAGGGCTCAGGTCAAACTGAGGACTTATTGAACCTGCCTGCTGGGGCGATTACTGCAATACAAAAAAACATAAAGCAGCTATCATTTATTTTCAATGTGGTGACAGATGAGCAGTGTGCATCAAAGCAAGAGGGAGTGACTTAGACTGTAACAACTTTGTGTGCTGCAGTTTAGCTGCTGTTGCCAAGATCATTAATGACTCAATAACACAAAGTCGCCTACGAAATCACAAGACGCATCGTCTCAGCAAAATTCAGTCTTTCTTTTTCTGGTCCCCTGTACGGACTTACTGTTATGCCCTTCAGCTGAGCGTCAAAGTCAACGATGATAATGAAATTAAATACAGTAGGTCCCTAAACCTCTTAAGGTTTGAGTTACAGGCGTACTTTAATGTAATGACACGGAGGCATGCAGCAACTGGTATAAGTAGCTAAGTCTAAGCCCCAGGTTGTAGCTTGTGGTAGAAAAAGCTTGTTAAAATGAGCTGCATGATTAAAGCAGATATCTACTATTACTTAATGACCAGACCAGGCCTTAACTCAGATGACAAGAGACAACAGCTGACAATAGCTGTGGGGGTTACCAGTGCAAGCAGAGACTAGGGGCCTCTCAACTGAGAAGATAAGTGGGGTGCAGAATGATTGAAAAAACATGGGGAAAGAGGGGGTACACCCCCAAACAATTAATGCATTGTGTATTTTAAAGCAGTTATAAGGAATAGGTTTCCTCAAACAGTCCAATATAGCCCAAATGTACTTACTTTGAGTCTTAAATAAAAAAGGCACCCCGTACATTGGTCAGCATTTATATCTAAAAGATAAACCAGGCTTATTTTTCTAACAAAGTGTAAGAGTAGGATACTTATTTGAGCAGAAAGTACTAGTAACATGGGCAGGACCAGTAGAGGACTGGCAGAGGACCAGTGGGAGCTCAGATATGTGACGTTCGGATGCGTGTTCGTTACCCATGGCATCACCATGCAAACACAAAAGCCCAGACGGGTCTAAAGCCTCTCCAGACCTCGTGCTTTGTTCACATCCACTGAGCCAAGCCAGTCTGTCAGGAGTTAGCCGCTGACCTACAGTCCTGTGAATCTGTGTGTATGTATGCGTATATGTAAGTGTGTGTTTGTCTCGAGCTGTTCTCTATTTCCTCACATTGTTGTAACTATTAGTCTGGTGTAATGTTTATACCCAACTGTACTGTAACGGTTTTACGCTTTCACACTGGGAGCTTCTTTAAGCTAAATACTTTGTGCTAAACACCTGCTGATGGTATGGAACACAATACACAAATTAACAGTTTCATGTAGTCACAGAAATTCAATCCGAGCTGAACAAACACAAATCCCTATATCACTGCATATAACTCAGGGGTCTTCCAAGAATTGCTTGATGTGACTACACATTTTCTGCATTACATTATATCCTAAATTTGCAGGTGAATATGTATTTAACACCCTATGTTGGTGTTGTTTTGGAAGTGGAACAGTATTGTCACATTCTTTTAGAAGAGCCCTTTAACTGCAGTAGAGCTGAAACCAGACTTAATTTAGGATGTACTGCAAATAGCTGAAGTCGTTTTTCAAGCAAAAATCCAAAACATTACCTAGTTTCAGCTTCGCAAATGTGAGGATTTGCTGCTTTTCTTTGTCTTGTCTGATAGTAAATGGAAATCTCTTGGCTTTGTACTGTTGGTGAGACAAAACAAGCAATTTGAAGACATCACCATGGACTTAAGGAAATTGTGAAATAGTACCATTTTCTGACATTTTATAGACTGACGATTAAATTATTTATTAATTAGAGAGAATAATCGGCAGATTAATCGAGGCAGGCATCTTGAGGCCATGAATAACTATCTTTGGGTACAGTGTAGTGATGGAAGGGGATCAGTTGCAATAGATAGACACACACTTTATTTATCCCTGGGGCGAAATTTGCAATATTCAGTATTTAAAAAAATAAATAACAAACAACAGAAACCACTGTTCATGGTTGTTTTATGTGGACTGTCAAACCTACCAACCCCTAATATTTAAAACATCAGTCCAAACTATAAAATGAGATTCAGCTTGGAAAATTCTGCTTCAGGTATAGCTCAACTATGTTGTCAATAATAGTGGATTTTGTTCCAATAAAATCCTCTACATTGCCACCGGGGAGTCTGGGTTACTCTTTGTTGCCTTGTCTGGAGTGAGGAGTGTTGGCTCTGACCTTTTTGTTGTTTCCAACTCTGCGTCTTCGTGCCATGATCGACATTCTTTTATTGGAAAAATGGCCTGAGGGGAGTTCGCATCGTGCTGTTTTACTTCTCTACACATGCCGCTTGTCTTTTTAAGTGTTAGCCAAAGTGTTAAAGTGTTAGCCATGTTACCCAGACGGAAGCTATGAATAACACCTACTTTGCCTGCAGCACTAGTTGAAGGAGCAGTGTGTGTTTCTAACAAGGGAGCTGGAGCTCAACAGAGGCTTTGAATAGACTCCGCTCATTACAGTGTAAGATAAACTGACCTTATATCACTTTGCATTTTATGGTACTGTAAGTAGTGCACTCAGGCTGCCAGACAATATTATTTTATAGTGTTGCCGTTAGAGTTGTGATAGACAGTTGTAATCAAGCCTTCAGCTGATACTATTTATAAACATAAATGCAACAATTAACTTAGCTTACAGTCCTTGTTTAGTCTATAAAATGTCAAAAAATAGTGAAATGTGTCCTTTTACAAGTATCCAGAGCTTGAGGTGATGGCTTTTGGTTTGCTTGTTTTGCCCAAACAGTCCAAAACCCAAAGATATTCAATTTACAATGATACAAAAAAGCTCATTCTCACATTTAAGAAGCTGCGACTAGTTAATGTTTGGCATTTCTGCTTGATAAATGACTTCAATTATTAATTAATTATCAACAGTGTTGGTTAGGGTTAGTTACTTTTTTCAGCTCTAATCCCTGCATTTCCAAAAAAATAAGTGTTTACAGCTTAAACAGTTAGTCAGTGCATTGATTAGTCAGTCATCAGAAAAAGTTATCAATTAAAGATGCCAAGCATTTTCTGGCTCCAGCTTCTCAAATGTGAATATTTGCAACTTTTTTTTTGTTTCATCTCTTTGTAAATTGAATACCTTTGGGGTTTAGACTGTTGGTCGGACAAAACAAGCAGTTTGAAGACGTCGCCTGGGTCTCTGGGAAACTAAAAGACTAAAAGATTAATCAAAAAAAGAAAAACACTAGCTTTTTCATGAGGAAAATTATCATTACTTTCACCCCTACAAACATCCACAACAAATTTGGGGATCTATATAGTTCTATATCAGGACTATAGACTTATCTCTGCAGCAGGACTCCAATTATCAGATATTCAAATTATCTTTAGTAACTGACTTTGTCATGGTGACATGCTGCCCTGTAACACAGTAATTTGAGTGAAACCCAGATACATTTCCAGTGTTTAGCCGTCATGACCCTCTTTCTAGACAGAAGGCTCTTCCATTACTATACTAAGCATAGCCTACACTTAAACTCGACTTGCCCCAAAATAGACTCACGACTGGCCGCAGCATTGCTGGAAGACCTCAGTTATCTATATCACGACCTCTAAGGAGTCAGCGCATTTCTTCCAGACGCATCTGCACCGATGCGGAGAGCCTTCAGCTGCGGAGCCGCACGCACCACATGTGGCCACGTTTGTAACAAGGAATGGATCCCTGACCTCCTTAGGAAACAAACTGGTCATGCAAAATAAATTGGATGTAATTATAGAGTAGCTTACATGTACGCCACACCCATGCAAATATGTTGTTCTTTCTGCTGCTGCCTTTTGTTTTTCTCCGCTGCACTTTACTTACTACTTTTTTTGTGTGTACCTTTCTTTCTTTCTTTCTTTCTTTCTTTCTTTCTTTCTTTCTTTCTTTCTTTCTTTCTTTCTTTCTTTCTTTCTTTCTTTCTTTCTTTCTTTCTTTCTTTCTTTCTTTCTTTCTTTCTTTCCTTCCTTCCTTCCTTCCTTCCTTCCTTCCTTCCTTCCTTCCTTCCTTCCTTCCTTCCTTCCTTCCTTCCTTCCTTCCTTCCTTCCTTCCTTCCTTCCTTCCTTCCTTCCTTCCTTCCTTCCTTCCTTCCTTCCTTTCTTTCTTTCTTTCTTTCTTTCCTTCCCTCACCTCCAACACAACTCAATTTGTGTTATCAGCCTTTTCCTCACTGTACAGATCTGTCCCATTAAGGGCTCAGCTAAAATGGATGAGGTCTAAATGTGGAACTGATGTGGATGTAACTTAACTTCCATCATCAAGCTGCCAGCAGAACATCACAAATAGGCCTCAGACAGTCACAAATAGCTCTGTTTGCATAGTGAGCTGCCACTTTGTTATTTATGCCAAGCGGTTGTCTCTGCGGTTAATAGGTAGGGATGTATTTTCTATGTAAGGTGAGCTGGTCTTCATGAATCAGGTTTGTCTGTCTGCCCGACCATTAAACGTGATATGTGAGGTTATAGCTGTGGTATCTCCGATCACTGGCCTAATTTGGATTATTCAACTTAAAACTGTCTTTAAGCCACTTTATTAAAAATGTACGATTGGCCTAATGGAGGTGGTAAAATAAAAACGTTGTACTCCCATGTAACATCTCAGATGGGACATCTGTCAATTATTTTTACAATGAATCTATAAAATGAGTCCAACGTGGCGTCTCCAGATGGCTTGTTTTATCCAACCAACACTCTAAAACTTAAAGATATTCAATTTACAGTGATATGTAACAAAGAAAAGCGGAAAATTAGTACAGTTGCTAAACATTTTTTTAAATCATTTTTGCTTGATAAATGACTTAAATGATTTCTCAATTCACAGAATTGTTACTGATTACTTTTCTGTCGATGAACTTATTGTTTTTGATCGTGAAAATAATCAGCAGATTAACTGATCATGGAAATATCTGTTAGTTGTTGCAGCCCTGCTTGAAAAGTGATAAATGCTTCTTCCTTGTTTTGATATCGATTAAACTTGGAGGGGTGATGTACAGTGAAGTTGTCAGACACCTTCCTGTGCACCTAAAATGCAGGCGTGGATTAAAACTGCGCCGAAGGCAGCATATGCAAATGAACCTTCACCACCTGCTGGCATCATGTAGCAGCTGTCTGAATCTGCATATTCATGAGGCGTTAGTAATTAGAATTTTGCTGCAGGTGTGAACACTCAACACGGGTGGTGTCTTTGTTAAGCGTTTCAGTGTTGATTGGCTACCCACTGGCAAATAATGGCAAAAAAAATAAAATCATATCTGACAGAGATGCAAAAGAGTTAACTGTGGAGCCGAACTGACTTCCACTCGACCTCGACTGGTGTGTTTACCTAACCTATTATCTGCTATCTGGCTGCCTTGAAAGCTGCAGATGGCGGCTGGCTGGTGTGTGTCCCTCACACACACACACACACACACACACACACACATGCACATATATACATACACTCGCACTCTCTCCACATTTCCAAGGCTAGCTTTTGTGTTGCTGGCCTATGGACACAGAGACGGGACTCCTGTGTCAACACCACATGATTGAATGACACAGCAGTCCAGGCCTGAAATTGCCTGACGGGCAGTGAAGTGGAATTTTTGAGAAAATTCCATACTTGCTCCCAAATACAACAATTATTATTTTTCTTTTCTTTTCTTTGGTAAATTGGTTGATATCGTTTTGTCTGGCTAAGTCGTCTGTGGTGACTGTTTTGAAGGTTTGGACTGAACTTACAGTACCTGTTGATGTTATTGAGTAGATGGACAGACCAAGCTCTGTAAAACAGGCGTGTAATGTTTGCAGCCATTCTGTTTTGAGCTTATTATCTGTGTCACAGTACAAATCAAAGGGTGACTGATAGGGATTTTTGAGGACACATTCAATAATTTTAACATCTTTTAATATTTTTTTTTCTCATTAACAAAACTCATTTAGGGTTAGCAATGCTTTTTAAGGGAGGGTGACCGACCCATCTATTCAATTGCAGGTATATTAGGCTTTTAAATGCTGAAGTAGTGTACAAAAAGGGAAAAGAAAAGTGGTTGAGGGTCCAAACATGAAGCTCAACATCTGGCCAGGGACCGCTTTGTGGCATGTTATTCCTCCTAATGAATAAAGGCACTAAATGGCCAAAAAAGAAAATGAATGTATAAAATGTGCCAAAATACTGAAAAAGCCTCCCGTAGACTGTTTCTGCAGCTGTTGTCAGAGAGGAATCCCAGTTTTGAATATTGGTATTGAATGATACACTTTGCAGATTTCTAAAAATTTGACAAACACCCATTGCTAGCCTGATATATAGGCAAACATTTATACCTCTTTGACTCAAGTCAAAAGCACCCAGATGGACATGTCGCTGCTACTGGAGAACATTTTGCATAATTTAAAATGTCACCTTTGCAGCAGCAAGAAAACCAGCTCTAGTTTTGGACTGCTGGCTATGGATTTAAATGTTTTAAATATACCTTTTTATAATGTGTTTAAAAAGCAGTATGAATCACTCGTAATTGGGCTTACAGTGATGTTTACTGGCTTAATTGCTAACAATAGCTAGCTGTTGTTTTTAGGCTCTGCTGCTGTTATATGAGATGCTTGACATCATATTGTCAGCCCTATATTAGTGATGCCAGATAACTGTCTACAGTAAGAGTTTATTCGTTGTGTTAGATGATCCAAATTTAATTAAACACCTCTCATATTAGGTTTAACGTGTGCGCGTGTGTGTTTGGGTGAGTGGTTTCCACTCCTGAAAAGGATGCATCGTTCATAGCACACAGATGTGTCCACAAATAAAGTGTGTCAACCAGGCTGGAAAAAGAGAGAGGCTTTAAAAACATTACTGAAAACTGATGGTACGGCAATGTGATAAGTGAAAAGTCTGATCTGCTCTCTTTTCTGTGGCCATATTCACACCAGGCATTGTTTGGATCAAACTCGGGTACATTTTACGCTTCAGTCAGATTTGTTGTGGCAGGTGTGAACAGGCGATTTTAAATGTAACAGCAATGAGGTGACTGGAGATTTTGGCTCATGGCCCTCTTCCAAGCGAACTGCAGAGAAACAGTACGGTTTAACTGTCTTTGCCACAAATGTCTGTAAACTTGCAAGTGACAAATCCACGGGACTTTTAATAATAAAACAAATAAAATGCAAAAAAGTGAAGTTTTGCCTTAAGGGAAATAAACCTTGGTTGTGACTAGGGCTGCACGATATGTAAAAAAAAAAAAAATCACATTGTGATTATTTTGACAGAATTTGCGATTGATTCACAATTAGTGTGAATGATCACAATGTTCATTTTCACTGAAAAAACTTAAAATTAAGATTATGTGACATTTGTTGGGGTCTGTACCAAACAAACATGTAGGCCAGGGCATCTCTGCAGCACTACAGTACTACATTATAATGTTGTTTTGTCACACATTTTATCTTCATCAAAAATTGCAGCTTCTGCGATTTGGATATTATGTACTTGGCCATTTCGATAATATTACGAGTAATTGTGCAGCCCTAGTTGTGACCAAAATATACTTAATAGGTATAATTAAACACTAAATTTAGGTTGCACTGACATTTTAAAATGCTTGATGTTATCTTTAGTACTGGTCTAATTTCTTCTTCAGCTTAGAGTAGGCTATCTTGAGAAAAGTCAGCACAGGTAACCAGAATAAGCAGCTGCTTTTTGGCATATGTTGTTAGCTAGCTATCTAAGCTGCAGGCTAATTTAACAGAGCAACCAGTGCTAATGACAACATGCAACAAGCTGGCATTATCAAAATACAGATTTAGATATGAGGGACGTTAGATATGTTTAGAAACAAAGTACGCTGCTAAATCCACTGTTGCCCAAGAAACTGTTGCCCACAAATTTGGCCACCAAATGATATTTTTCACCACCTGAAAGCCCTGTATTGAAAATTGTGTATGCATGTGTGCATACATGTTCCCTCCAACACCGACCTCAGCCTGCCTGCTAGTTTTTCCTCTCCATGTTGACAGCTACAGATGATCCCTCGCTGACACCTCCTGTTGCCTAACCTTCCCCTTTCCTCCCCGCCCCTGATAATGATGGGGTGGTCTGCTCCCTGACCCTTGACCTGCAGGAAGCAGTAAAGCCGTTATCAGCGTGCCACGGGGACTTGGCGCAGCCTTGTTTGTTTTTTGAAAGCACATTTTCCGAAAGGCTGACAAGCTCAAGGATCAGTGGGACATCCATGCATATCCAAAGCTTTCTGAACCAATGAGCTCAGGTCAGCAGCAGTGAAGTGTCAGCCTCCATGAACCTGGTGTGCAGATTGTAAAACACAGGCAGTGTGCCCTGGCAGAGGCCTGGATGTGTGTCTTTGTTTTTGCAAGCTCTGGCCTCGTGTAAAAATATGTGATGAATTTGTTCTCTGTATTTACTGTTGCTCTGTACCACACCTAGTGACAAGTTTATATAGATAAAACCATTTTAAAAATAAATCTGACTCAATTCGAAGTTGGGTTCAGTTGCACATTGTTCGGTTTAGTAATCAGCAGGTGGACGACTGAGCTGATGATACCTGTGGTTACAGCTTTGCTTGTTAAATAACAATAAAACAAATGGGTCTTTCCCTCTTGAACCCTAAGCATTCTTACTTAGGGAATGGATACTAGCGCAAATATATCTGATTTTGCTATTGAAGCAAAACAATACTTTTCTATCTTAAGTTGATGAATACAAACATGTTTTTCCTCAAATGTTAAATGTTGTCTAAACATAAGCAGCCGTGTGATCCAAATGAAATACAGTCTTAATTTGGCACAAATCGTGATTTAGGGGCAGCTGTGGCTTAGAGGTAGAGCGGGTCGTCCACTAATCAGAAGGTTGGCGGTTCAGGGCTGACTTCCCCCGCCCCACGTCTCGAAGTGTCCTTGGGCAAGATACTGAATCCCAAATTGCTCCCGAGGGCTGTGCCTTCGGTGTGTGAGTGTGTGTGGTAATGAGTTAGTTTCTTTGGACTGATGAGCAGTTGGCACCTGCCGGAAGTGTGTGAATAGGGTGAATGTGATATGTAGTGTGAAGGGCTTTGAGTGGTCGAAAGACTAGAAAGGAGCTTTACAAGTAAGTAAAGATTACAAATCTGATCAGGCATTTGATTTCATTTTTATTTACTTGATAGTTTTTGATCCTCTGTCCTGCAGACCACATTTGAGTCAAGTATTGAGGTTTGATCTGCTCTATTCTTGCTAACTCCCCAAAGTTTATACAGTATGTCGAGGGCAGAGCTGTCTTTTGGGGCAAGTCTAAGTCAAGTCTCAAGCTGTCATGTCTCAGGTCCTTGACAGCAAGTCAGGTCATAGTCAAGTCTTTAATAACCCCAACGTACCTATCCCTCTAACCCCTAGAAAATGGATATGTAGATGTATAGTTATTTTATTTGTTATTAATCTAATTTAGTGTTTTTAAAAAAAAAATTATTTTATTTCCTATTTTACTATTTAATTTATTTATTTATCTATTTATTTGTTTTACTTATTCCTATTTAATTATGTCATAGAAAACTAATGGATAACATGATATCACTGAGAATAAAAAAAGGTTCAGGTCTTTCATATGACCATTAAATGACTCGCCATTTTAACACTTTCCTTTTAAAGCGGTGTTGATACTGTTTTTGTTACTTTCTACTTGTGTGACCATGCCTGTCTGTCGCTGTTGGATTTATTTATTATTCTCAGTCAAGTCCCAAGTCCTAATTTTTGTCATTAAAGTCTGACTTTAGTTTTCAGCTCTGTTCAGGGAATGCTTGATAGCGTCTTTTGATATGAGGACATAAAATATCGATCTTCTCTTTATACTCTGAGTTGTCAGTTGGGGTATCTGGTAATAAGTGCATCAATGTCAAGCCCTATGTCTCAGTACTATCATATTTCTCTGCAGGAATGTTCTGGTTTCAGCTCTTTATTACAGTTTTTAAGCTTTGCAGGAGGACTTAAGTTTGTTTATGTTGAAGTTATTAGAAATTTTTTTAAGGGCTTCTAAGTTTCTGTTACTGAGGTACACAGAACCCTCCCACTTCCCTTAGGGTTTGGCATTAAGATGTTTGACAGTTTTAGAGGCACATTTATTTTTCTTTCCTATCTGAATTAAGGGCCTAGGGAGAGTGGATAGGTAGATTACAGAGTACAATCATAACAGATTTTGGGCTATATTGACATAGTTCAATAGTCTACATATTTGTCAGTTTCCATAGAAATGTCTTATTTTTAGCATTTGTTATTTGAAAATGTTTATGTAAGAAATTGCTGATTAAAACTGACTAACTGATGTCAAAACTTGATATAATTGATGCAGAACCGGCACTGAAGAAGGCCTTAGCACTTGACCCGAAGCTCAGCTTTGGGCTAATTAATATTTCATATCCTCTAAATGTTGGATTTTTAACCCAGACTGAGTTGGCGGCTTTGTGCAATTAACAGAGCGTATAACTAAGGCCTGGCTTAAGCGGTTGCACTGGAAAAGAGGTGAAATTATCCCTGTGGGTAAAGAATAATTATATGATAAACCCTTTTTGACGCTCATGCGTTAGTCACGAGGATGGAGGCACAGAGAAAATGTTGTGTCTAATTCACCGGCTGGGTTGGCAGTGAATTAACCTCATCCTGAGGGCTTTGATGGGTGGCAGGATGCTGAGCGAGTTTGTCTCTGCCCCTCCTCCTGGCATCTTTTAGTCAGCCAGACCAGCATTATATCCTGCTGGGATCGGATTATGACTTAAATTCTTGGCTTCTGTTACCGGTCACCATGACAACCCCATCCTTTATATCACGCAGAGTACAGACCGTTTCAGTGCTGCACAGACATAAAGACATATTAGTACAGTATTAGGAAATATTAAATCTCCACAGATATGAAGTTAAAGCTTTAATCAGTGATGGATTTGTTTTTGACTGTGGCACAAATTACATGTGCAGCTTGTGGTTTTCTTGCAGCTCGTCTGTGGCCTGGTGTTAAAGTAGACGGTGCTCTGAGCTCTTTGTCTGGTGCAGTAGGTGGTCCTGTCTGGCTGAATGGGCAGAGCATGAAACCACTTTTAGCAGGGCTTTTGATACTAAAAATGTACCGTCTCATTGTACTGCAAGGCACTTTACAAGCATCCACCAAAGCTGCAGAGGATCTTTGTTGTGCAGTTATCCTGGATTGGTACTGAAGACAGGCCCAACTACACAGATTGTAAAAGAAAACTAAGATTTCTTTTTTTTTTTTGCTAGGCAGTTTCATTTTAGGCTGTAGCCAAATTGTAATTGTCAGCAAGCGTGCTGGGAAAAGCAGGACTGTATATTCATATCCACTTCTGTATATTAATGTCCTGCTTCTGCACTATGAGGTGCCTCACTCGCCTCAAAATACACACAGGCTTTAAGTGTTTCACAGTTTTGTGAAACCCAGATATCATTCCAGCTCCCACAGTGTGAAGTCTTTCTCTTTAAACCTGCACACAAACATACACTGACATACACGCCAGCTGAGCTCTGTTAATCCCCGGACTGCAGAGGTGATTTCGTGCATACATGTGTAATATGCAACCACTGCCAGCATGCAACATCTTCATATGATGGCAGCAGAAGTACAATATAGTGCAGCTAAAGTATGACAGTAACTGTACCTCATTAGTTTATGTTGTCTAAGTTCTGTGGGAATGTTTGTAAAAACAAAGATGCAGTAAAATGTTATGTATAAAGCCAGACCTCACTGTAATAGTAAGTTAGAAAGAAGGGTTTTAAGAAGGAACTTGAGAGGTTATTCTAACGCCTGAAAAATAAATAAGCAAAATAAATATTCTTTAACGTTTAGTACGAATATTCAAGTGAAGTGAGATTTATTGTTTTACTGGTCAATGTACGAGCTAATGTTTTTCAATATCATACAGTATGTTTGGTTTTGAAGTCATTGTTACTACTGTATAACTCTATTATGTACTGTATGTATAGTGTAAGTTGAAAAATTTTTGAATTAGTACTATAGTTTCTATTTACCAGGAAAAGTAGTTGTTGGTCAGGTAACAACTAACAGATTCAAACAATAGCCTTGTGTACATCCACAAAAACCTTAATGTGACGGTGCTGGATATGAAAATCGATGCAATAAAATGGATCAATATTATCTACATACTGGAATCTGAGCTTGCTTTTAAGATAGGCTTTAATTATGAAGTTTTAAATTAACGTTTTGCCTGAGAGTTTTGATCAAAATGTCACGAGTAAAACCTGTCTTATACAACAAGTGAGCACTGACTACAAGTTGCAGATACTACTTTTCCAGTTAATACAGCTTTTGCAGTAATTTCATATGTAGGACACTGTCCTTCACATACAGATGCAATAAACAGTGATGTCTGATGTAGTCGTTGTCCTGCTCTTTATTTCCTCTGGTGATTTTTGGGATCTATGACTTCTCCCTTGTGGTGTTTGAAAGGCCTTTTCTGAGGTTGCCTTACACATAGTTAAGTTGTATTTTCAAATACTTGGAAAATGGTCTCACCCAAGGCCCCAATGACAGAGGGGCGGAGTTTGCCATTTTAGGACAGTGATTGACAGGAAGATTAAGACAAACAACAGCAAAGAGCTGCAAAGGCAATTAATTACATGTTCTTGTAATTTGTAACTTACCTGACCAGTTCTGAACTGTCCTGATGTGTTAAACCGAAAAAATAAACCCCACCCTTCTGGCAGATGATGTTCAAAATTATTTTCTAGTGTGTCCCACAGCGAGTGAAAGGTGAGAAAGGAAACAGATGAAGGCCGATGGCCTCGGAGCAACCACCTGCCCTATCAAAGCTACTCTTTCCCTGCTGCCTCACTACGATTACAACCGCAAGGAGGCATGTGCAGTGTAGACGCCAGCCTGCAGTGTCTGGCAACGAGCCAAGTGTGACACACACACTTTCTCTCTTATTACCTTTTCTCTCTTCTGCACACACTCTTTCTCTCTGACCTTCACACAGGCTTACTTGTCTCCTCTATGAAGGACAGTGAGACGTTATACTTAAAGTTGAGCGGGCAGCCCAGTGGCAGGTGACATCATCGCCAAGCAACCGCACTGCTGCTCTCAGCAAATCTCCACATAAAGATCTAGCCTGTTCACTCTCCAGTCTGCAGTGACCACTGGGAGTGGAGCTTTAGCTTTTGTGTGTTTGGCTTTGATTTTTGGCTGTGTGTGCATGAACAAGGGTTGCTCTGAATTTTTCTTTTTTTTTTTTCTCCTCCTCTCTATCTAAGCAGTAGCCAGGTTCTCTGCAGTGAGGCAGGCACAAACCTAAATCACTGTGAAAGAACTACGGCTTCACAAGTTTAGTGTGTATCATAGTCTCGTGATGAGATTTCATGTATATAATAATTGAAATCAGTGAATGGAAACAACAGAAATCATTTTCCTTAAACATTTAATATTCACAGAAGCATTTTTTTATGCTAGTGCAATAAAAAGCAATAGAAATATATATTATTATAAATAATAAATATATTATATTTATAACATAATGACAGGCTTGACATAATTCACTCTGTGGGAGAGTGAATTATGTCAAGCCTGTCATCCAAAAAATGTCTTGTCTTAATTGTTAATTTTTTCTTTTTCTTTGTCTTTTTAGATGGAAACATATAAATATGACCACCAGATATGATAAGAATAAGAGTTTCCTGACTACTAATTGGTTCTTAAAATAACTTCTTTTGTCTGGTATGCAAGATTTGCATTTATTTGGTGCCATCTATCCGTTGCACATCCTTAAATCTCATTTTATTTCTGCAGTGATGCGCGGCACCCGTAATGATTTGAGTGCAGTGAGGAGGAGGTTTGTTGTAGCAGATTTGGGAGTGCTCCGGTGTCCACAGCTGAACCAACAGCTCAGAAAGAAGCTGTGAAAGGGCACACTTTTTAGAAAGTACAGATAAAAGAAAGCGTCTTTAACTGCTGTGTTCTGAACCGTGTTTCTAGACCGACTTGAACCCAGACTGTCATTGAGTCAGTTCAATATAGAGCCCCAAATGTGTGTTTGTTGTTTTTAGCTCTCTGTGTTTGTATCTGAATCCGTTACTTGCTGACGATCGCCAGACAACAGGTCTCTGCTGCAGAGACGTCATGACCCTTGACCCTGACCCTCACCTGAACTCTGACCTCGACTCCTCCACTAACGCTCAAAATCCATAGCCCCTAAAATAGACGAGACACCACAACTGTTTTTTATGGCTGGCACTGATACAGTGTGGCTCAGTTTACTCTGCATTTTACAAATTAAACCACTTTGGCTTCAATCATTTTTTTAAAATCTATTTCCCTTTTGAACATACTATTATTCACTTGTGTTTTACAAAAAACTAATGAGCTGGCCATGGGGCCTTATTTAGTGTGGGAAGTGGGGGTGGACAATATGGTTGAAATCAATATCACAATTTTAGCAAGAATACTTTTCAGATTTTCCTGTGTAAAAGAAAACAACAACTCAATTTGTTTTAATAAAAATGCGCTTTATCATTAATTTGGACAACCAAATTTTGTAAAACAGTAACACAATATGTTTATATCATCATGATACAACATAGTACATCTGAAAGTCGACACTGTAATTTAAATCTTGGTCAGCCCTTGTAAAAATTATGTCTATATTTTTGTTACATAAATATAAAATTCCTACGTCACTCCAAAAACAACTAAAGCCTGGCAAATGCTATTGTGATTATTGAAGACTAAGCTATCTAATATTAATGTTTGCATTAATGAGAAACTAATCTCCACCAAAATCCTGATGGTACAGCAAGCAAGAGAAGTCTCAGAGAATAAATTTGGGAAATGCCATCAGATTCCCGGGTGTGAAAGTACTGTGGAAGAGTGTTGAAACAGACAGGATTACACACCCAATTAGTGACACCTCCCCCTTGTGGTTACTGGAAAGGATTAGATTTCTAGAACACTCTTACAGGCCAAGGAAACATGTAATTGGTTGAATACGGTGAATTTGACATGGAAGCTAATTGATTTTCTGTCTGGGATCATGGTTATTGTGCATTTAAACAACAGCGCTGTGAGATCCAAACAACAGAACGCGAGCTCTGCAGACTAACTGAGAAGGATTAAAGAGGAGATTTGTTATGTTTCTTTGTATACTCTTGTTACCCAGGGTTTGTATTCTGAGCATGTAGGACTTCCTTTGAGTATCACATCCAAACAGCCACTCTCACTCATACCTGAAGGATGCTCAGTACTGCGACAGTTGTGTGTCGTTACCTCAGCAGCTCTACTGCAGCAGATGGTTTGCTTATAGATCCTCAGTGGCTGCTTGTTGTGCCAATAACCAGATTAGTATCATAAATAGAAAAAGATAATTGGGGCATGCCTAGACTTAAAATCCTAAGTTATGTAACGTGACTTTGGTAAGCTGTGCACCTAATTTACTTAAACCTGAAGCTTATTTTCTAGTTGTACTGAAGATAGTTGGGAAAACAAACTTTGTGCACATCGTTCATGTACTCAAAGTGCAGTAAGGGCTGGCAGCTCCTGGTCTGACCAGTTCACTTGTGTGCTGACTTTGATTAGATTTAAACCAACTTCTAACCTTGGTTAAAACTAGCTAACCAAAGCAAAACTACCCCCCGGGGACTGTCAGCGGCTACTTTATAACGAAGTCTCAATTAATACTGAAGCAGCTTCTTGACGGGCTGAGTTTGCTCCTTCTCTTATTCTCGTTGTTCAGCAGTGCTTTGTCTCACATGATTCATCATGCTCTTAAATTTATATTTTTCAATGCAGCTTTTTAGGCTGTCTAAATACTTTAGACTGCCTGCTGTAGAATGAGATTGCCTGGAAAAATCTTCAATATATTTACATGAAAGTAAACACAAAGTGTTTGTCAAGTGTTGCTTTTACAGTTTAGCTGTTCAGCTGCTGCTGTATCATTACATTGAAGGCGGTTTCGTCAAGTGTCAGAGATACAGCAGCCTGAAAATGTTACAACAAATACTCTCAACCCTTGAGGGACTGTGTATTACCAAAAACAGCCTGCTGAAGAATAAAGAATAGTTAGCAATTTAAGGTAGTATCTTTTGTCTGTTACCCCACTCACTGTTATTTGCGGACATGTCATGACCTCCAGGCAGGACATTACCTCTCCTCCCTCGCCTCCGTCCAGCCGTGTAATCCTGCAGCCGTGGCGTTGGTGTCAGCGCTGGGATTCAGTGTCGCACAGATGGACACAATGGCCGCACTGTACTGCCCTCACAGCATTGTTCTCCACTGAACTTGGAGGCACAATGAGGCCCTTATCCACACAGGACAGAGAGACTGGCAGGCCCGCTGTCAGGTGCTTTTCTTCCAAGCCGGTTTGTGAGCTGAACCCATGAGGAGAGTTTGTTTGAAACAACAGAGTGATACTTTTCTGAAAGATTGGCCCACTCGGTCACAATTAAGCACAGTGTGAGGAGAACATAGATGCGGAAATTATTAATTTTCTGCTGTGTAACATGCTAACTCTTGGCTTGTTAGATTAATCCTGGCCCTTGAGTATCAAAGCCCTGCTGGGTTTTTTTTCTCCTAACAGCAAATTACTGGCATTGTATTAATCAGTTGAGGTTAAAAGTAGAACAGCTCTATATCTTGTTCAAAAGTAGATTCCTGCACACTGCTCTTGGAAGGTTATTTATTGAATCAGTACATGAAACTAACGTTTCGGTCCCTACAGACCATTTTTCATAAAATAAGTTCTCATGTTCTCATCATCTCTAACCAACTCATACTCTGAGGCTGGGTATGCTCAAAGAGTGCCGTTCATTGAACACGCTCATGTTTTTGGTGAACGGTGAACTGAACGTATCCGTTTGCAACTAGTGAATGTGAGCGTCGTTCACTCCCGCACTGTGTTTTACGGCACCCGGCATGACGGTGTTTTGGGTCACAGAATCTGATGGGTCACAGATTTTTGAAACGACACATCGAGCTGAAGCATCCGACCATTCTTGAGAAATATCTGCGAGTGAATGATGATCACAAGAAATCATTAACAAAGGGTAAGACGAGCCAACAGCTGCAAAGTTCCTCCGCCCAAGTCAAACTCACAGCATTTTGTAAAGGAAAAAAAACCTGGAAGAAATGAACATGAACTAGATCATTTTTTGGTACTTAGTTCAAAATTGAACTAGTGAACTAGTTCATTTTAATCTGTCTGAAGTGAACTTTGAGCTAGCTCTTGTGAAGGAGGAAGGCCTGAAGGGACTGAAACATTAGTTTATTGTACTGATTCAGTAAATGTTTTGAATGTAAGAACATTGTGCAGATGCTGAGCCTCTCCCCAGTGTACCTGCATAAGAAATAATGGATGTGCTGTGAAGTCTTTTTCCTAATTTGCTAAAAGGTAGGGCTAATGTAAATATATATCACAATATGACACATTTATGACACTTAATAATTAAAACAAAAACTTCAATAAATCATTGAGTTTGAAATCATTAATAGTTAAAATGAAAACGATATGATCATATTGAGATATGATTCCAGACATTTGATAAACAATAATATTGAATGATTGCGAACTACTTTTTATTTTGTTGTCTTATTATATGACTTGATTAAAAAATTCTTAGAAGTTAATGCCATTACTTTAATATAACTAATATAGTTACATATAATTGTATATAACTTTATAACTGTTGTCAGGTTTACATTTACCTTCACCAAACAACAACGTTGGAAGGAGGTTATTTTCAACCTGTATGTCTCAAAATGTTACAAACCGATTTGGCTAAAATTGGATTCTTATGTTAGACAGTTAAGACGGGGTGATTTGGTGATGTTGAACACTTGCCTCAGGTTTTCATTGGCAACCCTAGGTCAGCAGAATTCCTGAGGATTTTCTTATTTAAGCTTTTTCACTTGTATAACTTCCATGCTGACATTCAAAAAGTGCCTTCGTCTCTGTTGTCTGTGTCCTTGAATGCAGCCCCTCTGTGTGTGTACAACTGTTGGTTACACCATCTTTCTTCCAGAAAAGAAATAAATGCTCACTTTCATTGCAGAATGAACACACAATGCGACTGTCTCTTCCTCTCTCACATCCACATTAAACTAGTTAATCCTTGCCAGATTTCAGTTGGCCAACATTCAGGATTACTAAAATTCAGCATTTCAGCTTTGTCAGACTAAAGCAGAACATATTAACCCAGCTGGCAGGTTTTATGAGACAAAGTATTGGGTCAGAGTCGGATGTTGACCCTGCACTCTTGTACAAAAACCACACATCTGCAGCAGATGAAAATGTATGAAATGAAGAAACAAGTTCAGTAGTATATTCCTGTGATTTAAGATGGTCAAAATAATATTTGTTTAGCAAGTGGAGAAAGCTAAATATAGATTTACTGGAGATCTTTATGGATTTCAGCATTTACATCTGAAGGAGGTTTGTTTAATGCGTTTCTAATGGCCGGGTGCCAAAAATATGTCAGTGCTGCATTATAATTACCACGTATGAACAAACTCTGTCTCCAGAGTTTACTGCTTAATGAAGCAGCTCCATGATTATGCTAACTTATTCAGCAGCATGGTTAGAAAGATTATAGTGTGATTTCACAGGTTTGATCCCCACAGCAACCATTGTGCTTGTCAGCAGCTACAGTAACTGTGCATCCTGTTAATGCGTCCCTGAACATAAAAATGGGACACTCTACCTACTCAGGCATGAATTGTTCTAAACAAGACTGTGTAAAAACTAAATATGTTGGAGGTGTTGGTAGTTGTTGGTAAGACCTGTTTGTATTCAGATGAAGACTGAGCTGTTGTAGCATATTAACATTTGGGTGTGGTTTTCTTGTAAACTTTTAAAGGTCCTTGGGAATCCCTGCCAAGTACCCCCTGTTGCTGAAATGTTTTAAAAACCCTTTGTTGTATGTAAATAATAAGCAGACAGTAACGTGGTATTGCTGCACAGTCGTTTCTGTACTTTCTTACCCCTTGAAGGTCTTTTTTTTTTTTTTTTTTTTTTTTTTTTTTTTTTAAGGCTATAAAATCAACAGATGGCTAAAGCAATTGTGTAACAGCTCAACACAGAGTTGATAATAAGTTTATCTATATAGCACCTTTCAAGAGCAGACGTCACAAAGTGCTTTACTACTACAACAACAACGTTGTAGTGTAGTTGTGTAACATACAGATGTCCTGATCAAGTTTTATTGCCCTGATCCGAGTCCTTTAATATTGGGTATCTGTCGATACCGAGTCCGATCCGACTGAAGTGGATAAAACACAGTAAAGGAGCGGCTTCATTCCAGCCGATACGATCCATAGAAATATGCTCGGATCGGCCTCCGATGCCGATTCTTACGGATGACTGACTTTTGAAAGCCATCTGTAATTGAATACTGCAACACTGAGGATCAAATTAAAAAGGTGTTTACACAAAATATCTGAGAGTTCACTCCAGTCCCCAAAGCAGCATCAAAACACGTCGTGTTTTCAAGTTTCTTTTTTCTTAATTCTTCACTGGCTGACTGTAATAATACTGATCTTTACTCTTTTCTAGTTTGATTATGCATACACAGGGTAAGAACTAAAGTTTTAGCTGTGTTTATTTGTAAGGTTGTATTTCCTTTCCTGATGTTTTTCTCAGTATTCTCCTTTTTTATTTTGTAGAGCTATTATACACTAATTGTATATTTACAAATAAATGTTGAATTTAATCAGATTTGGCACCAGAACTCTTATTTATTTATTTATTTATTTTTGGCTGGCTCAGTGGTTTGGGTGTGGGTTGAAATTTTCTTCCATTGCTTCCACTGCTGGATGTGTGATGCCAACCATTTCTACTGCTTTAGGCTGCATTTTTCTCTATTTTTCTTGCCCAGATTGAATCAACGTAAGCTCTCACGAATGAGTTATGGAGCCTTACAAGGGACAGTAGTTGTGTTTTGTAACAAAAGGGAGTATTAAATGTTTCAAATTATTGAGGGGCGTTATTTTCCTTTTTTATTTTTTAATTTCATGTATCCTTCATAACACCCTGGCATACACAAAAATAAAAATTGCATCACGTTAAACACAAGTGGCCACCTTATTAGGTATACCTGTAAAATCTATTGCAATCCAGTACAACAGTTACAGCCATAAATTCTACCTTTTTAGAAAGAAAATAATGTCCAGTTTTGATTAACACTGTCAGAGGTGTTAATTTAACTATGTTTATTATTAAGTTTGTAGTTAGTGATGTTGAACTGGACTGCATTATACTGAGGTGTTTCTAATGTTTCGCCCACCCCATTTACACACACGGGTGGGGGGGGGATATTAGAAACACATTTCAATATAACGCAGTCCAATACAAAAACACCACTTACTACGACCTCAGTGATAAACATACAGTTGAATTAACACTTCTCGGAAAGTTGTAACTAAAACTGGTCGATATGTGGCAGATCTGTTGTACTGGATTGCTTTTGATTGTATAGGTGTACCGTATGAAGTGTCCAGGGGGTGTACTTCCTCATTGTGTACCTCAACATGCTCTCATCTCTTGTCTTTTTCCCATGTTTGCTGCAGGATTCGTCCTCAGCTGGCCAGGGAGAAGATAGAGGGATGTCACATCTGTACATATGTGATGCCCGGGGAGCCTCAGGTGATCCTGGGGAAAGACAAGGCCTTCACCTACGACTACATGTTCGACATGGACTCCAAGCAGGACGACATCTACACCAGCTGCACGGAGAAGCTGATCGAGGGCTGCTTCGAGGGCTACAACGCCACCGTCTTTGCCTACGGACAGGCGAGTCTTTGTCCTCAGTGTTACAGCTGCGGTGCTGATGGTGCTTTATAGCTGGGTGGATGTAGTGAAATGAACTGTGTGCATTTGTGTGTTTGAGAAGAGAAGGGGGTGTTTGAGAGGTGGAGAGTGTTGACATTTGGGCAAAAGGAGCAAGAAAGCAAATGAGTGCATTTCCCAAAACTATTCCTTTTTAATAAGAATGTTTATTTTCGGATTTCAATATGTATGACAATATGGCAGTATGTCAACTTAATCTCCGAGGGCTTTACAGTCTATAAAACACCCTCTATCCTGAGACCCCTGATTTGGATAAGAAACAAAACTCCAGTAATAAAAGGAAAGAGAGGCCTCAGAAAGAGCAGCAGAGGGCGATCCCTCTTCCCGGATGAATAAACATGCAATGAGAGGACACAGAAGTAGCAGTTGTAGAACTACAATAGAGCAGTGAATCCCAGCCAGCGGTACTTGCACCCCCGGGGTACTTCTGCAGTTGTCTGGGGGGAATGTGGCAAGTTTGTGGAGTAGCTTTGCTAATTAGGGAAAAAAAAGTTGACTCTGTCACCTTGGGCTTCAGGAAATTCTTATGGGCATTTTTTGGTTTTCAGACATTTAATAGATCAAACAATTAATTAAGATAATAATCTGCAGATTAATGGATACTGAAAATCATCATTAATTTTAGCCCTACTCCTCTTTTTCTTCAGGTACTTCACCTTCTCTTCCACTACTCCCTCCCTCTTCGCTTCCATCACCAAGTTCACCACATGGAAATAACACGGAAGTTTGGGCCTCATAACGCCCCTCCTCCCCTTTACCTCCCCCACTGCTTAGGTTGCTGTGGCGACAGAGCTCCTCCTCTGCGGCACTCGCACGATTCAAAGTGAAGTCAAGTTGCCCACACACCTTTTAGACAGCTATACATCTCTAATGGGTGTCCATATTAACCCATATCTCCCCAGTAACTGCTTCTGTCACTACCGGCCTACTTCTGACAGCACATTCACACAGGCCGCCGTTGGTTTGACCTGGATCAGACCTGGACTAATCTAGATTTAGTCTGACCCACTCGGCTGCATCACAAGAACTCTGCCCAGTTGGGTTGCAGATATAAACAGTAATGATGTAGAGAGTAAATTTCCTGTCTTATCAAAAGGACTTTGGTATCTGGTGTGTATCATTTTGAGATTGTTTTTTTTTGTTTTTTATTGCAACGCTAAACATAACCTTTTAAATGTTAGGATGTCTATTCAATGTTCTAAAACATAAACAATAAAACAATAAATAAAAGAGCAAGGGAAATGCGCAGGTAAATGGTTACCAATATCTCCACTGACAACAGACTCAATTGACCAGTTTGAAACGGCATGCTTTTTAAAGAGACAGAAGTCGCCTATTTTCTTGACTGGAAAAACTTGTTCTCCAGGTACATGTAAAGCCCCCAGGTAAATGCAATGAGTTCATGACTCTCTCTAGGGGATAGGCATTCTGAGAAATATAGGAGGTCAAATGCAGCACAACCAGAGATATCGTCTTTTTATTTCACGCATTCTTCTTCCTTGACAAAATCTGACGCCTACATTACCCACAATGCAACTCTACCGCCCACAGTTAGGTCAGAGATTCGGGTGTGTTATGCTAGTAGCGGCTAATTTAGCTTCTAGCCACTAACCCCGAGCAGAGATGAGGTGCAGGCTATAGAGGTCTGGTAAACTTGCTTCTTTCTAACTCCACACCCCCAGATTTTTTTCATTTTCAAACTTGTAGTCTTCAGCTCCAACTGATTCAAGTGACATCACTTGAGTGCATTTAGCAGACTTTGCACAAAAGGCTTTAAATAAGTTTTTCACATATGCAGTAGCACTCCTCAAGCCCTGTAAAAAGACTTTGGTGTGCAAAGGCATGGTCATCCTGAGTATTTACATTTTATTAACGACTTGGTTCTTTTGTATGTATACGTATTATATTTTTTCTCCTCCCCATCCAGACGGGTTCAGGGAAGACCTACACTATGGGGACGGGCTTTGACGTCAACATCGTAGATGAGGAGCTGGGTATCATCCCCCGTGCCGTCCACCACCTCTACAAGGGCATCGAGGAGCGCCGACAGGCTGCCCAGGAGCAGGGTCGCCCCGTACCTGAGTTTAAGATCAGCGCCCAATTCCTCGAGGTACACACCCAGCTTCACTGCATCATAAATATTGTTTTCTTATTTAACCTGCTTCTTTACGCTAAACATTATAAACTAAATAAGACAAACAACATGTAATCCTTCTTTCACTAGCATTAGGACAGGCGTTACAGAGATGTCATGGGTCAGGCTTATATTGTTGACACTGCTCATTTAACAAGCTTTGACACCAGTGCTCCATCATTTGAAAATATCCACCCTAACAATTGAACTGCAGCAGCTGTCATCGGGGGGCTTGACGGGGTGGGGGGATGGTGGTGTCTCAGTCTGGACAGGAAGAGTTAACAGGAATGACGTGAGTAGACAGTTGTGCCAGTCCATCAGACTGTGTTCAAATTCCTAGAGAAGACCTGGAACTGGAGAGGTGGATTAGTTGTGGCCAAGAAATATGGATATGCACAGAAATCAAACACTAGGCAGATAAGTGACAGTTACGATTCATATTCTTTAAATTTGACCTTTTTTTATAAGTTTTTCCAGATTTTCTTGTCAAGATGCAAAAAGCTTTTTTTTTTTTTAAATGACATTCAAAATCGTTTCTTTATTTAGAAGTCATGGATATTTATAATAATAAGAATAATAATAATAAAACTTTATAGAGCACTTATCAAAACAAAGTACAAAATGCTTCACAAAGAGAGAAATAAAATACCACAGTGAATGAAAAAATATAAAAGCAATAAAATAAACAGACAGCTCAGGTAAAATCAGGATATGCTTTCAGATAAAAATGTGTTTTGAGAAGAGACTTAAAAGAAGACACTGCCTCAGACAACCTAATTTCTTCGGGCAAGTTGCTCCAGAGCCTCTGGGCCCTGATGTCAAAAGCTCTGTCCCCCTTAGTTTTCATCCTGGACTCAGGAACAGACAGAAGACCCCTGCCCGAAGATCTCGAACTACGTGAAGGTTCATAAGGGATTACAAGGTCTAAAATATAATCTGGAGCCAGACCATGGAGAGCCTTTAAAAGTAATCAACAAGATCTTAAAATCAATCCTAAAACAAACAGGGAGCCAATGTAAAGAGGCTAAAACAGGTGTGATGTGGTCGAACCTCTTGGTCCTGGTTATCAGCCGAGCAACTGAGTTCTGTACAGTCTGCAGTCCTTTCAAAGTTTTTTGATTAAGACAAGTGAACAGGCTGTTACAATAATCGAGGCGTGAGGAGATAAAAGCATGTACAACAGTTTCTGCATCACTAAAATTTAAAATAGATCGGATTTTTGCAATGTTTCTGAGGTGATAAAAACATGATTGGACAAGCTTAGTGATATGTTGCTCAAAACATAAATTGCTATCAAACAGGACACCAAGATTTCTAGATAAAACTCTGTGCTATTGGCAGTGGATGATGACGATTGGCCGAGAGCTTGATAAAGTATCAGGTGTCTATAAAGGAAACTAAAAATGATGTAGGATAAGTGCATTAACAATAGAGAGGTTTTCAAAGCATGTATTGTTATATTACCATTATTTAATAATACGCGTGTCCACTCACACAACAGGGTTAGTAGTTCTGTATATTCTCTTTGCAAAGTACAGATGGACTTGGCAACATTTTATTTTCGGGTGTCCACTTTTAATTTCACAAATCTTTTTTTAGTCAAACATAAGTGGGAGTTGTTGGTGTTGCTTCTCCACTTCAGATATTTTGTGAATTTTGATGATTTAATTCATGATTTAAAGTGATGTATCTGCCTGGTTAATATTGTGTGTGTGTGTGTGTGTGTGTGTGTGTGTGTGTGTGTTGGCTCCCTGTAGCTTTATAATGAGGAGGTTCTGGACCTGTTTGACTCCACACGAGACATGAAGCAGAAATCTCATATCAAGATCCACGAAGACGCCACCGGGGGAATCTACACAGTAGGAGTGACCACACGGACCGTGTCCTCCGAGGCTGAGGTAAAGGAGTGTGTGTGTGTGAGAGAGACAAAACTCCGTTGTTAATACAGTAGAGTTTGAAAACGTTCTAGAGACTATTGCTGTACATGTGTTATGATTACTACACCAAGATGGACCTAGGCCTGATAATTACGCTATCGACTTATTGTACGATATATGGACATAACCTTGATCATTTTTGCTGATCTCGATATTGCCCGTTGTGTTTATATGCGTGTTTGTTTACAAGAATGTAACCAGCATTTTAGCCAACATGATCCCAGAATAAACAGCAGGGTTTTCCCTACATTATAAGACTTGGGGCGCAGCGCTTCAGCGTTTTCTCACAGCGCCTAAGAATGAACAGAAAAAAACTATGCGAAGACATGTTGTCATTTCTGGTCGCGCTGCTTCTGTCCTCTCCACGTCTGCTCTCTGTGTGGAGTTTCACCGTGGGCGGTTTCTTCAAATATACAATGTCCCTGCAGTGAGTTTGTGATTATTTGGCTAAAGATCTCTCCCTTGCTGCAACTAACACAACCCCTATGCTTTCTGCAAATGAATGCGATGCATATGCCCTTAAAATGACAATAACATTGTTTATCGCAATTATTGCTGGAACAATATGTCATTCAACAAAAGTAGTTATCGTGACAGGCCTAGATGGGCCTTTGAATAAAACTTTATTGCTGCTCAAATCTACGAACAACAACAACAACTTCAGTCATTTTTTAAATATGGAAGGGGATGACATTCACTTATAATACTAAATCTCAGCTATTAATAGAAGCTCAATCATTCATCAGTTAACTTTGTTAGTGGATAATCTGGTTCTTAGACAGCATTGGTTTTATCATGATGATATAACGAAGATATTTTAAAAGTTATTATATTGTATATTTTTTTCATATTTAATTTTTATAGTTCAATTTATTTGTTTTTATTTTAATGTTTATTAATGGATCTGCCCTCTTGAATGTGAACCTCTTTACAAATATACTTTCATTCATTCATTATTCATATATTATTCATTCCTCCACTGATGTTTACTTTTCTAAATGCCAGAGAGCATTTGCATTTGTATTTGTTCCCAGCTGTATCAAGGTGAGTTCGACCAGTGTGTTAATATTTAAAGCTTTTTCTCTGCCTGTTCAGATGATGCAGTGCCTGAAGCTGGGGGCTTTGTCTCGCACCACAGCCAGTACTCAGATGAACGTCCAGAGCTCTCGATCCCACGCCATCTTCACCATCCACCTGTGCCAAGTTCGCGTCTGTGCCTCCGAAAATGTTAGTACAGTCTCATTATTACTTGAAAATATGACAAATACAGTACTTATGCTACAGAGGGATTAATAATTAACTTTTATGTTTTAATATCTTACCAGTTTGCTGTTAATATTTTTTTAAATAGTTTGTCAGATGACAGAAATTCTTCCCAATATTAAGATCACACCGTTACTGGAACACAGACATTCAGGATAATGCAAGGATAGCACAGTGCTTTGTAACTAACAGTGTTTGTGTGTGTTATTGTCACTCAGCAAGAAACTGAGACTGATAACAGAGTCTCCAACGGAAACTCTGAGATGGACGAGTACGAGACGCTCACAGCCAAGTTTCACTTTGTGGACCTGGCCGGTTCTGAGAGGCTGAAGAGAACCGGAGCGACGGGCGATCGAGCCAAAGAGGGCATCTCCATCAACTGTGGACTGGTGAGCTTCTCCCTCCTCTGCATCACTCCAGCAGGATTTGTAAAGTCACTCAGTGATGCAGAGATGCCAGAGCCACTGACATTATAGACTTTGACTGCCATCTAGTGGCAGAATTTCATATATGTCCATCCTGCACTCAAAGAGCACTAGGTCTTCAACTATGCAACAGGAAACATACTGCACACATGTAAACATTTTGTCGTTAAAGCTGCAAGTGACATTATTTACTGAATATAAACCCTTTAACATGATCTCTACTATTTTACCCAACAACACGCACAAGCTTCAGTCTGGAGCTCTGTCAATACCAATGAATTTGGATCTGTTGATTGCAGAAAGACTAATGTCACATCAGCTGCAGCGTCAGTGTTCTTTTTCTTGAAGAGAGGACGCATACTAAGTATTTTAAATTATTTGTAGGATTTTTTTTTTTTTTTTTTTTTTTTTTTTTTTTACATTATCCCTGTCATTGCAGGGTTTCCTCTATTTACTTAGCTTTCTGGAGTATTTTGAGATGTGTTTTTCCAGATGGAGAAAGTCAGCACAATTTATATGTTTTAGTGGTAAAGGCCAGGACGACCATGGAACTTTACAAATGGATCCCCAGGAAAATATGAAGTTGTGTTTAACAATTTTTTTTACACCTTTTATTGCATTTGATGATCAGCTCATTGTACAGCTTATCCCTTGCAAGCCCAACTGAGGTGAAAACCATGCTTGCTTCCACCAGACCGAGAACCTTTAAGTCTTTAAAACAAATCAGAATGATTGAAAGGTCCTGATTTGGTTAATGATCCAAAAGAAAAGTCATGGAATAAACATCTAGGAACCCTGTTTAGGTGATGAGCAACATGTTCATATATTGTGTTTTTATTATGACCTATATAAATTCCAGTTTCATACTGTACACAGTAAACTGCTGCATCACCTTGAAACATTTTTCTCCTCTTTGCTCCCCTCTCTGTTGCTGCAGCTCGCTCTGGGGAATGTAATCAGTGCTTTGGGTGACCGAAGCAAGCGGGCTTCACATGTGCCTTACAGAGACTCCAAACTCACCCGACTCCTTCAGGACTCATTAGGAGGAAACAGGTTGGTGGACAACTGATTTCACCTGTTTTCTTGGTGGTCAAAGGTTTCAAAGATTTTCTGTTAAATCACCCAACTTCTTTCTTTCATCAAAGGAAAATAGGAATTCAACCCCACAACTTGTTATAATGATACTAATGCAAAAATAAATTGCTGTTTAAAAGAACATGAAAAGGTTCATGAATATAAAGGTTAAAATGTTTATTAGTCTGCTGTACTCATCATAAATGAAGTGATAAAGACCTGTCCCCAATAGCATTTCTTAGTTAAGCATATGCAAACCAGTGGGGGGAATATACAATATTTGACAACATTGCATGGCAACTATTGATATACATCCATTGGTTAGCAACAGGAAGAATATTCAGAAGAAACTGGACTTTATAATATAGCTGAAAGTCATTAGTAGTGTCCTGAAATCAAAATATTATCAGTGTTTTATCAGAATGAAAGATCCACTTTCTGGAGTAAAGCAATCTGGTGTCCTGTACCTAGACATAAGCTTACATGCTTTAAAGTAGTGTTTCTTTACTTGCTTTCACTCTGTTTGAATATAATTCATATTTCTCAAATGTATCGTACATCAAACATAAAGTTATATCAGTCAGAATTTTGCAGCTGAACCACACATTAATAAATATCTGCCTCCTTCTTGTCTCAGCCAAACAGTGATGATCGCGTGCATCAGCCCGTCTGACCGTGACTTCATGGAGACGCTGAACACTTTAAAGTACGCCAACCGAGCCCGGAACATCAAGAACAAGGTGATGGTGAACCAGGACAAGGCCAGCCAGCAGATCAGCGCTCTGAGGACGGAGATCGCTCGACTACAGATGGAGCTGATGGAGTACAAGACGGTAAGGCGATGAGAGTGCATTGAAAAAAATTAAATGAAAAAAATTAACCAGGGAATATTTCATGTTGAAGGGAGGTGAAACATGGGGTGTGTATTTCATTCTAAAGAGTAACAAGCTGTCCTCTGTATTGCCTCCTCCTCCCCCCCTGCAGGGTAAACGCATGGCGGGTGAGGACGGTGTGGAGAGCTTCAGCGACATGTTCCACGAGAACTCCATGCTGCAGACGGAGAACAGCAACCTGAGGGTGAGAGTGAAGGCCATGCAAGAGACCATCGATGCCCAGAGAGCACGGCTCACCCAGCTGCTCAGTGACCAGGCCAACCAGACCCTCGCTAGGGCAGGTAG
Source organism: Siniperca chuatsi (assembly GCF_020085105.1). Lineage (NCBI taxonomy): Eukaryota > Metazoa > Chordata > Actinopteri > Centrarchiformes > Sinipercidae > Siniperca > Siniperca chuatsi. The sequence goes on along the minus strand of NC_058045.1, from coordinate 27,620,309 downwards.
GTTGGAACCTGCAGAGTCTTTCGAGTACTGGTTTTTCATTCTTTTGTCTCCATCTTTGGTGTGAAGATCGTTTCTGCTCATCGCAAAGTCACAGTGAATAACGTCATCTAAAATTGTCTTGATTCTCTTCCAGGTGAAGGCGGAACTGAAGAAATTGGAAACATGATTCAGAATTACATCAAAGAGATTGAAGACCTCAGGTAAACAACTCTGACTGTAGATGATGTAAATGCTGCCTCTGCCCCAATTCCACTCTACATACTTATTCTGTAGGTTATAATAGTAATACTTTAGAATAATCTATACTGTTTTAGTTTGTACACAAAACGTCACACTATTTTGTATCAAGAAGACCTGCTAATGGATGTCAATCAAACTGTGACTATTGAATATTACTCACCTTGGAAGTAGGTGAAGTTGTGCCAGAAATCCCTACTTGTTTTCTAACATTTTCTTAGAGCTGGTTCACCAATAAGTTTTTTGTTTTTTCTCTGGCTGTTATCAGCTCCTTTATTTTTTGTTTTGCATTGCATTGTGGAACATAGTGTCCACCAACAGGACAGAACAGGAGAATTTTGTGTGCATTTCAACATTTTTGATTATACTTAACTAACTTAACTACTTTTCCAGTGTTACTGTACTGCATACACAAATCTTGCTTAGATTTAGTTGTTGTATGGAACTGGAACACATTTGATGCAGTTTGTTTGTCCATTTTGTCTCAGTGCCCTCTTTTAACTTTTGCCTAATTTACTGAATATACAGTTGTGTACTCAATCCACTTATTGATCTTATTGATCAAGGCCTCCATCTCTCAAATTACTCTAAAGTGTATGATGACTTGTAAGCAAATATAAAAGATTTGTCTTAAACATTTATTAAACCTGCACTGATGACCAAATAAGTGGTTATGAGACAGGAGAAACATTTGCAGTCCAAGATGCATCATGCTTCAGTCTTTGGTTTAGAGTATTTTTGGACTCTAAAAGTAAAAAATATGTACCTCAATGAGAGACATGAAAAATTGCAAGAGTGAAAGGAGGTATGGAAATGATAGAGACAATATTTTTGGTAAATGCTGTGGGGCTCCTCCTTAAGATTCGGTACACATAACAACACTAAAAATTACAAAAGATGGTATATATTTTAACTCTGCCCTGGGTCATATGTGTGTTCCTCCTGTTTGTGTCCCTGGATTTCACCCTCAGAGCCAAACTCCTGGAAAGCGAGGCTGTCAATGAGCATTTGAGGAAGAATCTGTCTCGTGCCTCCAATCGTCAGTCGTTCTACGGAGGGCCTGGCTCCTTCTCCTCCGCGGTGCTGGCCCCCGAGAAGGAGACTTCTGACATCATCGAACTCGCCAAGAAAGACCTGGAGAAACTGAAGAAACGAGAAAAAAAGAAAAAGAAAAGGTAATAGGATTGTTGTAGACATACTATGTCATTTGTCACCGATCGAGGATTGGTTGTTTCTGATTGGATGTGTTGTTGCAGGTGTGCATACATCTGAATAAGTTTTAAACTGGAATGGCACTTATTTTGTGATTTTTATCCTAAATCATTCAAAATTTCTCAAAGACATATCACTGAATGCTTCACCCAGAAGTCAGTTTGACTTGTGATACATTTTAATAAGAAATATGGCGACAGTAGAAGATTTTTTACATTGGAACATGCATATTTAAAGGCCTGTGGACCTTTAGTCATGATTTCTCAACTGAGACACTGTGTAGCTAATAAATGCTTAAATGATTTATGTGCGCATTTATTGACTTCATTTATACACATGAAACAATTAATAACATACAAATTTAACGTTTGTAATGTAGATTAATATTCAGACAGTATTCTAGTGCTGATAAACATAAGAATTTCACTGCATGGAGTAATTCCTGATGAAAAATCTACATCAGCGTTAGAGACTGATCAGAGGCTCCAGGTTGAAAATGATTGGCATTGTGCTGTGGGGCACTTTAGGGGGAACAAAAGGTGGGATTTTCAGTGCAGAGCTTCCTCTGACCATTCTTCCCTCCATTCTTCCTTCCTTCGTTCATCACTTGCTTCCTTCTCTCGTTTGACACTTCACCCCTCCCCTGAAGACTCCAGCAGCTGTTGGAGGAGAGAGAGAGGGAGGAAAGGGAGGAGGTGGTGGTGGAAGAGGTTGAGGACGCCAGGTTTGTCAGAGCTTCCACCCTCCTGTTGCCATTCCCATCCTTTGTTTCCCCTAATTCAGCATTTTATTTGACTTTTTATTTATTTTGGGCAGGTATTTCCCCACCTGGAGTGAGACTCTCTACCATAGAAGCACTTCCCTTCCATAAAACACTTTTTTTTTTTTTTACTATATAATAAGCCCTTATCTCTCTTTAGATCTTCTGTGTGAACCCCTTAACTAATTCATTGACCCATCACGCTACGTCCTTGCTTTCTATTGCATCTTTTTTCTTTTTTTTTTTTTTTACTGACTTTGTAATAGGTATTAAAGACAACCTGGAACTTGAAAGTGTCTGTTATGAGATATTCTCAACATAACATGGTCAATGCTCATAACACTCTAGTTCAGTTTTTATGAAAACATTTTTCCATTCAGATTATTAATGTTGAAGGTTTGAAATTTCCTAAAATGTGTTGAAAGTGCCTTAAGGTTGAGCGCACAGGCAAAATATGTATCTACTTCCATTTTGGTTATCCAGATGATTTTGTGCGAAACACCACCTAAACACTGCTAACCCTCTGGTTTGGATAAAATATTTATCCAACAGATCTGCTTCGTGGACTTGATTCACAATTAATTTATTTTTTTTGCGCTGCATATTCCTTTCATGGTTTTTTGCTGGTTTTGTTCAGACTGATGAGATGCCTCCCTCCTTTTCAAAACAAAACACTGTCTTTTCCACAAACAAGCTCATGAAAACGGAGCAGCGTCATCTCTGTGTTCAGCTTTAGTTCCCCATGTCATGAGATAATGCTTAAGGCTCTCTGCATATGTTTTATAATACATGTAAACGAGGCATTTTCTCACAAAAATTGTCTACAAATATATCACACTAAATTAAGTCCTTAACAGCTACCAGCTTTATTGCTACACATTGGCGAAGTCCATCAAAAAGCTTGTTTTTCAAAAAGACAGTGTAATTCCTTGATGAGAACTGTGCTATGCATTACGCAATTTACAAAACTTAAGCTGTGCCAACTTGAAAATGAAACAATGTCTTTATAACCCACAGATGTTTTGTTAGAGATATGCTTCTTGTTTACATGTGTGTGTTACAGTACCTGTGGAGGTGTACCATGTGTGCAGTGTGTGTTCTGCTCAGTAAACATACATAGGACAGTCACAGAGGATAAATGATGTCTTTAATTCTTAACCATGTCTGAATCTTTCAGTGCCAACAAGGAGGAAGTTCCTGACAACGAGCAAGAAAAGGGCACGGAGAAGGAAATGACGGAGCGAGTCAATGAGGACGCAGAATTGGTATGACTGCCCCTTGGTTCATCTTTACATTGAAACTCCATTGGAATACATAGGAGAATGCCTTCAGAAATTAAGTTATGAGTATGTTATCTTGTAGGAGGTACAGGAGGGTAGCGACCATGAGGAAGGAGAAGAGGAAGAGGAGGAGGATGAAGAGGAGATGGATGTGGAGGAGAGCTCAGATGATTCTGACTCGGAGTCAGATGAAAAAGGTATGAGAGACAGTGTCCAGTCTCTCTCACTCATTCACCTTAAGGGGGCTGCTGATTCTCAACAAAGGGGACAGACCAGTTTCACACAAGCCCGCCAGCACCACATAAAACGGTGTTTTTACTTGTAATTTAGGCACGTGAGCCCTCAGGACGCAGCCTGTCTTCTTTTTGTAACATATATACTATAAAATTTACCTTTAAATGAAGACATGATACAGATGTAATGTGCCTAAAATACGACCGTAGTTGTCTTCTAGCTGCGATGCAGCTCTGCTTGGGTATATTGGGGGTCAGGTGCCTTGCTGCGGAGCACACTGACAGTAGTTAAGATGGTGCTACAACTCAGAAACAACTTGTCAGGGAAGGAAAGCAACATAATGCAGACGTAATGGGCAAAAGTGAAGCAATTCATTTTTTAAAATGGCGATGAGATGTTTACAAATTAATTTGTTCCAAACTCAACAATTAAAAGTACTGAGGCGAGCAACAAAGGGAGAAGCCACATAATCTGAATAACAAATAATCTAAATAATCTATTTACTAAATGTTGAGTCAAGGGTGTTAATATAAGGATATAAACACTTTTGCACTCTGAGAATTGTTATCTTGCACTTTAATTTGCAGAAAACAACCATCAACTGATGTTGATAGCATACCTTGTCTTAATATAAACTTTAAATGAAGTAATTAATGAAACAAAAGAAAATGATTCTTGGGGGGCATGTACTGTAAAAGCATCTTTTTAGATACTGTCGATCGGTGACCGAAATATCACTGTGGACGTCAGCACTTCATCTGATCATGTGTGTCCAACAGAGAACTTTCAGGCCGATCTGGCCAACATCACCTGTGAGATCGCCATCAAGCAGAAGCTGATCGACGAGCTGGAGAACAGCCAGCGGCGTCTGCACACGCTCAAACAGCAGTATGAACAGAAGCTGATGATGCTGCAGTGCAAGATCAGGGACACCCAGCTGGAGAGGGACCGTGTCCTCCATAACATGAGTAAGACAAGGATGCCATGGGGAGAGTCATGTATCACTCAGTGGGAAGAGCATTGCACTGTATTAATACACTGTACGTCATTTATCCACTCATGCTCAGGCAGTTTGGATAAAACATCCACCAAAAGGCAGATATAGGTTTGGCTTTTAATGTCGGTTTCTTTCAATCAGTTTATTTCAGTCTTAAAGTGAAGTACATTTCAGTTCTTGGTTGCCCTACTTGTATTTGGAAGAATTTATATCTTACCCTGCACGTTTGATCTCAGTTTTTGTTCTTTAGTAATGAAAAAACACTGCAGAACTTCAGAGAATCCTTTAGAGTCGTAAAGTTGTAAATGTTCTCCGCCAGCAGCCAGACGATGACAGTTACATTTATGTTTATCAGCACTAATGGATCAAAGCTTTGTCTGATGCTGATTTTATAAGTATGAGCAAGTTTTCAGCTCGTCTATAAAAAAAATATTTTTAAAATCACAAGAGACTTTTTGATAGCTGAAGATCAAGGTTTCTGACTGTATAAACCATTAGAGAAAATATGTTTGTTTCAGCAACGCAACGTGAGTGCTACACACGAAACTCTTCCATTTAAAAGCCATTTAAACACTTTTACAGCATTATTGCTTTCTGTCTTTTTACGAAAGATCAGTTTTCCATGATTTTTGTGTCGCATACTTTCAGCATCAGTAGAAAGCGGCACAGAGGACAAGGCTCGCAAGATCAAGGCTGAATATGAGAAGAAGCTGAGCGTCATGAACAAGGAGCTTCAGAAGCTCCACTCGGCTCAGAAGGAGCACGCCCGCCTCTTGAAGAACCAGTCACAGTACGAGAAACAGCTGAAGAAGCTTCAGATGGATGTGGCAGAAATGAAGAAGACGAAGGTATGATTGGTTACAGTCGTTGAGATCTCTGACTGCTGTGTCATCTTTTGATAATAATTTTTCCTATTTTACCCATTGTGTATTTTTTTCCAGAGTTAAGTATGTTTGGAATGATTTGCCTCTGTTGATATTAACGTAAAATTTACCAAAAACAGTTGACACAGGGTGGCATCAGAAACACGCAGTCCCGTTGGATCAGCAGGCTTAAATAATTTACTCAATTTGCTTCTTGTCACATGTCTTTTCTGTTCTTTGTCTCTCAACTATCTTTCCTGGAAATTTCCATTTGACTATCTTTACCCCACTTTGTTTTGAAAACAGAAATGACTCAAAATGAATAAAAATGTACAGTTGGCCAGACTAGTTGCAGACAGTAGTCAACAGCAGTATTTTTAAAGGATGAAGAAAAAGTAAAGAGGGAGGATTCAAGAAATGCTCCATAAATCAGAAAGATTTCACAAATCCTGTGAGAACTTTCACAACCGAATATTGACTTACTTTCTCGATATTTGTGTATATAATATGAATATGTTTGATTCGATTGTTCCAGGTGCGTCTCATGAAGCAGATGAAGGAGCAGCAGGAGAAGAACAGGATGAATGAGTCTCGCAGAAACAGAGAAATCGCTTCCTTAAAGAAAGACCAGCGCAAGCAAGAGGTTAGTGAAAGCGATGTCCTCTTCATCTTTTGCTTTCAGTTGGCTGTAATTACACCTTAATCACTCTGTACGACAGTTTCAATATCATCATTTAACTGTTACTGTATCTGTGTTACAGCACCAACTAAAGTTACTGGAGGCCCAGAAAAGGCAGCAGGAGCTGATTCTGAGGAGAAAGACTGAGGAGGTCAGCAGCAGGAAAAAAATGTTTTTACACAGAAAACATAATGTTACAGAAATACTTGTGGTATACTTTTAGTGTTCACCTGTCCTCACTTTTCTGTTTGCAATGTGTGTCAGGTGACGGCTCTGAGGAGGCAAGCCAGGCCCACCTCAGGTAAGGTCATCAGGAAAGTCAATCTCCCAGAAGCCGTCCAGGACTCCGCCCACAGACCTCCATCTGGACGCATGTACTCCTCCGGCAACGCTGCTCCCAACGGCACTCGGTGAGTCTGTGTGTGCACAAAGTTATGTTCAGTGCACATGTCTCCAGAGATGCACATAAGGAGGGCTTCTACTTTTCCTAAACCAAAAATAGGCCAGGTTTTCTCCTTACAACATTAAAATACTGTACATGGAAGTGTTCATAAGTAAGACACATAACATCATGTTTTTTTAACAATATTTCTATGATGCTTTTCAACACATAAACATAAACACACAGATCCAACAATACAAACTATATACAGTGGCCACAAGAACTAAACATCTGACATAGATCCAAGATGTGATGTACAAAGCACATAATATACTCGAAGAGATTACTGCACACAAATATGTTGTGGAAGTATAAAAAAATACAAATATTGTATTAAAATGAATTGCAATAATGAAAATTGACTGATCTTTTGGGGTTATAAGGTGGGATTTATATATTTATTTTTTCAAAATTATATATTTTTGTAATGATTGTTTATTTTCTCTTCTTCCTCTCCAGATGTTTATTTGTTTATTTATCTATATATCAAAAATATATAATTTTGAAAAATAAATACAATGTTATAACCCCAGAAGGTCAGTGAATTTTCATTATTGCAATTCATTTTAATACAATATTTGTATTTTAACAGTATATTTTGTTCAAGTTTTAAAAGAATCATGCATTTTACATTTAAATCTGTATGTTAGATATTCCATTGGTATTAGCTCAAATTTCAGCTTATGCTATCCCACAATTGTAGGTGGTGTATTATCAATCCATCTGAGCAATATACTTTTCTGGCAGCAAATGTACGAATACAGGCTTCTTTGATGAGAGCCTTTAATATAAGGACTGGCTAAACCGAGAAGCAAAACCTGGTATTTAGTGTCAAGCTGGACATTAAAAATCAAGTTAAATTTACCAATGATTTTACCCCAGAACTCATCATTATGGATACATGTCCACATACAGTGCCTGTAACGTGACATTTGTAGCACATCCTGTCTAAACTGGGGGGTGATCTGTAAGCGATGTAGAATCCTAAACTGAGTCTCTCTGAGTCTATTACATATGGAAATTTCCCTCACATATTGCCATATTTCTTCCCATGTTGTTTCATCTATTGTAAGATTGAAGTCATTATTCCATGTGTATCATAGATATTCTGAGCTCATGTTACTAGTAGAGTTCAGCATGCCCCTAACCGAGAACTGATTTCTTGCCTCTACCACAGACTCCTGGTTAACCAGCTCTGGAACATGTTTGAGCTCATTTACATCATCCCTGAATGTACTTAAAAGAATCAGTCAGTCACATTATTGACTGTTGCTGTGTATGCAGGTCTTCCTACAGGCGCACAGTAGGTGTTTACTCCACCAGAGTCGCACGCAATAAATGGCAGTCTCTGGAGCGACGGATCTCTGACGTCATCATGCAGAGGATGACCATCTCCAACATGGAGGCTGACATGAACCGCCTCCTCAAGGTAAACCTTCAGCAGTACGCTGTTATCTTGGTGTTACTGCAAGATGTCTTAATCTGTTAATTACAGAACTAAAGAAAGATAATGACCAGAATGTTATCAGCGTGAAACCTTAGACCAGCAAGAAATACCTGTAAAGGGGTGATACCCCTGCCATCCGCAACATCAGTACCTTCAAGTGCCCTCAAGCAAGGCACTTAACGGTCAGCCTGCTCCGGTGCAGCTTCTCGTTGGTGGAAACAGTGAAAAGCATGTCCTTGGCCAGTCTGAGGTTGTAATAAATGTGACTCTACTGTACATATGACACTTGTATTACCAAAAGGACATACAAAGTGCAAAACCTCATCCTGCACACAACCACAATATACTTTTCAAATAGCAATACACAAATTCAACACATTAATATTAGGTATTCTGCTGTTAACATTTGATTTGGTTTTTTTCTGTTAAGCATTTACAGTCAAATGCCCAAATATAAGTATACACGTGTATGCTTCAGTTGTCAGTAATTTTCCACTAAATTATCTGCTGACTCAAAATGGTCTGGCATTAGAGAAGCATGAGAAACGTCTAGCAGATGCCTGTGAGGGGGCTGTTGACATGTCTTCGTGTCATATTTCCAGCCTATGCTGTTTAGCCAGTGAGAACTGAGGGGTTGTTTTGGGAAAATGGTGTCAAATCCTGAGCTTAGAGGAGGATTTAATGCCACGTCATCTTGTTGTTGCACGATTAATCATCATCAGTGGGCAACAAAAACTGGCATAACTTTAGGTTGAGGGAATCTGTTACTTCCTGTTTTCCTTTTTTAAAATAAACTCAAGACCTTGGCTTTTTCCCTTTCCTGTACTTCTGCAGTGTTTACCATGTACACATTTAGAAATAACTCCATGGACCGAAATCTGTTTAAAGTTCTGTCGATTTTCTTTCAAGTCAATGTGTTTGTGCTCATAGCAACGAGAGGAGCTGACCAAGCGTAAAGAGAAGGTCATCAGGAAGAGGGACCGGCTGGTCAGGGAGGGGCCAGAGGCAGAGAAGGCAGTGCTTCCCCTTAACGAGGAAGTGGATGCGTTGACGGCCAACATTGACTACATTAACGACAGCATTGCAGACTGTCAGGCTAACATCATGCAGATGGAGGAAACCAAGGTGAGACAGGCTGAGAACTTTGAGAACTGGCAGCGTAAAAGTTATTAAACAATATGTTTGACAATAAATTTAGCTGGCTGGTTAAATAGATGGATTCAGTAAAATAGATGGAGGACATGAATGAGCTTTATCTCATTACCAACTACTTTTGAACCTTGAACATCTTAACTGGGGTTTCTAATTGGCAAAACGTTTATGTGATGAAAGGTGTCCTTAGAAGTTATTCACTGAGAAATAGAGAGTTTCAGAGAATTTAGCTCTCCACAAAAATCCTTTTATGTCTTTTTTTTAAATTTTATTTTTTTAGTTGAAGTTGTATGAATTCACAATGTTTTTTTCCAGGAGGAAGGCGACACAGTGGACATCTCTGCTGTTGTTGGTTCCTGTACGCTGACAGAAGCTCGTTTTCTGTTGGATCACTTCATGTCAATGGCTATCAACAAGGTACCAGCCCTAATAATAGTGCTCATCAGGAAAAATCACCACTGTCTGTGCTTATAGTGGCTTTACAATATGAATAAGAAAGACAAGGTTTCATATCAACACCTCACACTGCCTGATCCCTGATTAAATGTCCAGTCTTGGTACATTTTTTCCAGTACAATTCATTTTAGATCATGAAGAAGAAAGTGAAGTGGGTTTTTTGTGTGTTTGAAATATTGTTATTACAGCAAAAGTTCAGAAAAATGCATCAGCTACAGATACATGGCTATATATTTACACATGCAGTTATTTCACCATATGGCAAGAAGTGGGTGTAAATTTGAGACGGACAGTGAATAACACTATAAACATTGTGCTCTGGCCGCTTCAGGGTCTCCAGGCAGCCCAGAAGGAGTCTCAGGTGAAGGTGATGGAGGGCAGGCTGAAGCAGACGGAAATCACCAGCGCCACACAGAACCAGCTGCTATTTCACATGCTGAAGGAGAAGGCCGAGTTCAACCCGGAGCTGGACGCACTGCTAGGGAACGCACTGCAAGGTAACAACAGAGTTCTGTTTCGGTTGAGCTAGAAGTGGAGATGAGGACCCAAAACATGGACCAGACCCCTAGTTTAACCCAGCACGCCTCCTGGAAGTGTCATTAATACCATGTCAAGTAAAACTGGGATTCAGATTTTATTCTGGTATGATGATGATGTTTCTCTTCCACGAGTCAATTCTCTTAAAAAATGTAAATTTGCCAATATTTCCACGCATCTGTTACAAAGCATTTGGCCTTTCAGGAAGTGGACGGGGTTAGTGGTCACTTGCACGATGGGGCCTATTGACATGCTCTTGCCTGTTGCCTTCTGCTGAATAGAAGCTGGCCTAAATATTATACAACTGATACATAATTTCACTGTTAGTCTGGTACAAAGATCACATTACTATAATCCAAATTCCTAAAAATGTTTAGAGTTGATTTTACAGTAATTTTACAACAAAATATCAAACTTTTTGTGTGTTTTTAAATGTATTTTTGCCAGCCTCTGTTCAGTAGGACGCTCTGTTTACAGTAGCTGCACTTTATTTTCTTTTGTTTTTTATTTTTTTTTTTTTTTTTTAGAATTTCGGGGGACTGTGTTTTGATTTGTGCATTGCCTTTTTTCTGTTCCCCCATGTTTTGTTTTTTTTGTTTTCTTATGTTTTTACAGAGCTAGGTAACATGCCGGCTGGTAAGTGAAACCATATTAGACCCTTATCTGTGCTACGAATGCATGGTTCCTTCCCTTTGCACTTTGAAAACTAACTAAACATAACATGAACAGGTGCATGAGGTGCAATGCAACCAGGCTTCCCTCCATCTGTCTGCTGACCTCTCCCTTCCCTTCCCCTCATCTGGATACACTCTACCCCCTCCTAGCTCACCATGTGCTACAGCCTCCATGCTTTAGCACCCTGCTAACCCGAGACCCTTTCACAGGAACCATACAACATGGATGTTTTAGCTTTGTCGGACCCTGTAGTTCAGCTGACCCAGCAACAAGGAACAGGACTAATGATTCTTCACACTCCTCAAACTTGTTGTCTCATATCGGGTCTTTTACCTTTGCCCCAACTCGCCCACACGTCTCTCTTTATAACCCTCCCCACCTGACTGCTCTCTGACCTCTCACATTTTTTGATCCACCTGATCCCATTGAGCTCAGTGAGGACCAAGTTTCTGTTGGTTGATAAAACAGCATGGCGCTGCGCTGACATCGCCCTCATCTGCTTCACTTGTTCATCTTTTCTACATCCATTTTGCGCAGCTATTTAAGACAAGTGCTTGAAGTGAAAGTGAGCAAAAGGATAAATGATTTAGTCTTAAGCAAGGTGTACTTGCTAAGAACCATTTTTAGAAAGTCCTAAACAGTCATCTCAGTCGACCAAGAGGGTTTTCTCTCAACTCTAATATTATTCATTGATCTCATTTGACAGAAAATGGGGATGATAGCAGCAGTGATGAGTCTGCCCAGAGCCCTTCTGCAGAGGGAAAGTAAGTTTATTTTATGTTTTGTTGTGTTGTGGTATACATGCAGGCCCCCATGGGGGGGTGGCATAGAGCCACCACAGGGGGGCGTGGGTGATCAGTGGAAAAATATGGAGTGGAACTAAGTTGAATGAACATGATTTATGTAGGGAAATAAAAAAAAAAACAAGTGTTTGCTGATACTATCGTGCTGACCTGAATCATTTCTTTTATTTCAATCGACTTCAACTTGGCTCCTTTTGTATTTGTTGCTCCCCTAATATTGTTAGTGATTGATTAGAATCCAACCCGTTTACGTGTGGTGGGGGGGCATGAACTTTTTTCAGCTTCTGAAGGGTGGCATGACAGAAAAAGTTTGAGAACTAGCGGTCGACATGATATGGGTTTTTGTTAGTGGCTAATGCTGATATTTAGAGAGCATGGAGGCTGATGGCCGATATCAAAACAAATGTAGTCGTGTATAATCCCATTATTCCATGCACATAACAATCTAATATACATGGTTATCTTAGCCAGTAACATGTTGTTTTAAATGGAATTTTTATTAATTAATGAAATCGAAAAATACATTGGGTCATGCTGTAGATTTCAGAACGTGACAGGTATTTAAGGGAGAGCGGGATACAGTATGTTAGAAGCAACGTCATTCAACTTCATTATTCTGTACATTGTAACATAATATATATTTAACTCTAGCCAGTAACGGTTTTAGATTAGATTTGCTGTCATTTAGGATGGAGAAACGTGTTAACATTTTAGAAAACAAGCTAGGAAAACGTTTACAGCAGGATGCATGAGAGTTATAGTACAGCGCTCAAAACTAACTTTTTCACCACCTTCCAAAAAATCACAAGGGCGAGTGCTAACATCGTTCCACAGCAGCCACACTGACGAGGCTGCCTGCAGACATCTGCAGACACTTTCTGTTTATCCGCCTCTTTTTGTTATATGCACTATGTGATTTGTTTTTTTTTTGTGTGTTTTTACAAAAGGCCATATGTTTATTAATACTCACATATAAAACTCATGTATTCCTTCTAGCACCTTGGCATCAGATCTCATGAAACTCTGTGGAGACACCAAAACAAGAAATAAGGTATTACAGTGTTTGTGTTTATGCCTCATTCTCTGCATACACTAGTATTTCCCCGATTACTTCCTGTCTTAATTTTCACTTATCTGTGCCATACAGGCTCGTAGGAGGACCACCACTCAGATGGAGTTGCTGTACGCAAACAGTGACTCCGCCCCTGACGCACCCACCGCAGACTTCTCCAGTCCGATGCTGCCGTTAGCTGAAACACCAGACGGGGGAGGAGAGGTGGACTCGTCAGGCTCATCAGTCAGGGACTATACAGCTCTCTCCCCCGGCTTTTCCTCTAAAATGGGCAGCATGTAAGTCCAGGCCCGGCACTCTTTTGCTAACACAATGATTACTACTTCCTTCCTGCATGTTTGATGTTGCTGCTACATCCTCTGCTTTATTTATTTATTTTGTCTCACATTAATTATGAGCATCCTTGTACCTTTCTCCAACTGATGAGTCCTTTTTAAGTAAAAGCATGTAGAGAGGAGCTATTATTAACATTTGTGTGGCTTATTTATTACTGTCCCCTGCACAAAGTACCTTTCTAATTCCTCATTACAGCTTAGTTGCACACTGAAAGCAAAAATACTAACCAGACCACTTTAACTGGCCTTTTGAAAGGCCATGCTTCAAACCTAAGTGCACATTGACTTGTATATGAAAAAGAGCCTTGCTAACTGTGATCCATCAGCAAAGTAATATAATTATATTTTAGTGTAGCACAAAATCTATAGTGTCCTCAGTAAAACATGAGCTTGGCGAAGAACCACCACTGTTTTGGGACTTTAAATATCAGGTAACTGTGTTTCTATGTGTACTGCATGCTCATCTCTTCGTTGTTGCCATTATTTTATGTCGTTTTCACATCCTTCTGTTGTTTTATTATTATTCTTTGTTTTGTTTGTGGATAACTGTATGAAACTGAACGATCAGTTCTGGCTCCAGAACTTCGTCAGGGGTGGAAAAGCGAGCTCCGGAGCCTTCCCCGCTCTCTCGCAGGAAGACCTACGACAAGGCACAAGCAGCTGCCGACAGGGCAAAGGTCAAGGAGATTAAACAGTAAGAGCTTGTTGCCCACATTGTGGCTGCAAAGCCAAAAAAAATTAAAGTAACTTCACTTCAACTCTACTAATATTCCTTCTCTCGGTTTCCTGCTTTAGAGAAGCATGTGGTCTCTAAATCAACTAAATCAAAAATACTCCGTGCCTGGTGTGATTACCCTTTGACCTGCCAAGTTCTATGCTGAATTTAAAGTCACATTGTTCTTACCTAGCTCTCTTTATTGAGCCATAACGGGGATGTTTTCTTTTTCACTCCTAGTGGTTTTGACTCAAATTCAGCGTTCAACTTGCTAATCAATCCCTCCCTGTCGCTGATCTACTCATGATACGCATTTTACTTTACTAATTGAGGAAAAAAATGTGCTGAGTGAACTGTTATAAAATTGGCTTTGTGTCTGCTGAAAAATTATAATATGATGTCAACTTGTATTGACATGTTAAAAAACGTTTCTAGTCCCTGACGTCCTGTCTCAAAATATATAGTACTGGAATACAGTAGATTACTTTATACAGCTGATAACTGAATCTTATGTTAGTGTTAATGATACTGTTGAGAACAGTTACTTAGATAAGTCTTAATATTTGAGTTTTAAAGCTTTTGTTGGCATGACGTGCACACGTTTACCTCGGTGCACATCAGCTCTTTGCCAACTTGAAACATTTACATTCACTCTGCACTCCAACACGCATGGTCAGTGTGTGAGTGCATGGGGTCGATATATATTGGTGCATTCATGTCATATAGCAAAGCCAGTAGATGCCAGTTTCTTAACAGAGAAAAAAAAAAACAGTTAATCTTGGTACTTGGAAACTCAGATTGTCTGACTTCATGCCTCCAGAGGTCTCCGTCATGGTGTAGAATGTGATTTATTCATTTGCATACAACAAGCAAAATAAATAATTTGTATTAAATAGCATGTTGTGATTGCACAGACACAGAGGATAAACCTTTTATTCCTTTTTAAAAGAGGTTTTTCCAAATATTTTTTTTATTTTACCCTTTGCTGAGAGCAGATGGAGTCACACAGGAAAGCAGGGACGCTACAATTACATGGTATTTGTTTGACCGCTAGGCTACCAGGACACCCCAGAGGAACTTTATGGAACCTGTTAGGCTACAACATAGCATTTACTCTGCTACCACGCTCAGGCTAGACATGACATTTTTTGAAGGATAAGAATCTAAGTACAGTTTTTTTCAGGTGTGAATGCATTACAGCCTCACGCTAGCTTTGCTTTAGTTAGATTTAAGCTGCTGATAGAAGATACTTTGATATAAGGTGCAATGTGCTGGTATTATTTTCGTCTTAATATTAATTTCATACCATAAATTGTGTTTGCTCCAGATTTTTTTTCTCTGGTTACAGTGAAAAGACTCAAACAAATGCTGTAGCTTGATGATATTAAAGGAGGGTCGAGGGTTTGAGGACAGAGTGTGTTGTGTGTTGGACAGATTGTAAAGCCTTATGATTTGTGATTTTGGGCTATATAACTAAAGTTGACTTGAATTGACTTAATGCTTTTCATATGTTAGGCTTTTAGATTAAAAAAAAAAGACATTTTAAATTAACTACTGTAAAATGTACAAAGAAATGGTTTTGTGGAGCTCTGGTGAGCACAGGAACTTTCACGACTGCACCATATTTTGACAGAATGATCCTGGCCTGAAACATCCATAGATTGATAAACCTAGTAAACCACATTGAACAGGAAACCTCAGTAATGCCTTCTTTATTGCGTCAGATGACACTTTTCCTGTCAAGCTGACAGTTGCTGCCATATGACATGAATGCAGCAAATGTGTCTCCCTTCTGTCCTCATGCAGTCCTCCCACACTCCTGCCAGTAGTGTGTAAACAGCTTAGCACACACTTTAATTATGCTGCAGCTTAATTAGCAGCCCCACTGTCTTCCTTCACAGCCCAGTCATCAGGAGCCTGAAGAGCAGCCCACCACTTCCCCTCTCCCCTACCGCTCGTCCCAGTAACCACATCGCCGTGTTTAGCCGTATGACAGGGTATCTGGGGCGTACTGCAAACGTCCTGCAGGATAAGTGAGAAACAGAGATAAGTAAAATTGACAGAATCCTGCCAGAGAGTCAGATTAGAGTCGGGGAAAGATGTTAAGAATGAGCAGGAGCATTGCCCTCCAAAATCTGTCAGTTTGTTAAATGAGCAGAACCAATGCCTAATTTCCCAAGTTACAGTAGATACCTCCTGTTCATGTAGACATGAGGCATACATGTAGATCTGTAGCAGTACGTACGCATTTTGACTTTGGAGTGTAATATTGCAGCGTTATAATAAAAACTTATAGCTTTCTTGAGGTAGTCATTTAGTTTTAGAAATCTAAAGTGCACATTGTGTCAGCACAAAATGGACCCTACAAGTGTAATAAAACCATTCGAGACCATACTAGTGGTATTGGTATTGTTTTGCCCTTTAAATGCACATTACTACTGATCAATTTGCAATGCATACTGTATGATTGAAGATTTGTTTTCCACCTTCCATGTAGCCATAATGTTCCTTTCATTTCAGTTGTTTTGAATAGAATGGAAAATCTATTTAAACAGACTTAAGACTTGCTGGTGACAGGTAATCTATCATAGTAAACGTCTTGTTTTCTTCATACATACAGTAGTAATGCAATTCTGAGCAGGGACTGTGGTCCTTATTGGTGCATTGAAGCATTTTTAAAGTCAGCTGCCAGAAGGCATTTTTAATCCAAGAAACTGCTAACTTCAAATTGTCCTTCTCATTTTATTTGCTTACTGCTTGCCTGCTGGATCTGATTTCATGATAAAACACCAGCTTCTAAATGCAATGTTTCTTTGCAGGCAGCCCACAAATCCAGAATGTAGGAGCTTCATGAAATGCATCAAGGAAGTGTTTTCAAAATAAGATGATCTCTACTTGCAAATCCGTTACGGTGGCTGTGTCCGAAATCACTCCCCTGTTCACTCAATCACTATTCTCTGCATAACACTAAATAGTTGACTAGTTGGTAGTACATTGAGATTTCGGACACGCTGTCACAGAGACGTACAGTATTGCATAACTGTAATTTACATTTCTATCAAATTCAAAGCATTGCATTGTGGGATTTCTAGCAAAACGTATATATGCCATGGACGCTATTTTCATCTAATTGTGAGAATTTTTGAGGTGCATGTATTCTAAACTTAGAGTTCGGACGCTCAGATAAAATAACAGACAGTAAAAACAGCGGAACACCAGATTGCAAATAGCACTTTAAAAATCGTAACTAAATGTGATGGAACAAATTTTTAGCTGAGTTTCAACTTTCAGCGTGATGATTTTCAAACTGTACTGTTATGACCTGAAAGCAATGGAAGGTAAAGAATATTTGTAGCTAAGGCATGCTAAACCACTGGTATGGTCCATTATGCTCATTATATATAAGGAGTTACATTTAGTCAGACTAAAGTTACATTATTGTTGTGTTTTTAAAAGACTTTCTCATTCATGAGAACATAGTTTCACTCTAGAATTAGCTCTTTTTGAAGTTAAGTTGTACCAATAAGGAATGATTAATGAAAAAATGAAGGAACTTGATAAGAATAGAAAGTAATTATTGTTTAAATCAGTAGTTAATCGGGTCTCAGGAATATCTGATACTCTATTCCCCTCCAGGATGGATGGATGCCTCCACCTGTCCAACAACTGCATCCTGCGTTCTGTTTCCCCTCTTCTCTTCTCCGATCCACCCAAGTACAACTTTTTGTTTTTTCATTTGTCATATGGTTCTCTATAATTTCACCTTTGGTGTACAGGGTGAAGGTGAATCTGAAACAGAGGTGGTATGGAGTCTATCCTTTTCTCATCATCTCAAGACTTTGAGTGTGATTGAGGTTTCATCCCACACTGCTGTGGTGTCCTTGCGCAAAAACACTAGATTAACCAGATATTAACGGTTAATGTGATTTAAAAACAATGAATGGATATCCTTTCTGGGATCAATAGATAATTACAATAAACCCAAACAGTTAGCTTATTACTGCTATTGATTCTGAACCCTCAATAATACTCCTTCGGTCAGCCTTTTTTTTCTGCACACAACAGGCCTTTTAAAGCTCATTCATTCACAACTCGTGAATATCGACGTCTGGATCTGTGGTACACCATCAGCTCATCCTGCTGCTCCGCTGATACTGATAGCCACGACTGTTAGAGAGTAGTGATTAGTAGTGATACAATTACACTATCAGATGCCAATTTGTCAACGCGGCCAGCCAAATTAGTGATCAATCTGGGTTTCTGTGATGCTGTTGGACTTGTGGTCCCTGTAGATCTGACACCACTGGTTTCCAATGATTGTCTGTCTTTGTCTCCTTGGGTATTTTTTATCTATTATGGACTGGAAAAGAGAAGCTCCTGAAGGTGCAGGGGTATTTTTTGATTCTTGGCTTTTCTTTTCTTCAACACAATAACAGTGACTCTGTTCACAGCTGTCTCCTCTTTTTTTTTTTTTCTCTTTGGACTGTTACTGTCATCTCTTTCTATTTTTGGTTTGCAGCACTGTGCTAATCAGCCATGGGAGCTGCATGCTGTGCATGACTCTGGTTGTATGGGTGTGATTTAGATCTGTGCTGGGCTCAGATAATAAGACAGTGTTATGTCCGTGCTGCACCTATTGATAGTGATATGTGTGTGTTTTCCAGGGGCATCATTAACCCGGTGCCAGCCACTAAGAGCAGTCGGTCAGCGACATTACAGTGCGTCCACGTGGCAGAGGGACACAGTAAAGCTGTTCTTTGTGTCGACTGCACTGATGACCTTCTCTTCACCGGATCCAAAGGTTAATACCCACAATCCTCCCTCCCTCCATCCTCCCTTCTCCTCTTCACTCTAATTCCTCTCTGTTTCAGTATTTCTCACGTCTGCTTATTACGGCGCTGGTAATTTATTACACTTTGACATGCTGTTATATAACAGCAAATAAAACCTGACAGGGATTAAGATTGTCATGTGCACAGTATGTGGATAAAGGAGGTGATGAAATAAAATGACATTGTACACTAATTTACAAACTTATGGTGAAGGAGCTTTTTATTATAATAAAGGGAGGTAAATATATCTGCAACCAACCAGATTGAAGCGCTCATTTATCCCCATCGAGCTTCTTATTTTTGTCAGATTAAGTAACTGCTCTTTCCAACTTCTGTATTTATTTTGATATAATTGAGAACAGGTTTTGTGTTATATGCCTCGCTGCAAGATACATTTCCTATCAGTCTTGATCTTGAGCTGTACTCTGTTGCTCCAGTACTAACATCCCCTTCTCAGCATGCTCCCTGTATTTCTAATAATGTATTAAATGGTGATGGAGCTGACAGACTGTGTCCTCTTGCAGACCGGACCTGTAAGGTGTGGAATCTGGTGACGGGTCAGGAGATAATGTCCCTGGCCGGTCACCCCAACAACGTGGTGTCAGTCCGCTACTGCTCCAGTTTGGTCTTCACTGTCTCCACCTCCTCCATCAAAGTCTGGGACATCCGGGACTCTGCCAAGTGCATCCGAACACTAACGTGAGTGTGACCGTCTCATCGGGTTTTAGGATGCTGTCTGAAGAGCCTGTTTGTTTTGGCTTGACAGAAGGAGCTTTATCTGTTGAAATTGAAATTAAACACACCTATAAATTGAAGGAATACACTTTTTTTCTTTATGCATTCTCCACTAACTGTACATGTGGTAGAACTTGTGTTTGACATCATGGATTATGCATTCCTGTTTTTTTTAGGCCCTGAATGACCTTAAAGGTACCTAATTCCTAAATGTAAATTTTAAATAGAGCACTAAAATTCATCAGTATGCTTCAGCTTTGTCTGTCAAAGGATTAACACTTCACATCTGTAATATAAATCTGTAATGAGATTGTTTTAGAGCAGCAATTTTTTTTTTTGTTGTTTTTTTTTAACCAAAACATGCTGTATTTTACACCTTGAAAGTCTTTTGCACCTCCATACATGTCGTCTGGGTGAGCGTGGGAATGCCTCTGTTTTTCTATACCCCTAATAACTTGATGCAGATTCATACATGTCTCATCCATGTGTCTTCAGGTCCTCTGGTCAGGTTAATGTTGGGGACGTCTGTGCGTCTAACACCAGCCGGACGGTCACCATCCCAGCAGGAGAGAACCAGATCAACCAGATCGCTCTCAACCCCAACGGGACGGTCCTGTACGCCGCCGCCGGAAACTCAGTCAGAGTCTGGGATCTGCGAAGGTAAGCAGAGGGGCTAAATTTAAATGACTAGTCAGGAAAGGTTCAGACAGACATATTGATCATTTGGGCTTTTGAAAACTGACCTTGTGTTTTTAGCTACTCTAGCGATGTGGTTTTAGGGATGACAATGTGAGTCAGTCAGCCTGTTCTAACGCTTTGTTCTGTATGGAAATATTTTTGTGTTGTTTTTTTTTATGTAGCGCCACCAAAAGGTCAACTTTTCTACTTGTCCAACATTTTGGATTCATGACAGGATGCCTCTAAAACTTAATGATCAAATTCCTGTCAGCCTCAAGTGTACTTTGAGATTAATGCTAAGATGCTAAATGTTAATGGAAAATTTCAATATCATAACCATTTACTTAATTTGTATAACAAATAATAAGTAGTACTTTTATCATGGCCTCGCTTTGTTAGCTCAAAGAACATGATTAGGTTACTTGAGAATTACTCTGTGTAACATTACAGGGGTTTTTCAGTCAAAATATAAAATAAAATAAAACATTTTTACATATCTGAATTGTGTATTAAAATCCTCTCCTACATGAAACAATGCTGGCAATCATTCTCTGCGTTTTAACTCGGATCTGCTCTTTTTGATACCGCTGCACTCTTTTCAGATGCGTAACACACACCGTGAGTTAATTAATAATTTCTTCCCGCTACACACTTGGAAGAGCCGATTCATTATGAAACTTGACAGGTATCCAATCCAAAGCTGTCATCCATCACTGACAGCCAGCTGGTATAAGTTTTGAATTGCCTCTTTGTTCTCAGAAAATAATAAACACTTGATATCCGGCAGTCTGGATGATTGAAATAACTTTGAATCAATATGCGCTGAGATTGAATCCTCCGAACGTGATTCACAAACTTTGCTTACCAACATGACACTTTTTAACGTGAGTGAATTATTTATGAAGTAAATCAACAGTGTTGGCACCATAACCATTGTGCTATAAAGACTAAAACTGGTATTTCAGCAAATGTAATTCATTTTTGACCTGGTTGTAGTGAGCCAAATGTAGAGAGTGAGAGTTAAATAATTTACTTTAAGTATTTATTTATATTTTGTCTCTCTGTCAGATTTGCATCCACAGGGAAACTTACTGGTCACCTCGGTCCAGTGATGTGTCTGACTGTGGATCGGTCTGGAAACAACCAAGACTTGGTGATCACCGGGTCCAAGGACCACTACATCAAGGTGTGTTTTTCGATCTCCACTTTGTGTTCTGTATTTATCCCCACCACCTGCTCAGGAACTAGCATAATGTTCCCTGTGAGCCCTGTCTAACCAAACCAAAGATTATGACATATGATATGATTCAAGCATTCATGAATACAATATAAGGGCTGTGGAAGTTACTTCATTATGCAAGATTAACATAGCATGATTACCTTGAGTATAATACAACTAATATTCCTCTTAGTGGAGTCCTCTTTGAAAACACAGAGCTGCTGTAGCTGTAAAGTTTATATGTTAGATTTCACAATAAAAGCACACAACGAAGTGTAACAAACCTTTAACGTGCCGTGTTCTGGCTGTTGCAGCTGTTTGATGTGACTGAAGGCTCTCTGGGGAGCATCAGCCCAACACACAACTTTGAACCTCCCCATTACGACGGTATCGAGTCACTGGTGGTCCAGGGGGACATTTTCTTCAGCGGCTCTCGAGACAACGGCATCAAGAAGTGGGACCTGGACCGCAAAGACCTGCTGCAGGTACTGGATACATTACAAAGACTGATGAGTAGGGATGCAATGAAATATTTATGGTATTTGCTTTCATGCACACAAGTATATCTTGTCATATCTATGGGTTTGATGTTTGATTGTGAATATGATACTAAAAAGAACTTGTCCTTTTTCAATAAAATGTATATATCCACAGTTATTTCTTTCAGCTGAATTCATTGGAAGTGTAACGACCTAACTTAAAACTTGGCTACCATGAGCCCACAAGTATTCAATCATTCTCATTTCTTACATATCACATGACACATTTGTTTCCACTAATATATTTGTAAAGTTAGAGGATTTGATTTTACTTAGCTGTCTGCCTGGAAAAGTGAGGAAATGTAACTTCTTATTTTTTCCATAATGGCTAACATGCTGTTTCAAACCTTTTCCACCATGAAAAGAATTAAATATGACATGAAACACAGACTACTTCATATATCCTGACATGGAAATGTTTGAGAAAAGAGTTTTGATACAGTTTACCCAAAGACTGGAGCACACACACTGCATAACCATTAGTACAAACGTCCTCTTGTTTATCTGTCCTCCTATGAGAGCACCAGTCCTCTTATAAGTTAGGATAAAGTTTAAGAAACTTTCAGTCATTCATCAAAATGTTCTAATTTAAATTTACAAATGACAGTATATTAAAACCTTCAATCCTTCTCTCCGACAGCAAGTCCCGAACGCCCACCGTGACTGGGTTTGTGCGCTGGGTGTTGTCCCCGGCTCCCCGGCCCTGCTGAGCGGCTGCAGAGGTGGGGTGCTCAAGCTGTGGCACACGGACACACTGGGGACTCTGGGGGAGCTGAAGGGTCACGAGAGCCCCATAAACAGCATCTCTACCAACAGCAGCCACCTCTTCACTGCCTCCGAGTGAGTCTCATACCAACCAAACACACACTTTCTATGTCTGTATATTCCAAGGTCTCTGCTTTGGCTTTCAGTTCTGACTGGCTAACACTATACTGTACTTGGTGTGAGTGTGTGTGTGTGTGTGTGTGTGTGTGTGGTGTCGGCTTCCTGGTTCCAGTTCTGTAATAAAATACATACATTTAAACTGACCAGAGAGTGTTTATTTATTCATCAACTAGGGTCTGGAACATTTCATAGCATCAAACCAAGTGGCTTGCTATCTGTGTTCATCTGGATTATAATTTCCTTATATAAGTTTTGTTCTTTGTTTCTTACTGTTTCATGTTCCTGTCTTTCAGTGACCGGACTGTGAAGATCTGGCGTGCACGTGGTGGACTGGACAGCACCTTAGAAGCGGTTGACAATGTGGACGAGGTGGCCAGTAACTGAACACAGCGCCACCTGCTGGGTTTGACTCTGGAAGGACACTAACAGCATTTTCTGATGCTGCTGCCCTGCACTTTGACCCCTAACTTCTCAAGCCCACTGCTGAGTCCTAAAACACATACCTTCCATGCCATGTAACCTTTATGACTGAGCCAACAGGAAAGTAATCACATCTCAACATTAAACTTGCACGATAATTCTTTTCTTAGAGTCTGTATGTTCAGAGAGTCGTGCTAATCAGTTGTAGTTCACTGTATTGTTAATGACTCTTTGCAGCATAAACTCAACTTTTTCTCTTTTGCGCTGTAGACGATAGGTCAACGTGGATCATGATAACAACTTGTACTCACAAGACGTTTATTTAAGAGTTGAACACGACCAACACACTCATAGAAAATATCTCTGCTGCTCAGCTCTGTTCAGCGCTGTGCCAGGATAAAGTACACCTGCAGACACACAATTACCCTGGAAAAGGGTAGCAGTGTGTTTTAACAGACAGGAAGTTGAGTGTTATAGGAGAAAAATGTGGCAGAGCTAACAGGTTGGTAGCTGGTCTTCGCAACCCAGTTCTCCGGTTTCTTGGGATCGTTGCACTCGAAGCAGAACCAATGTCCCCGCGCTCTTTTCCCCCTCCCCAAATAACAAAAGTGGCTTTACTGTATGTGAAAAAGACAAATCACCGTTCCCCTTAACTTTTCTCTCCTGCTTTTGTGCTCCTCCCTCCTCAATTTCTGCAGCTGTTTAAAATCAGCGACCAAAATTGTGCAAACTTGTCGTCTTTGCTGTCCTGCACTGCACTCGTGAACAGAACACACTTTACAGTAACAGTCCCACTTAAAGCAAAAGTTCGACATTTTTGGAAATACGCTCATTTGCCTTCTTGCTGTGAGTTTGATGATACACATCTCTCTGTTAAATATAAGGCTACAGACAGCAACTGGTTAGCTTAGCTTAGCATAAAGACTGGAAATGGGGGGGAAACAGCTAGCCTGGCTCTGTCCAACTGTAACAGAATCTGACTACCAGCACCTCTAGAGCTCACTAATTAACGCATTATGTCTTGTTTGTTTAGTGCGTACAAAACCAAAAGGTAAAAATGACAATTTTATTTCCTTTCACAACTTATACTTTGGAGGTGCAGCTAGGCAGATTTTGTTACCTTCAGCCAGAGCCAGGCTAGCTGTTTCCCCCTGCTTCCAGTCTTTATGCTAAGCTAAGCTAACTGGCTGCTAGCTCAACAGTAGCTGCTATCAATCTTCTCATCTAACTCTGGCTGAAAGTGAATAAGTGTATTTCCCAAAATGTCAAACTATTCCTTTAACTCTTGAGCACTTGTGAAAACTTACACCATTAGTCTTTGAAATACACTTACTCCTTCTTGTATTTTAGGATATTCTGCACTTGTTGTCCATGTTGTTTCATCGTATGTAAAAACGTATGTTCACTCTTCACATGTTGCAGTTAGCACTCACTGAAACTACACTACTGAGTTGTTGTCTAACTCCCATGCTGCTAAGCAGTGTGCTCACCTTCTTCAACCCTATAAGAGGGCTTCTTGTCATGGACTCTGGGTGAGGTTCGCTCAGTGCCGAGCAATGTGTATGTATATATATGTAATAGTATCTTTTTGTTTTTGGAGAGGAGAGGCCTTCAGACTCCGCCAGTGTTGTGAGCCCCAACCATGTCGACCGACGTCTGTCTCCCAGTTCAGATCCTTCTGGGGCCTTCCTGGAGACACTCGTGGTCTCCCTGATGTAGCTGATCTGTCTGTCGCGATTGTGTGCTGTCACTTTTGAATGTTCGGTGAAACAGCAGTTGTAAGCATTATTGGAGTACATATCTAATGTATTTAAACAATGTATTTAAAAAATAAAAATAAAAATCTGACTGAATGTTAGTTTTGTGGGACCACCGATCTGAACGCAGTCTCTCACGAGAGTCGAGAGGACCAGGATTGGCAGGAAGACTTGACGAGCTGCATTAAAGCTGTAGACGGAGCCTCACCTCCAGTGAGGTGGCAGGTTTTGTTTAGTGGCCTACGGATAGTTTATTTTTCTTCTTCTCTGTTTTGTTTATGCTGTCCCTGTTCCACATATCCTGGGCGTTCCCCCTCTGGGGTTTTAGTAGCCATTCTCAAATGACGGACTCTGTAGCGATTCTAATGTCAGATGCCCGGTGAGAATAAACGTCATCTGTCAAAAACAACCAACTCTCCTGGTTTTTTCCTGGTTCTATCAGTCATTTAAAGACTTATAGTGCTGTTAATGTTACTTATACAAATATCTACAGTTAAATGTGTCATTTTTTTACAACTCTGTCTGAGAAAGGTTTATTTCTGTCTGTTGGATTCCTTGATTTTTAGACATACAGCTCTCCTCTTTAAGTCCCCCTATTTAGTATTTATAATCGGTACACAAACATTTAATAAATTGTTTATAACACACTATACTAACAACATTTCTAAGTGCTTATTGATGTACAGTGTGTCAACAGTTTTAACATCCTATGAAGACATACCGTGTTTTACTATATCATTAATTATTTGTTTACACACCAGCCTCTACTTATGGGTGCCCACAGTGAGTTTATTGTTGTTGTCAAAGGCATTAATAATCAGTTAAATAGGGGGTTTAAAATAAAGTGTTGCCCTTATTTTCTTGTCACTTTTTTTTTTATTTGTAACAGTAATTTTTAATAGTATTATACCAGAACCAAGGAGAACGCCAACAAAGCATGGGAACGAGGCGGGGCATACGTTTTTGCTGTCTTTTGCTGTCTTTCCCCCTTATTCGTCAGTGACAACATCAGTTTTTCCGTCACAAATGTATCCCTTACTACGTCCATCCATTGTTTCAGTCTGGGAGGCTCCATTTCTTATTATTTTTTTATTTATTTTTTGCCAGCAGCCAGTAAATTTTTACAGAGATGAACGTTGCTTCTTAATGCTACTTCATGTGTTATCAATCAGAGATACAATATGTTGCTGTTCTTGGGGATCTCATAACGTAAAATGTCTCTTAAGGCTCTCTCAAAATATGTTAATCTTTTCACATGACCAGAAGATTTGCAAATGATTAGCATTTAGGTGCCCACACAACCTCCAACACTTCTGTTGAGAGCTTTCCATTTCTATTTTTTTGTCTCCTGCTCTAATTCCCAGAGTGACTGTTTCGTTTGCTGTATGTAAAGCTACTTTCTGTAAAGCAAATGGTGTTTTAAGAGGAAAGAAGTATGAAGTGGTGAAATTGAACACAAGATGGCAGTAGCAGCACCTACAGGACTTGACCATGGACAGTATAAGTAATCTTCAGAGCTGTCAACGCCCAAATACTTTCACTGACATTTCAGGCATTTGGCTAATAAGGGAAACCGTAGAATACTTTTGATTCCTCCACTGACAAGCTCCAGATTAACCCACTAGGAGGCCCCAGGGCAAAAATGAGCTGTGGGCCCCCGTTGACCACCTAGTGAGTTGGATAAAAAGAAAACCATTTCAGAGTTTAAACCATGTTGATTTTGAAACAGACGCTCTACAAGATCTCATTATAGTTGATAGTCTGTGTGATTAGTGCTGTATTTTCCCCACAAATTTGCAACATTATAATATTACAGACCAACTGGCAAAATGAATATGGAGCTGTTGGGGGCCCTGAGGGTCTGGGGCCTGGAGACTTTGCCCAGCAACTAAGTACATTTACTCAAGTATAAATTTGAGGTACTTTACTTGAGTATTTCCATTTTATGCAACTTTATACTTTGTACTTTTTACTCCACTACATTTGTCTGACGGCTTTAATTGCTAGTTACTTTTCATACCCTTCCTGTCCAGTGAAAACCATGTATCTCCAAATGTGGTGATTTTGAATTTGAATGTTCAATGTATTCGAAAAAACCTGATATCTGAAGCTGCTAAGATTTACTTCCATGCTGTGATTTTCTCATTTATAACGTACTGTTTAACCACTTGGTCTCTTACCACTGATACAATAATAAAACCTGTACAATCTGTATATAAACAAGCTCTTAAGCTCCTGGATAATAAACCTAAAACCTACCATCACTGTAATATAATTCCTAGATATGGTCTCCTTTGCTGGGAAAATCTTATCAAATTTCACAATGCTTGTTTAATATACAAAATTCTTAATGGATTAGCACCTCCCCCGTTTACTACATTCATTGTTCAGAAAAAATGTTAGAGTTAACCAGATAACCAGATGAAGAATAAGAGGGGACATAGTTGTCCTAAGGAGGAAAACATCTTTCAGCCAGATAGCCTTTACAGTAAGAGCTTCCCACTTTTGTAACATCCTTCCATTAAATATACGATATAGAGCCTCTTATCGTTCCTTTGCATATAATCTTAAAACTTGGTTAAAAAACAACCAGACCTGCTGATTGTCTGCTTAACATTGATTTGTATTGCCTGCATTTTACATGTCCTACTTTGCATGGTGCTGCTTTACTCCTCTAAGCTCTTCATCCTGTTCAGCTGTTCATGTTTTGCTTTCTCCTGTTCTAATTTTATATATTGTGTCTTTTATTGTTACTCTAATGGCTAATTTGACACCAGGCCAAGGGACAGCAGTTGAAAATCAGCCTTTTGGCTAACACCGGCACATTTACAGTGATGTCGATCACTGTGCATTGTCCCTGTAAATAAAAAAAAAACTTGGATCAGCTGGAAAATGCATCGTCACAAAGCTGAAAACCGGGCTGTTTCTCATGAAAAGCCTTTTTAGAGACACGTGGTTCTCACAGGACAGCGACACTACAAACATATGACCATCTTATAGGTAATATTAATCCAGAAACAACATATATATTATAGTAAAACACTGACAGGGACCATTTTACTGCACAATGAGTACTTTCACTCACTGATTATTTACTGTAGGTGTAGCATGTAAGTTGCTCGTTAATGCCCCCGTGCCTCAGTGTAATTTTAGTTCCTGTGGTTGTTTTATGGGGGACGGTTGTGAGTGTAACAGGAAAGTGAACCCAAAGAGAGTGAAGCTAGGCGTGTTTACTGTCTTGGCTTGTTGGTGTGAATTAAGGAAGATTATTTCAAGAGAAACTGGAAAATACCACCCATCAAGAATTCAAGGTTACAAATGTAATGACAACATATCTAACGAATATTCACACGTGTCAACGATGGGAGGAGATATATGTTTTTGAAGTTGATACAATACGTTACTTTGATGTTTCATATTACAATATTCCTGATACTGATAGTGATTGTGTTAATTTTTTAGATGATCGTGATCAATCAGTCTGATTTAAATAAACATATCACATGACACTAAAGTAGCCACCATTGCATGTGCATTTTACATCAAGGGAACTTTGTTGGTGGTGATGTGAAATGACTGGTGTTTGAATATGAGTATTAATCACTTTGGGATTGATCTGACCATCCCTAGTGTGCTATATGCAGTTCATAACATACAACTAAAACAAATAAAAATGACCGACTTGAACTACATCTTACACGTTCTACTGTACCGCAGTGTCTAACACATAGATGTGATGTTGCCACAATCCAGTGACAACACTCATACAGAGACTTTATAAAGACTTTGTTCAGATGCCTAATGAGCGACTCAGGAGGCCATCAGGATCTGCCGTCATAAATCTGCAGGACTGTCTGACAGGCAGCACCAATCACCGGCCGCCTGAAGTGAATGTTAAAGTGTTGAGTGTGTGTGGATGTCACTGAGGTTATGTTGGGTTGAATTTGACCCAGAACACTTCAGAAGTACTTTTAACTTTGTCCCAGGAGTGTACAGACACCAATTCTGAACCCAAAATAAAGTCTTTAAATCACTTCCACTATACACAAACGTACCTCTTGTTTAACAAAGCCATCACCATTTTACTGCCACTCTTGCTGACTTTTTCACAAACATCACATGTGTTCATTGGTCAGTAGCCTCTTTCTTTGATGTAAGCCTATTAATCCTCATTTAAAAACAGCACTTGTTTCACAAGATGCAGAGATGTGCACATTTTTACTCCAGCCCTGCTGCTCACTGCAGAACAGATCTCCGCCCCTCAGAGAGAGATTTTGACCTGCCTCAGCACAAACTAGTTTTGAAAGACACTTTTACACTGAACAATGTCAAATCACACCAGGTGATTTTCACTGATGGTGGGTTCCTTTCATTCATAACTTTGATTAATGTGGCAGAAAACCCTTTAATCAGCACTAATATTTGACTAAAATAAACATATCATTACTATTGTTTTGGCTGTGAAAGCCATTCTAGTCATGTCTTTCTGTTGTGTTACCCGGTGCAAGTACAAAATGCAAACTTAATATAATAATTATCCTGTAACCCCTTAAACTTGTATTTCCCTCAATTACCGATTAAATTGGAAACAAACTTTACAGGACATTGCATATAGCTGCAAAGATAAGTCGATTAATCAATTAGTCGATCATCAGAAAAGGTAGTGGTAGCAATTATTTTGACAATTAATTCATCGGTTCAAGCTAAACTGCCAAACATTTGATAGTTTCAGCTTCTCAGATGTGAGAATTTGCTGCTTTATCTTGTCTTACAGTACAGTAAATAGAGTGTCTTTGGGTTTTGGACTGTTGGTTGGACCAAACAAGACATTTGATGATGTCACCTTGGGCTCCAGGAAATTGTGATGGGCATTTCTTACTGATTTTTGATTTTTTTAGAGATCAAAGAATCAATTGATAAATTGAGAATATAATCTGCAGATGAATCAATAGGGAAAATAATTGTTAGTTGCAGTTTACAGTTTAATATACTGTATACTATACCGTATTTTGACACCAGTGCATCAACTCAAAATATCATTTTATACACATTTCCCCAAATTTTAGCTTGATATATTTAGATCTTTGGAAAGTGTTGGATCTTATCTTGAGTCATAATGTTCAGTGGATTTGAACACTGCTCAACTGCACAACCTGAAGTTTGTAATAATGGATCCACCAGTGAGTCAGACAGGGCTGAGGAGGTTAATATATTTGAGAAAAACTCTAAACTCTAAAACTATAATTCTATCACAGCAAGACTATGTTTCTCTCTGGCAAATTAAGAGAAAGGGAGATTGAAGAGACAGTAATTACGAGCAGTCAGAGCTGCTTCACACTCTGATAATTTGAAATCTATTTGTGGCACTGAGCCATGAAAATCTGTATCTGTCAGTCCAGATACACTGTCAGCTTAAAGCAAAAACTATTTTACAATTTAAGGGATTACACCCAAATTCAAGTCATGCAAGTCAAACTACTTGCTCAACTCAAGTTTCAGATGCAATATTAAAGAATAAATCTTAAAAACGGTCTTAATCAAAGTGTAATCCTGAAATTATTAATCATTTTATGGCCAATATGGATCTCCAAAGAATATTACTAATATAAAATTACCTTGGACGTACAAGAGGTGATAAAATAGTTCCCCAATAATAAAGCTCATTTGTCACGCAACTACACCAAGGAGTTGGACAAAGCCTTCTCTAAATCACTAGCCGCTTT
This sequence comes from Siniperca chuatsi, assembly GCF_020085105.1. Classification (NCBI taxonomy): domain Eukaryota; kingdom Metazoa; phylum Chordata; class Actinopteri; order Centrarchiformes; family Sinipercidae; genus Siniperca; species Siniperca chuatsi. Next base: position 27,589,625 of record NC_058045.1, on the reverse strand, counting down.
CTTATTACAGATGATCAAACTCAACACTTCATCTAGATCGCTCCCTCAGCTGCTGTATGAATCTAATATTGCATTTGTACTGAATAAAGGCTGAGATAATTTAGACCCCTCATATAACCCCATGTCATCACTCCCAGCAGAGCAAAACAGATTGAAACAAGACTAAGGGTCTTCAGCCATGCTAGCAGCTCTGTAAGGCTGTAGTCAGGCACAGCGCTGCTTTGAGCTAAATGTTCACAATTGAAATTTTTAATTTTCCTGATATAATGTTTACCGTCTTAGTTTAGCGTGTTAGCATGTTACCATTTGGTAATTAGCCTTAAACACAAAGTACAGCTGAGGATGATGGGAATGTCATTAGTTTTTCAGGTATTTGATCATAAATCAAAGTCAGGAGATCACCAAAGTTGTTACAATACATCTTGAGGGGGGACATGGAGGTCTGTACCAAATTTCATGGCAATCCATCCAACAGTTGTTGAGATATTTCACTCAAAACTCACTCAACCTCATGGTGGTGCTAGAGGAAAACTCAGATGATCCAGAGACACAAGAATGCATCGTCTGGGAACCTCGAGTGTCTGCACAAAATTTCATGGCAATCAATCCAGAGGTTGCTGAGATATTCCAGTCTTGACCAAAGCGGTGGACCGACTGACCGATGACGAAATCTTGTCCAACGATTCAAAAAGACATCTTACTGTACCATTTATAAAATGCATAGGTTGGCTCAAGATTCTACAAACAAATCTATATATTTGTCCTCCATTTTGATGCATGGAGTTTGCCAAAGTTGTCCCTTATCTCCCTTTCTGTTCAGAATCAGAAATACTTTGTTACAGCAGCTCGCCTTTACGTCAGTGCACACAGGAGAAAGTACTAGCAAAAAATATAATACAATATAAAAACAAGTCAGAAAATAACTTAAGTACCAGATATAGAGCATTAGATATAGAGCAAATACAGCTGTGGTTGTTTTTTAGAATCACAGATAAATGGTGTTTGTATGCTGTTGATTATTAACTTTAGTTTCTTAAAAGCCCGACAGACTTAATCCAGAACACGGTGTACCTGTCAACGACTGCAATCTGCAAAAACAGTCATTAAATGTGTGAAGCTGAGAGTTTTCGCACTCGATTAGGATTTCAAATGTCTACTTTGTTCCTGGCATGAAGCAGAATCAGCAGATAAGCAAGGTGCTTCCAACAGTGTTTTACCTGGATAAAAGCCTCAAATGTAGCCTAAGGAAAGCAACAGCACCAGAAGACAAAATCGAATGAATTCATAGTGGTCATCTATTTCTTATTCATTTTTTCCCCAATGTCTTTTTATGTTGTACAAATTGCCAGGTGCTGAATTCAGGTAGAGACGAGGGGGCTGTAGTGTAAGTAGACATCATTTTAGCCAGAAAATTACACTGAAATTGTGGAAGTCACATTCAGTTCCTTTATCGAAAATGTGACTCAGAGAAATGGGTGAAATACTAATATGCAGAAAGATTGCGGTTTCAGCTCTGTGACAAAAACATTCAATACCTGATGGAGAGGCCTGTTATATCTTACATAGAAGAGGCTGGAAACTTGTGGAGGCTGCCATGTAATTACACTATGTGGGGAAAAAGTATGTGGACACCACTGTCCAAGAACCTTTTTCATGGTTTTGTCCACTTAGTTCCAGTTAAGGGAGATCTTAATGCTACAGCATACAATGTTGTTTTAGACAACAGTCCAACTTTGTGGCAACAGAATGGGGAAGGTTCTTTCCTGTTTCAACATGACAAGACCCCCGTGCACAAAGACAGGTCCATAAAGAAATGGTTTTCTCAGTTTGGTGTGGAGGAAGTTGGCTGGCCTGCACAGAGGCCTGACCTCAACCCCATCCAACAGCTCTGGGATGAACTGGAACAGCGACTGTGTGCCAGGCCTCAACATCAGTGCTGGACCTCACTAATGGTGAAAGTGGCTGGATGTGAACAAATCTCTGCAGTAAGGGCTGCACAATTAAATCGAAATATTATCAAAATCGCAATATGGCCAAGTGCAATATCCAAATCGCAGAAGCTGCAATTTTGGGACCCCAACAAATGTCACATCATCATGATTTTAATGGTTTTTCAGTGAAAATGAAAATTGTGATGCAAAAATTATCATTCCCACTAATGGTGAATCGTGTCGCAATCGTAATATTTGTCAAAATAGTCACAATGCGATTTTTTTTACCATATCGTGTATGTGCATAATTTTATTTAACATAGGCTTACATTTGTATGTTATTTTGGTTTGGTTGTATTGACAGAATCATTTGATCTTAACACTATATCAATAAAAATACAAGCTGGCAAAAGAATAATGATACAAAAATTATACTAGTAAGTCATACCATAAAATCAGATCTCTAAGTTTATTAGCAGTCTATAGCAGTGGTTCCTAACATGAGGGTCGTGACCCTCCAGAGGTCACAAAATAAATACGAGGGCTCGCAGGATGATTAATAGGAGAAAAAAATGGAAAAATTACATTCATTATGTTCTGACTTTTCTTTTCTTGCTTTTTAGCCATTCTAGCGGTATGACTCTAGGGATGTCTGTCAGTCAGTCCACTTTGGTCCAGAGTGAAATAACTCAACAACTATTGGATGGATTGCCATGACATTTTGTACAGACATACATGGTCTCCGGAGGATGAAGCCCAATGACTTTGGTGATCCATTGACTTTTCCTCTAGCGCCTCCATTAAGGTTGTCTTTTTAGTGAAATATCTCAACAACCATTGTATAGATTGCTGTGAAATTTGGTGCAGACGTTCATGTTCCCCTCAGCATGATTTGTAATAACCTTGGTGATCCCCTGAATTTTCCTGTAACACCATTATCAGGTCAAAACTTGAATTTGTCCAATACTTTGATTTAAGATCAAATACCTTCAGAACTAACATTCCCATCAGCCTCAGCTGTAATTTGTGTTTAAGGCTAGTTGGCAAAAGTGAGCATGCTAACACGCTAACTAAGATGACAAACATTGTAAACATTATATCTGCTAGACCTCAGCATGTTAGCATTATCATTATGAGCATGTTAGCATGCTGACATAGCATTTAGCTTAAAGCACCACTCTGCCTAAGTACAGCCTCACAGAACTGCTAGCATGGCTGTCGCATTTTGGTTTTGAGGTAATACCAGATTGTTTTCCCTCTTAGACCTCAAAAAAATACTAGTAAGTTAAAATTATTTTTTTTTAAAACAATCAAAGAAGGGAAAATCACTTGCTGTCATATGCGACATGTGATGAGAGGTCATAAGTAGCAACTGCTTAATTTTAAGGGGTCATAAGACCAAAAGGTTGGGAACCACTGCTCTATAGGACTATAACAGGATGCCGAGAAGCTAACTTTTAATCACTCAGAGGGCTGAATCATGCATGTCAGTGAAACCCATGAAAACACATGGCTCATTATTTGGCAAATCTAAACAGGTGTTTGACCTGCAGAATGAACTTTCTGTCTAGTTCTTCAGACTAACTGGAGCTGACACACACATTTCCATTTTTAGCCCTCTGTTTCATGCTGGGCTGGTTAATTGAGTTTGTTTTGCTCAGGTGGTCTTTGTCATCTGGCTTCAGTGCGACACTTTTCTGTCTAATCACAATGCTCATGTGACACAGCTTTTTACCTGACAGTTGTTGAAGAAGGCAGCCTACTCCATGTGGCCAGATAATAAAGTATGTTGTACAAGTTGCATGTACACAGAATAGTAATAATCCATAATTAATTCATAATTACTTTTGCTTTGTGTTTAATTGTCAGCTACATATATTCAGTCTCATTTTGAGACACTGCTTGTATTTAATCATTTCAAAATTAACATTGATCATAAACTTATATTAGTATATTAGTCACACTGTTAGGTTTATTACTTTCCAGTTATACTCCAAACACTGATAATTGCATTTCTCCCACCCACAAGGATAACTCAGCTGGCTCTCCTATGAATGATACTTAATATTTCGATGGAGAGAAAGACAACCTTCTGTTTTCTTTGCCAGTTTTCATCTCAATTGCTTTAATATTTTAAAGTATAGTTGTAAGGAAAATTTGGATAATTCAACCTCATCCACATGACTAGGGGAGCTCATAACATTAGTGCAAACAAGTAATAAAATAACAAAACAGCTCATTATTTGAAAAGTAATTGTCAAACTACTGCTGAGACGAAGAGATCGTTTAATTGCAACAACACAGGGCCTCTTCACCCCTCATATCCCGCTGAATTAACAGACAAAGTCTCATTTATATTAAAAGGAAGAAGTAAAGTAGGAACTTGTAATTCCAAAACAGTCCTAAATGTTTGTTTTAAAATGCATGAGTCTCAGCTCCCAGACAAGTAATCAATGAGTTTATTGATCAACAACCATATCAACCACTCTGAGATCTATTGTGGTTGTTTTGTTAAGGTCTACTTATTGAACTTTAAATACAGTTTCTCCTTAGCTGTCTGAGGGCGACCCTCTTCTGCAGGGCCTCCTGAAAGTAGTTTGCAGAAAACCTGCACACACATACACACACTTGTTTTTTCACTTGTAAAGACACTATATTGACTTACGTTAATTCCCTGCAGGTTTACCACAACCTTAACCCTAACCGCTACATGCCCAATAATAAATGCTTAACCTTCTAGTGACCAGATTTTTGTCCCTACACTGTCCACAGTACAAACACTCTCGTTGGCATATTAAATTCTGTAGCCCTAATCTATATTTTATACCTGACCCCAGCCTTTGCCCTAACCTTAATTTAACCCTAAAACCAAGTCTTAACCCTTAATAGAAGTGAGGACTGTCCAAAATGTCCTCATTCTCAAGGTCTAAAGCTCAAATTGGTCTTCGTAAAGATAGAAGTACTGTACAAGAATGCACACATTTGTTTGTGTCACTTGCGTGAGGACAGTGTAATGTCTTACATTCATTCCCTGGAGACCCCTAACCTTTACTACGTGCCTAATCCCAACCTCTATCAATAAATGGTAATTCCCCAATATAACTCCTAATTTGTAGCCTTTTCCGCTAACTTGGATGGAGGATTAAACGCACATGGAAAAATCACTTGAGCTCTGAGTCAGAAATCTGAAAAACTAAAACTTCTGACATTATTATTATTATCATGCTTGAGCCTGAAGTAAAATTCTCAGAGTTCTGAGACTTTCCCCTCAGAAATCCTTTCCCTCATAATTCAGACATAGTTTTCTTTCCACACTATTCTCAGTTTTTCTGATAATTACTTTGTACTTGTATGTATTTTCAGAGTCCTGATATTTAAGTGTTGTTGGTGGATTTCTGACTTTTTTTCAGTCCTGCTAGCGGCGTGGCTCGAGGGATGGTAATGTCCGTCTGCTGGTTGGTCCACGACTTTGGTCCAGACAGAAATATCTCAACAGCTATTGGATGGATTGTCATGATATTTTGTACAAATGTTCATGGACCCCAGAGGATAAATCCTACTGACTTTGGTGGTCCCTTGACTTCCTCTAGCGCCACCAGCTGGTTGTCTCGACTACTATTGAATAGATTGTCATGAATTTGCTACAGATATTCACTTTCCCCAACGGCAGAATTGTAATAACTTTGGTGATCCTGACTTTCCATCAGGTGCCATCATCAGGTCGAAATTTAAATGTGTCCAATACTTTGGTTTATGACCAAATACCTTCAAAACTAATGACATTCCCATCAGTCTTAGCTGTAGCCTACTTTGTGTTAAGTTCTAATTAGCAAATGCTAGCATGCTAAACTAAGATATTGGCCTAAATATTGGTCTGCGAAACATGCTAGCCTTGTCATCGTGAACTTGTTAGCATGCTGTCATTAGCATTTAGCTAAAAGAACCACTGTGCCTAGCCGCACGGTGAAAGTTTGTGCCTCTCATGTAACTGAATGATAATGAATTAACTGGCTATGTTTGAAAAACCCAGAAGATCGTTAAAAAACTCTTATCATTGTTCTGAAGGTATTTCTAGAAAAATATTCTGCTGAATGATAAAAAATATTTTTAACCAGTTTCCCAAGTCTTTCCAAATCAAAACAAAGATGGCCGCCGGCCAAACACCTGGATATGTTTTTCAACTTGGAAACGGTTAAAAGTCTTTTTTCTTTTATCTTGTAAAGGAAGAAATATTGTTTCATCCAGATGGTTAGAAGAGTCTTTGAGGTTTCTGAAATTACTGCAAGAATAGCGGAAAGTTTTTAAACAACCTTCTGGGTTTTTCAAATAAATATCTTTCATAGAAACCAACGGCCAACGGCTAACCCCCAGTGCTAATGCTAGCTGTTTTTTTTCAGTTGATTTTAATTTATAATTCCACAGCCCAACACTAAACTAAACTACACTTGACCGTTTTAACCCAAAACAATCTCATCTCCAAAACCCAAACCCTGAATCTGAACTAAACCTGATCCTAATCTTTCTGAACCCTAAACTCATTTTCTAAGAGAGAAAAATGATCTTTCATCTTTGTCAAGCTATTTGGCCCTTACAGTTTATAAATCGATAAATACTGTACTCTGACACTCCCACGCTATATGTGTGTGTGTGTGTGTGTGTGTGTGTGTGTGTGTGTGTATGTGTGTGTGTGTGTGTGTGTATGCGTGTCTTCCCTCCCCTTCCCACCGTCCTCTCTCCTCCGGAGCACCGAGGCGCACTGACGCGACTCCGGCGCGCTGCAGCTCCGCGTCCGCGTGTCTCTCTCCGGTGCTTCGCGCTTGCAGAAACAAACGGCTTGTTGTCTTCTCACTGTGAGGCTTCCTGTTTATTTCCACATTTCTCTTCTGTCGGTTCCTCTCATGCCGCCGTTAAGGCGCTGGATACGGGGCGATTTGTGATCGACCAAGCGGCAGCTCGATGAATATGGCGTGTATTGGGGACGCAGACCCTTTCACCGCTGCTATACCTGCCACCAAAGTTGAACTCACGGTTTCTTGTAGGTGAGTACCAACTGCTGCTGGTTTCCCACGCTGTCTGCTACTGTTAGAGACACAAAGGATATGTTTATATGTGTGAAATTGTTAAATAGTCTGATATTTGATAGGGAGTAACTGTCGCTCACTAGGATGCATTGTTGTAGTGGAGAGTAAACGCACGAGAAACTCCGCTCGCGCTCGTTTTAAATTGCGAAAAATACAGTTTATTGTCATTGATTGTAGGCTTTTAAGGATCAGTTTTCTCTTTGTATCACCGTATTGGAAATCGAATCATAATCTAGGCACTTAAATGGGAAGTTGGAGGGAAATACAGCAGATTTTGTGCGTCTGTTTGCAGCGGTTTGCCTTTGGGTGCTCGCCAGACGGAGATCAGAGTTGACATGTATTTACTGTATTGTCACATCTCCGAGCTCTGATACAGCTGCCACATGCAGAGCTGTGGGAATTTATGTTGTTAATAATAATGTAATATTGCACAAATTCATTTTTTCCCCCCCTCTCAGGATGTTTGGAGACTGGATGAAGCATGCATGGGCAGTGTGTTTGGTTCAGATTGTGGCAGTTTTACTACTGAAGCACCATCCTCTCCACTCCTTTCTTACTGTAGCACTAATAGTAGAGGGGTAGGCACTGTAGATGGTGTCTCCATCTACAGTAGAGCCTCTCCATCACGGAGATACAAAATGAGGGATTGGGAAGGAGGCAGTAATTCCTGGATGCTGCAACTTGCTGATGAGACTCACCTAAAGTAGTCACCCCCAATCACAACTTGTTTAGTTAATTTAATATATTGGATATATTTATTCATCCTAATTTATCTGGATATGCAAATCACTGTATCTCTATCTATCTATCTATCTATCTATCTATCTATCTATCTATCTATCTATCTATCTATCTATCTATCTATCTATCTATCTATATATATTAGAACTGATAACTGATTAGTAGATCCACAGAAAATGAACGACTGGGCCAATTAATTGTTTCAGTCAGTTTTCAATCAAAGACACCAAAAATATTTGCAGTTTTTTTATATATTTGAGGATTTTTCTGCTTTTCTCTGTTTAATTTGACAGTAAATTGAATATCTTTGGGTTTTGGACCACTGAACGGTGACGTCACCTTGGACTCTGGGAAACTGTGATGGACACAACTGTTTTCTGACATTTCATAGACAGACTAATCAATTAAATGCAAAAATAATCAGCAACTCTATCTATCTATCTATCTATCTATCTATCTATCTATCTATCTATCTATCTATCTATCTATCTATCTATCTATCTATCTATCTATCTATCTATGTCTTCTGTGCATGCTATAGCTGGGTATTATACAGATAGGTGACAAATTAAGGTAAAAACCAACATAAAGGTAAGGTGTAAGGTGTTTATCCACCGCTAGCTTCCAGAACAGCCTCAGTGTACGGCTGCAGCTAACAATCATTTTTTATCTGAAGATTATTTTCTTACTGTTGGTCAATAAAATTCCAGAAAGTAGGAATAAATGGCCATCATACACAAGGTGACATCTTTAAATTGATTAAATTTGGACTCTTAGTCATGCAAACCAAGCAAAGATATTGACTTTTCAATCACATGAGACAAAGAAAAGAAAAGCAGCACATTGTTGAAAATGACTTAAAACAATTAATCGAAAGTAGTAGCTGATTAATTTTCTGAGTCAACTATTCGATTAACTGTTTTAGCTCTCCGTCAGTGCTCTTTAGCATTGATTTGCCACGTCTCTGCTCGAGGGATTCAAGATATTTCCTCAATTGGTGTTTTGATGATGGAGGTGGTGGAGAGTGCTGTTTAACACATTGCTCCAAAATCCAAAATTGGTGTTCAGTTGGATTGAAATCTGGTGACTGTGAATTGATTAATCGTTGAAGTCATTTTTCAAGCAAAAATGCCAAATGTTTTTTCAGCAATGTGCTTTTTTTTTTTTTTTGGTTTGATTTCTATGATAGTATATCTTTGCTGAAGGTTCATTCTTCACATGGAAACAGTTCAAACAACAATCTCACCACAAGGTCCACATCATAGCTGCTCTGAAGCTTTCAATCATGATCTTCATCAGCAGATGGAGTTTGCCCAGTTGTCATGGAATTGTATTGCTATTTTGAGCACTTTACTAAGGTCTTCTTGTCACTGTTGGCTTAAAAGATGAGACTGAAATTCAATTCCTTGGAAATATAAATAGGGCTAGGTCTGCTGGAGTGAAGCACACTTGTGCGGTGAGAGAGAAAAGCGCTGCGCGTGTGTTTTGTTTCTATGACAGGCAGATTGACAGTTCAGGTCAGAAAGTGGTGTTTACCCGTATTTTGTGTTATGTTTGAGGCTGGGATGTAGCCGCTTTCCCCCGAACTGCAACTCCAGGATAAGCTTTCTCCGGCCGCGAAGTGCAGCGAGCTGGGCTCCATGGATCGAAAGGCAATATTGGAATACTTGGGGAAACTTTACAGATTTGGCTGCTTTCACGTGTTGTGCTGCTAGCTTGATGAACTCTTTCTCTGAGCTAAAAACAGCACATAGATGCGCCGAACGTAAGGAGAAGGAAGTTCACAAACAGTGTGTATAAATGTTGATACATAACCACGCAGTATTAAAGCGTGAATAACACTAAAATTCTACAACATATTATGCTAACTTACATGTATCAGTGAGGTTTGGTTTGGTTTGCCACTCAGGTACACAGGGTCCCGGGCGCACCTGACTGACTGAGTGAGCAGTCATCAAACAATCTATGTCTAATCTTTCTAACAATCTATCTTTTTTTTCTTTTAAAGCGGAAATAACAGCACAACATTTAGAAATGCAATACTTGATGATTAAGGGACATTATTTCAACCTTAAATGTCAAGTTTTTTTCTTAACATTTATATATTTATAATGTAATGGTTGGGGAAACACGTCTGAATGGAAATATCAGCTGTTATAGGTGATTTAAAGGGTCAATTCATAATGTAATAATGCACCAGGTTAGAGGGTTTCTTGTATAATTTACAGCATTAGTTCTCTGAGAATTTCTTTTATATCCAAGCAAAATTGGTATTGTTACTAAAATATCCCTAACTGAATTGATGTTGGATCGAATCAGAAATCAAATCGAATTGGGATCTTGTGAATCGAAATCGGGAAATCAGTGGCGATACCCAGCTCTAAATATAAACTGAATATCTTTGGGTTTTGGATTGTTGGTTGGACAAAATAATTTCAATACCTCAACATGGACTTTATGAAACTGTAATGGCCACTTTTCACTGTATTAATGCTATTTTATAGCAAACAATTAGTCAGAATGATCAGCATATTAATGGATAAGGAAATTATTTGTTAGTTGCAGCACTACGTCAAACCATTCAGTGTCCTCTCCTGCCCTGTATGGAAGCATCTGCATTCATTATGTTTCGCTCATTTATTCAGATTTTCTGCTTTAATTTGTCCCCCATCAGTATAATATCAAGACAGTATTGAGACAGGAGACTGTATTATATAGGATTTTGGCTATCTTGATATTGTAATATAGCTGAGCGCATGTCTTTTCTGGTAAATGCTGCATTACAGTAAAGTGTTCACTGTTCTGCCTCTGCCGTTTGGTCATCATATCCACACTATCAAAGATCATTTTCAAGTTTCTTGTGTGAAATGAAAGCACCTAGGGCGGAAACTAACCATTACTTTCATTATTGATTATTCTGTTGATTATTGTCTCGATTATTTGATTGATCATTTCAGAAAATACTGAAAATGTACATAAAAAATTCTCAAAACCCAAGGTGACATCTTTAAATTGCTTGTTTTGTCTGACGTCCAACACCCAAAGATATTTAGTTTAGTATCATATAAGACAGAGAAAAGCTGCAAATTCTCACATATGAAAACCTGGAACCAGCAAATTGTTGGCATTTTTGCTTGAAAAATGACTCCAACAGTTAGGCCTCATCGATTAGCAAAATAGTTGCTGCTTAATTTTCTGTGTATTGACTAATTAATTAAACAACTTAATCTCTAAAAGCACCAGTCACCCCTAAATTATCATCAGTAATGTAATTATTAAAACATAGTATGATATTATAAATACTGTAATATTTGATTATTCACAACCATCCAACTCTAAAGGTTTAGGGCTAGGTTATGTTTCTTTTTGTTCTTGTAAGTCTGTTTTGAGACACACGATAATGATAATGAACAGGAGAACAAAGAAGAACAAAGACTGAATTATGTTTCCACTGACCTAAAATCAGCCAGCTGCTGCAGGAGACCGAGCTCCTGTTGTTGTTTTATATCGGTCTAAGATAAAAGCCTGATAATGGCTCGACAGAAGAAGTCAGCCTGATAATGACCTTAACGATTTTGAGATCAGAGTCTGTGAAGACGCTCCTTCCAAAATGAGGAAGTCACCATCTGGACAAAATAATTGTTGTTTTGAAATGATGGCATCATGAAAGAAAAGCTCTTCTGTTGAGAGTTATGAGTCATCTATGTTTTCTGCTGTTCTTATACATTCAAACATAATGTGTAAACTCCAGCCCATGTGACCGTTAATAGGAACACGTAGGTATAGAAAATGGAACTGTAGTGACATTTCTTTAATGGTTGTAAAGGAGTTTTGAGTCATAGGACCATTGAGTTAGCCATTAAGTGAAGTCACCTCTCACGAAAGACAGGCGTAAACTAGCTATTACTCTGTAAAGTTGTGGAGTAGCGATGATTTGTCATTTGCTTTTTGGATCCTTGAAAATGAAAATTGTAGTCTACAATCAACAACGTGTACAGTGTCTAGCTGAAATGACTGAAAGGGTCACCCAAATCGCTAAAAAACTTTATCTTAGAAAATAAATTTCTCAATCAACCATGGTGATAGCCAGCCATGCAGATAGTTTCAATTTCATGCAATATTTACTTCTAAAAGTTCTGCCACCACTCCAAATCATGGAGGTGAATTTTGTTTAAGCTGCTTAAAGCTTTAAAAAATGACAGTTGATGAACTCAACAGCAACATGTCTCTCCAGAAACAATGTTCCCAGTTCAGTTTTCATAGGTGCTGTTACCCTAGAAAGGACATTGTCTCTAGACTGATTTAGTTTTATGTCAGTTTTTAAAGCTGTGAGCAGCACAAACAAATTTCCACTAACCTCCATTGTATTGAGTTGGTGGTAGAAATCTCAGTAACAGATATCTCAACACTTCTGGGAGCGAGACAATATGTTGTTGTTGTTTTTAACATTTGGGCAAACTAACCCTTTAAGATGATACTAAGGAAACTAAGATACTAAGGAAATAGCACCTATGAAAATTGTCCTGTGACTATCCAGGGTAATGGGGACATTGTTTCTTGAGAGACATGCCTCATATCTGGAAAGTGAGGTTTGAAAAGCAGAACTCTCTCATCTAGCCCACTCAAAATCAGTTTACTAGTCCTGAGGAGTACTACTCAGCCCGGAAAACAGTTGCATAAGGTCTTCAGTGGCTCTGAAGTAGCTTTGTCAAGTGCGTCTAGGCTTAGAGGCTACTTATTTATAACAGAAAGTCTGCTTTACAAACTGGAGTTTAAAAGGCATGAGTGTTTACCAGACAGTGAGGGTCTAATGAAAGATGCTATCGATTTGCATTATGGGAAATGTAGGATTCACAATTTGTGGAGCATGACCCATAACTAGGGACTAAAAGACTGAAAGAGCAAGTCTCTCGCGCATCGCCCAACTTTTCGGAAGTTCAACACTGAATCACTGGAGCACACTGAAAGCTGACACGTCACACCATGACGTCACTGTTGGCTGTGGTCAGAGGTGCAACAACACTCTCACAAATTATCTGCATCAGGGCTGCAAATAATGATTATTTTAGTTATTGATTGATCTGCTAATCATTTTCTTGATTAACTGATTAATTGTTTGGTCTATAAAACATTGCAAAACACTGAAAAATGCTCGTCACAATATCAAGGTTACGTCTTCAGATCTCATGTTTTGTCCAACCAACAGTCCAAAACTCGATTATATTAAACTCACTATAATGTAAGACTAACGCTTGATTTGACATAATCGATTATCAAAATGGTTGCGATTCATTTTCTGTCGATCGATTAATCGTTGTGGCTCTACTCTGCATAGCTTTGATAAAGTTCCACACGCGGCCATTTAAAGAAAAATAAAAGTTTCATTGAATGCACTTCTAGTTGAAACATTTATCCTGAATACCAGTGCTGTCGTGTTTTCATCCATAAGATGGCGTGACCGGTATAGTTAGCTACTGAGCTGATGGCAGAGTCGAAACCCTCACTAACACAAAATTTACCAGCCCTGGTGGGTGGTGTGATTCTCCCACTTTGGTGTCTCTGCGTGTCGGCAAAGCTACTGAAGCATTCAGTCTAGATAGATCCCATCCGTCAGTGAAAGCCCCTCTTCACTCAATAAATCCAAACCATCGCCGCACTCATCACGTGTGTAGTCAAGCAGAAGAGATGACAGATTGATTAACTCAAGTCCAATATTGCGCATCAGTGAGAAGAAAATCCCCCAGTCTGCTGCAACAGCACACATCCGTTTGACTGATGAATGCATATCACTCCTGAACACAAGGCCTTGATCACACACACACACACAGAGATGGAGAGTAGTTTTGTGTATGAATAGTAAACAGCGAGCCAGGCAGGTCTTTAGAGCTGCAGGATCAAACGAGCCCTGCAGACCGTCGGTCCTCGGAGCACAAAGATGTCGGTGTTCACGTCGGTGTGGCTGTCATCTGATCTGAGTGGTCCACAGCGGAGAGATAGCCGTGACCTTTGGGCACAAAAGGTAGGAAGTGTATCCCGTCGAAGAACTGACGTGCTGTGATGTGGCTGTATTGAAGCTGGATGCTGACCCGCTGAGAGGCCGGTCGATGTGTCACAGCCGATGTTGCACTTTCCACAAAGAAGGTGAAGAAAGAGACAGAAAGACTTGTTGGATATTTCTTCTAAGTTTCAGTACTGTACACAAACAGCCAACATCACTGTAATATTAAACAGGTTAGTCAGATACATACATTTGAAGAAGATAAGGACGTAGTTAAATAACCTTCAGTGTTTGAATGCTAAAAAAAGATATTGATTATTTTTTCAGTTAATTGTTTGTCCATAAAATGTCAAAAATGCCCATCAGAAGTTCACAGAGCTCAAGGTTTACAGTGCACTGGGTCCAAAATGCAAAAATATTTAATTCACAGATATTTTTTTTAAAAAAGTAATCAAATCTAATTTGAGAAGCTGGAAGAAGCAAATGTTTGGCAATTTTGCTTGAGAAATGACTTAAATGATTATTTATCAAATTTGTTGTTATTTTTCTGGCAGTCAACTAATTTAATAATCAACTAATCGTGTCAGCACTACATTGAGGTAGATAAGCTGTCACATTCTCAGAAAGATGCTTCTGTTGTTTCTGATTCCCATTGCCCAAAAAAGTAGTTATATTAATTCTCAGCATCATAACACACACCTATTCAACAATTATTGCCAAATACCTTTTTATAATATACATTATCTCCAGGGGTGTGTGGGAGAGCTGAAGGGGGGGGACGTGGAGGGAGAGACGTCAGATAAAGATACTGCTGAGGAGAAAGGGACAGGTGTATGCTGGTGTTTTAAAAATAGCAGGAAGCGAGTTATTGTAGTTTGGGCCGCTGATTAAGCCCTCTTAACAACACGATCAGCAGACCATCAGTGGCTGTGACACACAGCTCATGGAGGTACTTTAAAACCCTTGGCGCCCGATTGATGCAATTTGTGTCCAAATTCGTACTCTTTGTCAAATCTGTACACATATTTTTTGATCCAGTGTGACTTACACATCTTGACCAAATGAACATTTTATGCATAAAGAAGTCTTCTTCTTCTCATGTCTTGTCACGAGGGAGAGTAGGGAGGCGCTCTGTGGCTGTGTACACTGTTATAATTAGGTGCAAAAATTCCTCCAGGTACAGTTTGTTTATGTAATTTATCACTTTTTCCGTTGATTTATTATTCTTTATCTTTCTTTTTTCATACCTATTGTTTCATAAATTTTCACTTGGTTCCATTTTTTCTTATTAAGTACCAGGTTTCTATTTTGACTACTAACTCAAACCAAAGAAGTACAATTTCAAGTTCAAACACATGAAACTAACCGAAATGAAATCAGAGTAAACAGATCCCCTGTTTCCCGTCAACATCTCCTTCTCAGTGTTGCTTCACCTTGTAGCTTTGGTAACCTAAAATGTATTTGTCCTCAGTTTTACAAATCCTCCACCATTTAGGTGGAACAGAGCAAAGAGCATAAAACCAACAGATCAAGTCGGTCTCATGTGGCACATCCAAACCGCAGGAGGCCCAGTGGGGGTCATGCTGAGTGGCTGCATTAATGAGTTTTTGAAGGACTCATTTGGCCTAATTAAGGCACCAGCCAGCCACCATAGCTCCACCTGGTTACCTCAGAGAGCTGACATGGCTCCATCACATTACTAACCACCTCACCTCCTGCCCCCTCTGTTCCTCTGCTTTCATCTTTCGCATAGTCACTTTCCTCCATCTTTGTGATTGCTGAGGGCGGATTTGAAGACATTCTGTTGATTAGTACTGTTTGATGCCTTTCTACTGAGCACAATATGTGATTTTAATGCGGTTACTTTGCTTTAAGCTTAAAAGAATCCAGGAATTGTATACTTTCTGAGCAAGCTGTAAACACATCACAGTATAACATACAGCATTTAAATTGTTGTAATGCTTTATAGTTAATATACAGTATGCAACTATGTTATCTATATGAGGGAGTGTGGTTAAAAAATATGCATTTACAGTAACTGCAGTTGCTCTCTATTATAATATAATGAGAAATGTGATCAGGAATGCCAGGGCCGGCTCATCTCACGTTTCTGTACAAAATATATTCATGTTCACAGTACCTGGTCAAGCAATGATATTTTCCCTGCAGAACAACAATTATGTGAAAGAACTTTGCAAATATGACACTAGAAGCTCTGTCTTGACTTTTACCAATACATATACAGTTTTAGCCAGTAGGCGAATATTGCCGTCCCCTAAATTACACCCACTTCAACTAAGAGCAAGTCACATGTACTCTGTAACCAGATATCGAATGTAACGAAGCACATTTACACATTTAAGTACTGTACTTAAGTACAAATTCGAGGTATTTGTACTTTACTTGAGTATTTCCATTTTATGCAACTTTATACTTCTTCTCCACTACATCTCAGAGGCAAATATTGTACTTTTTACTCCTCTACATTTGTCTGAAAGCTTTAGTTACTTTTCAGATTACAATTTTGCATACCCTTCCTTTCCAGTGAAAACCATGTATCTCCAAATTTGGTGATTTTGAATGTCAGTGTTCCTGATAAACTGAAGGATTAAATGTTCCTTTTTTATGGGTTGAGAAAATGATCCTACTTCTAAAGCTAAATAAACAATTTTAATGCACAAAGCTGAAAACAGGGCTGTTTTTCTGAGCTCATGAAAAGTTGACTTTTTAGAGATAGGTGCTTCTCACAGGACAGCAACGCTACAAACATATGGTGATCTTATAGAATATGATGCATTCATGTAGATTAGGCTATATACTGTTGGGTAGCTTAAAGTAGTTTAATTTAGCGCAACCTTAAACATCTGCAGCAGTAAAATTAAACAAACACATTAATGCAGCAGAAATATTAATCCAACATTATATATTATAGTAAAACACTGACAGGCACCATTTTTCTGCATAATGACTACGTTTACTTTTGATACTTAAAGTAAATTTTGCTGATAATACTTAGTAAAAGTAAGGTTTTGAATGCAGCACCTTTACTTTTAGTGGAGTGTTTTCATAGTGTGGTATTGATACCTCTAAGTAAAGGATCTGGGTACTTCTTCCACCACAGTTGTACAGTAATTCTCAAATTTACAAGGACTGTTGATGTTGTGACTTTCTCTCAGTGAAGTAGGATTCCTTTAGTTCATTATTAGGTGCACATCACTTTCACCTGAGGTCACATACTGTACACACACACTGTGAGTCTGAGAAAATTGCTGAGTGTGAAGAGAGTGTCTCAGGTGCTTCTAAGGTGGATTGATCAGAACAGCTCAGAGTTTTCTTCAGACTCAGTTGGCCTTATTGATCTGGTGTTATCCTCCCAGCAGGACGAGCTTGTGCTGTTCATTACTGTGCCTTCTTTCACTGAGGGGACCTCTTTATTAGCTAGTTTATAGCTCCACAGGCAACTGCTACTGCACTAACAGTAAGCTAACTTGCACATTGGCGGGAGGGTTAAATGTCAAGCTAGTGGACGTACGTGAGGTTATAAGATGGGAGCGACCGCCCACGCTGCAATCTGGGCTTGGACTTTAAGAACCAAGAATGCGAGGAGGTTTTCTCGCTGAGAAGGTTTCCTGGCTACTTGTGCTCCCGTGGAGTCTGGCGAGCAGAGGCTGGCACTAACACTGCCAGGGTTAATGCTTCCAATCCTACCGGGGGCAGCCAGGCTAAAAATGTAGGCACTCACATCCATCTCATAGCATGTGTTATAGCATGAATGGTTGAAAATTGTTGTGGAAAGTGTTGATGGCTGTTTCAGGGTTAGGGTTTGATATATACTCATTCTCGCTTAAGGTATATGATCCTATTTATTGGTGAAAATAAAAATGGGGGACAATCACAGGGCTTAAGGCAAGGCAAGTTTATTTGTATAGCACATTTCAACAATAAGGCAATTCAAAGTGCTTTACATAAAACATAAAAGGCATCAAGACAAAATGTAAAAGCAAATTAAGGCAATATAAAAAGACATTTAAATACAATTAAAAATAGTTAAATATAAAATGACGAAAAGTAAAAGTAATAAAAGGCAGCGGCAAACAGAAGAAGTCTTCAGCCTTGATTTAAAAGAACAGAGTTTCAGGGGTCCTAAAGACCTCAGAACTGGATGTGATCCACTTTCTTGGTCTTTGTGAGGACTCGAGCAGCAGCGTCTAAATCAGCTGCAGCTGTCTGATCGATTTTTTAGGGAGACTTGTAAAGACACAGTTACAGTAGTCGAGTCTACTGAACATAAATGCATGGACGTTTTCTAAGTTTTCTAAATCCTACTGAGACATAAGTCCTTTAAATCTTGACATATTCTTCAGGTGGTAGTACGCTGACTTTGTGATTATCTTACTGTGGCTATTGAAATTCAGGTCTGTGTCCATGACTACACCAAGATTTCTGGCTTGATTTGTGGTTTTTAACATTACCGACTGAATCTGATCGCTGACTTTTAATCATTCTTCCTTGGCTGGAAAAACAATGACTTCAGTTTTATCTTTATTTAATTGAAGAAAAGGAACATTTGAACTTAAGCTCAATTGTTCTTTTTGGCATTAGTTAGGGAACCCTTATTAAGCGGTAGTATTTCGGTGGTTGTTCTCAATCCATTATACTACAAAAATGTATTATCATTGTTAAGATTTCTTAAAACAGTCTTAATTGGTTGAGTTGCCTATTCACACATCCAGCAAACTCAGAGCAACATTAACATTAACTCTTTTTTTATTTCTGTTTTGTTTGCCGGTTAATTTATCTCAAAACCCGCACAAATAAAAACCAGGCGCGTGCACATGATCCGAGCGCACAGAAGAGTATCCGCAAGCGGAAAACCATCCTCGCGGGGGAGCATTTCTGCTCTGCATGCACAAATGCGATCCCACAAGCACGGGGCTGTGACATGTGCGAGCTCAACCCTCCCTAGGTTGACTTTTGAGACTTTGGAAGCAGGGATGGAATAGACAGTGGCTGATGAGCAGGGCTGTTTTCTGTTAGTTTTACATCAAAATGATGAAGTACCTCGATTTGTCAGGTATTTATTTTGTTGTATTAGCTTACAGTAGCTTTTACTTCTTTACTTCCTCGGCATCTCATTATCTTGAAATAGAAACACGCTTCTCCCCTTAAATTTTAAGGCTGTGTTAAGGAAGCGCAGAACTGTATCAAGCTTGAGAACACATAACAAGAACACACTTTTAATACAATATGGAAAACCCCTTTGGATTATATATCCTGTTTGACGATTACAGGTTAGGGTGGGTGGGTGTGTGAACAAGGCAAATGCTTCAGTACATGCACATGATCTTTGCTTTGAACGCATCACCTTCTCTTTTTCTTATTTTTGCTGGAAATTTTGAATAAAAATTGGGAAAAAAACAATACGTCATTAAAAAACAAATAATAAGCAATTTCTCCAAGCCCACAGTCACACTCCTGTTGTGATGAAATCCTATTTGATACTCTTTTTATGTCTGGTTGCAAACCTCTGAAGGCAAGCAATGTTCCCTTTTTTTTTTTCAAGAAAACATCTTTTTCAATTTCATCTCAATTGCACTTGCAGATGGAAGTACCCTCCTCCCTGCCTTCCTCACATACAGGTATTTAAAGCTCCAGCTGCCATGTTTAGGTGGCTGTGATGTAACTGGTGGGATTTCAAATGTAATTCTGGTGTCGAGGAGGGACTGCTCTCGTTAATGTTTGATGAACGACGAGGCACTCTGCTCGGACCGCCCAGACGTTTCCCGGGCTGCCCGCGGTGGAAAGGGCTTTTTAAAGAGTCGCCCATCTCTGTCAGGGCCAGGTGGAAGCCCTAGGGTGCACATGAATCAGAGGGAGGTTACCATATCCATATAAGTGTGTGCAGTTCTGCCAGAACTCACACACATACAGTCGCGTCCTGTCTTTAATACACTCCTTACACTCTTTTTTTCTCTTCCTTCCTTCACTGGATCTTGTTCCCTGCCTCCACTTATACTCCTCTGGGAGCCAACAGAGTACAGTATTGCTTTTTATTGGACATTTATCCCAGTTGGCAGGTGAAGTCGGCCACTTCTCACTCCTACACAATCTCTCAGACTTTCCGCCAGTCATAAACACATCCCAGATATGACTAGGCCCGATTCCAAAGCTTATTATAATTTATTTAAGGTCTCAAAGGCGGGGGAAAGCCGGTGGGCGTGCCCTGACAGCGAGGCAGCAGAGCGTGGTGTTTTACCATCTGGGCCACACTAGGATCAGCACAACACGAGTGCCTGATCTAGATACATCACTAGCCATCAACGGCTTCAAGACACTCGCTGCTTGTCATACAGGACAGGACGGGCCACAGAACGCTCGCCCCGCAGCTAGCATGATAGCAGGAGCCTCTCTCCCTACTCTCCCCCTTCGTCTCTCTCTTTTTCTGTCAGCAGAGCACAATATGGACGAAATGCTACTGATGCTCTACACAAAATCTCCCTTTTAAGAATCAAAATAACACTCTCTAGGCTTGGAAAGCAAAAAGTTTGTTGTGTTTCTTACTTCATGGAGCATGGTGGCTAAGGTCAACTAAAATTCATGTCAGTCAATGAATTCCAAGTGTGACAGTTTAAACTGTGGAAAAAAAGGCATCAAATATTCATAGAAACATGTCAGACCTCTCCTGCAGCATAATTATTTTCTAGAGATTTCCATCTGTATGCACAGTATTATCCAAACACAGAATATGGCTAAATTCATATCTTCCGTCTCAATCACCACGCTCCTCCAAAAAACAACATTTTAACACATTTCAATCTTCCTCAGTCTTCCAAAAACAACATAATTTTGTTCAAATTCCCAATACGACATGTGTTTATGTTCACTTGACAAGGACCTCTTGTGGCCATACACATTATGACTGTTGGTGGAAGTAGCATGACATTATTGTAGCGCTGCAAAACCTCTTGGGGAGGAAGTCCAGGTGGGTAGTTGGGTGTAAAAAGTGTCTGACTTTTAAACCCGAGGTTTCCTACTGTCAACATTGGTTTCTTTTAACCATGACCACGATGTTCCCTAACCTTAGCCAAGTAAACCTTAACCTTAACCATATAGGTGGAAATCAGAAAATGGTCATACAAATCATTCTTGTAACAGTTATTTGTAACGGTTTTGGAAGATAATGACAAATGTCAAATTGTGTTGATTGGAGGACTTGTTGTAAAATGTTATAGCTGCAGACTTTAGACACTCCACTTAGTTATGATGGTGGCTGTTCAAAATAAGTGTCCTTCAAGACTTTCCTATAAGTGTAGAGTGCAGAAGTACTCTCTTTGTAAGTTAATTTGGTTTTGTCTAGGTTTTTTAAACTGTTTTTTCGTCTGTTTTTTTTCATCCTTACACTTTGCTTTATACTGATCCTCTGACATCTGTGTGTTCGCAAGGAAATAATCCTCATAAACATGTCTTCATACAATCATTAACCTTACTTCAATGTCTTTTCATGTAGGACGTCTATGTTAGCCAGGACAGCTTCCTGAAATTTCCTGAGGAAAATACATAATCCATTTGTTTCATGGGTAGTGTAGTAGCTGGGGGTTTTGGAGAAGGAAGCTTAAGGGAAGAAATATCTGATTCAGTTACATCAGTTAGGAATTTTTTTCTGACTTTAGGAATATTCCTCAAATTCCTCAAATTCACTGTTACTTACAAGCCACTGTACAGTAGGTCTGACATTGTAAAAGTTTTGAATTTAAAAATCTGAAGATGAATGAGATTGGAGGAATGTAAACATACCGGGATGGAGTAGGCATAGGCACAGTAGGCACACCTGTAAAATCTTAACACAATTCAATACAACAGCTCTGGCCATTTTTTAAGCTGTAGTTTGTGGTTTTGTTGAAATAGATTGGATTCAATTTTAAGGTATTTCCCATTTTTGTGTCCACTGAATCAGTCTTCTGATTTAAAAAGTACAGTTATACATTTTATGCCTGTATTACCTTTTGATGTGGTGTTGTAAAATACTTTCGGCTGCTCCACAACAGTAGATTTTGGGGTAATGTGTCCTGTTGGACTTCCTGCTGATGGCCAATGCACTCATATTATTTAGTCTTTCTGGGTTAGCTCTATGAAAGCTTAATGGGGTTTTAATGTAAGATTTGGCAGGAGTACAAGATGAGTGAGTGAGTGAAGGGTTCACTTCAGCCTCTTTGGGTGTTGTCAGCCTCATCCCTGTCCTCCTGGCTACCTCCTCCTGAGACCTGGACACACTGTAAGCAAATGACACACAGTTAAAACCACAAAGGCCCACCACTGACGTAACAGGCCGGGTTTCCCTTTCCTGAGCCCGAGCTGCTCCTTGGTTTCTTTCTTCTCAGGTCTCAGGCAGATGTGACTTGTCGTCTGTGTGCATATTTAATTCCTTCAGAGCTGTTTAACCGTGGAGTACCTCAGTGGTGCAGAGCATCTGCTCTGTGATGGGACTCTTACGTGCATTTATCCCTCCCCATGCAAAGAGCAAAGACTGGAGTGTCATGTAAATTTGATGGCAGCCTCCACTGTTGTTGCTGTCATGCTCTGCTTCTTAGTTTTGGTTTTCCTTAGTTTCATGTTTTCTATCGATGTTTCCTGTTTTATTTTGAAATATTCTCCTTCCGTCATGTGTCTCATGTATTTTTGCTTCCTGTCTTTGATTGCTTGCCTTGCCCTGATTGGTTTCACCTATGTGTCGCTTTCTCCCTTCACCTGAGTGTATTTAGTCTGTGTGCTTCCCCTTGTCTCTTTGTCAGATCGTGTTTCCTTTGAGTTCTGTTGGATTTATGCTTTGTTTCCTTTGGACTTTGCCAGCTCTCTGTTGGATTTGGTTGCCTTGTTGGACTGATTCCCTGGTTTTGACCACTGCCTGTGTGAACCTTTTCTTTAAATTATTGAACTCCACCTGCTCTGCCTCAGTGTCTGCGTTTGGGTCCAATTCCCTTGTGTTTTCCGGTGTTACCTGTTTCTCCTGATACCCTGTTTGACACTCACTGCAACAGTTTCTGGTACCCAGGGAGTGCAAAAAAAGTGAAAAATAGGTCCTCTCTTCTGCTGTTTTCTCTGTATGTTTGAAATATAAATGGGCTCCACTTTATGCTTGATTTTATAGTCTGTTTAATGTTGCTACCTCACTGACTGGATGAAATGACTTTTGTTATTCAAGTCAGAGGAGGATTATGATTAAGTTGTTGGGGTCGGTGAGGGGGCTAATTAGGCCAGGTTTAGTGATGTAATAACTTTGTAGTTCCACTTTCTTTGTTGAAGTGGGAGAGCTGTGCAATTAATTTTTGTCAATGTGTCTCTTTATTTTCTTGTTTTTACAGAAACCTGCTGGACAGAGACACATTCTCCAAGTCTGATCCAAGTAAGCTTGTCTCCCATCAAACACACACCAGCTCCCAGCAGGCGAAACACACGTGCGCCCATGCACATAAAATTTTTCAGACAAACAGAAATATCCACAGACAAACATCCACCACATGCAGGCAGATTAACTGTACCAACACAGGCTTGCATGCACTGCACACGCTCTGCCTCGCCTGTGTGAATCAGACATTTGCATATGTCAGGGGTCGTATTTGTCACTGTTCTCTGCTCCAACGTGAGTGAGGGGAACCAGATCATCCTCACACACAAACCAGCCACTTCCCTCCTACAGATTAAAGGACACACATACACACTCCTCACTCCCTTGACAGCAGGGGTTCAATTTGGCAACTGGTCCAGTGGTTTTTAAAGGCCCAGTCTGCAATTCAGCCTTGCTGGAGAAACGTAAAATGTAAAACACATCTTCAATCCAAATTGAAGATGTGTTTCATTGTAAACATGCAAACGGAGTTCTCATTTTAGCTAACATGTAAACACTAGGGCTGGGTATCAAACCTTAATTATTTTTTTATACAGACTGAAATACATCTGTGGTAAAGCGTATCGAAAATGGTCACCAAAAACTGGTATGTATGTATTGTCTAATCACACCTGTGGGTGCGATGTCACAGTCTTCACACATGTTTGCTGATCAGCCAGAAACTCAACCTCTTTCTACCAACTGGAAAGGAAAAAGACAGCAGAAGGACTCTGGTTCACATTGCATTCATAAAACACACTTAATTAAGCTTTCACTCCTGCTCCTGTCAGGTGGAACGGTGAGGTCGGTCCTTAGCACCTCCTGATTTTTAAGTCAGGCAAATTTTAGACTATTTTATTTAGGCAAAGGTTTTGACCGCTGCTTGTGTTTAGACAACATTTAGCATTAGCGAACTTTGCCTGTTTATTTTTTTTGTTTTGTTTTTTTTAATGAATATAGAGACTTAAATATCTGAAGACTAAAATGTATATTCCTGAAGTTAGCGAAAATTTAAGTATTCAGTTATCAGTACCAAAACTCTGGTATCTTCTCAGCACGATTGTTGAAAATGAAACCAACCTGACTAAATGCTGAGAACAGATACACTCATACTCACGTGCACACACAAGCTTTGAAGATTATAAAGTAGTTCCTTGCTGTTTTCATCTGTCATACCTGCTTTGTTTTCTGTAACAGACTGTGACAGTCCTGTCTCTTAAAAGCACTCTAAAAATAAACATGGGAAGAAAATATAGTCTCAGTTATTATATGATAGTGGAAATATGTATCTTTTTTTTTTTAAATCGCCTATTCATCCAGGGTTTGGATAGCATGCTTTATTTATTTTATTATTTCTTTTCCCCCAGCATCACCTTGTTTCATTCCCTAAATATTCAGCATTTTACCACCTGGGTGCTGCACAGTGAACCCAATGGTGGTTTTAGTGTTGGTTGGTGTATGTGAACACATAATTGATGAGCTCCTAGAATCGTGGATTGGACCTTAAGTGTCAGACGGTGGGAGAGGAGGATGAGCATCCCTGCCCGCCCCAACATTTATGCAAGGAGGCACTTGTGCTGCGTCCATGTCTCTGCTCTGCTGACAGCACTGGCCCCAGTCACACAGTATTAGACTGCCTCAGCAGAGCCGCACGCACACACAAAGTGCACACGTCCATGGCCTCAGGCAGGCTCACGCACCATTTTCGTATTAGCTTATATAGCTGGACAACAATCCTGTGTGTGCGTGTAATTAGCTGTTGTTCCTATGGTGCAGGAATGTGGATGTTCTTTGATCAGTGTGCTTCAGCAAATTTGGAAAGGGCATTTAGCAGACAGCAGCAGTATTGAAGTATGCACCGTCGGTATCATCTACATTCAAAACAGAGATGGTGTTAGTGGTGCTATTGTCAAGCTCCTTCCCTCATCAGCCTGCTGAATAGGAAGAGTTGAAGTGCACCGGTACGGATGGTGAGGATGCTCCCCCCCCCGCACAATATCTCAGAGATCATGTGTCATCCCATGCTTCATTGCAAGATTAAAGGATGGCTGTATATTCAACCAGCTGAACCCCAGATCACTGCACACCATCCACGATGCAACATATACAATACAACACAACATCCAGACTGACAGTCTGCCAAAACACGGCAAGTTTGAGCACTTTGAGCAGCCGCAACAGGCGCAGGATATTTAAGATGTTTGCGCTCAAACAGTGACATTTTCAACAAGGCTATGAGTTACATAAAACATCAGTTTTCTACAAAATGTTTAATATATAGTGTATCTGGGCTCAACATGAGCTTCATTCTAAAAGATGAAATGTCAGTTTTTTTGGGGGGGCTGGAATTTATCATAGGCCTGGTGATGATTTTCACTCACAAGTGTTAATGAATCCATAATTAAATCAGTCCTGTCATTTCATCAGTTGGTGGTAGCTCATACATTAACTCAGGCATAAATTTACAATTAATTCTGTAATTAATGATGATGCATGTCACCTCAGTGGAAGGTGTTGCCTTCATAATCAGATGTCACAAGATCAACTCAAGTTTTTATTATTGAGTGTCTAATTGCCCATGTATCTTTTTTTTCTATTGGCATTGACAAGACCTTTTTTATATTTAAGTGTTTATGCTACATTTAAATAGTCTCACCTTTTGGCTTCAGTGAGCCTCTGTCCTGCAGCTAAAATGTAAATGTCTGTCTTCATCTCTAAAGCTTGTCAAACCTTTTTTAATTTTGTATACAACCAGCAGGTTTGCAATGTAAAGGTAATGTAACTATAAATTAGACATGGTAGTTGGGTTTACATAGGTTTCATTACCTTGTGGCTGTTCAGTGGAAGCCTTACTGATAACGCAGTTTTATGAGCCTTCATAATCCATAATAGAGCTTGTACTCCTTCAAAGTGTTCAACTCAACTTGTGTAGACATCTTGGACTCTGTTGGCCCACTCAAATTCAGGAAAACTAAAACTCAACCCTGGCTGAACGAGGACACACGTGCTCTTAGGCAATTATGTAGGAAAGCAGAAATAAAGTGGAAAAGACAGGCTTCAAGTCTCACTTGGCATAATACAAAGTCGTCTCGTTAAGTATCAGCAGTCCGTCAAAGCAGCAAGGGTAAAATACTTAGATTATTTCCAGAAATTCCCACTCTCTCAAAGTACTATTTGACACACTCAACGCAGTTCTTAACCCTGCTGCTACTGCCTGCTCTGTGCCAACCACAGCCACGTGTGATGAATTTTAAACTTTTACAAATAAAATTGATAACATCCAATCTGCAATTTCACCTCCTCCCTACGACCCCTCCGTCCTCCCTCATTGCTCCACTGTCCTAAGTCAGTTTGAGCCTGTGTCTCTTGATCATTATTAAAGACTACTTGTCCCCTGGACATTGTCCCTACATGCCTTTTTGGAAGGAAGTGTTCAACACTGTTGGTCCTGCAAATTCCCTCATCCTAAACAACATTCTAGCTAGCGGTTCTGTTCCCTTTTTGTTTTTAAACATCCCTTTATTAGAAAGCCTAACCTTGATGTAACTATTAAATAATTTCCGGCCTATTTCCAAGCTGCCATTTTTATCTGCGGTAATGGAACAAATCGTCTACTCTCAGCTCTTGTTCTTTTTTTAGAAACCAATAATATCACGGAGAATTTTCAGTCTGGCTTCAGGACACATCGCAGCACAGAGTCAGCTCTATTTAAAGTCTCCAATGATCTACTGATGTCTTTTGGCTCTTGTAAATGTGCCATACTTATTCTCCTGGACCTTAGTTCCGCCTTGGACACTATTGGCCATTCTATTTTGCTGGACTGTCTCCAGCACCAGGTTGGGATCTGGGGTAGCACCCTCCATTGGTTCACCTCCTACTTAACAGACAGATCTTTCTGCCAAAACTGGTCTGCTCCCATTACTTGTGGAGTACCTCAAGGGTCCCTTTTTAGGGCCGATATTATTTGCCTTATACATGCTCCGTTTAGGCTAAGTCTTCCATAAATACAATATCTCCTACCACTGCTACGCAGACAACACTCAACTATACCTCCCAAATCAACAACACAGTTAGGTCCCTCCTTGACTGCCTCCAGGATGTGAAATACTGGATGGCAAAAAACTGTTTTCACTTAAGCAAAAGTAAGACTAAAGTGGTCTTATTTGGCCCCTCCAACTCCATCAGGGGTTTAGCTAATCACCTAGGGCCCCTGGTGCCTAACATTCATGCACATGCCAGAAATCTTGGTGTCATCTTCGATCCTGCTCCAAAATTTGACAAGCAAATTAATATGGTTGTGGTTGCTTTTGCCACCTAAGAAATATTGTAGAACTTAAACCATTCCCCTCTCTCAACGACCTGGAGATTGTCCTTAATTCCTTAATTTCTTCTCAGCTGGATTATTGTAATGCTCTATATTTGGGAATTAGCCAGTCATCCTTGTCCCGATTGTAGCTGGTGCAGAATGCGGCTACTAGACTACGGACTGGTACCAGTAAGAGAGACAGCATCACACCTGTTCCAGCGTCCCTGCATTGGCTACCGGTCAAGTATAGGACTGAGTTTAAGGTGTTTTTTTTAATTGGTTTTTAAAGCTTTACACAGCCTGGTGCCCCAGTACATCTCTGAGCTCCTCTGCCTCTTTTCCAACCCCAGATCTCTCAGATCCTCAGACCAGCTGCTCTTGGCTGTCCCGCATTCAAGGCTAAGGTGTAAGGGCGATTGTAACTGCGTTTACAGTAGCTTACTCCAAAGCTTTGGAACAGTTTACCATTTTCAGTGTTCCCCCTCTGTAGACACTTTTTTTTTTAAAGGCTAAACTTAATTGATTTCTCAGGCCTTTGAGTGCCCTTAATGGGTTTTATGCCTTACTTTTACACCAATGCTTTTTTTTTTTAAGTCTACTTTAATTATTTATTTGTGTATAGGATAGTATTTTTATGCTGGCTACTATGTTTTACCATGTGATTTTATTCTGTTATTCTGTTGTTATTTATTAAATTATTGTACAGCACCTTAGTCAGCTCTGGGTTTTTAAATGTGCTTTATCAATAAACTTGATTTGATAACCCCTGAACAGGGGTGTTGTAAATTCTTGTCATGTGACAGATGTGTGTGAAATCGGTAAAGCCTGCTAGAATGCATACATTTTCGTGGCAATTGACTCCCTCATCAGTTCTCACCACTGTCCCGACATCAATATACACACCAAGGTTCCCTCAGACAAATGAGACAAATAAATTAACACAGAGCCTTATGGCTATACCAGCCACTTATAGGCCACACCATACATCTGTTGACGATGCTAAAGAAAGAGCTATGCTATACCTGAACCCCAATGAGTCAAATTCATCCAATGCACCAACTGTGCGCTAACTGTAGTTGCTTCAGTTAATTTAAGTTAAAGGAATAGTTTGACATTTGGGGAAATACACAATTGATACCACTCTTATGTCTGTACGGTAAATATGAAGGTACTGTCAGCAGCCAATTAACCCATAAGCTTAGCACAAAGACTTAAAACAAGGAGCTAGTCTGGCTCTGTCCAAAGGTAACAAAATTTGGATACCAGATTTGGATACAAATCTCACTAATTAACATGTTATATCTCATTTAATTCCAAAAACCAAAGTCTAGAAAAATTACTTTGTGGCTTTATCTTTCGGACTATTTCTTGGCCAGGCGCAGTAACTTCCTGTAGCCTTTTTGTCACGTCACCCCCCGTCTGTGTCTGCGTCTGACTGGCGTATATTATTAACAGGAAAATGACAACCATGTGACTGGGACATTACCACTATGAAGATGAAGGAAAGGAGAATGAGAATAAGAATTCTTACACACCAGCAATCAATTAGTTATAGTACAATTTGACAGTTTGGGATTTTGGAACGAAATCCTTTATTAAAAACACAGGTGTGTGATTGTGTTTAATTTAACATATTTGTCAGAGACCATGTACAAAAAGCTCGAACAGAGGTGGGCGATGCTTTGTACCAGATTTAGCTACAAACAATAATACAATAAATAGTAACCGCATAGTGTGACAGTCATGAATTAAGAGTTTTGTTAAATGCTGCTTGGCCAATGATGGACAGACATTGGTTGTTATAGGAATCAAACATGCTAACTTTGTGTCTGTGTCAGTGTCTGTAACAACTAAGCTACCCAACCAGCTCACCAACGATGCCGTGGGTCCCCATGGATGGTCTACCAGCCAGGCAGACCATCTTAGTGGTTGCTTATCACTCAACGCGGGCTAACAGGCTCATGTCTGTTTTTTAGTGCTTTCGTGCGACCAGATAGGACAAGGACAGACAGAGGTTGTTGTGGCCTTTTGGAGTTATCAATCATTGTTGCTCAGGTGGAATGGGTTGGAAAACAGGTTGCTCTGCCTTCCTCATGAGGTGTGTTTTAAAGATTATTCCCAAAGGATGGTGCTCAGATTACAGCAGTAAACAGCAACCATACAAAACAGCAGTTTGAGGTGTGTTTTTAGATGTGTGAGTCTAGATATCAGTGTTTTTAAAGAGCGAAAAGCAGTAAGAGATAATTATTAAATAGATGAAGTGCAGATTGCTGTCTTCATTACTACATTTGTTTCAGAGTCATCCAATTGGATTGCACCAACTATTTGTAAATCCATTACTAGGTGTGTGTGTGTGTTCCTAATGTCTTAGTAAGTACTAGTTAGTTTCAAAATAGAGATGAACTAAATCAGGTTGCACCATAAAACTTAAGAAATGTCTTAGCTATTCAAGACTAGTAATGAGTAAACTGCAGCGCCATCCAATTAACGTTGTGCAAACAGGAAGTAATTGTAGCATCACAAACTGTAACATAACATTAACTGCAGAAAATAACAGTTGATACATATATATTATACTTAACTGCTAATCCCTTGTAAATGTAGGTATGACTTTGTCTTATTTATATTTGCATACATGGAGAAATATGTTTAGAGTTAGTGGTATTTATGCTGTTTGAAGAGAGTGGGAAATATCCAATTTTGCTAACTAACACTATTTAGCTAGCAAGTCATTTAGTCTGACTTTATTAGCATTATGTTTTGTAATTGGAGGAATATTGTTTAATTTTTGTGAAATGTTATTTCAAATCTTAGATTTCATCATTATTAAACAGCATTTTTATCAAGTGCTAGGGTAGTTATATCAACCATATCCCATTACCTCCTAAATGGGCTAACTTATTAGTAAGCTAACATTCACTTTGTCAGTTTGTACAGTTAGCTATGTAACAGTAACACCCACCAATAGTTACTGGGAGTAAGTATTTATTAATAACTAATCTCCACTTAGAAACTAATTTGTAAGGTGCAAGCTTCCTTTGAAATTATAAGTGTTTTATTTATATATGCATACATGGAGAAATATGTGTTTTTCAGAGTTAACACTAGAAGCATAGTCTTCATTTAGAATGAGGGGGAAATATGCGATTAAGCTAACCTAACTGACATTATTTGGTCATTTAGTTATTGGTGTAATTTGAGGTATGTTTTGTGTATTTAATTAAAAGCTTACCCAGTTTACATCACTACAACACCAATTTGATCAAGTGTTACATATATCGACCATATTCTATTAACTCTTCAATGTAAATGGGTTAGGTAACTGCTATACTGTGTATTAGCTAATGTTAGCTTTGTAGCTATGTAACAGTTAAACCTGGCAGTTACTGGGAGTAAATATTTAGTAATAACTAATCTCTACGTAAGAACTCATTTGTGTGGTGCAAGTTTCCTTTGTAAATGTACCTTCTTTTTCTCTTCAAACTAAATGGGTTAAGAGCTGTATATTTGCAACCTTACATTAGCTTTATCAGTTGGTTTGTTTTAATTAGATGTGTAACAGTTGCATCTGGCACTTACTGGATGTAGATTTTTATTAATTAAGAAGTGTGGTGCCAACCATATAGATTAATTAATTTGATTTTTATTCATGTATTTTGTTATGCTTTATTCACAAAGACCATGTAACCTAACCTGTTTTTTAATTTAGTGATGTGTAAATCTCTACTTAGTAAATACTTAGGCTTAAGTTTTAACTGCTGGTGCATGCGTCTCTTGATTATTACTACAAAATCCAGTTTACCAAACAGGCATGCGTATATAACCTTTATTAAATCAGAATCTCATTTAGATCAAGATCTCTTTTGCAAGAGACCTGAGTCCGCAGAAGAAATATGAGATAAGACACATAACAAAACATCATGACATTTTGTTATATAAAAACAAAAAATATCCAAAACACATTCTGTTGACTTTTGGCAGGAATATGTGGTTCGATTTTTAAAGGATTTTAACTAGAATTTAATCATGATAACACATAGTTCATGTCTTAGATTAGCATTTCCACCATTCCACTAGTCACTTTTTCATTATGTAAGCATTTTATC
Source organism: Siniperca chuatsi (assembly GCF_020085105.1). Classification (NCBI taxonomy): domain Eukaryota; kingdom Metazoa; phylum Chordata; class Actinopteri; order Centrarchiformes; family Sinipercidae; genus Siniperca; species Siniperca chuatsi. Next base: position 27,558,080 of record NC_058045.1, on the reverse strand, counting down.
AGTTAAAACTGATTTCCAAGTGTCTGGTCTCAGGGGTTTTCAGAATTGTGAATTGCTGCCATGTGACATATGTGTGTGAATACAGTAAAGGCTGCTAGAATGCAAATTAAATGTTATTTTAGTGCCAGCTGATTGCCTCGCTGTGTTTTCACTAGTAGTCTGTCATCAAAAAACACTCAAGACACCCTTGGACGGAGACGCTCGAATGTCAATAATGCCACAAACACTCACTAATCCCATTGCCATCCTCCCCCTCCCTCCCTCCTCTCCCCCTCTCTGAAATATCATCATGCTGCAAGGCAAAGTTCTAGTGACATTTAATTAGGGAGTTTTCCTCTCATGTTGGGGTCCGGGGAAAGAACATGCTCTCAGCTGACTTCTCAACGTTGTTTGTTCACTGTTAAATACTCTTCAGTTAATGTAACCTCTTGTGTCTCTCCCCTCCTCTGTTTCTAATTCAACAGTTTGTGTGCTGTACACTCAAGGAATAGCCAACAGGGAATGGAGAGAGGTGAGTACAGAGGTGGGGGAATCAACCAGTGAATACTTCCAAGGAGCTTAAATGGCAGCAATACAGCATTTCAGCAAGTCATATTGAAGGAATACAATACGTTTCTAGAGAAGCTGGCCTGTTTGCCAGCTTACAGTATCTGTTAAATTATAAGGCAAACATTGGCGATTTGCATGATCGCATTTAGTTGCTGCTTCACGTTTGACAAAAAAATTGTCGTTTGCAAATTGAAGATTCTTTTGCGAGTCCTAGAGTGTTCTGGTATGCCTGTATCGGCATTGTTTTAAGAAGTGAAACATGGCGCAAATGAACGAGAGATAGGGATCCCGCATATTGCAGCTTGCAAATTTTGTGAAACGGGCTCCAGGTATTTGTTGAAAATTTAAAAAAATCTATGCAACCTTTGGGAAGTTTTTCCATGGGTCCATTTTGGATTTGGGACCCATGAAGTCCCAATACCCTACTAGCATGTTTAGCCAGTATCAATCACTCGACTTGGTTAGTTAGTAAGAGTAAATAACTAAGTGAGCATGTCAAATGATCACATGACAATTGCAAACCATATTCAAACCTGTAATGTTCATTTCCAAAAAACAAAATAATTTGATGGATGAAAAATTGATAAAAAAGTTGGCTATTCTAATGGGGCAAAACTGTTTGGCCTGAGTGTGGCATTGGGAGGAAAAGGCCATGTTGTTATCTACATCAAATAGGTTGATCCTCTATACAGATCCTCTCAGACTCAGCTTGTCAGAATCAGTACTTAATTAAGACTTGACTCAACTTTCACCAGTCTAAGTTGTCAGCTTCAGGTGACAGTGTTTTTTAGTTTTTTTTTTTTTAAACACTTTATTAAACACAAAATTGTGACAGTGTCAACAACACAAAGCTAGTATTTATTATAGGACTGTAGTACTGGATTGTATTACATTATACAGGGCTTACTATTTTTCAGCCAGTAATCAAACATCACCTGTCTCATTTCTCTTCTAGTTTGGCAGGACAGAAGTCATAGACAACACCCTCAACCCTGACTTTGTCCGCAAATTCATCCTGGACTATTTCTTTGAGGAGAGGCAGAATCTACGCTTTGACCTGTGAGTTAACAATTGGCTTATGCGTGTTGGGGTGTGTGTGTGTGTTGTGCAGGCGTGTGTGAGAGTGCTGCTCTATGTGGAGCAAAGTTGAGCTAAGACTGAAATATTCATGGTCTGTGCAGAGGGAGATGTAAGTCTTCTCCCTTTTTAAATAAAAGACAAGTTTTTCACCAGCATTTCCATTTGAATTCATCTCATTCATACAATGCTTTGAGACAAAAGAGGGCCAGGTGCACACAGTGAATCAAACACTTTGCATTTTGTGATGATTATGATCTATTTTCAGTATTAGACATTTAATTAATTTTAATTTAACAATTAATTTTAAGTGACCAAGAATCTGAACTCCTGCCCTATTTAATTTGATTCAATTTTTGTAAAATGTTTTTAATTAGAACATTTTCAACATTGTTTTTTTTATACATTTGAATCATGTTTTAGGATGCTGTGCAGACAAAAAGCCCTTATGAAAGTAACAAATGACCTCCTTTCAACAGCAGATGCAGGAGATTGCTCAGTCTTAATCCTTTTAGACCTAAGTGCGGCTTTTGACACAGTTGATCATACAATTTTAATTGACTGCCTTAAGCACTGGGTGGGTCAGCACAGAGTTTTCTTAGACCTTAATTTTCAAATCGAACCTGCCCTGATTCTTCAGCTACCACAGCCGACAACAAACACCTCTGGGGTCCCTCAGAGCTAATTTTGAGGCCTCATCATGTTCTTTCTCTTCATGCATTTTTATTTTGTAGTATCATTTTGTTAACATAATTTGCAATGTGTATTTTCATGAATATTCAGAAGATTCAGTTGTGTAAGTTTGTGTTGTATGAGGCAACACAAACTCACTTTTAAAAAAGTGCATAGATATAAGAGTTGGATGTTCCTAAACTTTCTAACCCTCAAAATGACCTCCTAGCTCCTGAAATTTGATCTAAAAGGTTTTGGCACTCCTCCATCCAGTGAACTGAAATCTGTAAAACAATAGTTACTTTTGAAGGTCATACTGCACTTTTGACCTATTAACTTCATTATTTAGTCAGAGAAATGTCGAGGAATTGACCATTTACAACAAATGGTTACACAGTTAGATTTGGCGGACGAGGCTCTGCTCTTTGAGGGAGCTCTCAAAGAATCTGAGCAGCAGCGAGCATTTGAATTCCTCCTTAATAAAGACATGTACATTAAGTCTTAGTTAAATCAACAATACCAAAAATATAGCACGTAAGGTTAGATTAAGTCACTGAAGTGGTCAGAACGTTTGTGTAATCTAGCTGGTTGTTAAATCGGCAACAATGCTTAATGGCTAGAAAGTGAGTGAGCCGTGCATGTGATGTGATTGACATACAGTTAGAATATTGTCCTGATTGGTTCAGGTGTCTTGAGACCGACAGATTTCCCAATGTGTTCTGGTGTAGGACAGAAAAGCATTTATTGTAGATAATAATAGAATATTTACACGTTCTTTTGTCCACATCAGATTCACCTGTATTTTGAGTCATGGTTTTGTGGTGCTGTTAAGTTATATTTCCTCATGTAGCCCTAAAAGTTGAGCTGTCCAAGTAATTATGATAATCTGGATTTTTCTCTATTGTGTTGTAGCCTCACACGTATTCACTGTATTTTCCCGTGATAGCTCATGAAATATGGAATGGCTCTTTTGTTTGTTTACTTGTTGGCCTGTCAGCAGGGCCACATGCTGCTTACAAGCTGTGGGAGGTTACAGTGAAGGTCAAGGAGAGACTCTTTCCCGTTGGGTGTGTGTGTGTGCACAAACAGTGCATTTTATTTAAGTTGTGTACACAGTCTGGGTCAGACAAAGTGTGTGTCTATCCTTTTAGGCACGAAAGCATGTGTATTCAGGTTTTTGTTTGGACTTTTGGGGAAGAACAGTGTGTGTGTATAAAGAGGGATATTATAAAGAGGGATATTCGTGTGTGTGTGTGTGTGTGTGTGTAAATCTGAGCATATGTGTGTTTGGACATTTATTTTTATTTATTTTTTAAGGGCGTGTGTGTGTTTTAATTTCTGTTCATGTGAGCATGCCTGTTCAGCTTTTTGTGTGCTTGGCAAGGCAAGTACGAATAATTGGTGTGATATATTGTATGTGTTTGTGTGTTTGTGTGTTTGTGTGTGTGCATATGGTTTCAGTGTGTGTTTGTTTCACCATCTGCATGTACATTCCCGTATACTAAAGGGAATGTAGTGCTGACTTTGCCAGAGTATCATGCAAGATGTTAAAAGCTGACAAGCAGTGGAGAGAGGGGATGGAGGATTTGTGCGTGTGTGTGTGTGTGTGTGGCCTGGCCGACTACCTGCAGGGCTCATTGTGAGTGGGTGAGCATCAGGCCCCCTCGTTACTGTCCTCTGGGCTGATGGCCCTACTATCACTTGCAGCGAGGACATGGCTTACCCCAGCCCACACACACATGCCTGCCCTCAGAACAAGAAAAATGTCCTCAAAAACACACACACTTGCTCACATACATTTACATGTTGCTTCTCAGGCATTCTCTGCATTCATGTTTGAGCTGTAACATCCACACATTTCTCAGATTTCTCATTACATTACTAGTGGTTACTCCTGCACTCCTCAGCTTCTGTCCTGAGGTCTGGAAGTCTTTTTACTGTAGCTCCCGCAGCTCCCACAGCCCTTCATTACCTCCAACCTCCCTCACTTCCACTCAATGCTTCACATCCCTTCAGGACAGCCAGCACCAAGCTCCCCGCAAACCGCCAGTATAGCTACTGCTGAACCATCCCACACTCTCTTTACCCCAAAGCCACGACACAATTTGCTTCCTCTGCTGCTATCTGTGCCTGGAAATCCTGTTAACCCTCATCTCACTGCCAGCCATGTTCAGTGCTCATCTTAGCTTATTTTTTGCTGGGGTTGATTTTGCTTTTTTATTGTTTTTTGGGGGGAATTTAAACTTGAGATGCTCACTGACGTCAGTGGAAGCCCCTCGGGTGGATGGTTGTCTAATCAAGTGTGGCAAATTGGATCAGACCTCCAAAATGAAGTGTAATACCCTCCTAAAAGGAATAAAAGAAGGATATAGCTGTATTAAATTTGTTTATTTCACTGAATTGAAGATATTTCTTCTAGAGAATACATGTCTTTTTCTTGATTTTATCTTTAAACCAGATAAATCACAAAATACCTTGTCATTTATGACAAATTACTCTACTGCAATCAAAATCTGCTGAAAATAAGTGGGTTTTTTTTTTTGGTTTCACCATTTAGTTTTTTTTCCTTGTCAAGATAATATAACACAAATAGATCCAGGATCCAATAAGAACCAAAATCAGAAACATTGAAATCTAAACCCAATACACAGCCATAATGTCCTGTGATTCTAAGTATGACAGACATCAAGATGTTTAAAAAAAAAATGTATTTCAAGCAACAAATCATTAATTTACATTTGAATTGTGGAAAATCTGACCAGTATTTTGTATGAAAGAGATCTGAAAATGATTAAGAGTCCCACTCTTCAAGAATGCAAACTTTTGTATCAGCAATACACACTTTTTTCATATCCCTCGTGTAAATATTCATTACATTACATTCATTTGGCAGATGTTTTTTGTCAAAGGTGACATACAATAAGTGGATTCAAACTCCTCAGAAACAGCTACATGGCCTAAAAATTGGAAGTGCATTTAAAAACTCACGCATCAAATTGAAAATGCATGGTAGGCTACAGACAGAATTAATTAAAATAAAATACAGCATGCAAGAGAAAAATAATGGCTTATTTATGTATGTACATGTACACACACCTTAGAATTCACCATTCACCACAATTCACCATTTTTCTGGCCCAAATAACGATTAAAAAATCGTCGCCCATTGGCAGCTAGATAGGCTTTGCCGATTGATTAAATTCTCAATTAAATTGACAATTGGCCCAAGCCCACCGTATTTATGGTTAAATACCATGTTCAGGATGCACCAAATATGTGCTAATAAAACATTTGTGTAGCATCTTGCATCAGTCAGTATAAAGGCTTTATGAAGGTTTCGTAAAGCTGTTAGAAAACTGAGCTCAAGTGTCAGTGTGCTGTCGTCTGTTGTTTGCCGGCCCCGTTTGTTTGTGTGCAATCATTAGTCATCATTGCTCAGTTCAAACGGAGCTCTGAGCAGCCACTCCCCCCCGCAAGACAGACAGCACAGGACCAGGAGAAATCCTGTCTGGCCCAGTGCCGATGCAGAGTGATGTCATCCACATAAACACACACACACATCCAGTCACACAAAGCAAATGTGCACTCACGAGGCGCCGTGGGGCATCTACTCCTGCAAACACTCCCGTGTGTGTGCGTGTGTTTGTGAGTATGAACATGTGCAGCCAAATCATCATACATATAACAGTAATATGTTTTTCTTCCGCTCTGTCTCTGTCTCTCTCTGTCTGCCTGTCTCTCATTATTAAATAAGATTAAATGAATAATTTATGAACATTTGGGAGTGACAGAGGCAAGTGGCGAATAGAACATGAAGTGCACCTGTGCATTTTGCCGGCAGCATGTTGCATAACAGCAGCGTGTTTCCTTGCTCTTATGGAATTATATTAGTAACAGCACTGTATTGGAGCCCCTCGCCCCCTCACATAGTGACACAGTGTCTCCCAGTTTTGTCAGCGGGCGCCTTATCGTACATGGCATGCTGTCTGTAGAAAGAGACACTCAGGCTCTCCCATTTACACACTCCGCTGCACGCTGTTGCACACACACCACACGCACATTAACACACCTGAGACACAGAGGAAGGTGACGGGTTATGGGAAGTAAATAAAGCTGGATAAATTGCTCTCCGGAGAGGCGAGTGGATCACATCGTCTGCACAACGTAGATGTTACTTATGGTTTTTTTGACTAATGTTCCTGCATAGGATGGAGATGAAGTGTGTCAGCCGGAGAGAAGCTATGATTGTTGAATCCTTATACCAATTATTTTGTAAACCCAGCAGTGCTGTTAGGTGGAAGTCATATCATATAAAAACATCTATTGTTTCAAATTGGCAACTATAAGCTTAGTGGACAAAAAGAACATTTTGTATGCTTTAAAGGGGAACTCGATTTTACACATCAGAGTCTGTTTACAGGAAGTACTGCCCCAAGTGATGTCACTTAAAGTTGGGGCTGAAGACCAAGTCTGGGGGTTAGAAAGTTAGAAAGAAGTGAGCTTACCAGACCTCTGTTTCCTGCTCCTCATCTCTGCTTGAGGCTAGCTGCTCGAGGCTACCATAGCCGCTATTAGCATAACACACCCAAATTTCAGACCAAACTGTCAGCAGTTGAGTTGCATTGTGGGTAATGTAGGTGCTTTTTGTTTTTTACTGTCCATTGTGAGTCAGACAATGTTATAGGGGTGCTAGGTTAAATTGGTGAAGTACACTTTTAATGCATCGGTCAGAAATAATTTCTCCAAGTTTTGTCAAAACTAGATCATAGTCTGATGCTGCATGTCACAGATGGATGACTGACTATATAATGTAGTGATTGCCTTTTGCCGCTTTCAGTTTTGGCGAAGTAGTGTGTAAAATGAAGCGCACCACCTGTCCTGTCAGAATGAGAACCAGAATAAGCTTAATTGGCCAAGTATGTTGACACGCACAAGGAATTTGATTCCACTGGTCAGCAGCTCTCAATGTACTGACACACAGTGCTGAAAACAAATGTATAGTCAGATCGCTACAAAGACAACATAGCTAACAAAGATAAGCATAAACATAGGTATTATGTATAGGTGAGTAGGTATGAAAATAGATAAACAACAAAAACACAGTATCTTTTATACAGGTGGAATTGTTACTGAAAACTCCAGGGTTGTAGTCTGGTTGTGCTGTGTTACAAGTAGTTCTAAGAAGCAGTGCAAAGAATACTGGAATAGACATGCTTAGACATTGCTACTACGATGTACATACATACTTGGAATAACCTCCCGGATGACCTTTAGCACTGACCGTCAATCCACCCATTATCTATACATGCTTATCCTTTGCAGGGAACCATGTTTAATCCAGTTTTAATCCAACTCTTTCAGTGTTTCCTGTAACTGAACTTTTGTCTCCACTTTCATTTTCTTATTACAATGTCATACTACTGCAATATTTTAAATTTGTTATTTTTCAGTGATATATCTCCTTAATTATTCTTTCATCTCATTTTCTTTTTATATCTTTTATACAAACTGTAAACCACCTAGTTGAACCCGGGATCGCCGTGTATCTTCCACAATATGCAGCTGAATCACGTGCTTCTCAGTTTGAGGAGGAGGAAAAAAGGGATTGGAGCACACTGATTGATTTGCGGTTTTTAACTGTGCAAACATACTAACGTTTCGACACTACTGTGTCTTCATCAGAGTCAAAATGGACATTTTGAGTTGCAAATCAATCTGTGTGCTCCAGTCTCTTTTTTCCCTTGGATGTGAACCACCTAATATTGCCATTGTGTATGAAATGTCAACTTAAAAGCAACTGCTACTAAAACATCAATACTTTAAATTGGAAAATTGAATATTTGCTTTGTTAAGTGTTAAGATTTTCAGCCATTAATGATACCAAGGCCACTGATGTTGTTGTACCCTCATGCATGAAATCGGATCAGTAAAGCTTTCGGTGCCGTAATCACAAGCCTACTTTAAACCTGAACGGCTTCTTTGCAGTGATTAGCGGAGAAGCGCCTTGCATTAATGGTAGGTGATGAGGGAGAGAAGCTTTTGCCATAGACTACTAATTTGTTTTCTGGCAGCCTTTCAGTTACAGACCTGCTGCTCAAACCTTTCAGCCTATCACGGCCCCGCTCTGATGTGTCATCTCTTCTCTTCTCTGCAGGTATGATTTAGACTGCAAGAGCGACAACCTCTCTAAACATGTGAGTGTCTCCTTCACCTCAGCTGTTCAACAATCAGTGATGCATTCATGGAAATATTATTATACAGCCAAATGTTTACCGTTCCAGTACAATAGCAGCCTGATTTGAATCGGAATGAGCATGAACAGGAAAGCAATGGTGTTGCCATTTAAACTCTCATAAAGAAAAGACTCAGGATTTTTGTGGCCCATACCAAAGACATTCAGGTGGTTTTTACACCACAGTTTCTGTCTTAAATATATCTTTGGGTACTTTAAGAGTTTGACTATTTTTCTAACTTATTCAGATTTAGATGAACTTGTGGTTGCCTTTTTTTTTTTTATCCTTGTGAGGTCTGAAGGAAATCTCTGTGATCAGCGTGTTGCTCCTCTCAAAAGTAGTGTAGTAATTGTCTTTATAGATAAATGTCTAATTTAGCAAGAGTTTTCATTTATATTGATAAAAAACAGAGAAAAGAAGTGTTTGACCAAGACCACGATCTTTACCAAAGCTGAACCAAGTGCAAATGAAACACGTTGTCAGTGAATATTTAGCAGTATCAACATTTTACAACTTGCCAGGTACTGTACATTCATTAACAACATTTCCTCATTATGTTGATAAAAAACATAATTCAGATGGCATTATGTTTCCTAAAAAGGTGGATTTGCTGTGGCAAATTAGTAGTATATAAATGTAATGTAATGAGGTTTGTTGGTTCGCGAATGTTTACTTTTTTTTTTCTTACTTAAATGATTAAATGATTAATCGAATATGATTTTTTATTTTGTTTTTTCGATTGGCAGCCATGGGATTTACAGGAGAATTTCAAATACTCTACACATGCCTTGCCCTGTCTTGAAAATTATATATTCTACGAAAATAAATACATAAATACATTTTAAAAGAAGGAAAAGAAGAAGAATTTCAAATCTACAATTCTACAAATGTCTAAAACACAAATATTTGAGACAACTGTCAGCTAACAGGCTTTAATAAAGAGATGAGATTATATCAGCTTTGTCATTCTTTATCAGATGTCTGTTTGGTTCTGCTTATGCTCTTTCTCATGAGTGCAGTTTTGCAAACATCCTGCCACTGCTGATGATGGATTGCAGCTTAAAGTTACTCCCAAACACTAGGCAGCCTGCCTTTGTTGGTCAAGCTCTACCTCCATCTTGATTTAAAACCTATAACTTCAGATTTCACTGCCCTACAGCCCCATCCTTCACTTTCAGTTCAAACAGAAGCTCCAACAGCACCCTGCTCCAGTTCTGTCTATAATCCAGGCTCCATCTCCACCCCCAGCCCCTTTCCTATTACCCGGCCTCCTACTTATTGCCAACTGCAGGCAGAGTTCTTTTCCTCAGCCCCAACCACAGCTTGCCCCCGGGCTTCTATTGAGAGCACTGAGCAATGTGAGCGTAGCAACTCACTCTCAGCATGAAGGCTGAGGACGCTTGGATGCGTCCTGTCGTCGCTGTGGATGTGTGGGATTCGAGATCTGGCACGCATTGATGGCTCCATTGTCTGAGCAAAGTCCATCCCCAGTCGCATGGCTTTAAATAACAGAAAATGGGGGGGGGGATGCACACAAGTACAGTATCTCTCTTGGCAGCTTCAGTGGCAGCGTTTGAGGATGCCTCCTTCCTCCCATCACAGCAGACGTTTTTCTGTGCCATATGGTTTGCATACCTTGTGCAGATATGGCTGCAGGGGAAGATGTGCATATAGGAAAATCAAATTAAGGGCTGGGTATCCTGTTTCCTAGTAGATGAAGTAGATGTTGCTTTTTCATTCGCTTGTCACGGCCCTGTGCACAATTCTTGATTTTACTACTGTTTAGTGTTGTGGTAAAATGCACCAATATCCTTCTTGCAAACAGTAATCTCATTTCAAAGTCTTTATTAATTATTTTAAACTTGATAATTAGCAAGTGAATACAGGCAGAGAAATATCTTCTTTGTTTGCAGGCAGCAATTAAGTTAACTGGCTGTGTGTTTCCCCATGACTATTTGAAAGCAGTCAGGATTTTACTGCAAACGTTTATTCCCCTTATTAAATGTACTATTGCTAGAAAAGCTGTTTTTGTGACTTTTTATCTTCATTAGACTCTTCAAAGTTGTGAGCCAAAAAAGACTTGATTGCCTGCACCAGTGGACAGTGATTCCTTACCTGGGGTTCAGGGATCTGAAGATAAATCTTAAGGGTCGTGAGATGATGCTCCACAAATCTCATTTTTTCTGTTTTTTCTGTAATCTTTTGCTTTTTTTCTGGTGAAATGCTGAATAGCTTCACCTCCCATTTCAAAGGAAACAATCTGAAAAGTTTAGAGGGAGAAAAACACTCTTAGGTGGAACTACTCACCACTCAAACACATACTATATGCATCCAGTAATGAGGGGTAGTAGTAAACTGCTACTGCTTTATTTTAGGGGGTTACAAGCCAAAATAACCTTTGACTAGCCATAAAAGTAAATTCTGGTATTTGTCAATGTCGCTATTATTCTCATACTTTTGTCTATTATAACTGTTGGTCCTCCTCTCCTAAATGTTTGGGAAACGCACCAAACACCAATGTTAACATGGGTCCTTTTTTAACTTGCTGCAGCACTTGGACAGTTTCACTTTAAGGACATGGACATGGTCTGTATATTAAAGGCCTAATGAGCAGACGGACTTCAAGAAGGAATGTAGGACTTCAACTGTGATCTTTTTTATTTGGAGATACCCTCCTAACCTTTTTTTTTTTCCTGCCACCACTGAGCCTGTTAATCTGAAGCGCCTCAGCCTCTAGCCTTAGATTTCTGAGGCGTAGCAGGCGCTGAACTGGGCTGCTAGCTAGCGGCACACTTCTTATGGAAAGGCCAGAGCGTTTTTTGTCATCTCTTTTTGTTTCAAGACCTCGGCTGGGGGAGAAATTTGCTCAGCACTGGCAAAGATCTTTGGAGCAGCTTTCTGCCCGCCGGACTCAACACGGCTCATCTGTCAAGCACTCTTACGCACACACATGGTCACGCACACGTGCATACACAGTCTGGTAGGGGAGGCCTCAGTATCAGTGCGTGAACAATCATTCCTTGGCTGTTGTAAACAGGCTTTTTTTCCTTGCCTCTCCTCTCTCAGCTTTGCTCTTCTTGCTGGCCAAAGGCTCCTCCTCCCCAAACCGAATCCTCTCTTGTAGTCACCCTAGAGTGATCAACATGGACACAGGATCCTCTGCTCGCTGGACTTCAGTGTCAATGTGCAAAATATACATAGAAAAGGGAAAGGAAGCCATTCGATGCCAAAAATATATTGATTGACAAAGATATTGTGATTCAAAAGTGGCAGGAGGGTTGCTACTAATTATTATTTTCAATACAGCTTAATCTGCTGATTTAAATTCTCAGGTAATCAATAAATAATTTTGTTTATAAGATGTCAGAAATTTGTGAAAAATGCCCATTATAATTTATAATAAACTTTATTGTGAAAATAAACAGGAAGAAGAGACACTTCATAACAATGAACTCAGTTTATATAGACACACATACACTCAAACACTTTGAGTTTTCATATAGGTAACACTGTTTTTGCTTTAGCATGGTGCGTTTGGAACAGTGAACCTTATATGCCAAATGAAGAAATATCCACAACATCTTAATGAATGTTTCTCTCTGCAACTCAGCCCTTCAAATGCTCAATGCTCTTCCACTTCTAAATGTTTTCTTTATTTCTGTTTCATGTGTTTACTTGTATGTTTTTCACACATGCAGGACTTCCTGGGCCAGGCGTTCTGTACGCTAGGTGAGATAGTCGGCTCCCTGGGAAGCCGCTTGGAAAAACCTTTGATGTAAGTAGTACACGTTACCATGCACAAACAAACAAACACACTCACTGCTATTCTAATTGAAAGAGAAGGGGTAAAAGGCTTGAGCCACTATCATTAGGTGCCACAAAAAGCTGTTTGGGCTCATGTTTTAATTTTAGATTCTGTTCAATTCAGTGGTATGAATTGAAAATCAGCACGTTATTTTAAGATCACTTGCCACTGTTTGTCTTTGAAGTGAAGCGAAGCAGGGGCATGAAAATGAGCCAAGATGTTGATGAAAGCGTACACTGTCTCCATCAGCCAAATGAGATGAATAGTTAAACAGCAGCAAGCCTAATGACAGACTGTAAACATGTTGAGATGGTAAACAGTGTGTAGAGAAAAGGGACAGTTCACCCAAAGGGAAGTTGCCAGTGGTGAGCTCCCAGCTCATTTTCTGAAGAAGCCTAAACTGAACTGAAGACTCAACTGAAGCCTAAAGAAATAATCAGGGACATTTTCATGTGAATAAATGTCTGATTTTGCTCTGTATTGCTGATTAGTATAACAAGATAGTGATCAAATATACAGTATAACCAGTTCATAAAAAAATTCATATTTGCTTTGTGTGGTTGGGCTTAGCTTGGAAACACCCTGTAGTGCATGTTTTCAGTCACTCTTTTTTTTGGCATAAACAGAGGAAGAACTGAGCAGTTAGCATGATCGCCTTTGTAGCTGAAGAGAAGAAGTGTGACCTGATTTTTAATAGTTTTGTTAATTTTGTACTGTATTGTGTTTAGGCAAAGTTCTTATACAGTTGCTTGTTTTAAGACTGGATTAAATAGGGAAGGTTTTTATAGAAAAATGTTTATAAATAAAGGATTTTGGTATGTACTGACACTTAAGAAAACATGTGGATCAACATATCATTACAACATATCATTACATACATATTATCAGGTCTCAAGTAGGTATTTTTATTGTATGTAAGTATCTATTGCATATAACTATTACGTAAAAAGTAAACAAATTCTATACCATATATCAATCAATCAAACATAGTAATACAGTAATACTGTAACGTCTGTGTGTGTGTCATACAGGTTAGTGTAGTGCAAAGTGCTTTACAGGTGACTGTAACTGACTACAGGAAACTAATAAGACTAATAATACAAAGAAACAGTAAAACAATCCACTAATTAACACCAAAAATACAAATAAAGAGATATTAGAAGATATAATAAAATAGTTAAATGAAAGACATAAAAACAATCAAATATACAAAAGACAAAAAACACTTAAATAAATAAGACAACTAATAGACGATACTGTAATCACTGCATACCTATCATCCCAAAACAAAAAGGAACTCATAAAACTTTAAAATTTTCTAAAGAATACAACCTTATTTAACAAAACTGATTTTAGCAAATGTAATCTACACCAGTGAAAGTTATTGCTGGCCATTCACAACAAATATACATACTGAGGGGAGACATCAAAGGCTCCTCATAAGGACCTGGACCAAGTTCTCAAAGTACAGTTCTTTGTTATACTACATTGATAAACTGAGTGGGAGTGTCGTGCATTATCTCAGCTGCACTGTAACTGTCCTCCAACACACTGAGCAGAACTGCAGCATCTTCTTGAGCTTAGTGAAGAGAACAATTTGTTGTTGCTTTTGTTTTCCTCCTGAGGCAACGAGCCATCAGTAGTCTGACCCTCGCCTCATCCCCTGTCACACACTGAACCTGTGTGTGTGTGTGTGTGTGTGTGTGTGTGTGAGAGAAGTGTACTGGCGTCTACACCCATGACTGTCTGTCTCTGTCAGTGTGTGTGTGGCAGAATCAATGAGCAGTTGCAGCTGAATGGGGCTGCTGAAGAATGACACAAGAAATATGATGTAAGAATGTGTTGCTGTTGCCGAGTTATGTAATCACCTCTGCCTGCAGTCATTCACTCAGAATTGGTGTGTGTGTGTGTGTGTGTGTGTGTGTGTGTGTGTGTGTGTGTGTCCATGTACACTATACCTGCATGTTTTATTTTTCATCCATTATTTTTAGATGTGAAGATATTTTTAGATATTCTTTATTATTCTGTAATGCATGTGTGCGTGTGCGCGCGTGTGTGTGTGTGTGTGTGTGTGTGTGTGTGTGTGTGTTTGTACTCACTCCGCTGCCTCCAAGTGAAACACACAAAAAAAAACATCTTAAGTCAAAAGCATCACACTTCTGCTCAGTCGAGTGGAGGCGGATCACAAAAATTAAGAGCAACAAAGACAACTGAGATGACAATATGCTCCAAACACACAAAACAATTTGATTGTAAGATTGTCACATTTTGTGTATGATACAAATGAACTTCAGTGACTAAGAACATTTCACAGCACAGTCTTTGTCACAGATATCTGTCATTAACTTTGTTTTGTTGCTGCTTTTGGTTGAGACTCTTAAATCATTTTCAGCAAATGTAGGACTTTTTAAACTTTTCTTACCATTGTGAGATAGGGCAATTTTGCTATTTTCTCATGAACTATTGCACTTATTTATATGAAAAACATGCCTCAAGTATCCTAAGATTGTCTATTACAACAATCCCATTGCCAGACAGAACGTTGATGTTGGACAATTCTGCAAAACCCCAAATTATGGTTGTCAGTTAACATGACAACAGGCTATATTTTCTTCTATTTCTACAATATTTTCACGTCAAATTATGGTTAAGGTATGGTTAATGTCAGGGAACGATTGTCATTATGGTTCAAAAAGCAAAAATAGCCAACACAAATTACAGGTCTGTGACAGGACATGTCTCCTGCAATAGAGTTGGAATGAGCTCCACCTCCCCAACCTCCACCCTTATTATCTTTCTCTACACTACTCCCTGCATTGGCTCTGAATGTTATTTCTTTTTTTTTTAAGCATGTTTGTGGGCATTTTATACCTTTTTTATTAGAAAGTATACAGTAAAGAGGTGACAGGAAATTATGGGAGAAAGAGGGTAAATGACGTGTAACAAAGGTTTCTGGCAAGAATCGAACCAGGGAGGTTTCAATCACAGTATATTGTGTGCATCTTAACGGCTAGGCCACCATGACGCCCCTATAAATTGGTATTTGATGTAAATTAGGATTGTCCAGTACAAATGAAAATTGTAGCGATACTAGGCTGTCTATAGAGCAACACACAATGGACACATCATGTAGCGTTGCATTATTTGTGCTCATTGATTGATGTCCCGGAGAGCTCACCAGCCGCACCGTACAGACAGAGGGAGAAGTCAAGGTACAGTAGCCGGGATGTGCCGATCCGAGTAGTGAATAGCAAAACTTTTCTGGAACATTGGTGTTGATCCAGACTGGGAAATAGGACACTGACAGAAAAAACAATGGATAGCAATAAAATACATAAAGACTGACAGGTTAACATATAAAACTTAACATAGTATGCACACTTCCAAAATAACAAACATTAACAAAGCAAACAAGACAATAAACAAAACAGAATTCATATGAAGAAATCAGTGTATTTTTCAAATACAAATCCAGATGCAGATAAAAAAAAAAAAACATTTCTGTTATTAAATACGATTTTACGGCTTTATTAGAAATATATAAGATATTTATTATCAGCACAAAAGGGTATTGTGGTCTAAAAACCCATTTCAGTGGAGACCATGTGCTGATGTTTTCAGCCTCACTCACCCTACACTCAACAGCCTCTCATCCACTCCTCCATCTTTCTAGTAACTCAGTTCTTCCTCTCTTTGCCTCTGTGACTCTATCCATGTCTTTCTTGTTCTCCCCTCCCCTCTCTCCCTGCCATTTTTTCATCTGCCCCCTTACTGAGCAAGCTCTCTGCTCGTACAGTGAATTAATTTCACTGAATGCTTCCCTATGCATCAAAGGACGGCGGTGTGTCTCAGGTGACGAAGGGTAGGGGGGATCAAAGCCTCACTGCCATTTGCCATCAGTTTCTCCACGTGTTGTTGTTCACTCTCTCTGCCGTTACTGGACAGTATTTAACCAAATGAAATTCTCTCCCCTTCCTCGTTCTGAATCAAGGCCTGGGGTCTGTGGCATTCATTTTGTCTATTTTTAGTGGTCAGTCTCCCTTGGCTTTATTGGCTGAATGTTATGCTTTGCCAGCTCAGGATGTAAACAAACATTGCAGCTGAAATGTCACTGAATGTGGTTACATTGTTTTGATGTTCTTTTTTTGAAGGGTTTTCATTCAGCATGAATTAATATTTATTTGGGCAATTTAGGCAATGAATGTGAGAGAGACTGAGAAGAAGAGACATTTCATTCCAGGTCTGCAGGGGTCTCATAGAATTTTACTTATTCAATTTGAGCATATAACTCATATTTTAACCACAGCATTATCTTACATGTTCATAGAGCTTGAATATTATTGTCATAAATACTTCAGCTTGCCTGAAACTATTATGTGTGGTGAATAAATACTAAATGAGGAAAAAGAAACAAGAAACACCGGTGCTTTGAGTATAGATTAGAATATATTAAACTCAGTGTCGGTACAGCAAAATTCAGTTTATCATCTAACCAGAAAACTCAAGCAGTAAAGTGCATATAAATATACTGTATATACAGTTGAATGAGGGATACTATGACATGTGCAGAATAAACAACAAACCACTATGGAGTATGTACAGTAGAATCAATGTAATTATGAAATATACAGTGTAAAAATAAGCTAGTATGTACTGTGTACAATGTAAAAATAAAGCCATTACGGTATGTACAGTTAAAAACGGGACAGTTTCCCTCTCAGTTAGATACAGATCAAGGGACAGTGCAAATACAGTTTGCTAATACATAGTGCTTCATGCAAACAGGGCTATATAGTGTAAATAGTTAATGTTAGAAAGTTAGAGTTTTTTGTTTTTAGGACATGAGAAGAAAATTAAAGAAACAAATGTATATAAAACTGAAAATTGAACTATACAATATAGTTTCTATAGACTCTTTTTAATTAGTTGTTTACTCTACATTACACTCTTATACCACCCAGACAGATTTTCCCTATAACTCTGTGGTTTCAAATCATTGTCCTACCTGTCACAAACCCATTGCTTGAGGCCTGTGTCTGCTTGAATGTAATGGGAATATTTTGGGGGGGGGTTTCTTGTTTTTTTTTTCTAGTGGGATTCCAGGGAAGAAATGTGGCACCATCATAGTGCGAGCAGAAGAGCTGAGCAACTGCAGGGTAAGAGTCCATTTGGTTCCCTTGTTGGTTCATTTGAAATAGAACTTTCACACTTTTCAGATACTTTCCTCTAATTAGCCAAACTTTCTGGTTCTTATATCTTACAAAGTGACAAGCCTGACCCATCTGGTACTCCTAACATAAGTGCTTTTCGACACAAGTCTGGATGTAATAAGTGGATTTTGCCATAAATATAATTTAAAATGCTGTTTTTATACAA
Source organism: Siniperca chuatsi (assembly GCF_020085105.1). NCBI lineage: Eukaryota > Metazoa > Chordata > Actinopteri > Centrarchiformes > Sinipercidae > Siniperca > Siniperca chuatsi. The sequence continues at coordinate 27,540,368 of NC_058045.1, read as the reverse complement.
GCTTAACTCATACACGATTGCCCTCCTGGACTAATAAAAACACACAGATGCACGCAGACACACACAAATACATTACAGTTTGTTAGGTTCACCTAGTTAAAACTAATGCAGTCTAATACAACAACCTTGCAAAAAATCCTACTTTCACCCCATTTAAATCAAGGAGGGTGGACAGAATATTACAAACGCCTCTCAGTATAACTCAATACAATTCAACAGCACCACAAACTATAGCCTGCAAAGGTCATACAGTTGAATCAACAAAAACTGAATAAGACCCACCTTCACGTAGGAGGGTCTTATTGCAGGGCTGTTGTATTATAAGGCAACTGAGTTTAGACATACATGCAGTATTTTATGTATTTTTAACACTTTCCTCAACACTTTCCTTAAGTGCATTTTAACACTGTTACTGTATTCCTTTAAGGATGCACCAAAGACATTATTTCTTAGACGCTAGCGTTTCTATAACACCAGATATTTGACTTCAATTACAGAACCAAGTGTATTATCTAAAAGCGTATTTTCTAAAAATACCGCTGTACTGCTGCAAGCCAGAAGAAGCATCAGGCACCATCACAGAATAGATACTGTGCTTTTAACAAGTTATGGTCACTTTAACAGATTTGTAGTAACTTTTGCACATTTTAGTCTCAGGCAAAAAACAAAAAACACTTTTGTTCATGGTGCTAGTTGTCAACCAGTGTAAGAGGACTGGTTTTCAGTTCAAGACACAGTGGACTGTTTGACACTGTTGTCATGTCTTAAGTTGGACTGTGTCTCTGTCTATTTGAATCACTTACTTTCAGAGTGGGGGGGTGTCAGCTCAAACATTTGGATGCTGTTAGAAAAAACTGCCATTTCTGAAAAAGTACCTCACCATTCTGGGCCCATTTTGTTGTTTGGTGGTGTTTTTGCCACCTGTAGATACATAACTTCACAACAAGATATTTCTAGTGAAGCTACAGTGAAGTATAATAGCAGATTTTTTTTCTTTTAGGTCAAAACATCAAACTGTGAATGTCACATTTTGGTGCCCTTCCTTCAAATCAAAGAGCAAGGGCTCTAAGCTGTCATTATGCTCCAAAATATGACATAAGGAGAGAAAACCTTTGTAAAAGAGGCAGAGACACCAATTTCTCTTCTACATACAACTGACATTGTTTTTTGTTCATCTCACAGTTTTGTGCTTTCCATCTACACACTGCATATAAACATACAGCTAAATGAAACAAGCTCACATCCATTTTTCAAGGTGCCTTCCAAAGGCATTCAAGGAAACTCTTAAGAACTAGAACACAGGGAAATTCATTGTTACGCTTACAAACACTTTATTGAAACATAACCCCTGCGCATCATTAATTATAGATTTCAGATTATATCACAGTAATAATATGTCAGAGTGGTCAGGGGTGAAACCGAGCCTGATTATCTTGCTTTAATTCTCTAGTCTTTGTTTTGGGGCAGGGGAAGATAACATTTTAATATCAGCTCCCAGAACTCAGTGGGTGAAAATATCCAAAATTTACACAAATACAATGTGTTATATCATTTTCATTAACATAGAAGTAATATTGAAATTGTGCCAGTCCTACATGATAATACAGAAATCAAAAAGATTAAGTTGACTTTTTTAAAATCAGAATCTTTCTCCAAAATGTATCTGTCACAGGAACAGAATGTAAAGCAGCTAATAAACAGAAGGATCTAAGGTGTAAACTGACAGAGATGGCACAGAGAAGCGGTGTACCACGCTTCATCATCCTTTTGACAAATATTACTTGTGATAGCAATTGGGCACGTGTTTTCATTTTTTAAGACCTGAGGCTGTGTAACGTCTATATTTTGGTTACTTCCCTCCTTTTAGGAGTCGGTGATGCTGCAGTTTTGTGGCAATAAGCTGGATAAGAAGGACTTCTTTGGAAAATCTGATCCTTTCCTCGTCTTTTACCGCAGTAACGAAGATGGATCGTAAGTTGACATGCAACTTACGTGGTATTTGTGGACATCAATTTCCTGTATTTACAAAAGCAGCTATCTCTGTTTTACATGCAGACACATACACAGCATGTAAAGATGCCTGAAATGCATATAGACTCTGAGTGTGATTTTTCATGCTCCAAAAAGCTCCCATAGAGAGGATATAAGGTCTAAACTGCTTATGTGATTTTACTTAATTCTTGGTGCTGTATATGTGACTAATGCCGTACAGCTGTTAACAGGAGAAATCAGCAGGAGGGATGAGCAGAGATAATAGGACAGAGTTGACAAGAGGAAAATAAAGGGAGGAAGCGATGGATAAGATGGAGTTAAGTGGAAACTGTGTGAGGAGGTAGCAGTTTCTTTGCCCCGCAGATGCTTTTATTCAAGTCGACTTCAGCATCTTAGTGAAGACACACATTCTCTTTTTGTGCAGCTGGGTATTTACTGATGCAGCCTAAATGTTCAGCCGCAGGGTATAACAGCAGCATGCTGCGGCTACAAAGAGCCAGACTAGGTGCCACATAAAAAAGAACAGGAAGCTGTTATTTCAGCTAAAGATCATGCTTTATTAAATACTTAAGATTACACCCCCCTTAATAACAAAGAAGAGGTGCACACATGGTTTTGTTTTTACCTTTAAAGTCCAGCTGAAATTAAACTGCATTTTTTTGTCTACTGCAGCATGCATATCTGCTGGGTTCTCCTTTGAGAGAAAAATCTGAAACCAAAAGGGAGAAATTTGTATTTTATATTTTTTGGTTTCAAGGTGTCGCACCCTATTTTTCGTGCTATTTTCACATTAATTCGACGGAATATCGTTACGGTATCTGTCTACGTAGATGGAGACCTTATTTCGATACAGCCAGTCAAATCTCGCATAAAGCAGTAACGTCAGCGTTCTGTCACAGGCATTTCAACTTTGGTGAGCTTGACCCGTGAATTTCCGTCACTGACTATTAGCTAGCCGTCTTTGAGGGTGTTTATGGGGACGGAGAGCTGGGGATCCAAAAATGGATGAAGCTTGTACCTTTTTTAGCTGTGTTGCTAAATTTAAAGGTAATTTATTTAACCTCCTCTGTCAGAGTAAAAAGTGTTCCACAAAAGAGCAATGGTTTGCAGACAGCTATAAGACAAAAGTTAGTGGTGTTATACGTCTCTTGAATAAACTGTTAAGTGACCAAGCTAAGCTGACGAGTTTGCTAACTTACTGTTAGCAAGCTTGTTAGCGCAGAGAACTTTATTTTCTCTCCATTAACTTTTTATTGAACAAAATGTCAGGGGGATGTAAACAGAACAGTGCAGAGAAAATGGAGAAAAGCTTTAGGAGCGATTGTGACGGACTAGCCCAGCTGGGCTGTCTTGTGAGTTAATGGTTAGCTCGCCAGCTACAGTAGTGCACCAACTCACCCGGCGAGTAGTCACTAAGTCACCAATCTTCCTGCCCCACATATTTTGCATGGGCAAGCAAATGTCACTTTGTAGTGTGACCACCGCATTACACTGACACTCTGGCAGCCTGCCAGCTGCTGTCAATCAAACACGCCCCTCCAGCCGACTGAGACAAAGAGGAGCATTTCTGATTTTTCCCCAAAGACCGTTTTTCTTCCTTTTAATAATAAAAAACTATTAACAATACATTGAAAAAACACGTTGACATTATTTTTGACTACAAAAAGGGACAACTAAATGTGATTTCAGTTGGACTTTAAGTTAAATTTTTAATCTGTTAACAGCTTTGTATGTCTCGCAGGTATACCATCTGCCATAAAACAGAAGTGGTGAAGAATACTCTGGATCCGGTGTGGCAGGCGTTTAAAATTCCTGTCAGGGCGCTGTGTAACGGAGACTATGACAGGTACAGTAGGAGAAAGTAGGAATCCCACAAACGCAAATATTTCACTCACAATGTTTACAGTTAGTAAAAAGAGCTATTTTGATATATAAATACTTTTTAGACATATGTTTGACATATACATAGGAATAGCAGAACAATTAACACAGGGACACGGGGAAAACCTGGAAAATGCATTTTTTATTTCACTCTGTCTTTAAGGGTGCAATCATATCTAGTGGCAGCTTTGCTTGCAAATACCAAGCTTCCCACCTGTTAGCTAAGGGATACAGTACTGAAAAGATAAGGCTGCTTGTGAGTGTTTACTTTAGCCAACAGTTTGAAATTTTACACTAACAAGCACTGACACCTTTAACTAGTACTGTACAAATTGACTCTACAAACTGTGCTACGATCTAGCAGCAGAAAGCTAAAGTTAGTCTTGCTTCCTCTTATTGAAAGTTTCATCAGTTCCTGTGTAAACTTGCAAAAAACTACTATGACAAGACAAAACGAGAGTACCACTGTACTGTGCCTGCTGTGTTTGTAACGACTTACAGCAATGTTTTAGCAAGCAAAACGTTGCTAATGTTACGCTGCATCAGCAGAAATCTTAGATCAGTTTAGCTTTTAGACCCCAAATCCCCAAATTTGCTCAGCCAAAATGTTACAGAGTGCCATTGGCTAATGTTGTGCTCATGCCATGTGAGAGTTACAGGAATTACCAGGTTCCGACATGTTACCATTTATGTGAACATCCAGTCGAACGCAGGACCAGAAAACGAGAATTCCTCCAAAAGCTCCAATAGATCCATCTTGGCTCTTAACAATGTGCCTGAAAAAGCACAAAAGCACATTATTAATATGAACAAACATGGATGCCTCACGTCAGCTGAAGTTGTTGTTTTAAGGTAGTTAAATGCTAATTTAATGAATACAGTGCTATAATGACCATGCACAGTGTTTTTAACCCTCACACAACCAACTCTTTGATCATACAACTGTCTTGAGTTCTCCGATGACATGAACGCTCGCAGGTTATAAACACAGGAATATTTCCTATCAATACCTTCGTGTTATGTCATTCTAATACAGATTTGGAGGACTTGGCCATCTTGGTGGCGGTATGTGCTATCTGAGTGCTTCCTAATTCTTGTTTATTTTTATCTTTTTATAACTCTTTTCTTATTTGCCTGGGTTACACCAGGGTATAGGATAACGACCTTCATAAAACTACTATGTAACTCCCCTCTCTGCTTTATGTAGGCTTGTCCACTTAGGACCCCAGCCTTCCACAGCATCAGTGGTGCTAATTGGGTTTTTTAATGGGATTTTTCTCTCCTTCCCTCATCCCTCTTCTGTTTCCCTACAGGAGCATTAAGGTGGAGGTGTACGACTGGGACAGAGATGGAGGGTGAGGGAATGATGCTCTTTCTTTTGTATTGTTAAAGCAAAGTGAAAATGTCTGCACTACATCAATCTATACAGTATTCACATTTTATTGACATCCTGCTGTGAAAGAAACCCCACATATATTTGCAACAAGACCCTGGAGCAGAGTAAATGTAGTAATTACATATGAGCTATATATTTATTAGATTTATTAATCCTAAATGCCATTCTAAGATAAAGATGCCATTTTCGCCTGATGACACTAATAGTGTATGCTCCTGAAAAATAAAAACTGCCCTGAAAATAAGAGGGGGAAAAAGAGCATATGTGCAAAGTAAGGAAAGGCATTTGGGATTATAGTCACAGATCACACTCCAAAATGTTTGTCCTTATACACCCTCTTGTTTGTCACTGTTAGAGTAGATGCTGTAGAAAAATATCACTGCAGAGCCCTACATTTGACAACACTCCCTACTGCTTTAAATATACAGTACATTAACTATTAATACTGCTTGAATGGTCTCTTGACATATAACTTCATAGAGTCAGTCGGGGAATAGAGACAGTGTTTATCTTGTGAAGCAAGTGAATTCCCAGTATTCAGGGCCTCAGTTTTCTTCTTCATTGGTAATTTCATAGGTAGTTTTTGAATTTCAAGGGCATTTTGCCCTGAGCGCCCATAAATTTCTGACCCTGATTCCGACTGTGCTGATTATCTCCATGAAATTATGAAATTGGTTGCTACGCTCACGCCTCCAGTTACCAAGGAGCTTGTTAGTGATACTCCTGATTTCTCCTGTACTTTGAAGAAGACATTACAGATAATGTGAATACACTACAAAAAAATTGAATCTGTACTTCTCGAGCCGGCATTTTTACTGTTGTTACGATGGGTTCTTAGCTTTTTCTGACACTGTTTAACTACAGTGCTTCTCACTATAATACTCACTAAAATGTGACTGTGTGTTCATTTTTACAGCCACGACTTTATCGGCGAGTTCAGCACCAGCTACAGAGAAATGTCCAGAAGCCAGTCACAGTTCCACATCTATGAGGTGATATTCTTCACACACACACATTGAAAGAGACAGACAGTCATGGATGTAGATGCCAGTACAGTGACTTCTCTCTGACTCTCTCCACTTAGTCCTTACCCCAATCTGACCCTAATTCAAATCAAAAATATCCTCACAGACACTCAAATTGGTCTGTGCAGGGGAGATCTGGGATGTCGAAGCATTTTTTGACACAGAGCACTAGGGGGGGGAAAGTAAAAAAAAAAATAGTACATCGTTTGCACAAGTCTTAGCTTCTACAGAATTCTCAGAGGAGAGCTGAGAGGTGAACTATAGACCTAGGCTACAGTGCTGATGTTACTAGCAGCAACTTATTAAGAAGAGATCAACTTGAAGTGAGTAACAATATTTTTGGAGGTTAGCAACAGAGGAAGACTTTGGCTAACATAAACTCAGTTGGCTCAAGGAGCACAGGTATGGTGATGTGAAAATTTATGAATGAAAGGAACTTTGACAGACTGGGAAGTAACAGAGAAGATTAGAGCGGAAAGGCGTGGTAGAAATTCACCAATAGAGGAATAAAGGCAGAATGTGAGAGAAAATATCTTCTTTATTGAACTTTTGCTAAAGCTTCCTTTAGATAACTAGAGAGACTGTTATTGTAACAGATCTGGTTACTGCATCTGAATGCTGATATTTTAAGCAAACTTTTGGCATAATATATGATAATTTGTTTAGTTGTGTAGTTCTGGAAGATTAAAATACACACATTATTAAATTCTCCTCTATCTTTAATTGCAGCACAAGCAATACCATGTAGCAACAGGCTGAGCTCACAAAGGACAGCGCAGCTTGTGTTCACAGTGTAATAAATTTGAACTTTTGGCATAGTGCTGCCCACACAGTGCAGAGCATAAAGGAGCACAGGGTCAAAGTCAGAAATAGCTGTTTTCACAATATGTGAACATAACACGCCTTGTGTCTCCAGAGCGCCTTGTGGTTCTTTGTCTTTGGGCCTTAGAGAGGGATGGACAAGCAACATACTCAGGCACCAATATGATGCACCACTTGATTTAAAATGTATTTAGAAGCTCAGCACACAAAACATAATACATAAAAATTTTAAATGTAAAAACCTTCCTTTCTGGTCTATATTTCGATTCAAGTCATTATACTTTCACTGCACAAACTGACATGGAGGAATACATCAGCACTTATACATTGACTCTAGTAGTATGCTATGCCTTACTTGAAATACATAACAATGTACAGTATTTGCAGTTAGCACCAGTTCCTCAAAAGACTGACTTCTGTCTCTACTTCTAATGCTCGGTGAAGTTCATTGACCGGTCCATTAAATTCAACACTGGCTGAGTGTGGGCAAACCATAAATCACTGAAGGTCAAGAGTCAGTAAAGGTGCTGATGAAGCACAACCTGAATCACTTACACTGTAGAGGCAGGAAGAGCAGGGTGTTCTCTCTCTCCACACAGGTAATAGAAAAATATTGTCAAATGTATTAAAAAACATTTATTTTAATTTTGCTGGATAGAGACTAGGTTGATTTGAACCAAGAAGAACAAATGAGTCAGGATCTCTGGCTGCCATTGTCACCCACTGCTCACTGAGACACAACAAAGTGGATTCAAGTTCATGTTTTCTCCACAGGTGCTAAATCCAAAGAAGAAAGGAAAGAAGAAGAAAAAGTATCAAAACTCAGGAACGGTGAGTCAACAGTTTGTGCAGCTTTCACTGATGTTTTTCCATTGTGACACCACAGCTGCATGTACACTGCTATTCAGTAATTGCTATTCAGAGTTCATGTGATTTGTTTATGTATGGTATGGTATACAATACCAATATGAAGTGACAGTGATGTCAAAAAGACAGGTAGAAGACAGTGTCAGGGAAATATTTTGTTTAAAATATGTGCCTTCAGGTTTTAACTGAATTGAGGTGCCACCACAAATACCTATCACATTAGTTATTTTGCTTTATTTACACTTTAATGAAGGCCTATTTAATTGCGGCCCACGGGTCACATCTGGCCCAGAAGCAACCTCCAAAGTGGCCCAGCATACATAAATCTGATATATGACAAAAAACTACATATGTAAACTACATATATAGGCTAGTGTATGGAAGTAGCTAACGAGTGAGCCATCTTGCTTCCTTCTCAAAACATCTGGCTATTGACAGTCACAAGTAAGGAAGTGCTCTACTGAAAATATGTCTCTGTCAACCCTGAAACGTAAATTTGACAATGTAAAGCGTCAGTTTAACCCTGCCTGGACTGGCAAGTATTTGTATTTTACCGCCATCCCCAAACACCTGCTATTTTTATTACATTCATTTGCATTTAAAATTTGTCATTACCAAAAACAAAAAAAATTATGTTTTAAATTGGCTGCTGAAAATGCCTGGCCCATCTACATTTCCTGGTTTTAAAATCTGGCCCAAATGAATTTGTAATTGAATAGCCCTGCTTTAATGTCTTGTTATCTTTCATGCTAAAAATATTTACCTATGGAGATATTCCTGTGTCTGTAAATCTTTATTGCAACGCTGAGAAATTTTAATTTTATGATCAGATTTGGTACCACACATACATCCATAATGTACAGTACAGGTTGGAACTGAAAAATCACAACTCTCAATTAAGGCTGGATTACCAACTGGGCAAATCTGGAAACTGCCCTGGGACCCCAAGCATCCAGGGGCCCCAAAAGCCCCAGGTTCAGTGTGTGTGAGCTGCTTTTTGATAATTGATTACTTCAGTGGTTCTCAAACGTTTTCTGTCACGCCCCCTTCCCCCCACCCCAACGAAAGTGTATTTCATTTTCATTAAGAATTCAGGCAATTGAAGTAAACAAAAGATTCAGGTTAGTAAGATAGCCTTGCTAGCATCAGAGCACATTTGTTTGTTTAAATGTCACCACATGAATCATATTCATGCAACTTCATGTCTGCTGCATCCACGCCCCACCTGCAGTGGCTGTATGAAATATTGAGAAACAAGAACAAGATACAGAACCGCATGTTAGAGAGACGTAAGATAGTCTACCTAACCAGCCTGACCACTGTTTTTACCATCACAAAATGACAAAATTAGAAACTTATGATCACTGGTTTGATCTGAAAGTAAAAGTCTAATTCCTACACTTTTCTGACTGGCAGGTCACTCTCCTGTCTTGCCTGGTGGACTCTGAGCTCTCCTTCCTGGACTACATCCGAGGCGGGTAAGTTCACAATAAACGGCAGCATATGATTCTGCAGATATTAAGCACCACCATCACTCTCGTCATTAAATCCAGAGTCACGTGCAGTTGTGATGTAGTGTAGACTCAGCTGAGAGGATTACTGCATAGTGTTTATCTCTTAGCTCCAATATGAAGACAGACAGCTGCCGATAACCCGTTGCTTAATTGCTCGCTGCTGCATGCTTTTGAAACATGCTGTGGTATAATCTAGTGTGATTGATGATTCCACTTTACTCCTTATGTGATTTATTTTCTCTTGTAGGACCCAGATTAATTTCACAGTGGCAATTGATTTCACAGCATCAAATGGTAAGTGTTTTAGATCAATAAAATCCCTTAAGTGTATCGAACAGATAAAACTTTGGTGGTTAACACTCAGATCTTTATTTGATGTAAATTCTTAAATGATTCCTTATAAGTCAATTTTAATTTACTTATTCTAATGACACCCCCTTTTATTCAGCTAGAGACAAAAAAGGCAAAGCAGCTGAAAGTTGGACAATTATTTGAACATTATTACTTTAAACATCTGAGCTCAGTTTGATGTTCTTTATTAACCACAATTTGTACAGTTTGTGGCTCAGTGTAGACAGAAACCCACATTCTTTAAATTACATTTCCAATTCAGATTGTTGTCACCATGTAGTCAGTATTTATGAAGCCCCACAGGTGAACTGCTGTACATTTGTCAGTGACAACAATTTAATGGAAAACAAACAAAATAAGCAATTCTGCGCAGAAGACATATGAGTGATGTTCTCATTTTAGTAAGAGATGATTCAATAAGTTAACATGTAATACACTTTTGGGGACATCATTAGATCACAAGAGAAATAGGTGGTGTTTTTTACTGCCATCAAATCATTCCCATCTTTGAGAATGGCTGAAATAATAGTGATATTATGCATGCAATTAGATTATTTTTGTTGGCAATTGGGACCATGCTGAAGTCCCAGTGCTCATATTTGCAAACCTTCTAACAGAAGTTTTGTCAGAGTACAGGTGTTATCATTTATTTTGTTACACAAAGCAGTCCATACACATTCATAGCATATTCAAGTACAAGGCTGGAATGAATCCTATAACAAGTATTATCTTTGTAACCCAAGCCTGATATTTCTTATTCCTCTGTGACATACAGCTCCATTGTTGTTCAAAAACTATTAAAAACACATCAGTGAGCCACACTGTTGTACTGGGTGACATGTTCCTTCATTATGATGAACATGGGAGCTGTAGTTTATTTTGATTCAATCCCACATACACCGTCCTGCTGCCAGAAATACTCACTAGAGCACCAAATGTGTATTACTCTGCAGCTGAAAATACCCCCCAACAAATAAACTATTTCCTCCTGTTTCCTAAAGTGCCCAGCTGTTTTAGGAAATTACTGAGCCTTTTTTTACAATGAAACTACATATTTCCGACACATTTTTAAAGATTCACGTCTTCAGAAGAACTAATGGGCTAGGGGCTGAATGCTACAGATGGTACAGAAGTCAGAAAGTATGACTTCACCACTAGCCTTAGACTTTAATGTTACCATTGTAGTTACAGTTTTTACTTTCATGTATTTATCTTCATCTATTCTCATTTAACAGTTTTTGCCAAAAAATAAAAACAAGACAAATTAATCTGGACTTTTTGTTTTTATCTATCATCTTTTTCTTTTTATTGCCACAAGCAGCTTCTTGCTTTTATGGATAGGAAAGAGAAGGTTTTTTTTTTGCAGATCAAAAAGTTGTAATCAGACGACCCTGCATTATTTCTGAGTAATCACATGTTTACTGATTCAATTCATTTATGACATTGGGAGAGAGAAGATCTTGGAGGGTCAGCGGGTCACTGTAGCTCATCTTGTTAGTTTAGTAGCTAAATTGCAACTGTGGCTACATTACTTGGCTATATTACTTAGCTACACTGTAAAATTATCGTTCCTCACCCTACCCGCTGAGGTTTGAGTCAACCAGTGAGATTATTTCTGCCTCCAGTGCAGCTGTGCCTTCGAGAAATGTTTGTATAACTAAAACTCCAGTCTGCATTTTAGCCCCCTTGCACCCACTCCCCTCGTTTTTATTTTAATATGACTCACAGCCCAGGCGGAGCAGGCATAATTACAGTTTGATACTGATGTGTGTTTTATTGTGTTGAACCATTCGGGTCCCAGGCAACCCGTCCCAGCCCACCTCACTCCATTACATGAGCCCATACCAGCTGAATGACTACGCCATGGCACTGCGGGCTGTCGGAGAAATCATCCAGGACTACGACAGCGACAAGATGTTTCCTGCACTGGGCTTTGGTGCCAAGCTTCCCCCAGATGGACGGGTCTCGCATGAGTTTGCCCTGGTGAGGAGACGACTTTCTCATGATTTGCATCATCCAAACATCCAGCCATCCACCTATATACATACACAAATCTTCCAGTCATGTATCCTTCCATTTATCCATATGTAGGTAAATACTGTATGAACACTTGCATTTATCTGTGCATCCATTTCCCTACATAAACATACATAAAATATGCAAACATCTGCCTGTTTAACTAAATTAAAATTTAGACTTGATGATGGTGAAAGATGAAAAGTCACGGGGTACACAAGTCATAATATACCTTGTCTGGGAACCATGAATGCCTGTACCAAATTTTGACCCAATTCATCTAGTAGATGTGGAATTCTTTGATAGTGGGTAATTGAAAGACAGTTCAAATAAAGTTAGATTTATTCTGTGGGAAACATGAATGTCTGTACCAGATTGCATGGCAATCAATCCAATAGTTCTTAAGATATTTATCATCTTAAGTAAAATCAGAGACAAAATCTCAGTAGGGCTCATGTGAAATGTGGTGCTAATTTTGAACAACATTGATTAAGACTGGCAGTATAAAAACAAATTTAAATTTGGCTTGCTCTCAAACTGTTCTTGAATATGCCACAGAGAATAAATCTTTTAATGGCCATCATGCCAGACAGAAGAGCTTATCTGTCACAGTGAGTGCAAAGAAAACTTGCATGTTTCTCAAAGAAAGATATAAACATAAAAACTCCAATTACAGGCAATAGTGTATTGGTGGGTGGTGAACGCTGCTGTCCAAAAATATGAACAAATGCAGCCCAGCCAGCCTGCACACACTGTGGTGATGGAATCCAAATGAGCTGGTTAGTTTTTGGCTGTAAACAAGCCTTTATAGCTGTGCAAACACACCCAATTTCTTCTCTCTATATTCTGCCAGTCCTACTGAAGTGACAAAGATTTTAATATCTTTATGGAAATTATACCAAGGTTTGACAATCATTTGATAACTCTAACATATATAAATCATAAACACAGTACCCGTTAAGGATAAATAATCTGGATTATCTGTGTCCTCCATTCAACACTATCAGCACTCAACTATGTATCTTTTTAACTTTCCATTTCTCATCCTCCACCAATCCATCCATCCATCCATCCATACCACTCTGCCAATGTCAAGCGCTCTACTGTCCCTTCCAGATGTTGCTCCAGAGGCGTTAACAGCCATTACAGCTGCTCAGTGTTGGATAACAGCCTCCCCAGAGGCACCAGACCTTGAGACACATATGCATTAATCTAACCATTAAGGACTTTGTCAGCTCTTAAAGAGGAAGACTTCAGCTATGTAGCCGCAGTGGGAGAAAGCCACCAATGAATCCGACGTAATTATGCAAGCTCCATTTACAAAGCAAAGGAGTCTCATTTGCACTGTTCGTACTCATGGGCAACCAAGCAGAGTTGGTAAAGATGGTTTCATACTGAGATAATTAGAAAGCCCTAAACATATGGGTAGCTTAAATAATGTATTGTTTGCTTCTTTGTTAGTTTCTTTTGGATATCTTAAACCCAGTCAACTCAGACATCGATTTTAAGGTTTTTTAAAGGATGTTGGGGGCTGCAGAGATACAAAAACATGGCAACAACTTTCGTTCAACATCTTAAAACAAGAATTGACTGATAACATCTGGTGCAAACAAACTGCATCTCACCACAATGGATTTTACCAAAATGCTTCTCCTGGTATCCATTCCTTATGTAGAGTTAAAAATGTGAAATGGCTTGCCTCAGGATATTCTTTATTGAAATGCTGCAACAGAAGAAATAAACTGTCGACATTTCCCTAAAATATGTGTAATATGTTTAATGTTAGATTGGATTTTACATTCTTAAGGGCTTGCAACCTTCTAGTGCCTCTTACACTTGGTAATATTTTTTGATAATATTGGAGTATTATTGATGTTTTGGCCCTGGGGTGGCCATTTTTTTTATGTCTGTTGAGTATGCATGTAATCCTGTTATCTTGCAATTTGCAGCCAAAACACGCCTGTTTTGAAAATAAAATGTAATTCCATCCAAGCCTTTTCCCCATAAAGGGATATAAAACCTACAAATACGTTTTTATTTTTTACTCCTTAAGGGCGTTTTTATTATTCCTGTCAGCTGCACTCTCTCTGAATATATCAAAACAAACTATATTCAATTTCATTTTAACTTTGATGCATAGTGTTAAAATGTGTGTAGGTCCCAGGTGTACCACGGATACGCTATGTAAACAAGTTATTCTAATTGCCCTTGAATATATTTAACAAATTTTTCACAATATTTACTGGCTGCCATTAAATCAATGATGGTGGCACACTGTATAAACAGTTAGTTTACACAGTAAACTAACTAACTAAAACTGAAGCAGGAATGTGGGTGAAGATACTCCAGACCAACAGCATAGCATCATCCTGAAGGAGAAAAAGTAATGTGTAATCTTTGCAAATATGGTCTGCTTTTTTCCTGAATTGTTCCTGAAATGACAAAAGCGTAATCAAACTCACCAGAATCAGACTACTGTCTTTTTAATTTGCCTTAATACAAATGAAGAAGAACTTACAGTCTTTGGCTTCAGTTTAGAATAATGGTACAAAGTGAGGTTAAAAAAAGACTAAAGGCTTTCTTGAGTTTGTGTGTAGTCACTTGAATTGTGTTGCAGCAGCTGTTAAGAAACATTTGATGCAAGCCTACACATCCCCCAATTAAAATATATACTTTAATACAGTTGACAGTCCACATGTTGAAGTATCCTTAGGCAAGACACTGAACCCTGGGTTGCACCCTAGCTACTGGGGATGCACAAACTAGTGCATTCCTAATTGTTGGTCCCAAGCCTGGATAAATGGGGAGGGTTACATCAGGTAAAAAAAAGCCTATGCCAAATCAAATATGCGGATCATCAGATCTCCATGCCAGGTTGGGTGGGGCCCAGTTTGCCAATGAGATGGAAATACAGGATCTGCTGTGGTGACCCCTACAGGGAGCAGCCGAAAGAAGGAGAATACAGAATACAAAACATGGCCATCATGAATTTTACATTATGGGATACTAAAATCTTCCAAGGACATAAATATCTTCATTTCACATTTGCAGAATTTGTGAAACTGACATCAAATGTTATTCTTTATTTATTCATGAATAAAAAAAACTCTGGTCAGTCTCAGTTGTCTTAAGTACTGGTACCAGGAAGCCAGCTCCACACATCAAACGCAGTATAGTGTCAGCTTGCCAACCCCCCCGTCCCACTAGCCTAGTTATACCCAAGCTGCCATGAGAACAAGGTCATAAAGAAGGGAGTTTATGGCTCACTTTAGCTATCTTGTCTTCTTTGAACACAAATCTAATCAAAACCAATTTTAAACAAGCATATCTCAAGAAGTCAAGACACCACACGGTCTTCTTAGCTTTAGGGCTGGACAGTCTGAGCCTTCTCTTACGTCAAACGTTGCATTACCCCTTTTGAGTTATTCAACAGATTTAACAGTGGTTCAGTGTGCTAAAGACTGTCACCAGACAGAAGCTATATGAATTTGGGGATTAACCCTGTAGATATCTTGCCCATCTTGTTAAAAAGAGGGCAGACTCTCAAACTATTGTTTCAATTAAAAACTCCAGTGGTGTCAGAAACTATTACTACTACTAAGGGTTTGCATTATTTTATTTCAATTTATAGAAGTCGGAACAGCCTGACAATGCCCTAGCCCTTATGCACTTATTTTTCTCAGACCTGAGACTCCAAAAGGCTACAGAAGCTCAAAAACTACAGTTAAATGCCCCAATCACAAGAGAGGAAGCATTGCTTGCTTTGAAATCTATGCCATCGGGGAAGGCCCCAGGGCCAGATGGATTTTGGTGCGAGTTTTATGAGGAGTTTAATAATAATCTTAGAGCCCTTGCTGACTATGTTTAACCATTCATTGGAAAATAGGATTCTATCTCAGTCACTCAGGGAGGCCAATATCTCTCTTATCTGTAAAAAAAAGAAAGTGCCCTGATATTTGTGCCTTCTGTAGGCCAATAGCCCTACTTACATTATTAAGAAAAATCAGACCGGTTTTATTGAGGGTCAGAACTCCTGTGATAATTAGAAGGATCCTTAATATCATTCAGCTATCCCAGAGCTGCAAGGACCCTGCCCTTGTGCTTTCTTTCAATGCAGAGAAGGCATTCGACCAGGTCGAGTGGTCTTATTTGTTTTATACACTGGAGGAATTTGGCCTGGGTGATAACTTTGTAATTTGGGTCAGGGTTCTTTACAATACTCCAACGGCAGCAGTTCTGACTAATGGGCTGAGATCTAGCAATTATCCCCCTAGATGGAATAGACAGGGTGACCCACTTAGCCCGTTGCTCTTCAGTGTTGCTATTGAGCCACTGACCCAAGCAATAAGGCAGAATGCTCTAATATCTGGTTGGAGAGAGGGAGCATGAAATTACCCTGTACGCAGATGACGTGTTAATATTTCTGTCAAGACCACAAATCTTTATTCCCTGCCTGACCCAAGCCATCTCAACATTTGGCACTTTTTCAGGGTACAAAATTAATTTAGCAAAGTATGAGGCCATGCCGCTGGCATCTCAAACGTCTGTCCCAAGCCTGTCAGAGCCCTTTCCTTTCTGTTGGTCACGCACTGGTTTTGTTAACTTGGGAGTGTATATAACACCCACATAGGGCCAGATGTTTAAGACCAATTTCCCTCCTCTTCTGGATATCATAAAGGCAGATGGTGTTCGAAGGCTGGCTGAGTTCCTTTTTATCTGGAGCAAAAGGAGGCCCCAACTGAAAATGGCAAAACTCCAAATGGCTGGTTCTGATGGGTGCTTAGATGTACCAAATGTGAGACTCTCAGCTGGCGACACACCTCTGGGTGATAGCGGATTGGTTCAAATATGACCCAGCCTCAATCTAGCTCGAAATTGAATCTGTCAGTCCAAATGCTGTTTGTGGATAACTTTGAGTCTGTCAAGGACCTCTGTACTAAACCTATCACTTTAAGCGCAGTCAAAGCCTGGAGGTCCATCCGTACTACAGAGGGCCGTGCTCAGGTAACATCCCCTACCACATACCAACCAACCAATAGTGCCACCTCACATGTAGAAGGGCCTTGTCTTTACAAGTATCCAAGAAACGCATTAGTTATAAGGCTGGCACAAACAGACCCTGGACTTGATGACACAGAGCAGATGGAGAATAAAATGTTTACTTGCAAGCAGGGTTTGGTACACAGGGGAATCAGTCCAAAAATGCCAAGGTATCAAAAACGCGAGACAAAAGGCTGGGTTTAAGTCACGGAAAGTTTGGTTATGATGGAAGGGTAATGATGGACAGGTGAAACTAATCAGGGCAATCACACTGGTGGGAGACACATGAGGGCAGGACGCATCTGAAACGAGAGACAGAGGTGAGTATACCAAAATAAAACAGGAAATAATAACTGAAAACTGGAAACAAGGAAAACATAATTTAATTAAGAGACTAGGATGTAACATTAGTGTATTTTATAGAGCCCTAAATTCCAACTCATTACTAACTTCCCAAGCAACTAAGCAAGCCTGGGAGAGAGACTTGGGAATCTCTACTGACGATCTAGACTGGCAGGAAGTGACGATCCATGCTATGGAAATATCAATCTGTAATCAAACCAAATCTGCTCAGTTTAGAAGTGTACATCGCACACATGTAACACCTGCTCTCAAGAACAAAATGGATGCCAATGTGTCTCCGCTCAAGTGTAACTCGGAGACTGGCAATTACATTCACTGTTTCTGGTCATGTGTGGCGCTACAAAGCTATTGGTCTGGCATTGTGGATGAATTGTGTTATTTTTGGTGTTCCAATAGAGTTAGACCCTATGTGCCTCCTTCCTGGTCTTCCAGATGGTCAGATGGATATCATAAATATTAAACACAAGAGGTTATTTAATCAATTTACTTTTGCCGCTAGGAAGAATAATTTGCTCCTTTGGATCGAAGATGCTGCTCCAACAAAAAAGACGTGGCACAATCTTATAATGGAATATATTCCCAATGAATACATCTCATGAATGCTTCACTCCTCAGTGGGCGCTTTCTATAAAGTTGGGGACCCTTACTTAGAGCATATTGGACCTATGCTGTCATCTTCCATATTACAAGGGTTTCCTAAACCGGACTAGCCTGTCTCCGTACCTTTTCTACTGCAAACCTTTCTATTTGTTTACATAATTATTTATTTATTTGATGTTGCCTTTCTCTGTTGTAGGGGGTGCTGTATTTAGCAGTTTTTCTTATACATTTCAGTAATTTTCTCCCACAATTATTAAAGGTCTTTCTGTTTTTGTGTAGAATGGTAATCCACAGAACCCATACTGCAATGGTATCGAGGGGGTGATGGAAGCCTATTACCAGAGTCTAAAATCTGTGCGTCTCTACGGACCCACCCACTTCTCCCCTGTTATTAACCATGTGGCCAGGTAGGTTCACCATAATTACAGCCAGGGACGTGGAACATGTAGGCTGACACACACGCAAATGTCATCGAGTACAATACCACCATAAAATTTAGTGTTGAAGAAATTCCTATAACATCAATAAAAGTCGACGAAAGTCCAACCATGTGTCAGGGCTGCTGTACAGCAATCTGTGAAGCAAAGGGAGGAGATTAAAATAAATGTGCTAATGGCTCTTAGTCACCTAAGAGGAATCAATTCTTTCTGCGGTGGTTTCGAAACATGCAACAACCACAGTCTTTTAGAAGGTAACCAGTCTGCACAATGACTGACGGGCTGCCTTCAGGTGCATGATAAGGCACCAAGGAAATCAAAAAGCTGAAAATCCCCATGCACAGTTGAAGAAACAGTGCTGTGAATAACAGTAAATGTCACCACACCTACCATTCACAAACACAGTAAATGAATCCCTATAAACACAAGTTGTAGCAGTGCTGCAGTACTAAAAAGAACAAAACCTGAATCATGAGAGACATATAAGCTCTCAAGTGCAGTTAAACCTTTATTGGAGCAACAAATTATAAATGCAAAAAGCTGCTTTTCCACAGTTTTAAATATTTAAAACAAATAATATACACTTCTAGTAGATACTACCAGAAAGTGTCAGCAGCACTTACACACCCAATTTACACGCATAACCACTGATAAAAAGTAATGTGCTGTTTTGTAGTACAGTATTTTCCAAATTCCAACTGACGTTCCCTATTGCCAGATCTTGTCTCATGATCCTCAAGACTGACTGTAACAAGCACTTCTCCCACTTTTTATCATCGGCTTTCAAATCCCATTTCTCTCTCCCCGAGTGCCGTCCTCCCACTCAGAGAATTTGTTTGTCATTTGTTGTTCTCACTTCTGTGGAACATCTGACTAAAACCCAGGAAGATATCGCTTAAAAAAAAGTGACACCAAGTCACGTCAGATTGCTAATTGTATGACTGTTTGTGTGTAAGAGCGTTGTTTAACATATACTCTCAAAATATTGTCCTGTGACATCACCTCAAACATTTCACCCAGGTTTAACAAAAAAATGCTACAACTGTTAGTTTAGAGCTAAAAAAAAAAACCTGACTCCAAGGTGTATCAGTATAGTCACATACGTCTATTTAAAGCTTAAACCACACTATTTTCAATGATTTCCAATGTTCTTTTTATGAAATATATGTAGTAGATGCACACTGCTTCAGTATATTTATTATTATTATATTATATATCAGTATTTTCTGTATGATATTAAATTGTTTGCTTTCCAATGTTAACTTTTTAATGCTGTCATTTTAGCCAGGTCTCACTTGTCAAGTCACTTTTATTTATACAGCCCAATATCACAAATCACAAATGGGACTCTACAATCTGTACAGCATACAACACGCTCTGTCCTTAGACCCTCAATTCAGATGAGGAAAAACTCCCCAAAAAACCCTTTTAATGGGGAAAAAATGGGAGAAACCTCAGGAAGAGCAACTGAGGAGGGATCCCTCTCCCAGGAAGGACAGACATGCAATAGATGTTGTGTGTACAGAATAGGCCAACATAATAAAATTACATTATGGACAATCAGGATGACAAAATTATAGATAGATTGTAAACATATATGAAGAATATGGATCTGGGAGGATGTCAAGCAACTTCCAGGTGCCGCCAAACAGATAGGGCCTGATCCACAGGACCTCCAGACTACACAAAAGAGGCTGTTGATGGAGATGGTTTTAATACAAGACCCAAATGAGTTGAATTTAATATCAAGATAGGAGATTAAATTGAAAATAGACTTAAAGATTAAGGCAACAGCCCCAACATAATGTATCTCAAAAGACCTCCTGGTTAAATAAAGGTAAAAAAAAAAACAGCTTTTGATAGATATTGGATGAGACAATTTGGAAGTACTAAACCACACAGTGATTACTAAAATAAAAGACACGTGCACATAACTATGTGCTAAATGCTTTAAATACCAAAAACCTTACAAAATAATTTTCATAATCAATAAAAATCAATAAAATAGTAAATAAATAATGTCCTCTCTGAGGTGTAATAGGCTAACATGGGATATTACATAATAAGGTTTGCAGCAACAACTAATGTGGTTTGAGAGCAGGGGTGCATTATACAAGTAGGGCTACTCAAGCAAGTTCATTTTTCTACTTCCACTTTGACTTGAGTAAGACAGTTGGAAATAAAGAGTGCTCAAAATTGAAGCAGTAGAGGCTGGCATATCCTGACTTTTAGTCCCTGGTATGGGTCAAGCTCCAAAAACACTGGATCCTACACTTCCCATAATGGAACTTAATAGCATCTTTTTGTTAGATCCTCCGCAAGTGTCTTACTCTGTTCCTCCAGTTTGTAGCTCAGGCTTTCTGTTAGCCTCCAAACTCAAGCCAAGATGACCTCTCAGACTTTTGAAAGCTCTTTCAGAGCCACATAAGACATTATACAACTGTTTCAACTGCTGAGTAGTACTCCCCATGATCAGTTAACTGGTCTTGATGTGTTAAATCAGTGGAGTGCCCTTTTTAAATAAATATAGATAGATAGATTTCAGTAGATAAGAAAAGTCAGAATGTCCCTTTTTAATGTTAATAAAATGTCAAAAGAAGTGCAGTCTTTCTGTCTGCCTCTTTTATTTTTGCTCATTTGACCTTTGACCCCCCGTCTCTCTACATGCCAGGTATGCATCAGCAGTGACAGACGGCTCACAGTACTTCATCCTGCTCATCATCTCTGACGGCGTGATCACAGACATGGCACAGACCAAGGAGTCCATAGTCAATGTACAGTACCAGATTTAAACTCAACCTATGTACTGTGTGTTTTATTGTTCAAACTTTATTAAGACAGGAGACTTTGTGTTGCCAAGGCATTTTCAAAAACATCTTAACCAGTAAACATATAATGGGTTAACAAATGTAATTTACAATATCATGACAGCAGCAGTCCATGTACTGTATGCTCATATTCATTCAGTTATTTGGCTGTAAAACATGTGAGAACCCCGGGAAGTCCAGCTATGATTAAGCCACTAATGGAGATGCTAATAAACCAACAAACAAACAATATGAATAGGAGAATATGAAAAGCAGTCCAGCTGCTGTCTTTCTCTTTTAGCGCTTCCCTCTCTCTCTTTCACTCATCTTCACTAATGAGAGGAGTGAGGGAAGAGGGGGGTCAGCCTGGTCACCCTCCCGCCACCTCCCCCTGCACCCTCCAATCCTGCTACGTTCAGCTCTAATAACTCTGCTTTCTAATCAGTGTGTGGTCAGAGCTAATGTGTGTAATGATTTTTCATGTATTTGGATTCATTGCCCTGTGCTCATTGCTCTGCATCACACAGCCTCTCCTCACCCACACCCCCATGTGATGTAATGTTATTGTAAAGTAAGATTTGAGAGTAATTATTTACTAGCCTGCGGAGGATCCATGCCCCTCATATCTCAAGCAATTTGGGCATCCATCTAATAACCACAGGAAGTTATGAAACACTGAAAAACCTTCATTCATCACTCGAACTGTACTTTGCTGTCCCACTTGGCTAAGATTTAATAAACAATATTGCGATGCAGGGCAGCAGTTCAGCTGCAGCTCAGGGCAGAGGAAGATGTAAATGGGAGTCATTTTTAAGCTGTCAAGCTATGGGAGATTTAGACAAAGTTGTAGATGCATGAAATTAGAAAACTCCAGAACTGGCCGGACGAGAGGCTTTATGAAACCGGCTGCACAGGGCAGATGGAATTGGATGAACCCCGTCTGTCTTAACAATGGCATTGAATTTTGCTATTGAGCTTCCTTTCTATGGACTGTTAGCATTACAGTTAGTAATTCACGGGGGTATTTCACTGACAGCCTGCAGCGTTTAAGATAGCAAATGGTGGAAAGAACGAACGTTGCCTCTTCCCCGCTTTTGATGTGCTTATTTTGTCTCCTTCCACACTTTACAGGCCGCGTCTCTGCCCATGTCAATTATAATAGTTGGGGTTGGACCAGCGGAATTTGACGGTAAGCAGGGTGAAGATCATGTGTATGCGTGTGTGCATACTTTTGTGTATATGTGTAGGTGTGTGCGTGTGTTTATTTGAATGCGGTAATCCTTCGCCTTCATTCTTCTTCCTATCTCACCTCCCACATGGTTCAGCCCTTTTTTGTGCAGCTCTTCCTTTCTTCTCTCCTCCATTCTCCTTCCCCTTAATTCCCCCCTCCTCCACTGAATATGAGGTTAAGTGGATGTGAAAATTCTCATTTGTCAGACCTGAGGTGGTGCTTTTTTCCTTTATTTTTTTTCAATGGGCGATGGTCACATTTCTCACCTCTCTCCTGTGTCATGTTTACAATTCACAGAGCAGTCCTCTGGAAAAACAAGCTCACTCACGATGAGCAATTAGCCTGCACAGTCAAACGGGATTCAACGATTATCACGCTTATGAAATCAGTGTGCACAGTTGCATGATGTCCTCCATGGTGCACATCGCTGGCTGTGCTTACACATATTCTAGCATGTTGTGTGCAAGTTACAGCCCGATGGCTTCGCGCTCAAATTCTGTGTACTCATGCCACGTTTGGCATTACCAACACTCCAAGAAATGTAACCCAGTGGCACGCTAATGGCTTGCACAGATTGAAACACAAAAACTGCGCGTCATGTTTGCACATCGTAGCTTTGACATGGCGGTTCGAGTCTCCTGTCAGGGCATGACTGATGTGCTTCCCTCCTCAGAAATGATCGAGCTGGACGGGGACGAGGAGAGGATCTCATCTCAAGGACGATATGCAGAGAGGGACATTGTTCAGGTACAGAATATTCCCAAAGACATGGCTGACTGACTGTGACACTAGAATGTCTTCAGAGAAATGTGGGATTTATGATTAATGGGAAAAGGTCATGGTGTTTGACCCTCTGCTGTGCTCTTGTTCTCAGTCTGCCATTGTTCTATCTCCTTTCCGCTGTCTCGCTCCTCTAAACTATATCCACCTTTTCCTCTGTATCCCCTTCATTCTGTTTTTCTCTTTCACTTTCTCTTACCTGATATTTTATCTAACCATAAACTCTTGTTTCTCCTGTCCTTGTTTCCTTTCCTATCGTCTCCTTTCCTGTTCTTATTCCTCATCTCCTTTCCTTCCCTCTCCTTTCCTGTTCTTATTCCTCTCCTTGTTTCCTCTCCTCTCGTCTCCTTTCCTGTTCTTATTCCTCATCTCCTTTCCTTTCCTCTCCTCTCCTGTTCTTATTCCTCTCCTTGTTTCCTCTCCTCTCCACTTCTCTCCTTGTCTCCTCTCCTTGCTTCCTCTCCCACCCTCTCCCCGTCTCCTCTCCTCTCCTCTAATTTCCTTGTTTCCTCCTCTCTCCTCTCACCGTTTCCTCTCCTCTCCTTGTTTCCTCTCCTCTCTTCTCTACAGTTCGTTCCTTTCAGAGACTACATTGACCGGCGGGGAAATCACATCCTCAGCATGGCTCGCCTGGCTAAGGAAGTGCTCGCTGAAATCCCAGACCAGTTCCTTTCCTACATGAGGACACGAGGGATCAAACCAGGCCCCTTGCCACCTCCATACACCCCCTGTCCACCACCGGCTCTCCACCCCCTCCTCGCCAGACGGGTAAGCCGAATCTAAAAGCCAAGGCCTCGCTCCAACGCTGGCAAGCCGACTCTACTGGTCTCTACTCTCCCCTCTCTGCTTCTTCTTCCTACTCTTCACTGGAAGCTTTTGAGCACACGGCAAACCTCGCCCGCTCTCTCATGTTGCACTTTCGGGAACGTTTCCATGAGCTGTGAGCGTGATGCAGATAACCCCAAGTGGGACGCTGCCACTTTTTAGAAGAAGGGACTTTTCCCTTACTGGACGAAGATGGGGGGTTTGAATGGTTGTGATGGGAGTCTGACATTACCCACCTGCACCAGTAAGAGTGAACAGGACAAAGTCTGACCAATCACAGCTGTCAGACTGAAAGGGTCCAAACTGGGGAGGCCCTTTTTTGAAACACTTCATCTGTTTGCTATTTCTATTTCCACTTCCTCTATCTTTCACAAAATCATGTCTCTCGATATATAAATGTTTACAAAATTGAGGACTGGAGTGGAGTTTGTTTTGGGTTTTTTTCAGGAGGAAATTTATACCAATCAATGTGAAAACCTTTCAGATTCCTATTTTTCGGCTGCAGAAAATGGAGGTTGTGACTTTGTACAAAAACGTTTAGGCCCTGGTGCCACATTCTTCATTACAGTGTGTATGTTTGTTTTTTGTTTTTGTTTTTATGAATGGAGCATGTGCTAGTTTAAGAGAAGCATGTACTGTTGTCTTGCACTCAGGGCTTTGTCCCTCCCACACAAACCCCCCACCACCACTGTCATGTTCCATTAAGAGCAAACCCATCACCTACCTGAAATCTTCCCATGCTCCTACCTTCTGCTCCGTCCACCTGCCTTGACCCAAAAGGAAGCTGTGCTTCCTGGGAGTCTGGTTAAATGAAATGCAGCAGGGACTTGAACCAGCCTTACTCTTTTGTCAGATAACATTCACAGGCACCGTATCCTCTGTGGGTTCTGGAAATGTGGATCTCCAAGCCCAGAAGTCAAAAACACACATCTCACTACCGAACCTGACTGTGTGTTACGTTTTAGAGTCACTTTATTTTCATGGAATAACATTGTACTTCATAAGCATTTTTCAGTTTTGTTTTACGTCTCTCTACCTCTCACTTTGTTTCGTATTGCCAAAAAAAGTTGTTTAAATAACAAAGTGTTGGTGTGTCAGTGATTTTTGGTAAGTCTGCAGAGTTCACAGTTTTACCTTTCTCAGTAAGTATTCATAAAATATTTGCCAAACTGTAGGTTGAAAGTTATCAGATCAGGTGACTCACACGTTTGTGTTAGCAACACACTGTGAATATGTGCACAGAAAACAGTTAACCAACAGACCAAAATGCAAAGATGCTTTTCTTTTAGCAGCTACCCATATGAATCACAGCTTTAGTTCCATGTTGTCCAGCAGCATTGTAACAGTAAAAGCTGAAGCCAGTAATAATCAGTAACCGCTAAGGTTTAGTAGCATGTAGCTAATCATTAGGATTTAAAGGAATAGTCACCAGAAAAAAAAACAATGTTTTCTGTATCAAACACTCCTGAAAGGTGGCTCTGAATACTTTGGAGCTTGCTGCTTCGGGGATGACAGCAGCTGTTCTCAGTTACAATGGATTCCAGTGGCAGTTTCCCTGTTTCCACATTGGCTCACCGCCTTTTTGCAGCGATTAAAATAGGTCACTAGATGCTGTGCTCATTGACAGCTTTTTCCCCCCGGATGGAAAAACAACCGAGCCCATCAGAGTTTTGTAGGTGGGATTAAGAATGGGGATTTTCCTGTGGCAGAGCCTTAAAAAAATTACGGCAGATAATGACCATCAAATTGGCGACATACATGGATGAAATTGACACAGCTGTACAGTCGTAAGTTGACTTTCAGCAAATTTTTCTGATGAATGTGTGACAAAAGTTAAAGGCCCTCAAAACCTTTTTTCTTAGCCAGCCTCTCATTATAGAGCAACAGGGTCCTACAAGAACACAGCATTTCTTTTAAATTTGAAATGTTTTAGTTATTTCATATCAGAGTTTTCTGTATTTTTTTGTTTCATCTGTGCTCTTTTCACTGGTTTGAAGTGGGCCTGGCTCAATTTGGAAATTGTAATGTTACATACTTCTATGCACCAATCACAGTTTAGCAACTTTTGAATCAAAATGCGATGAGTCTTGTGGTTGTTTATCCTGCCAGCACTGTCAGTCAAATGATGAAACCACACCCACACAGTCCTTGAGTGTTGAATAATGAAGTTAAAACAAAATGGCAATGCAGTCTGATTATCAGTTTAATAGCAACCCTATTTCATGCCATAAAAGAGTAAAAACTGTTAAGTGAAACTTTTCAAATCTCCTGCAGCATAATCCACGTCTTCTGTCATCCAAGCACTATTTTCACCAAAATATGGCTATACACATCTTCTGTTTGTTGCTAGCATGGTTAGCTGTTTATATCTGTTGAGTTCAACTGAGCCTTCTTATGTTGTTTGGTTGCAAAAACTTTCTATAGACGTTTTTTTAAATGTTTTATTTTCTTGAAAGTGAGTCACCATTGGAATCCATTGTAACTGTGAATCCAAGCTAAACAAGCTACAGGTGGTGAGTATTTGATATTTAAAACCTAGTTTTTCAGAGCAGAATTCCTTTTAAAAAGGGGGAAATACTCACACCCAAAACAGGTAATTGCACTTAACAGTCACTTTTAGCCATGTTTTGTGGTGAAATTCAAATGCAACCCTGCTGTTTTGCCCAGTAATGTATATATGAAAACTTTACAGTGTGACTTTAAGCAAAGCACAAACTCAGACAAGCTACAGCCACCGTATCCAGAGGCCCCTTTTAACGTATGTAAGTGTGTAAAGAAAAGCGTTTATACATTTTACTCTCTGTGTGTACTACAAACTGTAGATCCTATCAGTACTTTTTAGGGCCCTATTCAGTCAAGGAATCAATGTAAGAGAAGGTTTACAACATTTTTCTAAACTTACGCCTCAAAATCATCATATACTTCATATACATCTACTTATAAACTGCTTGTAAAACATTTTCTTAGACATTTATACACTGTACAAATGTTTGCCTTTTTTTTCCATATTGGTCAATATACTGTATGTGTAATGCTGCTGCTTTACTGCTGATATAAGTATTACATTTTATACTAAGGCCTGTAATCATATTTAAATCATGACTAACAGGCCTTATTCATGTTTATACATAAGTTATTCATATTTAAATCATGAACGACAGGCCTGTATTTTTTTATAAGCAAACGGATTAGATAATAATGGATGTTTCATGTGTGCAAGATGTTTAAAAGTAGACCTAGTGATCAAGTACACCGTAGCAATATTTTTCTGCTATATTCGACATATTGTTGAGTGTAGCGTCTCATTGTTGGATGAGTCTCATTCCAGAAAAGCTGGTTACTCAGTGTGACTGAATAGGGTCCCTTAGTGTTAGAACAGGTAGTCAGATAGATTTTGTACTCTTCTGTATTATTGTTTCATTGTGGGGATCCCGTATGACAGGGGATGGGGATGTTGAATTGCACAATGTAGCACTGGTCTCAAGTCTGGTATTGGACTGGAGCAACCCCAGACTGAACCAGATCAGGCAGGAACAGTCTTTTTATATGTAAATATATATTCTGTATATAATGTCTGTATGTTTTCTGGAGAGTTGACATGCAGCGAACTACCAGTACTCAGTGACTCTCCTCCTGAAACACAAGGCAGGGCCTTTCATTTATTTATTACGACAAGATGTCAACTTCATCTCACGCCCACACTCTCATATATACTGTACATCCAGTACATGTATTTGTATATGAAACATGCATGACACTTACATAACAAGGTGAAGGTTGAGTGAAGATTAAGAGTTTCTTGCTTGTTTTCTCAGAGAAACAGTGGTTTCGGAGGCTTGATATTTATCTCAGTATCAACACCTTAAAAGCTTTTCTGTCCTGTGACCACGTTTTTAGGTCTAGGATGTCAAACTGGGAATTTTTAAATGGTATATA